>NC_091989.1:189365184-189965184 GCF_044704955.1 Pristiophorus japonicus
CCCCACCTTCAACACTCACCCCCTCCCTCCCTCCCTCCCCCACCTTCAACACTCCCTCCCTCCCCCACCTTCAACACTCCCTCCCTCCCCCACCTTCAACACTCACTCCCTCCCCCACCTTCAACACTCACTCCTCCCCCACCTTCAACACTCACCCCCTCCCTCCCTCCCTCCCCCACCGTCAACACTCCCTCCCTCCCCCACCTTCAACACTCCCTCCCTCCCCCACCTTCAACACTCCCTCTCTCCCCCACCTTCAATACTCACTCCCTCCCCACCTTCAACACTCCCTCCCTCCCTCACCTTCAACACTCCCTCCCTCCCCCACCTTCAACACTCACTCCCTCCCCCACCTTCAACACTCCCTCCCTCCCCCACCTTCAACACTCCCTCCCTCCCCCACCTTCAATACTCACTCCCTCCCCCACCTTCAACACTCCCTCCCTCCCCCACCTTCAACACTCACCCCCTCCCTCCCTCCCTCCCCCACCTTCAACACTCCCTCCCTCCCCCACCTTCAACACTCACTCCCTCCCCCACCTTCAACACTCCCCCCCATCCCCCACCTTTAACACTCCCTCCCTCCCCCACCTTCAACACTCACTCCCTCCCCCACCTTCAACACTCACTCCCTCCCCCACCTTCAACACTCACTCCCTCCCCCACCTTCAACACTCCCTCCCTCCCCCACCTTCAACACTCACTCCCTCCACCACCGGCGCCCCCTGGCTGCAGTGTGTACCATCTACAAGATGCACTGCAGCAACTCGCCAAGGCTTCTTCGGCAGCACCTCCCAAACCCGCGACCTCTACCACCTAGAAGGACAATGTAAAGTCCTTACTGTACAGCATGAAACCACACGAGGCACATTCTGGGGACAAGGTCACTCTGTGACCTTAACTCTTTATTCACAGCACTCCACAAGTGATGACCCTGCGTGGGACCTCCCTTTATATACCTGGGAGATCAGGTAAGGAGTGTCTCCCACACGTTCACCCCTTGTGGTCAAGGTGTGCAGTTAGGTTGTGTGTATACAGTAATACAGTGGTGTTACATTGTGGTTACATACATGACAGACAAGGGCAGCAGGCGCATGGGAACACCACCACCTCCACGTTCCCCTCCCAGTCTCACACCATCCTGACTTGGAAATATATCGGCCGTTCCTTCATCGTCGCTGGGTCACAATCCTGGAACTCCCTCCCTAACAGCACTGTGGGAGCACCTTCACCACACGGACTGCAGCGGTTCAAGAAGGCGGCTCACCACCACCTTCTCAAGGGGCAATTAGGGATGGGCAATAAATGCCGGCCTTTGTACCAACACCTACATGTCATGAATACGTTTAAAAAACTGCCTATTCAATCCTCCTACCACTACTGGAGCTATGGTCACATCAGTTTATCAGATTAGTTATTATGTAAAGACTCTCCTTTTTATGGATGAGACGTTAAATTGAAACCACATCCACTGGCTCATGTGTATCGCTACTTCCACCCTCCATAAACATGAGCTCATCCAAAACTCTGCTGCCCGTGTCCTAACTCGCCCCCAGTCCCGCTCAGCCATCACCCGCTTTGCTCACTGACCTACATTGGCCCTCGGTCCGGCAACGCCTCGATTTCAAAATTTTCATCCTTGTTTTCAAACCCCTCCGTGGTCTCGCCCCTCCCTATCTCTGTAATCTCCTCCAGTCCCACAACCCCCCGAGATCCCTGCGCTCCTCTAATTCTGCCCTCCTGAGCATCCCCGATTATAATCGCTCCACCATCGGTGGCCGTGCCTTCTGTTGCCTGGGCCCCAAGTCCTGGAACTCCCTCCCTAAACCTCTCCGCCTCTCTACCACTCCCTCCTCATTTAAGAAACTCCTTAAAACCTACCGCTTTGAGCAGCTTTTGGTCACCTGCCCAAATATCTTCCCAAGTGGCTCGGTGTTGAAATGTGTTTGACGACACGCCTGTGAAGCACCCTGGGAGGTTATACTATATTATAGGCACTACATACAAGCAGTTGATGATGCTGATCGAAAGGAACCGTAGCATTGTTGAAAGAGGAGCAGGGAGTCCTCCGACTGTCCTTGGCTACATTCATCGCCCAATCATCACCACATTCTTCTACAGTCTGTGGAATCTTACTGTGCAAAAATTAGTGTGCAACTGGACTTGCAACAAGGAAGGTCTGATATTATACAAACTCACTCCCTCTTTCTTTCCATTCTTTCTTTCTTCATCTAGTGTGTTAACAACACAACTTGCATTAATATAGCGCCTTTAACGTAGTGAAACGTCCCCAAGTCGCTTCACAGAAGGACATAATTCTTTTTTTAAATCAGGTAAAGGTCATTAGCACAAAGGGACACAATTTTAAATTGAGAGCAAGGTCTGTTTGGTGTGAAATCAGGAAATGTTTTTTCTTATAAAGGCTGTTGGTAAAATGGAACTCTCCCTTCATAAAAGGTTGTTGATGCTGGGGCCAGTTGAAAATTGCAAGACCAAGAGAGATAGATTCTGGTTCATTAAGGGTATCAAAGGATATGGAGCGAAGGTGGGCAAATTGAGTTAAGGTGCAGAACAGGCATGATTGAAGTTAGGCCACAGCTGGAGTAGTGCGTGCAGTTCTGGTCACTGTGATATTTTCAGGGAGCTCACAGCACACACAGCCTTAAGATGGCAGAACCTTCCAGTAGTCACCAGTAAGGTGACCTGGACCCTTTATTATAAACAGTACTGGCTGCTGTGCCACAGGAGTCCACAGTGTGGAGTTACAGACATTACACTTCTCCCTCCTTATTGAAGACGTAATTATAACAAACAATCATCATACATAACTTGCATAGTTATACATAGCAAAAGATATGGACTTATTTTTCCATGTTTACAAATCAAGCTTAACCTCTTGTTTTCTGTTTCAAAGAGGATACCTTCGCTCTCGAACAGAACCTTCCAAACATGGTGTCGAATTTAAACTCATTCGAGGCTGATCCTGAGGAAAGTTTTCCTCCAAGGAATGCCCTTGATTTCCATTTGAACTCACTCGAACTTCAGACTGTTTGTCTGCCTGACTCGGACTCAGACTTTCATTCTGATTCTCTCCTGGATTTGTTTCCAGTACATTGGATTTAGGATTTGCTACTGGTGTATCAAAACTATCTGATGAGTCAGAAATAAGTGAATCATTCCCACCTTCAACTCCTTCCATGTCTGCAGGTAAAATATGATCAATATGAACAAACCTAACCTGTCCATGATCAAACATCGTTACCAAATATGTGCGAGGACCATATATCTTCACCACTCTTCCTGGTAACCACTTTAACCATTCATGGTGATGGTTCTTCACTCTCACCTTCTGGTTTAATTTCACACTTCTCTCTTTTACTCTACCTCTATCATGATTCTCTTTCTGTCTTAATTGTGTCTCTTCTACGGACTGTGCCAAATTTGGTTTTAACAACGAGAATCTGGTTCGTGGCTGTCGTTTGAGAAACAACTCTGCTGGTGTTCTACCAGTAGTTGTATGAGGAGTATTACAATATGTAATTAGAAAATTAGCAAAAACAGGAAGGCAGAATATTATCTGAATGGTGACAGATTAGTAAAAGGGGAGGTGCAACAAGACTTGGGTGTCATGGTACATCAGTCATTGAAGGTAGGCATGCAAGTACAATTGGCAGTAAAGAAGGCAAATGGCATGCTGGCCTTCATAGCGAGGGGATTTGAGTATAGGAGCAGGGAGGCCTCACCTGGAATATTGTGTTCAGTTTTGGTCTCCTAATCTGAGGAAGGACATTCTTGCTATAGAGGGAGTGCAGCAAAGGTTCACCAGACTGATTCCCGGGATGGCAGGACTGATGTATGAAGAAAGACTGGATCGACTAGGCTTATGTTCACTTGAATTTAGAAGAATGAGAGGGGATCTCATAGAAACATATAAAATTATGCCAGGATTGGACAGGTTAGATGCAGGAAGAATGTTCCTGATGTTGGGGAAGTCCAGAACCAGGGGTCACAGTCTAAGGATAAGGGTTAAGCCATTTAGGACCGAGATGAGGAGAAACTTCTTCACTCAAAGAATTGTGAACCTGTGGAATTCTCTACCACAGAAAGTTGTTGAGGCCAGTTCATTAGATATATTCAAAAGGGAGTTAGATGTGACCCTTACGGCTAAAAGGATCAAGGGGTATGGAGAGAAAGCAGGAATAGGGTACTGAAGTTGCATGATCAGCCATGATCATATTGAATGGTGGTGCAGGCTCAAAGAGCCAAAAGGCCTACTCCTGCACCTATTTTCTATGTTTCTATTTTTCTATGTTTCTATTTTTCTATGTTTGTAACGTCCTTCTGTACCCTGACTCTCACCTTGAAGCCTTGGATCGGACTGCCCGTTTCACAGAACACCTTCGGATAATTCTCGATGACTTCATCCTTTGATGCAAATCTCGTTTCAACATGAAAAATCTCACTCCAATCCAGCTTCAGTGATCACAACCAATTTCTTCCTAGTAAGGCAGACTTGTCTCCTTTCACTACTATTAGAGGCAAGCTCTGAAATTGATCTTTGTATTTCACCGGTACGGTGATACGACTTACCACAGGAATGTTCTCTCCCGAGGAGCCTCACAGCTCAATCTTGGATTTCTCCAATGGGAAAACCCGTAATTTGTTGAGGTATAGCGACTCCGGTACTACACTCACGGATGCACCAGTATTGATTTCCCGGGTATCTTGGTTCCCGCAACATCTATGTGGATTATGATACTTTTCGAATCGCTGTCCATTAACCTCGTGTCCTGATGACGTGTAACTCTAACATCTCCACATCCTGTTGTTGTTCTTCCATGCTATGTAGTCTCTGGGGATTTCTACTCATACTTTAAAAGCTAGTTTACCCTTCAGTCAGCATGCTTTCACAAGATGCCCAGTTTTCCTGCAGAAGAAACACTCTGCCTTCACATATGGACAACTTTGAGCAGTGTGTTGTCCCAGGCATGATAGCAGGACTTCAATGCTCTGTTACCGTGGCCAGTTACTGAGACCTTGGGGCCCAACTGCCTTTTACTTTTAACCTGCAGATGATTCACCTCGGTTGTCTGATGACTCAAAATAGTATGAAATTCTCGGGAAAATTGGTCAGCCATGTTCATTGACATAGCTGTCTGACAAGCTAAATCAAAAGTCAAGTGATCGCATCATTTTTCATCCCACAAACAAAGCGTCACGCAATGCTTGGTTCTGAACATTGCCGAAATTACAGTGAATGGATAGCTTTTTTAATGATACAATGTACTCACTGATAATTTCATCGGTTAACTGGTCTCGTATTCCGAAACGATAACTTTCAGCAATTTCCAAGGGCTTGGGGCTGTAGTGCTGTTCTGCTTAAGAGTTGTGTCCTTTGGCTTGTCAGGCACAAGCAAATTTTTCAAGGTTTCATACACCTCGGGCACTGCTTCAGTTTAGAAAATAGCCCTTTGTCATTCCAACACCACCCGGTTATGGTTTTCATCATTGGGAACTTCGATGATATTATTTATGGTGAAAAACATTTCTAGCCGCTCCACATATGCTCTGAAACTTTCACAGTTGCGTTGAAATTCCCTCCAAACGCCCCATTACCCCTTTAGGCGCGGCCATCTGGACTCTGGCAGTTCAAACAAGTGTGCTTGTAATTAAACTTGGATTTGTAGCTGTTAATCAAAACAGAGAAGCTCACAAAGTCACTCTGTCAGCTGGCTGAATCAGCCGGCAACAAAAATTGCAGCTTTGTTTTATCCGCTTAATCCCATCTTCTCCACCACTCTGATATTTCAGGGAGCTCACAGCACACACAGCCTTAAGATGGCAGAATCTTCCAGAAGTCACCAGTCAAGTGACCTGGTCCCTTTATTATAAATGGCCGACTCCTGCAGTGTCACAGGAGTCCACAGTGTAGAGCTACAGATATTACAGTCACCACATTACAGGAACGATGTGATTGCACTGGAGAGGGTACAGAGGAGATTTACCAGGATGTTGCCAGGACTGACAACTTTAGCGATGAGGAAAGATTGCATAGGCTGGGTAGTTTTCTTTGGAACAGAGGAGGCTGAGGGGATATTTAATTGAGGTACATAAAATTATGAGGGGCCTGGATAGAGTGGATAGGAAGGACCTATTTCCCTTAGCAGAGGGGTCAATAACCGGGGAGCATAGATTTAAAGTAATTGGTGGAAGGATTAGAGGGGAGATGAGGAAACATGTTTTCACCCAGAGGGTGGTGGGGGTCTGGAACTCACTGCCTGAAAGGGTGATAGAGGCAGAAACCCTCACCACATTTAAAAAGCACTTGATGTGCACCTGAAGTGCCGTAACCCACAGGGCTACGGACCGAGAGCTGGAAAGTGGGATTAGGCTGGGTAGCTCTTGGCACGGACACCATGGGCCGAATGGCCTCCTTCTGAGTGGTAATTTTTCTCTGATTCTGTGATGATTTAATAGAGTGGTAAAAGGGGCTGAATGGCCGACTCCTGTTCCTCGGCTCAACAATCCTGTCTCTTTTTGATACACCAACTCCACCTTCCCGTCTTGTCAGCATAATCGCTCAATCTCCCACTCTCTCCAGAGCCGATACACTGGCAGTACAGAACCAAAGTTTCATCCTGGATCTCGTGCTTTAGTCTCTGTGGAGGGGTTTTGAACCCACAACCTTCTGAAGGGTAGAAAACTGGCGAGAATACGGATGCTCAGGAGACACCTCTGCTTTAATGCTATTGCATCTCATTAAGTGCCAGGCTGCCAGCACAGTATGTCTCCACTTTCCCTTTGGTTCTTCTGAGTGTCCCCGAGGATTCTAAGATCAAACAGATGGATCCAAACTGTCTGATTTATGAACTTCCGCAGGCTGTTACAATTAGAAATGTGCGGAGCCGTGTCTGATCCCTTCAGCAGGTTAAAGAACGTAATACGTCAAATAACAGTCCAGCTCTATATCCCCTTAAATTAATAAAAAGGTTTTACTAAGTCCCACTGCAGGGAATAACCTGCATTAGGTGCTGAAGCAGGCGTGATGGAGCAATATGGTGGCTTTAGCGACATCATCACACACTGTCTGAACTCGGCCCATCTCATTCTTTTCATCGGCTCAAAGAATCTGTGCCACGACTCTTGTGAAAAGGCTGAGATTATAAATTTAACACGGTGAGAGCATACATATCGATGGCCCATATCCAGTGCTAGTAGTTTTCTTTATTCATGGAATGTGGGCGTCGCTGGCAAGGCCGGCATTTATTGCCCATCCCTAATTGCCCCTTGAGAAGGTGGTGGTGAGCCGCCTTCTTGAACCGCTGCAGTCCGTGTGGTGAAGGTGCTCCCACAGTGCTGTTAGGGAGGGAGTTCCAGGATTGTGACCCAGCGACGATGAAGGAACGGCCGATATATTTCCAAGTCAGGATGGTGTGTGACTGGGAGGGGAACGTGGAGGTGGTGGTGTTCCCATGCGCCTGCTGCCCTTGTCCTTCTAGGTGGTAGAGGTCGCGGGTTTGGGAAGCTATATGGTCCCTCAAGCCTACTCCGCCATTCAATTATATCATGGCTGAACTTCGACCTCAACTGCTGCCTTTGTCCTTCGAGATGGATCCGGTCATGGGTTTGGGAAATGATACAGCATTCTATCGTGGGGTATGCAAATGTCAATCAATTGGGATTGCAAATCCAGTCAGAAAATATGGGGTGACTGCAGACATATTAGGGAGAGATTGAGGAGAATGGGCATATATTCTCTGAAGTTCAGAAAAATAGGAGGTGATCTCATTGACTATAAAATTGTTAAAGGGCTTGACAGGGTAGATGCAGGGAGGATGTTTCCCCCGGGCTGGGGAGTCTAGAACCAGGGGTCACAGTCTCAGGATAAGGGGTCGGCCATTTAGAACAGAGATGAGGAGGAATTTCTTCACAGAGGGTTATGAATCTTTTGAATTCTCTGCTCCAGAGGGCTGTGGATGCCCAGTCTTTTATAGTCAAGAGTGAGATGATAGATTTTTTGGCATCTTGGGGAATCAAGGGATATGGTGATTGGGCGGGAAAGTGGAGTTGAGGTCGAAGATCAGCCGTGATCTTATTGAATGGCGGAGCAGGCTCGAGGGGCTGAATGGCAGAGCAGGCTCGAGGGGCCGAATGGCGGAGCAGGCTCGAGGGGCCGAATGGCAGAACCTTGCCATTCATACAGTGCCTGTTTGGCCTGGATACAAAGGGCTTGTGACCCACTGATGTCTCAATCGAGAGGTGTGGGTGAAGGGCGCATGACTAACACCCCGAGGCTGAACAGACTGGGGCAAAGGTGGGCTAATGTGGCAGTGTCCGGATGATGCCAACCCAGCGGTTTGAAAAGCCTGTGGGTTGCATGAGAAGATTTAATGTTTGTGTGACAGGAAAAAAAACAATTATTGTTTGCTGTTTTATGTTTGGATGAATAGCATCTCTTCAAACATTATTCATCAAACTTCACTTATCACATGCGTGTAATTATCGAGGAGAATGAGCTGCATGAATGATCAAAAACCTGGCGGGGGTCTAACATACAACAGACTGTCTCTGTGGAGATCAACTTGGCAAATTGCAACAAAAATGAACACAGTGATAAAAGGTTACTCTAAAGAAGCTGTGGTTAATTTAATTTATCAGAATGGACACCTTCACCCTTTCTATTTCTGTCCGTGTTTCTCTGTTTATCAATCTCGCTCTATTTGTTTACCTGCCTCTCTCTCTGTCTTTCTCTCTGCTGTCTGAAGGGGATTCTGAGGGGGATTGACAGGGTAGATGCAGGGAGGATGTTTCCCCCGGGCTGGGGAGTCTAGAACCAGGGGTCACAGTCTCAGGATAAGGGGTCACTAGCCCACTTAGGACTGAGATGAGGAGGAATTTCTTCACTCAGAGGGGGGTGAATCTTTGGAATTCTCTGCCCCAGAGGGCTGTGGATGCTGAGTCGTTGAGTATATTCAAGGCTGAGATCGATGGATTTTTGGACTCTCGGGGAATCGAGGGATCTGGGGATCGGGCGGGAAAGTGGAGTTGAGGTTGAAGATCAGCCATTGAATGGCGGAGCAGGCTCGAGGGGCCGAATGGCGGAGCAGGCTCGAGGGACCGAATGGCTGACTCCTGCTCCTATTAATTATGTTCTTATGTTCTATTTGTCTGTCTTTACACTTGTCGATGTTAGGGCCATAAATATGAGATCGTCATTAATACATCTAACAGGGAATTCTGGAGAAACTTCTTAACTCAGAGCGTGGTGAAAATGTGGAACACGCTGCCACAGGGAGTGGTTGCAGGTTTGGCAAGACCTTGGCATGGAGCATAAACACTGGCATCAACCTGTTGGGTCGAATGGACCATCTCTGTGACGTAAATACTAGGTAATACAATCATTGAATCGTAGAATCATAGACATCTACAGCACAGAAGGAGGCCATTCGGCCCATCGTGTCCATGCCGGCCGACAAGGTGGATGCAAAAGATCCCATGGCACTGTTTGAAGGAAGAGCAGGGGAGATCTCCCAGGTGTCCTGGGTCAAGATATATCCCTCAATCAACATCACTCAAAAAAAGCAGACGATCTGGTCATTATCACATTGCTGTGTGTGGGAGCTTGCTGTGCACAAGTTAGCTGCCGCGTTTCCCACATTACAACAGAAACTACACTCCAAAAGTACTTCATTGGCTGTAAAGCGCTTTGGGATATCCTGAGGTTGTGAAAGACTTTAGATAAATGCAAGTCTTTCTTTTGGGTTATTTTCATCAGGTATACCCCAAATAAATTGGTTCCGTTATTCTGCCAGTTATTGATGAAAAGAAAGAAAGGTTTGCATTTCTACAACCACCGGACGCTTCAAAGCGCTTTTCAGCCAATGAAGTACTTTTGGAGTGTAGTCACTGTTGTAATGTGGGAACGCAGCAGCCAATTGGTGTACAGCAAGCTCCCACACACAGCAATGTGATAATGACCAGATAATCTGTTTTAGTGATGTTGATTGAGGGATAAATATTGGCCCCAGGACACCGGGGATAACTCCCCTGCTCTTCTTCAAAATAGTGCCATGGAATCTTTTATGTTCACCTAAGAGAGCAGACGAGGCCTCAGTTTAACGTCTGATACCAAAGACAGCATCTCCGACAGTGTGGCACTCCCTCAGTACTGCCCCTCCGACAATGCGGCACTCCCTCAGTACTGCCCCTGCGACAGTGCGGCACTCCCTCAGTACTGCCCCTCCGACAGTGTGGCACTCCCTCAGTACTGCCCCTCTGACAGTGCGGCGCTCCCTCAGTACTGCCCCTCCGACAGTGCAGCACTCCCTCCGTACCGCCCCTCCAACAGTGCGGCACTCCCTCAGCACTGCCCCTCCAACAGTGCGGCACTCCCTCAGCACTGCCCTGGGAGTGTCAGTCTGGATTTTTGTGCTCAAGTCTCTGGAGTGGGGCTTGAACCCACGACCTTCTGATTCAGAGGTGAGAGAGAGTGCTGCCCACTGAGCCATGGCTGACACTGGCAATGGAAAATTAAAGCAAAATACTGCGGATGCTGGAAATCTGAAATAAAAACTGAATACTCAGCAAGTAGGGCAGCATCTTCGGAACGAGAAATGGAGTTAATGTTTCAGGTCGATGATCTTTCATCTGAACTTTTGGTTGCCAGCTTTAATCAGGCACCAATCTGGCCAGAATCCACAGTCAGTGAGCACAGCGGGTATGGGTGAGCGAGACTTTGCGAGTTAGGACACGGAGCACAGGGGGGATGGGTGAATGGGACTCGGTGCGAGTTAGGACACGGGGCAGTGAGCACAGGGGGTGATGGGTGAGCGGGACTTGGTGTGAGTTAGGACACGGGGCAGTGAGCACAGGGGGTGATGGGTGAGCGGGACTTGGTGCGAGTTAGGACACGGGGCAGTGAGCACAGGGGGTGATGGGTGAGCGAGACTCGGTGCGAGTTAGGACACGGGGCAGCGAGCACAGAGGGTAATGGGTGAATGGGACTCGGTGCAAGTTAGGACACGGGGCAGTGAGCACAGGGGGTGATGGGTGAGCGAGACTCGGTGCGAGTTAGGACACGGGGCAGTGAGCACAGGGGGTGATAGGTGAGCGGGACTCGGTGCGAGTTAGGACACGGGGCAGCGAGCACAGGGGGTGATGGGTGAATGGGACTCGGTGCGAGTTAGGACACGGGACAGTGAGCACAGGGGGTGATGGGTGAATGGGACTCGGTGCAAGTTAGGACACAGGGGCAGCCGAGTTTTGGATCACCTCTAGTTTACATAGGGTAGAATGTGGGAGGCCCAGGAGTGCGTTGGAATAGTCAAGTCTGGAGATAACAAAGACATGGATGAGGGTTTCAGTAGCAGATGAGCTGAGGCAGGGTGGAGTGGGGTGAGGTGGAAATAGACGGTCTTAATGATGGTGCGGACATATGGTCGGAAGATCATCTCGGGGTCAGGTTACAACCAGTGTGGTTCCGCCTCAGATACGGAGAGGGATGGAGTTGGTGGCTAGGGAACGGGAGTCGAAGACAATGGCCTGTCACACTCAGTTGGGTTATTTGTAGAATGGCTCGGGCCGGAGGTATGGTACTAATGTCTTCGTTAATGAATTGTTCTTTGAGCTAAATCAGTTAGGAAGTTAACTATTTTTCGTTTGTTTCAGTTTCAACCCTGTTTGCATCGTTAAGGGATTTCATTCCTCCTCTGTTAACCTTTTACTATTTATATTATAACACTTAGGAGAAAGTCTGCCGAGACTGTGTCCTAATATAAATGACATTGAGCACCTGACTTCAGAGGCAGGGATCTGCACCTTACCTGTTAGCTTTAGTCCCTTATTTGTTGCTGAGGAAAATTGCCAAAGTGCTAAATCTCACCAGCTCCCCCCAACTTACCTCCGGCCAGTGGAAATGTATCTCCTCATTTACTGTATCAAAACCCGATTAAATCTCCCCGAAACCTTCTCTGCTCCAAGGAAATAACTAACAGAGGGCTTTAAAATGATGAAAGGTTTTGATAGAGTGGATACAGAGGGACTGTTTCCACTTGTGGGGAAGAGCATAACTAGAGGCCATCAATATAAGATCATCACCAAGAAACTCAGCAGGGAATTCAGGAGAAACTTCTTTATCCAGAGAGCGGTGAGAATGTGGAACTCGCTGCCACAGGGAGAGGTTGAGGGGAATAGTATCGATGTATTTAAGGGGAGGCTGGACAAGCGTATGGGGGAGAAGGGAATAGAGGGTTATACTGATAGATTTAGATGAGGAAAAACGGGAGGAGGCTCAAGTGGAGCATAAACGCCGGCCTGGACTGGTTGGGCCAAATGGTCTGTTTCTGTGACGTATATCCGATGTAATCCAATGTAAATCTTTGAAAACATAGAAACATAGAAAATAGGTGCAGGAGCAGGCCATTCAGCCCTTCTAGCCTGCACCGCCATTCAATGAGTTCATGGCTGAACATGCAAATTCAGTACCCCATTCCTGCTTTCTCGCCATACCCCTTGATCCCCCGAGTAGTAAGGACTTCATCTAACTCCCTTTTGAATATATTTAGTGAATTGGCCTCAACTACTTTCTGTGGTAGAGAATTCCACAGGTTCACCACTCTCTGGGTGAAGAAGTTTCTCCTCATCTCGGTCCTAAATGGCTTACCCCTTATCCTTAGACTGTGACCCCTGGTTCTGGACTTCCCCAACATTGGGAACATTCTTCCTGCATCTAACCTGTCTAAATCCGTCAGAATTTTAAACGTTTCTATGAGCTCCCCTCTCATTCTTCTGAACTCCAATGAATACAAGCCCAGTTGATCCAGTCTTTCTTGATAGGTCAGTCCCACCATCCCGGGAATCAGTCTGGTGAATCTTCGCTGCACTCCCTCAATAGCAAGAATGCCCTTCCTCAAGTTAGGAGACCAAAACTGTACACAATACTCCAGGTGTGGCCTCACCAAGGCCCTGTACAACTGCAGCAACACCTCCCTGCCCCTGTACTCAAATCCCCTCGCTATGAAGGCCAACATGCCATTTGCTTTCTTAACCGCCTGCTGTACCTGCATGCCAACCTTCAATGACTGATGTACCATGACACCCAGGTCTCTTTGCACCTCCCCTTTTCCTAATCTGTCACCATTCAGATAATAGTCTGTCTCTCTGTTTTTACCACCAAAGTGGATAACCTCACATTTATCCACATTATACTTCATCTGCCATTCATTTGCCCACTCACCTAACCTATCCAAGTCACTCTGCAGCCTCATAGCATCCGCCTCGCAGCTCACACTGCCACCCAACTTAGTGTCATACGCAAATTTGGAGATACTACATTTAATCCCCTCGTCTAAATCATTAATGTACAATGTAAACAGCTGGGGCCCCAGCACAGAACCTTGCGGTACCCCACTAGTCACTGCCTGCCATTCTGAAAAGTACCCATTTACTCCTACTCTTTGCTTCCTGTCTGACAACCAGTTCTCAATCCATGTCAGCACACTACCCTCAATCCCATGTGCTTTAACTTTGCACATTAATCTCTTGTGTGGGACCTTGTCGAAAGCCTTCTGAAAGTCCAAATATACCACATCAACTGGTTCTCCTTTGTCCACTTTACTGGAAACATCCTCAAAAAATTCCAGAAGATTTGTCAAGCATGATTTCCCCTTCACAAATCCATGCTGACTTGGACCTATCATATTACCTCTTTCCAAATGCGCTGCTATGATATCCTTAGTAATTGATTCCATCATTTTACCCACTACTGAGGTCAGGCTGACCGGTCTAAAATTCCCTGTTTTTTCTCTCCCTCCTTTTTTAAAAAGTGGGGTTACATTGGCTACCCTCCACTCCATAGGAACTGATCCAGAGTCAATGGAATGTTGGAAAATGACTGTCAATGCATTCGCTATTTCCAAGGCCCTGGGGATTTATCGTCCTTCAATCCCATCAATTTCCCCAACACAATTTCCCGACTAATAAAGATTTCCCTCAGTTCCTCCTCCTTACTAGACCCTCTGACCCCTTTTATATCTGGAAGGTTGTTTGTGTCCTCCTTAGTGAATACTGAACCAAAGTACTTGTTCAATTGGTCTGCCATTTCTTTGTTCCCCGTTATGACTTCCCCTGATTCTGACTGCAGGGGACCTACATTTGTCTTTACTAACCTTTTTCTCTTTACATACCTATAGAAACTTTTGCAATCCGCCTTAATGTTCCCTGCAAGCTTCTTCTCGTACTCCATTTTCCCTGCCCTAATCAAACCCTTTGTCCTCCTCTGCTGAGCTCTAAATTTCTCCCAGTCCCCAGGTTCGCTGCTATTTCTGGCCAATTTGTATGCCACTTCCTTGGCTTTAATACTATCCCTGATTTCCCTAGATAGCCACGGTTGAGCCACCTTCCCTTTTTTATTTTTACGCCAGACAGGAATGTACAATTGTTGTAATTCATCCATGCGGTCTCTAAATGTCTGCCATTGCCCATCCACAGTCAACCTCTTAAGTATCATTCACTAATCTATCCTAGCCAATTCACGCCTCATACCTTCAAAGTTACCCTTCTTTAAGTTCTGGACCATGGTCTCTGAATTAACTGTTTCATTCTCCATCCTAATGCAGAATTCCACCATATTATGGTCACTCTTCCCAAGGGGCCTCGCACAATGAGATTGCTAATTAATCCTCTCTCATTACACAACACCCAGTCTAAGATGGCCTACCCCCTAGTTGGTTCCTCGACATATTGGTCTAGAAAACCATCCCTTATGCACTCCAGGAAATCTTCCTTCACCGTATTGCTTCCAGTTTGGCTCGCCCAATCTATGTGCATATTAAAGTCACCCATTATAACTGCTGCACCTTTATTGCATGCACCCCTAATTTCCTGTTTGATGCCCTCCCCAACATCACTACTACTGTTTGGAGGTCTGTACACAACTCCCACTAACATTTTTTGCCCTTTGGTGTTCTGCAGCTCGACCCATATAGATTCCACATCATCCAAACAACCTGTCTTCTCCAGTCTATCCACGTAACTGAAGTTCCTCATCCCTGGAACCATTCTGGTCAATCCCCTCTGCACCCTCTCTAAGGCCTCACATCCTTCCTAAAGTGCGGGCCCAGAATTGGACACAATACTCCAGCTGGGGCCTAAGGAGTGATTTATAAACATTTAGCATAACTTCCTTGCTGTTGTACTCAATGACTCTATTTATAAGGCCCAGGATGCTGGATGATTCTTTCCATAGTCCGATCACCTTCAATGATTTGTGAATGTGAATCCCCCGATCTCTCTGCTCCTGCACGCATTTCAGAAATTTACAGTTAGGCTGCAATTCTATCGAGGCCACATGTGCCTCAGCTCTCTCTCGCTCCGTCCCTCTCTGCCTTTATAGACCAGCAATGAGATGTTTACGTTTCTATCTCCCACATAACTTTCCCCAGTGTTGTGGAAGGTCTGTGGACTAAAGCTTTCAATGGAGCAACTGAGCAGGGTCCAGATGTTGCAGACACAGCTTTGATCATTGTTCTGTTGGTCCCACCATCAGCTCCACAGAGCACACTCGGCAAATGTACAATGGAGGCAAACTCACCACGGCCACTGGGAGAGGAACCACTGGGCAAATGGGATGTAAATACAGAATGCGGAATACGGAGTGTCAGCTGCGTCTCAATGGGTAGCACTCTTGTCTCTGAGTCCAAAGGTTGTGGGTTCCCACTCCAGGGACTTGAGCCTCGGCTGACAATACAGGGCAGTACTGAGGGAGTGCTGCACTGTCGGAGGGGCAGTGCTGAGGGAATGCCGCACTGTCGGAGGGGCAATACTGAGGGAGCGCTGCACTGTCAGAGGGGCAGTACTGAGGGAGTGCCGCACTGTCGGAGGGGCAGTACTGAGGGAGTGCTGCACTGTCGGAGGGGCAGTACTGAGGGAGTGCCGCACTATCGGAGGGGCAGTACTGAGGGAGTGCTGCACTGTCGGAGGGGCAGTACTGAGGGAGTGCCGCACTGTCGGAGGGGCAGTACTGAGGGAGTGCTGCACTGTCGGAGGGGCAGTACTGAGGGAGTGCCGCACTGTCAGAGTTGCCGTCTTTCTAATGAGACATTAAATCAAGGGCCCGTCTGCCCTCTCAGGTGGATGTAAAAGATCCCATGACACTATTCCAAAGGAGCACAGGGGTCTTCTCCCTGGTGTGCTGGCCAATATTTATCCCTCAATCAGCATAACTAAAAAATAAACAGATTATCCAGTCATTATCACATTGCTGTGTGTGGGAGCTTGCTGTGCACAAATTGGCTGCCACCTTTCCCACATTACAACAGTGACTACACTCCAAAACTACTTCATTGGCTGTAAAATACTTTGAGATGTCCGGTAGTCGTGAAAGGTGCTATAGAAATCATTTTTTTTTTCTTCTTGCGGATGAAACAATC
The DNA here is from genome assembly GCF_044704955.1 of Pristiophorus japonicus. NCBI lineage: Eukaryota > Metazoa > Chordata > Chondrichthyes > Pristiophoridae > Pristiophorus > Pristiophorus japonicus. The sequence continues at coordinate 189,381,612 of NC_091989.1, forward strand.
TTCTTTCACCTCGAGTGCTGATACCTACTTCTCTAATCACCCTTTATCTGTTACTGGCCTCCGGTAGCTGGTATCACCATGGTTATCCCGAGAGTTCAACCTCCTTCTGTGTAATTACGGTGACTGACGGCTGCTACCATCACCAATAAATAAAGGGGTCAGCTGCCCACTTTTCAAGCGGCGTGACCAATACAACTGCAACGCAAACAAAAAACTCAAAGCAAACTTAATCAATCAAATGAAAGTGTTATTTTTGAGGGATGATGAAACACTCCAGTCTCCCCAATACACAAACACAATACACAAACCCACACAATACACAAACCCACACTGCTGGAGTACTGTGTGCAGTTCTGGTCACCACATCACAGGAAAGATGTGATTGCACTGGAAAGGGTGCAAAGGAGATTTACGAGAATGTTGCCTGGACTGGAGAATTTTAGCGATGAGCAAAGATTGGAGATGCTGGGTTTATTTTCTTTGGAACAGAGGAGGCTGAGGGGAGACCTGATTGAGGTGTATAAAATGATGAGGGGCCTGGGTAGAGTGGATAGGAAGGATCTGTTTCCCTTAGCAGAGGGGTCAATAACCAGGGGGCATAGATGTAAAGTAATTGGTAGGAGATTTAGAGGGGATTTGAGGGGAAATCTTTTCACCCAGAGGGTGGTGGGAGTCTGGAACTCACTGCCTGAAAGGGTGGTAGAGGCAGAAACCCTCATCACATTTAAACAGTACCTGGATCAGCCATGATCTTATTGAATGGTGGTGCAGGCTCGAAGGGCTGAATGGCCTACTCCTGCACCTATTTTCTATGTTTCTATGGATGTGCACCTGAAGTGCTGTAACTTGCAGGGCTACGGACCGAGAGCTGGAAAGTGGGATTAGGCTGGGTAGCTCTTGGTCGGCCGGCACGGACACGATGGGCCGAATGGCCTCCTTCTGTGCTGTAAATTTCTATGGTTCTATGAACAGCCAAACCCACCCAGTTCGTCTCACTTTTATGAAAGGAAGCTGCTCTCACTAGGGAAAGGTCAGTAAGTGCGATTTATCGTATTGGTGTGAGATAAGCCGCCCTCATTATCTCTGTCTCCAGCTGAGTTTCTCAGCTCCCCCACACCGCACTGGGTAATTGTTGACCCTCTGAGGCTCAATTATAAGAAAAGCTAATGTATTTTTAACATCTATTAATAAAGGCTTGTCTGGATGCATAATCCCTGCGAATGAAGACAATTGCATCTTATACAACTCTTTGTCAATCAGCAAGCAGTCTTTGGGCTGGATGAGTGTTTGACGGTCCGTGGTGAACAGTGGGGCAGTCGGCTGATAATCGGCGGGTCACGATCCTCGGGCCGGGTCTTGTGGCGGTGCCGGGGAGAACTGACCGGGTGTGTAACGGCTCGCATTGTGACACCGCTGTGAGTTCCGACTCACACCCAACCCGTACGCCGTGAAACACGCCCTGCGATGATCCCCCGGGAAAACATAGCGGTCCTGCCCTGCCAGTGGCGGTGAGGTGGATAAGCGGCAAAAGGTAACTTCCAGTCTTTATCCTGTTATTGTTTTGCGCCGACTTGTGTTGTCAGGGTGTTGACCATATTTTTGGAATGTTTTTGCGGGAGATTTTTCCCCTTCCCGAGGCCTCTCTCGGAGCACTCCCGGCCCCGCACTTTACTTTGTGAGGTTCCTGTTTTTGCGCTGCAAAAATAGTGCAATGCCTCCCTTTGCAAGGTCCCAAATGACGAAAATTAATCAATTAATCACTAACGTTAATCGGGTGGTAAATTTCCCGTTCCGCCTCCGTTTTCACCCCGAAAACGGCAAAGTAGAAAATCCTGCCCTTTAACTTGCTTCGAGCAATCTGACACGGATTGAGTGTGTATTGTGAGAAATCTTCTGGCTGCACTTGCAAACCCTGCAGTATATCCAGCGATACCAACTTTCGCCAATTCATCGGGAGACTCACAACTGTGAATGAAAATTTATCCCAACCCTCGATCTGATGATTCAACTCAGGTTGCCAACCCTTCAGGATTGACCGGGAGTGCCCAGGAGTTAAAGACCAATCGCCCGGACACTGTGCTATCAATCCAAGGAGAACAATCATCGAAGTGTTAAAGAATTGTGGGGTTGAAGTCGGATTGTGTACGCCGCCTGTCACCGCGCGCAGGAGGCGGTTAACCGGCGGCAAAGGCTGAATGTCGACGCCTCGCCCTACATTCAGCCGACTCCTTGGCAGAGGCACCAAGAGGCAATGCTGTGCCGGCTAATACCGCCCCCGTGGTGAAGTCATCCAGCGTACAACGCCTCTCTGATGCCTCTGTCGCGACACTCGCTCTGTACGTTGCCGGGCAACAGGCGCTGCACATCCCGGGAAACGCTGTTGTTAGCGTTAGTGTTTTCTCAGAAGAATCACTCAACACTCAGAGTCGGTTCCAATGCTGATGCGGCTTTTATTACGCTCAGCGGGGAGGAAAAACTCAGGACCGTATCCAGGTTTCTCTCCACCGAACATGCACCTTTATATGTTTCACAACGGTTACAAAACAGTTTACTACAGCTACACAGCCCATCACGGCTGGACACAAGCCAATCACAACGATTATAGATTACATATAGGTTCTTTTAACCCAATAGAATTCCCCTAGTATCCAGGGAACCATATGTTCGGTTATTGTCAGCTTGGGCTGATCGATGACTTTATAGGTTCTCTCCCTAGTTCTTTCATCTGGGAGAAATAATTGGTTTATAACCTTGTTCACAGGAGATGGTTTCCCTCTTATCTTTCTTCCTGGGGAATTAATTGGTTTATGACCTTGTTCACAGGAGATGGTTTCCTTCTTATCTCTGTCTTCCCGCATCCCAGGCATTCCTACAGTGGGCCTCACAGGGTTATTGCTTGGTCATTGAACGTTCAACAGTTCACAGCTTGACTACCTGATTTCCCATCATGCCTGGGCAGCCATTTTATGTGTGTCCACTTTAAACTTATATGCGTTTAGATATATCTAGCAGGTGCCTAATGCCGAGTATTCTGGTATATTCTAAAGGTGCCTACCTCCTACAACAACTCCCCCTTTCGGTAAAGGGACTAGTCCAAGTCCCCTTTTAACCGACCATTCGACCTTTATTAGATTTTGTGCACGGCCCGGTACTCCCTGCCTCAACGTGCTGGCCAGTCACGCGGTTTCAGGAGTCCCGGTTGCTTAAATCGAATTGACAAAGGCCAAATCCTCCTGCCCCCTTATAAAACAGGCTTGTTTAGTATCCGGGGAACGGTGATTTGTCCGTCTTCGTTGTGCGTGGTGCCTGCATGCCTGGCAGGCCATTACGCCCCATGTTATTGCTAAGATCAATTGTATCCCGACCAGTATATGTGAAATTATTCGAATCCATGGGTGGATGATCACATTTATTCCCCAGTCCCAGACCTTTCTCCACCAACTCTGACTTTGTAAGTCTACCTCGGTATCTTCTTCCAGTACTTTGATTTTAGTTTGTAGTTGGTGGTAGAGCTTTACGGATTGACCCACTCTGAGCCTCAACTCTCGTAATACTTCGGTTAGATGTGGGATAAGGACCTGATCTGGTTCATCATAAGCCTGTAAATGATCATGGAGCTGATCGGTTACCTCGATAACTTCGGACTTCCGGCGCCTAACCTGGGTGATATGCGCTTGCCCGATCGCGACAGGTCGTAGTGGTGTAAAGCAAAAGTTTGGCTGTGGTATAGGGCACTGCAGGTCATTATACTGGAATGAACGCTCAGTAGTAGAGACGCAGTATCTTCCCTTCCCTCCGTAGCCTGCCCTCGCGAAGTGCATGTGTGCGGGCACTATTTCTAGTACACACCCGTCGGTTCGGTTAAACCCGCACTCGTCTCGCTCCCCTCTGCCCACCGGGTGAGGGCATACTGTGATTTCCCCCTTTTGCTTGCAATCTGCTAGGGAAATCCCGGTAAGTATGTTGTTTCGACGAACGGCAGAGGTGGTGGTCAGGTAGTAGCGTATGGAGACATTTTCCCGTATTATTCCGATATTCTCTCGTTGGTATAGGGGGAACGGCCCTGAGTCCGGCGTGACTATAGGGATCATCAGGACTGTCCCTATCCCGGTAGTCCTACCCATCTGGCAATCTGGAATTGCTGGGTATACTCTGGTCAGTCCCTTCAGAGTACAATTATCCAGTGTCCCCCTTTGGTTAGCCAACTGAGCTAAATGTGAACTGTCTATCCAATCGGGTACTTCCCCGCGTTGGATCTGGTCGAGATTGTGGCGGATCTGTCCCACCATCCACAGACCATAAGCGTGACAGAGTTGCCCCTGTCTTTGCTTTCCCTGTATCTTCTTGTTCTCTATCAATGAGGTGATTGATGGTTCTGGCGTGAGCTTCCAGGACTGAGATGCCATCCAGCTGGATTTTGGCACCCTCCTTTCCTAGGTTGGCTTGGTCTTCCTGGTTTTGCTCCACCCTCTCCAATAACCCCTTCATCACCCCTCTAAGCTGTTCCACCCTCTCATTTAATCCTTGTATGTCTATCGAGTTCACTACGGAGGTCCCTGTATTGAAAACGGTAGCAACATCATTAACTATTTCCCTCTTCATCCTGGGGGCTAACCCCTGTCCCTGGAACCTACTGGCACCCATTGCATCGGCAGCCTGCTGCATTACAACTTTACTTAATACATTGTACATCTTCCTTGACTGTTCTGTACAGTATTCCGGCATCTGGATGCCTGAAATATTGATCAGAACAGGCACAATTTCATTATCATACAACAGTTCCCCCTCGTTGTACATTACAATCCCATTCTCTGGTCCCTTCGTAGTTATGGGGCAAGGCAGTTCCTCGGGCAATGTAGTGATTCTTATGGGGCGCGGTGTCGGAGGGGGTGAGAAACATACATACAATGATATTGCAGCCGCCCCCGCCTCCTCGTAATACCCACACAGCCCCATTCCCTTCTTGCGGATGACTGATTGCTGGGATTGTCCCGGAGGCGCGCAAATTATGCCAAAAGTACATTCATCAGGCCCTTTGACATCCCTCCGTTTAATGCATCTGCTCCTTATACCCGTGGAGCACTGTACACATACTCTTATTCTTATTAGGATTCTTATTAGGATTCACTTGTAACCATGCATTAAAATAAGTCCTGTCCTTGCTCCAGTCCTTGGCTGCTGGGATGCACATTCCGGCCGTTAAATTAAACAAGACTCCATAGTTCATGTAGTTGTTTATTTCCAGCGTGCTCTGCTGTCCGTCGGTGTTGCCCAGGGTACGTGCATGTCGCAGGGCTATCCATATTACGAGTAGCGCCTTTCGTATTCCCATTCCGGCAAGTATTATCTGTAATTTTAAACAGACGGCCTGGTTGTCACCAGGGGTTAAGTTTTTTGCTCTACGAGTGTCCCTGTCACCCTGCAAAATCAGAAGCACAAGGTTACAATCGAACCATTTCGAGCTGAATCTGTAGGGCGTGCGCCCGTGTCTTTACCCACTTAAATATTACCCAAACTCCTATGACCAAGGCCAAAGCTATTCCTCCAAACATCGCTGTCTGCTTTACCGTTAGGTTGGGTTTGTGGACTACACCTACCCACCGTGGGGTACATTGGCTCTATTGCCAGAGGTGATGGTGCTATGGCTGCGCACTGCACTATCCGTCTAGTCCTGTTATCTCTTCCAGCCTGTTTATCTTAGCTTTTAACTCTTCAATTTGTTTTATTGAGTATCTATTTCTTTATTGTATCAGGCAAGTATTATTACATAAGCTAGTTCTGTTTTTATTTTTGTTTCCTCTGTTAGGTGAGTCTTTTTTTTTCCTATTAAGAAATCCAAATTAATAATGTTCAGTATAAAACGGCTGTCAATGGAAAGGGTTAACTCCTTTCCAGGTTTGTAAGAAGACCTGATGTCATTACGTGACTTCACGTAATCATCTGAAAAAAAAGTCTTTGTGCCTTCAAAACTGGCTTCGAAATTAGGAATCCGTTAAAAACAGCATAAATCATTAGAGTAAACTCCAATGTTTTCTTAACTTCTAATTCAAGTACTTGCCAAAGAATTTTTTTTTAATTGTTTTAAAACAAGACCACACATACAATAGCAATTTTGTTTACTGAAATTCAATTCTGTTTTTTTTTTATTTCTCTCTTTCTCCTCGTTATCTTCAAAACCCTCCTGCTTGTTTAGACTGTTCGGGACATTTTTGATAAACACTGTCCATTTTGGAAATCTTTTCAAACTGCATTGAAACTTTTTCATAATTGAAAATTCGAATCCATGTAGAGTGTTTTTTACTTATTCCAATTTTTTTTTTCCCTTCTAATTAAACCAATATCTTTTTCACAGCAAACATCAACTAGTACTTAGTAAGTTATGTCTTTTTCCATTTAGTCCGTTACATCTTTTTTTTCTTTCTTCAAATTAGGTTTTGTATTTTACACGGAGGGTTCGTAACTCCATAAAGTTGATAATTTAAAATCATTTGTTTACTTTCAAAGTGGCATCTTTATCTTTTTCTTTTTTTTTCATAACTGGAATGGAGTCCAGCTTTGAGAGTTTGAGTGCTGCCTTTCGTTATCTCAAAATGCTCCAGTTTCAAAGTCGTTACTAAAGCTTGCTGTTTTTTAACATTTTCCAAAAGTTCCTTTTACACCTTCGCAGATAGCTCGCCACTTGCCCAGGAGTTTGACCTGATCAGATTTAATTTAATCTTTTTCTTTTTTTTTTAAATCCACCTCAGTATTTCCTGTGCCTTCTCTGAATATTTCAAAATCCCAATTCAAACTTTGTAATTTCAATCTTTATTTAAAACTTTTTTTTTTAAAGCATTCTTTATCTCATTCCGAGACTAAATTTATATCTTTCAACCCAATCAATCATTGCATGTTTTCTTTCGGCAAGTAAGTGAGCGTGTCAAATAAATATTTTGCTCAACAAACCTATCCTTTATTTGTTTATTTTCCTAGCTCCGTAACTTATCATCCGAATAAATCCACACCTGCGTTTCTAACTTAAATGTCTTAAAACTTCCCACATACAGGACAACATTACAAAGGGTTAAAAAAAGACTTTCACTCTGTTTCTAAAATAAACAGACACTTGCATTCCTCTTCCAACCAGGCTTTCGGAACATGAAAACATAAAAAAATTAATTCTGCAGTCAAAAATCACACAGACACTTCTCACTCAACGATCAGACATTTACAACAGTCTCTCTTCTTGTTTTGGCCGGCTCTATTTTTGGATCCATGACCTTTCAGGGAATTCGTAGTTTTATCTAAATAATTCCTCACATAACTAATTCCTGAGGATTCCACCCTGCTTTAATAATTTTTTCAATTAGCTTCTTTTGTTTTTCCGCCAGGTGGCGGGTAAGCGACCCTTCTGGTCCCCACTCGAGTTTACTTGTTTTCATGGCCATTCCTGGGTAGGACTAGTACCGTTAGGAATCTACTCTCAGAGGTCCGCTTTCTTTCTAGCGCGACTTGTAGTAAACTGTCTCTTGGCTACTGTCAGGTCACAAGTTCTGCTGTTACACAAACTTATACAATTCTTAAAAACGCGTTTAAGCAATTTCCCGCAGTGCTCTACGTATCCTTAACGACTACCTACCACCGCTCGGTCCGTTGGTCCGACCCTGTTCACAGGTTTGGATTCCGTTAGCCGCTGTACACCGCTTGGTTCTACCCCGGGGTATTTCAAATTACACTACTGGGTCCGGAAGATGTCTCTCGGTATCACGATCCCACGGTCTAAATGTGTTCCCTACGCCTACTTGGTTCCTGGCCGTCACGTGGGACAAAAGTCCTCTTAATTCAGGCTCAGGCTAGGCATTTGAGATATTAGACCGTCTCCTCATGTCGATCAACCAGCTTCCGCACCCTTTATACTTAAAAATTGTTTTTTATACTCACCCGGGTTTTTTCCAAGGGCGTCCAGCGACTCCGGGAAATCCCGTCGACTACGCCATTGTTAGCGTTAGTGTTTTCTCAGAAGAATCACTCAACACTCAGGGTCGGTTCCAATGCTGATGCGGCTTTTATTACGCTCAGCGGGGAGGAAAAACTCAGGACCGTATCCAGGTTTCTCTCCACCGAACAAAGGGTTACATGCACCTTTATATGTTTCACAACAGTTACAAAACAGTTTACTACAGCTACACAGCCCATCACGGCTGGACACAAGCCAATCACAACGATTATAGATTACATATAGGTTCTTTTAACCCAATAGAATTCCCCTAGTATCCAGGGAACCATATGTTCGGTTATTGTCAGCTTGGGCTGATTGATGACTTTATAGGTTCTCTCCCTAGTTCTTTCATCTGGGAGAAATAATTGGTTTATAACCTTGTTCACAGGAGATGGTTTCCCTCTTATCTTTCTTCCTGGGGAATTAATTGGTTTATGACCTTGTTCACAGGAGATGGTTTCCTTCTTATCTCTGTCTTCCCGCATCCCAGGCATTCCTACAGTGGGCCTCACAGGGTTATTGCTTGGTCATTGAACGTTCAACAGTTCACAGCTTGACTACCTGATTTCCCATCATGCCTGGGCAGCCATTTTATGTGTGTCCACTTTAAACTTATATGCGTTTAGATATATCTAGCAGGTGCCTAATGCCTAGTATTCTGGTATATTCTAAAGGTGCCTACCTCCTACAACACTGTGGTCACAGAGCGGATCGCGGGCTGCATCGCCCAGACAGGGAGGTTAGTGTTTCTCTGTATTTATCGCTGCGTGTCTTCATTCGGTGTAAGAGTGGGGAAGTGTGTGTGGGTCGCAGAAGTTTCAGTTCTTAATCTTTCCCGTTTTGTTTCCTGGCCTGGCGGGAGCCTCCCATGGGAAATTCCGTCGGCCCCCTGAGCTCCTGCCCGAGGGTGAGTGTAAAACGACACGTTTTAGTGCTGCTCCCTCATCTTTGGACGTAAAAGCTGAATTTAGCAATTTGAGGCTGTGCCTAACGCCCGGCGCTAAATCAGGCTCAGAGGGTGACACCGTCTCAAACACAGCCATAACCAATTTCGCCCCCTCCACGTTTCCCTCCCAGTCACACACCATCCCGACTGGGAAATATATCGGCCGTTCCTTCATCGTCGCTGGGTCACAATCCTGGAACTCCCTCCCTAACAGCACTGTGGGAGCACCTTCACCACACGGACTGCAGCGGTTCAAGAAGGCGGCTCACCACCACCTTCTCAAGGGGCAGTTAGGGATGGGCAATAAATGCCGGCCTTGCCAGCGATGCCCACATCCAGGAACGAATAAACCAGCACCAGGGACTGCACTGCGTGGCGGTTGTGTGGGGCACTAGGTGGTGATGACGTTTATTGTGCAGCATTTTCACATGCAGCACTATCATTTTTGTAAAGAGCTACGGCCTGTTAAAGATAAATAATGAGGTTTATAAACCTCTATATTGGTTTATGTTTGAAAAGAAATAGCAACTTATAGCAAATCTCATGATTTTTAAGGGCTTGTCTTAAAAAGCTCATTATTTATGATGTATGAGGCGATGGTGTTGGGTGTGTATCAAAATGCACCCATGCCCCTCTGACCAGGGTTTTGCGATGTGGGGAATTCCTGCAACAAAATAAACAGAGACATTGACCGTGACACATTGTGCACTGCAGTGGAAGAGTATTCCCCCGCACTGTGCTGGATGTAGGAATCTGAATCTACAGAACTACTGAGGCAGAAGAAATCCATCAATCCATCACCTGTTCCAGGGTGAACAAGGCAGTTAGCAAGATTACCAAGTCTCTCGTCTCCGATCCCCCCCATGTCTCCCCCCGCCCCCGCAATGTCTCTCTCCCCCCTGCAGTCTCTCTCTCCCCTCCGATACCCCCCATATCTCTCACCCCCCCCGCCATATCTCTCTCCGCCCCCGGTGTCTCTCCTCCCTCCCCCATGTCTCCCCCCCCATGTCTCTCTCCCCCCCATGTCTCTCTCCGCCCCCCCATGTCTCTCTCCCCCCATATCTCTCTCCCCCTCTTGTGTCACTCACCCCTCCCCATTTCTCTCCCCCCCATGTCTCCCCCCCCACTCATGTCTCTCTCCCCCCCCATGTCTCTCCCCCCTGTGTTTCTCCCCCCCATGTCTCTCTCCCCCCTCTCCCCATGTCTCTCTCCCCCCATGTAACTCTCCCCTGCATGTCTCTCTCCTCCCTCTCCCCATGTCTCTCTCCCCCCATGTATCTCTCCCCCGCATGTCTCTCTCCCCCCTCTCCCCATGTCTCCCCCCCCATGTTTCTCTCCCCCCATGTCTCCCTCCCCCATGTTTCTCCCCTCTCCATTTCTCTCTCCCCCCATGTCTCTCTCCACCCCCCCGTGTCCCTCTCCCCGCTGTCTTTCCCCCCCATGTCTCTCACCCCCATGTCTCTCTCTCACCCCCACCACGTGACTCTATTCCCCCTCCCCGCCCCCAGTGCCTCTCCCCCCCGGCCACCCACAGGCTCGGAGGAGCAACGTGGTCAATTGCAGGGCCCCACCTCCGGTTCGGGGCGGCGGTGTCAGAGTGGGGTCTGGAGGACGCAGGCAATGAAGGAACAGAAACGTGTTGTACAGATAGTCAAACTGAACAGATTATCTGGTCATTATCACATTGCTCTTTGTGGAGCTAGTTGAGCACGTTTCCAGAATTACAACAGTGACTACACTCCAAAAGTAGCTCATTGTTGGTAAAGCGCTTTGAGACATCCGGTGATCATGGAATAAAGCCAAGGCTTTCTTCCTTTTCTTTCTTTATATAACTGTGGCATGACTTCCAATCCCACACACACGGACATACTGTACCACTCCTTCACTTGCCCAAGGAATCTGATCTCTGCATCCGCACTGGACGTCCTTCCATTCTTCATTCATTCACAGACACCTATCCTCCTCCCCACTAACACAAGAACAAAAGAAATAGGAGCAGGAGTCGGCCATTTGGCCCCTCGAGCCTGCTCCACCATTCGATGAGATCATGGCTGATCCGATCATGGACTCAGCTCCACTTCCCCGCCCGCTCCCCATAACCCTTTACTCCCTTATCGCTCAAAAATTTGTCGATCTCCACAAATATATTCAATGATCCAGCCTCCACAGCTCTCTGGGGCAGAGAATTCCACAGATTTACAACCCTCTGAAAGAAGAAATTCCTCTCATCTCAGTTTTAAATGGGTGGCCCCTTATTCTGAGACTATGTCCCCTAGTTTTAGTTTCCCCTGTGAGTGGAAATATCCTCTCTGCATCCACCTTATCGAGCCCCCTCATTATCTGATATGTTTTGATAAGATCACCTCTCATTCTTCTGAACTCCAATGAGTATAGGCCCAACCTGCTCAACCTTTCCTCATAACTCAACCCACTCATCTCCGGAATCAAACCTCGTGAACCTTCTCTGAACAGTCTCCAATGCAAATACGTAAATACGGAGACCAAAACTGTACGCAGTACTCCAGGTGTGGCCTCATCAATACCATGTACAGTTGTAGCAGGACTTCTCTGCTTTTGTACTCCATCCCCCTTGCAATAAAGGCCAACATTCCATTTGCCTTCCTGATTACTTGCTGTACCTGCATACTAACTTTTTGTGTTTCATGTACAAGGTCCCCCAGGTCCCTCTGTCCTGCAGCACTTTGCAATTTTTCTCCATTTAAATTATAATTTGCTTTTTTATTTTTCCTGCCAAAGTGGATAACCTCACAGTTTCCCACATTATACTCCATCTACCAAATATTTGCCCACTCACTTAGCCTGTCTATGTCCCTTTGCAGATTTTTTGTGTCCTCCTTACACATTGCTTTCCCACCCATCTTTGTATCATCAGCAAACTTGGCTACGTTACACTCGGTCCCTTCATCCAAGTCATTAATATAGATTGTAAATAGTTGAGGCAGTACAGATTGTTGAGTGTTGTTGGAGCTGTGCTCATCCAGGCAAGTGGAGAGTATTCCATCACACTCCTGACTTGTGTCTTGTAGATGGTGGAAAGGCTTTGGGGAGTCAGGAGGTGAGACACTCACCGCAGAATATCCAGCCTCTGTCCTGCTCTTGTAGCCACAGTATTTATGTGGCTGGTCCAGTTAAGTTTCTGGTCAATGGTGAAACTTACCTGACTAGCTCGTTCTGCATCTCGTATTTGAGCTCAATCTATTGCAGGGCCTCAAAACCACTGTGTCAGCCATGTCTCCGTGGGTACCAGGCTTGCTTCTAAGGCCAGGAGATTCACATCTCACTGCACTGACTTCAGCTACCAGTGCAGTACTGAGGGATCACCGCACTGTCGGAGGGGCAGGACTGAGGGAGTGCCGTACTGTCGGAGGGGCAGGACTGAGGGATCGCCGCACTGTCGGAGGGGCAGGACTGAGGGAGTGCCGTACTGTCGGAGGGGCAGGACTGAGGGAGCGCCGCACTGTCGGAGGGGCAGTACTGAGGGAGCGCCGCACTGTCGGAGGGGCAGTACTGAGGGAGCGCCGCACTGTCGGAGGGGCAGTACTGAGGGAGTGCTGCACTGTCGAAGGGGCAGTACTGAGGGAGTGCAGCACTGTCGGAGGGGCAGTACTGAGGGAGCACCGCACTGTCGAAGGGGCAGTACTGAGGGAGTGCAGCACTGTCGGAGGGGCAGTGCTGAGGGAGCGCCGCACTGTCGGAGGGGCAGTGCTGAGGGAGTGCCGCACTGTCGGAGGGGCAGTACTGAGGGAGTGCCGCACTGTCGGAGCAGCAGTGCTGAGGGAGTGCCGCACTGTCGGAGGGGCAGTACTGATGGAGCGCCGCACTGTTGGAGAGGCAGTACTGAGGGAGTGCCGCACTGTTGACAGCCCTTTCCTTGAGATTAAATGTTAAACTAACCTCTACCGTTTGATGGATGTAAAAGACCCCAATGCAATATTTCGAAAAAGAGCAGGAGAGTTCGCCTCTACGTTCAGCCCAATATTTATCCCTCAACCAACATCATTAAAACAGATTGTGGGTGGGGGGGGTTAGGGGTTGGAGAATGTGGGGGGGGTTAGATGTTTGAGATTGTGGGGGGGGGGTTAGGGGTTGGGAGATTGTGAGGGGGGTTAGGGGTTGGAGAATGTGGGGGGGTTAGATGTTTGAGATTGTGGGGGGGGGTTAGGGGTTGGAGAATGTGGGGGGGGTTAGATGTTTGAGATTGTGGGGGGGGGGTTAGGGGTTGGGAGATTGTGAGGGGGGTTAGGGGTTGGAGAATGTGGGGGGGTTAGATGTTTGAGATTGTGGGGGGGGGTTAGGGGTTGGGAGAATGTGGGGGGGGTTAGGGGTTGGGAGAATGTGGGGGGGGGTTTAGATGTTGGAGATTGTGGGGGGGGGTTAGGGGTTGGGAGATTGTGAGGGGGGTTAGGGATTGGAGAATGTGGGGGGTGGGGTTAGATGTTGGAGATTGTGGGGAGGTGTTAGGGGTTGGAGAATGTGGGGACGTGTTAGGGATTGGAGAATGTGGGGGGGTTCGAGGTTGGAGATTGTGGGGGGGTTAGATGTTGGAGATTGTGGGGAGGGGTTAGGGGTTGGAGATTGCGAGGTGGGGGGACGCTCGGAGATCGTGGGGGGTATAGAGATAAGCTTGCTGGCCCTGGAGCAAACATTCCTGATCCTGGCCCACAAGCAATGCTGTGAAGCCTCTTGCCTCCTGGATCCAGCCCTTCTCATCTCCTTTTACCTCCCGAGATTCCCGAGCCCCGGGAAACCCGGCCAACGTTATTCATCAATAAAAATATCATAAACAGGAGCCAGGCTACGTCCTTAAAATATTTCAATCAGCGACCCACCTCCTGAGAGCGGATTGGTTACCGTCCCGACAAATCTCCTCCGTTAAAACCAAGGGGGCAGATTGGAAGCTGGTTTGGAATTTAAAAAAATAATTTTTGCCAGCCGACCCAGACACACCCATTCCAGGGGTTAAGATTCATCATCATCATTGGCGATCCCTCGAATGAGGATGACTTGCTTCACGAGTTCACAGATGTTTCAATGAAGGACCCGATATTCCAGTCGTGAACTCCAATTGAGGGGGTGGAAGATGTCTGTGGGTAGATTGTTTTAACGTGGGGTGACCGTTGTACACCAGCCACCACACGGGCTTGACAGAGCGAGGTCTTGGTCCAGTGGCAAGGGTTAACCAGGACGACTGGAGACCTGCTCTGCTGCACGGGCCCAGTGCGCACACATATCGCAGTGTGGGCTGGGCCGTGCTGCCCCTGGGCCCTCGCCTCTTCTGGGCCCCGAACTCACGCATCTCCTGGGCCCCGTACCCTCATTCATAGAAACATAGAAAATAGGTGCAGGAGTAGGCCATTCGGCCCTTCGAGCCTGCACCACCATTCAATAAGATCATGGCTGATCATTCAACCTCAGTACCCCTTTCCTGCTTTCTCTCCAAACCCCTTGATCCCTTTGGCTGGAAGGGCCACATCGAACTCCCTTTTGAATATATCTAATGAACTGGCCTCAACAACTTTCTGCAATAGAGAATTCCACAGATTAACCACTCTCTGAGTTAAAAAGTTTCTCCTCATCTCGGTCGTAAATGGCTTACCACTTATTCTTAGACTGTGACCCCTGGTTCTGGAACTCCCCAGCAACGGGAACATTCTTCCTGCCTCTAACCTGTCCAATCCCGTCAGAATTTTATAAGTTTCTATGAGATCCCCTCTCATCTTTCTCAACTCCAGTGAATACAGGCTCAGTCGATCCAGTCCCTCCTCATATGTCAGTCCTGCCATCCTGGGAATCAGTCTGGTGAACATTCGCTGTACTCCCTCAATAGCAAGAACATCCTTCCTCACATTAGGAGAACAAAGCTGAACACAATATTCCAGGTGTGGACTCACCAAGGCCCTGTACAACTGCAGTAAGACCTCCCTGCTCCTATACTCAAATCCCCCAGCTATGAAGGCCAACATACCATTTGCCTTCTTCACCGCCTGCTGTACCTGCATGCCAACTTTCAATCAGTGATGTACCATGACACCCAGGTCTCGTTGTATCTCCACTTTTCCTAATCTGCCGCCATTCAGATCATATTCTGTCTTCCTGTTTTTGCCACCAAAGTGGATAACCTCACATTTATCACATTATACTGCATCAGCCATGCATTTGCCCACTCACCTAACCTGCAACCTCTTAGCATCCTCCTCACAGCTCACACCACCACCTAGCTTAGTATCATCTGCAAACTTGGAGCTATTACATTCAATTCCTTCATCTGAATCATTGATGCATATTGTAAAGAGCTGGGGTCCCAGCACTGAGCCCTGCGGCACCCTACTGGTCACTGCCTGCCATTCTGAAAAGGACCCAAATATTCCGACTCTCTGCTTCCTGTCTGCCAACCAGTTCGCTTTCCACACCAATACATTTCCCCCAATACCATGTGCCTCAATTTTTCACATCAATCTCCCGTATGGGACCCTATCAAAAAACCCCTGAAAGTCCAAATACACCACATCCACTGGTTCTCCCCTGTCTACTCTACGAGTTACATCTTCAAAAAATTCTGGAAGATTTGTCAAGCATGATTTCCCTTTCATAAATCCATGCTGACTTGGACTGATCCTGTCACTGCTTTCCAAATGCGTTGCTATTTCATCTTTAATAATTGATTCCAACATTTTCCCCATCACCGATGTCAGGCTATCCGGTCTATAAATCCCCATTTTCTCTCTCACTCCTTTTTTAAAAAGTGGTGTTACATTAGCTACACTCCAGTCCATGCGAACTGATCCAGAGTCGATAGGCTGTTGGAAAATGATCACCAATGCATCCACTATTTCTCGGGCCACTTCCTTAAGTACTCTGGGATGCAGACTATCAAGCCCTCGGGATTTATCGGCCTTCAATCCCATCAATTTCCATAACACAATGTCCTGACTAATAAGGATTTCCTTCAGTTCTCCTTCTCACTAGACCCTCGGTCCCCTAGTATTTCTGGAAGGTTATTTGTGTCTTCCTTAGTTAAGACAGATCCAAAGTATTTGTTCAATTGGTCTGCCATTTCTTTATTCCCCATTATAAATTCACCTGATTCTGTCTGCAAAGGACCTATGTTAGTCTTCACTAATCTTTTTCTCTTCACATATCGATAGAAACTTTTGCAGTCAGCTTTTATGTTCCCTGCAAGCTTCCTCTCATACTCTATTTCCCCCCTCCTAATTAGACCCTTTGTCCTCCTCTGCTGAATTATAAATTTCTGCCAGTCCTCAGGTTTGCTGCTTTTTCTGGCCAATTTATATGCCTCTTCCTTGGATTTAACACGATCTCTAATTTCCCTTGTTAGCCATGGATGAGCCATCTTCCCCGTTTTATTTTTACTCCAGACAGGGATGTACAATTGTTGAAGTTCATCCATGTAATCTATAAATGTCTGCCATTGCCCATCCACTGTCAACCCTTTAAGTATCATTTGCCAATCTATCCTAGCCAATTCACGTCACATACCATCGAAGTTACCTTTCCTTAAGTTCAGGACCCTAGTCTCTGAATTAACTGTGTCACTCTCCATCTTAATAAAGAATTCTACCATATTATGGTCACTCTTCCCCAAGAGGCCTCGCACAACAAGATTGCTAATTAGCCCTTTCTCATTACATATCACCCAATCTAGGCTGGCCAGCTCTCCAGTTGGTTCCTCGACATATTGGTCGAGAAAACCATCCCTCATACACTCCAGGAATCATCCTCCACCGTATTGCTACTACTTTGGTTAGCCCAATCTACATGTATGCCTCACCTCCTCATCAAACATTCGCCGCTCCACCGCCACGATTTCTCTCCGCTCCTCCGCCACAAACATTCACCACACCTCTGCAACTGTCGGAGGGGCAATACTGAGGGAGCGCTGCACTGTCGGGGAGGCAGTATTGAGGGAGCGCCGCACTGTCGGACGGTCAGTGTTGAGGGAGCTACGCACTATCAGAGGGGCAGTGCTGAGGGAGTGCCGCACTGTTGACAGCCCTGCCCTTTAGATTAAATGGTAAACCAATCTCTACTGTCTTGATGGATGTAAAAGACCCCACGGCAATATTTTGAAAAAGAACAGGTGAGTTCGCCCCTACGTTCAGCCCAATATTTATCTCTCAACCAACATCACTAAAGCAGATTGTGGGTGGGGGGGGTTAGGGGTTGGAGAATGTGGGGGGGTTAGGGGTTGGGAGAATGTAGGGGGGGTTAGATATTGGAGATTGTGGGGAGGGGTTAGGGGTTGGAGATTGTGGGGGGGGTTAGAGCTTGGAGATTGTGGGGGGGGGGTTAAGGGTTGGAGAATGTGGGGGGGGTGAGATGTTGGAGATTGTGGGGGGGGGGTTAGATGTTGGATATTGTGGGGAGGTGTTAGGGGTTGGAGATTGTGGGGGGGGCGTTAGAGATTGGAGATTGTGGGGGGGGGTTAGGGGTTGGAGAATGTGGGGGGGGGTTACATGTTGGAGATTGTGGGGGGGGGTTACATGTTGGAGAATGTGGGGGGGTTAGATGTTGGAGATTGTGGGGAGGGGGACACTCGGAGATCGTGGGGGTATAGAGATAAGCTTGTTGGCCCTGGAGCAAACATTCCTGATCCTGGCCCACAAGCAATGCTGTGAAGCCTCTTGCCTCCTGGATCCAGCCCTTCTCATCTCCTTTTACCTCCCGAGATTCCCGAGCCCCGGGAAACCCGGCCAACGTTATTCATCAATAAAAATATCATAAACAGGAGCCAGGCTACGTCCTTAAAATATTTCAATCAGCGACCCACCTCCTGAGAGCGGATTGGTTACCGTCCCGACAAATCTCCTCCGTTAAATCCAAGGGGGCAGATTGGAAGCTGGTTTGGAATTTAAAAAAATAATTTTTGCCAGCCGACCCAGACACACCCATTCCAGGGGTTAAGATTCATCATCATCATCGGCGATCCCTCGAATGAGGATGACTTGCTTCACGAGTTCACAGATGTTTCAATGAAGGTCCCGATGTTCCAGTCCTGAACTCCAATTGAGGGGGTGGAAGATGCCTGTGGGTAGATTGTTTTAACGTGGGGTGACCGTTGCACACCAGCCACCACACGGGCTTGACAGAGCGAGGTCTTGGTCCAGTGGCAAGGGTTAACCAGGACAACTGGAGACCTGCTCTGCTGCACGGACCTAGTGCGCTCACATATCGCAGTGTGGGCTGGGCCGTGCTGCCCCTGGGCCCTCGCCTCTTCTGGGCCCCGTACCCTCAATCATAGAAACATCGAAACATAGAAAATAGGTGCAGGAGTAGGCCACTTGGCCCTTCGAGCCTGCACCACCATTCAATATGATCATGGCTGATCAATCAACCTCAGTACGCCTTTCCTGCTTTCTCTCCATACCCTTGACCTCTTTGGCTGGAAGGGCCATATCTAACTCCCTTTTGAATATATCTAACGAACTGGCCTCTACAACTTTCTGCGGTAGAGAATTCCACAGGTTAACCACTCTCTGAGTGAAGAAGTTTCTCCTCATCTCGGTCCTAAATGGCTTAACCCTTATTCTTAGACTGTGATCCCTGGTTCTGGAACTCCCCAGCAACGGGAACATTCTTCCTGCCTCTAACCTGTCTAATCCCATCAGAATTTTATATGTTTCTGTGAGATCCCCTCTCATTTTTCTAAACTCCAGTGGATACAAGCCCAGTTGATCCACTCTCTCCTTATATGTCAGTCCTGCCATCCCAGGAATCAGTCTTGTGAACCTTCGCTGCATTCCCTCAATAGCAAGAACGTCCTTCCTCAGATTAGGAGACCAAAATTGAACACAATATTCCAGGTGAGGCCTCACCAAGGCTCTGTACAACTGCAGTAAGACCTCCCTGCTCCTATACTCAAATCCCCTAGCTATGAAGGCCAACATACCATTTGCCTTCCTCACCGCCTGCTGTACCTGCATGCCAACCTTCAATGACTGATGTACCATGACACCCAGGTCTCGTTGCACCTCCCCTTTTCCTAATCTGTCACCATTCAGATAATATTCTGTCTTCCTGTTTCTGCCACCAAAGTGGATAACCTCACATTTATCCACATTATACTGCATCTGCCATGCATTTGACCACTCACCTGACCTGATCTTTAAATGTTTGCCATTGCCGAGCCACTGTCAACCCTTTAAGTATCATTTTCCAGACTATCCCAGCAAATTCACGTCTCATACCATCAAAGTTACCTTTCCTTAAGTTCAGGACCCTAGTCTCTGAATTAACTGTGTAACTCTCCATCTTAATAAAGAATTCTACCACATTAGGTCACACTTCCCCAAGGGGCCTCACACAACAAGATTGCTAATTAGTCCTTTCTCATTACACAACACCCAATCTAGGATGGCCAGCTCTCTCGTTGGCTCCTCGACATATTGGTCTGGAAAACCATCCCTCATACACTCCAGGAAATCCTCATCCACCGTATTGCTTCTAGTTTGGTTAGCCCAATCTATATGTACGCCTCACCTCCTCACCAAACATTTGCCGCTCCTCCGCCACGATTTCTCTCCACTCCTCCGCCACAAACAATCAACACACCTCTGCAACTGTAGGAGGGACAGTACTGAGGGAGTGCTGCACTGTTGGAGGGACAGTACTGAGGGAGCGCCGCACCGTCAGAGGGGCAGTACTGAGAGAGCGCTGCACTGTCGGAGGGGCAGTACTGAGGGAGTGCTGCACTGTCGGAGGGGCAGTACTGAGGGAGTGCTGCACTGTCGGAGGGGCAGTACTGAGGGAGTGCCGCACTGTCAGAGGGGCAGTATTGAGGGAGTGCCGCACTGTCGGAGGGGCAGTACTGAGGGAGTGCTGCACTGTCGGAGGGGCAGTACTGAGGGAGTGCTGCACTGTCGGAGGGGCAGTACTGAGGGAGTGTTGCACTGTCAGAGGGGCAGTACTGAGGGAGTGCTGCACTGTCGGAGGGGCAGTACTGAGGGAGTGCTGCACTGTCGGAGGGACAGTACTGAGGGAGCGCCGCACTGTCGGAGGGGCAGTACTGAGGGAGTGTTGCACTGTCGGAGGGGCAGTACTGAGGGAGTGCTGCACTGTCGGAGGGTCAGTAGTGATGGAGAGCCGCACTGTCGGAGGGGCAGTACTGAGGGAGTGCTGCACTGTCGGAGGGGCAGTACTGAGGGAGTGCCGCACTGTCGGAGGGGCAGTACTGAGGGAGTGCTGCACTGTCGGAGGGGCAGTACTGAGGGAGTGCTGCACTGTCGGAGGGGCAGTACTGAGGGAGTGCCGCACTGTTGGAGGTACCGCTCTCGGATGAGACGTTAAACGGTTGCTCTGTCTTCCCACTCTGGTGGATGTAAAAGATCCATGGCAACTACTTGAAGAAAAGCAATGGAATTCTCACTGGTCTCCTGGTGAATATTTATCTCTTCATCAACATTACCAAACAGATTATCTGGTCATTACCACATTTCTGCTGGTGGGAGCTTGATGTGCGCAATTTGGCGGCCGCGTTTCCTCCATTACAACAGTGACTGCACTCAAAAAGTGCTTCCTTGGGGCTGTAAAGTGCTATGCGATGCCCTGATGCCATGGGAGCCACTGTATAAATGCAAGACCTTCCTTGTTCCTTTTAACGGGCCGAGGGCGCTCTGCTATGTCCAGGTAAGTAACCCGCCAGGCATTGTCAACTCACGAACATCTCGGATCTTCAAGCTCACGGCGTGTGTGCTTGCTGTTCCCTGCACTGTTTCTGATCTGCTCACTCCTGAGTATCAGGTTTCGCAGGCAAGCAGAGCATTAAGTCTGAGAAAGCACTCTCTGACTTCACACGGCCAGAGGGGAGAGTGTATTTAGAAATGTTGCTGTGCATTTATGCATGTCTTCTCTAACCTAATGGTCGATAGTCCATGGTGTACCCCGTGTACGAGTTTTGCTTTTGTGCTTCCAGTGGGTGAGGCATCGTGAGGTCTGACAATGACTCCTACAGGATTATCCGACAGGAGTGCAGCAGCAGGTCAGAGTGCAAATTGCTGACTCCCCGACCTGGGAGGAAAAGAAAACTAAGTGTGTCGTCACAGCGAGGGGTTCGGGGACGTCGGAGCCGCCGATAAAGGCCCAGCCCATGCAGCTGCAGCAGGGAGAGAAGGCAAAAAAGTAGAAAGAAATCAAAAGGTGATGTCACAGCCAAGGGGGTAAGTGATTGGCTGGTGATTGGTGAGTAATTTTTTCTTTTTCTTTTCTTTATCAGTGAGTAACATTTAACATTATTGTTGCCAAATTAAGTTAATCTAAGGGTTAAGTCATGGCAGGAGAGCTCGGACATGTGTTATGTGGGAAGTCAGGGACGCTTCCAGTGTCCCTGATGACTACATATACGGGAAGTGTATCCGGCTGCAACTCCGGACAGACCGCATTGCGGCACTGGAGCTGGGGGTGGATTCACTCTGGAGCATGCATGATGCTGAGAATGATGTGAATAGCATGTTTAGTGAGTTGGTCACACGGCAGATAAAGGTTACACAGCCAGATAGGGAATGGAAGACCAGCAGGAAGAGCAGTGCAAGGAAGGTAGTGCAGGGATCCCCTGCGGTCATCCCCCTGCAAAACAGATACACCGCTTTGAGTACTGTTGAGGGGGATGACTCATCAGGGGAGGGCAGCAGCAGCCAAGTTCATGGCACCGTGGGTGGCTCTGTTGCACAGGAGGGCAGGAAAAAGAGTGGGAGAGTGATAGTGATAGGGGATTCTATGGTAAGGGGAAGAGATAGATGTTTCTGTGGCCGCAACCGAGACTCCAGGATGGAATGTTGCCTCCCTGGTGCAAGGGTCAAGGATGTCTCAGAGCAGCTGCAGGACATTTTGAAGGGGGAGGGTAAACAGCCAGTTGTCGTAATGCATATAGGTACCAACGATATCGGTAAAAAACGGGATGAGGTCTGGCAAGACGAATTTAGGGAGCTAAGAGCTAAATTAAAAAGTAGGACCTCAAAAGTAGTAATCTCAGGATTGCTACCAGTGCCACGTGCTAGTCAGAGTAGGAATCGCAGGATAGCTCAGATGAATACGTGGCTTGAGGAGTGGTGCAGAAGGGAGGGATTCAAATTCCTGGGGCATTGGAACCGGTTCTGGGGGAGGTGGGACCAGTACAAACCGGATGGTCTGCACCTGGGCAGGACCGGAACCAATGTCCTAGGGGGAATGTTTGCTAGTGCTGTTGGGGATGGGGTAAACTAATATGGCAGGGGGATGGGAACCTATGCAGGGAGACAGAGGGAAGTAGAATGGGGGCAGAAGCAAAAGATAGAAAGAAGAAAAGTAAAAGTGGAGGACAGAGAAACCCAAGGTAAAAAGCAAAATTGGCCACATTACTGCAAAATCCAAAAGGGGCAAAGGTGTTAAAAAGGCAAGCCTGAAGGCTCTGTGCCTCAGTGCGAGGAGTATTCGGAATAAGGTGGACGAATTAACAGTGCAGATAGCAGTTAACGGATATGTTGTCATTGACATCACAGAGACATGGCTCCAGGGTGACCAATGCTGGGAACTCAACATCCAGGGGTATTCAACATTTGGGAAGGATAAACAGAAAGGAAAAGGAGGCGGGGTGGCGTTGCTGGTTGAAGAGGAAATTAACGCAATAGTAAGGAAGGACATTAGCTTGGATAATGTGGAATCTGTATGGGCAGAGCTATGAAATACCAAAGGGCAGAAAACGCTAGTGGGAGTTGTGTACAGACCACCAAACAGTAGTAGTGAGGATGGGGACAGCATCAAACAAGAAATTAGGGATGCGTGCAATAAAGGTACAGCAGTTATCATGGACGACTTTAATCTAAATATTGACTGGGCTAAGCAAACTGGTAGCAATGCGGTGGAGGAGGATTTCCTGGAGTGTATTAGGGATGGTTTTCTGGACCAATATGTCAAGGAACCAACTAGAGGGCTGGCCATCCTAGACAGGGTGATGTGTAATGAGAAAGGACTAATTAACAATCTTGTTGTGCGAGGCTTCTTGGGGAAGAGTGACCATAATATGGTAGAATTCTTTGAAAATGGAGAGTGACACAGTTAATTCAGAGACTAGGGTCCTGAACTTGGGGAAAGGTAACTTCGATGGTATGAGACGTGACTTGGCTAGAATAGACTGGCGACTGATACTTAAAGGATTGACAGTGGATAGGCAATGGCAAACATTTAAAGATCACATGGATGAACTTCAACAATTGTACATCCCTGTCTGGAGTAAAAATCAAACGGGGAAGGTGGCTCAACCGTGGCTAACAAGGGAAATTAAGGACAGTGTTAAATGCAAGGAAGAGGCATATAAATTGGCCAGAAAAAGCAGCAAACCTGAGGACTGGGAGAAATTTATAATACAGCAGAGGAGGACAAAGGGTTTAATTAGGAGGGGGAAATAGAGTATGAGAGTAAGCTTGCAGGGAACATAAAAACTGACTGCAAAAGCTTCGATAGATATGTGAAGAGAAAAAGATTAGTGAAAACAAACATAGGTCCCTTGCATTCAGATTCAAATAAATTTATAATGGGGAACAAAGAAATGGCAGATCAGTTAAACAAATACTTTGGTTCTGTTTTCACGAAGGAAGACACAAATAACCTTCCGGAAATACTAGGGGAACGAGAGTCTAGTGAGAAGGAGGAACTGAAGGATATCCTTATGAAGCGGGAAATTGTGTTAGGGAAATTGATGGGATTGAAGGTCGATAAATCCCCGGGGCCTGATAGTCTACATCCCAGAGTACTTAAGGAAATGGCCAGAGAAATAGTGGATATATTGGTGATTATCTTTCAACAAATGGACTGGAGGGTAGCAAATGTAACACCACTGTATAAAAAAGGAGGGAGAGAGAAAACGGGTAATTATAGACCGGTTAGCCTGACATCAGTGGTGGGGAAAATGTTGGAATCAATTATTAAAGATGTAATAGCAGCGCATTTGCAAAGCAGTGACAGGATCGGTCCAAGTCAACATGGATTTATGAAAGGGAAATCAAGCTTGACAAATCTTCTGGAATTATTTGAGGATGCAACCAGCAGAGGGACAAGAGAGAACCAGTGGATGTGGTGTATTTGGACTTTCAAAAGGCTTTTGACAAGGTCCCACACAAGAGATTGGTGTGCAAAATCAAAGCACATGGGATTGGGGTTCATGTACTGACGTGGATAGAGAACTGGTTGGCAGACAGGAAGCAGAGAGTTGGGATAAATGGGTCCTTTTTAGAATGGCAGGAAGTGACTAGTGGTGTACCGCAGGGCTCAGTGCTGGGACCCCAGCTATTTACAATATACATTAATGATTTAGATGAAGGAATTGAGTGTAATATCTCCAAGTTTTCAGATGACACTAAGCTGGGTGACGGTGTGAGCTGTGAGGAGGATGCTAAGAGGCTGCAGGGTAACTTGGACAGGTTAGGTGAGTGGGCAAATCCATGGCAGATGCAGTATAATGTGGATAAATGTGAGGTTATCCACTTTGGTGGCAAAAACTGGAAGGCAGAATATTATCTGAATGGCGGCAGATTAGGAAAGTGGAGGTGCAACGAGACCTGGGTGTCATGGTTCATCAGGCATTGAAAGTTGGCATGCAGATACAGCAGGTGGTGAAGAAGGAAAATGGTATGTTGGCCTTCATAGCTAGGGGATTTGAATATAGGAGCAGGGAGGTCTTACTACAATTGTACAGGGCCTTGGTGAGCCTCAACTGGAATATTGTGTTCAGCTTTGGTCTCCTAATCTGAAGATGAACATTCTTGCTATTGAAGGAGTGCAGCGAAGGTTCACCAGACTGATTCCTGGGATGGCTGGACTGACCTATGAGGAGAGACTGGATCAACTGGGCCTGTATTAACTGGAGTTTAGAAGGATGAGAGGGGTTCTCATCGAAAATTACAAGGTTCTGATGGGACTGGAAAGGTTAGACGCGGGAAGAATGTTCCCGATGATGGGGAAGTCCAGAACCAGGGGAAACAGTCTTAGGATAAGGGGTAGGACATTGAGAACTGAGATGAGGAGAAACTTCTTCACTCAGAGAGTTGTTAACCTGTGGAATTCCCTGCCGCAGAGAGTTGTTGATGCCAGTTCATTCGATGTATTCAAGAGGGAGTTAGATATGGCCCTTGCGGCTAAAGGGATCAAGGGGTATGGAGAGAAAGCAGGAAAGGGGTACTGAGGGAATGATCAGCCATGATCTTATTGAATGGTGATGCAGGCTCGAAGGGCCGAATGGCCTACTCCTGCACCTATTTTCTATGTTTCTATGTTTCTATGTATGCAGCCCGACTGGAATGTATTGGGTGGGTGGATTACTTGTAACGGAAGAGGGCAATTCTAGAAAATGCTTCATCGCACAATTAGAACCAAGAACAAGGATGGAGGGATTTCCTGAGAAGATATTTCTGGGAAAACAGCTTGTCTGATTTACCATTTCATTTTCTTTCATTCTTTCTGTTCAGTTTCTTTAAAACTGAGATTGATGTATTTGTGTTAGGCTAAGGTTATAGAACGAAGGCGGGTAAATGGAGCTGAGATACAGATCGGTCATGATCCAACTGAATGGTGCAATAGCCTCAAGTTCCTGCTTTCCTTCTTTCTTTCGCAGTACTGAGGGAGCGCCGCACTGTCGGAGGGGCAGGACTGAAGGAGTGCCGCACTGTCGGAGGGGCAGTGCTGAGGGAACGCCGCACTGTCGGAGGGGCAGTACTGAGGGAGCGCCGCACTGCCGGAGGGGCAGGACTGAAGGAGTGCCGCACTGTCGGAGGGGCAGTACTGAGGGAGCGCCGCACTGTCGGAGGGACAGTACTGAGGGAACGCTGCACTGTCGGAGGGGCAGGACTGAGGGAGCGCCACACTATCGGAGTGGCAGTACTGAGTGAGTGCCGCACTGTAGGAGGGACAGTACTGAGGGAGTGCCGCACCGTCGGAGGGGAAGTACTGAGCGAGTGCCGCACTGTCATGAACGCTCAACAATTTGAACAACTGTGGCCGCACAAAAGCAACAGACCAAAACTCACAAGGGTCGACACCACACTAAGGACCTATACCAAAGAAATCATCCCAGTCCTTGGAAGCGCCATGCTCTCAGTCACACACAAAGGGACAGTGAACCGACTTCCCCTGTGGATTGTCCCCGGAGACCCCCCAGCACTGCTGGGGAGAAGCTGGCTGGCAAAACTAAACTGGAAATGGGATGATGTTCACGCCATGTCGTCAGAGGAACGGACCTCCTGCTCAACAGTTCTAAGTCGATTTGAACATCTCTTTCAGCCAGGTGTGGGCACCTTCAAAGGGGCTAAAGTCAAAATCTACATCACACAGGATGCTAGACCGGTCCATCACAAGGCGAGAGCTGTACCCTATGTGATGAGGGAAAAGATTGAACACGAACTAGACAGGCTTCTGCGGGAAGGCATTATATCACCTGTGGAATTTAGCGACTGGGCAAGTCCCATCGTTCCAGTCTTGAAGCCTGATGGATCCGTAAGAATCTGTGCGGACTACAAATCTACCATAAACAGAGTCTCCTGACAGGACCAATACCCGCTACCCAGAGCAGAGGACCTATTTGCCACATTGGCTGGAGGAAAACTTTTCTCAAAACTAGACCTCACATCTGCGTATATGACGCAAGAATTGACCGAGGAATCCAAGCTACTCACCACCATCAACACACATCGAGGCCTTTTCATATACAATCGATGCCCATTCGGCATCAGGTCAGCAGCTGCTATATTCCAGCGCAACATGGAGAGTCTGCTCAAGTCCATCCCGGGCACGGTTGTATTTCAAGACGACATACTTATCACGGGCAGGGACACCGACTCCCATCTCCGTAATTTGGAGGAAGTACTAAAGCGGCTGGATCGGCTAGGCCTAAGAGTTAAGAAATCCAAGTGCCTGTTTCTCTCACCCGAGGTTAAATTTTTGGGCAGAAGGATTGCCGCTGATGGAATCCGCCCAACAGAGTCCAAAACAGAAGCAATTCGCCTGGCACCCAGGCCCCGGAATGTCTCGGAACTGCGCGCCTTTCTCGGGCTACTCAATTACTTTGGGAACTTTTTGCAGAAATTGAGCACGCTGCTGGAGCCTCTCCATGTACTACTCAGAAAGGGGTGTGATTGGTTTTGCGGGGACGCCCAGGAACGTACCTTCAATAGGGCACGCAATCTTCTATGTTCCAACAATGTTTTGGCTTTCTTTGATCAAGGTAAAAAGCTAGTTCTTACATGTGATGCGTTAGCGTACGGGGTCGGGTGCGTTTTACAACATGTCAATGGCGTGGGTAAATTACAACCCATAGCTTATGCCTCCAGGTCACTTTCGCGGGCGGAGCGCAGGTACGGAATGGTGGAGAAGGAGGCGCTCGCGTGCGTGTACGGTGTCAATAAAGATGCACCAATACATTTTCGGGGCCAAGATCGCATTAGAAACTGACCACAAGCCCCTCACGTCCCTCCTATCCGAGAGCAAGGCAATAAACACCAACGCCTCGGCGCGCATTCAACGGTGGGCACTCATGCTGGCGTCCTACGACTACACGATAAGACACAGACCAGGCACAGACAACTGTGCCGACGCGCTCAGCAGGCTACCCCTGGCGACCACGGAAGGGTCTGATGAAAAGGACTGTGAGATAGTCATGGCAATCAATGCCTTTGAGTCCACAGGTTCGCCCATGACGGTTCGCCAAATCAGAGCCTGGACGGCCAGCGACCCCACGTTATCCTTAGTAAAAAGATGTGCCTTAACTGGTGACTGGGCAGAGGCTCGCGATGCCCGCCCTGAGGAATTAAAACCCTTTCACAGGCGCATGCATGAGCTATCACTACAAGCAGACTGCCTGATGTGGGGCAGCCAAGTAGTTATGCCTCTGTGAGGCAGAGAGGCATTTGTCCGGGAGCTCCACCGCGAGCACCCGGGGATCGTTCTCATGAAGGCCATAGCCAGATCCCACGTTTGGTGGCCTGGTATTGACTCGGACTTGGAGCTCTGCGTCCGATGGTGCACCATTTGTGCCCAACTCAGCAATGCCCCCAAGGAGGCTCCACTGAGCCCCTGGCCCTGGCCCACCAAACCGTGGTCGCGGGTGCACGTAGATTAAGCGGGCCCATTCATGGGCAAAATGTTCCTCGTAGTTGTAAATGCATTTTCAAAATGGATCGAGTGCACCATTTTAAACTCGAGCACCACCTCCACCACTGTGGAGAGCCTGAGAACCATGTTTGCAACGCACGGAATCCCTGACATATTGGTCAGTGATAACGGTCCGTGCTTCACCAGCGCAGAATTCCAAGCTTTTATAAATGACCATGGCATAAATCACGTTAAGACGGCACCGTTCAAACCGGCCTCCAACGGCCAAGCGGAGCAAGTAGTGCAAGTCATGAAACAAGGCATGCTCAAAATCCAAGGTCCCACGCTGCAGGGCCGCCTGTCGCAACTGCTGCTGGCATACAGATCTCGTCCACACTCACTCAAGCTCACGGCGTGTGTGCTTGCTGTTCCCTGCACTGTTTCTGATCTGCTCACTCCTGAGTATCAGGTTTCGCAGGCAAGCAGAGCATTAAGTCTGAGAAAGCACTCTCTGACTTCACACGGCCGGAGGGGAGAGTGTATTTAGAAATGTTGCTGTGCATTTATGCATGTCTTCTCTAACCTAATGGTCGATAGTCCATGGTGTACCCCGTGTACGAGTTTTGCTTCTGTGCTTCCATTGGGTGAGGCATCGTGAAATCTGACAATGACTCCTACAGGATTATCCAGCCCGACTGGAATGTATTGGGTGAGTGGATTACTTGTAACGGAGGAGGGCAATTCTAGAAAATGCTTCACCGCACAATTCGAGCCAAGAACAAGGATTGAGGGATTTCCTGAGAAGATATTTCTGGGAAAACAGCTTGGCTGATTTACCATTTCATTTTCTTTCATTGTTTCTGTTCAGTTTCTTTAAAACTGAGATTGAGGTATTTGTGTTAGGCTAAGGTTATAGAACCAAGGCGGGTTAATGGAGCTGAGATACAGATCGGCCATGATCCAACTGAATGGTGCAATAGCCTCAAGTTCCTTCCTTCGTTCTTTCTTTCGCAGTACTGAGGGAACGCCGGACTGTCGGAGAACATAAGAACATAAGAATTAGGAACAGGAGTAGGCCATCTAGCCCCTCGAGCCTGCTCCGCCATTCATCAAGATCATGGCTGATCTGGCCGTGGACTCAGCTCCACTTACCCGCCCGTTCCCCGTAACCCTTAATTCCCTTATTGGTTAAAAATCTATCTATCTGTGATTTGAATACATTCAATGAGCCAGCCTCAACTGCTTCCTTGGGCAGAGAATTCCACAGAGTCATAACCCTCTGGGAGAAGAAATTCCTTCTCAACTTGGTTTTAAATTGGCTCCCCAGTATTTTGAGGCTGTGCCCCCTAGTTCTAGTCTCCCCGACCAGTGGAAACAACCTCTCTGCCTCTATCTTGTCTATCCCTTTCATTATTTTAAATGTTTCTATAAGATCACCCCTCATCCTCCTGAACTCCAACGAGTAAAGACCCAGTCTACTCAATCTATCATCATAAGGTAAGCCCCTCATCTCTGGAATCAGCCTAGTGAATCGTCTCTGTACCCCCTCCAAGGCTAGTATATCCTTCCTTAAGTAAGGTGACCAAAACTGCACGCAGTACTCCAGGTGCGGCCTCACCAATACCCTGTACAGTTGCAGCAGGACCTCCCTGCTTTTGTACTCCATCCTTCTCGCAATGAAGGCCAACATTCCATTTGCCTTCCTAATTACCTGCTGCACCTGCAAACTAACTTTTTGGGATTCATGCACAAGGACCCCCAGGTCCCTCTGCACCGCAGCATGTTGTAATTTCTCCCCATTCAAATAATATTCCCTTTTACTGTTTTTTTTTCCAAGGTGGATGAGCTCACATTTTCTGACATTGTATTCCATCTGCCAAACCTTAGCCCATTTGCTTAACCTCTCTAAATCTCTTTTCAGCCTCTCTGTGTCCTCTACACAACCCGCTTTCCCACTAATCTTTGTGTCATCTGCAAATTTTGTTACACTACACTCTGTCCCCTCTTCCAGGTCATCTATGTATATTGTAAACAGTTGTGGTCCCAGCACCGATCCTTGTGGCACACCACTAACCACCGATTTGCAACCCGAAAAGGGGCAGTATTGAGGGAGTGCCCCACTGTTGGCGGGGCAGTACTGAGGGAGTGCTGCACTGTCGGAGAGGCAGTACTGAGGGAACGCCACACTGTCGGAGGGGCAGTACTGAGGGAGTGCCCCACTGTCGGAGGGGCAGTACCTGAGGGAGTGCTGCACTGTTGGCGGGGCAGGACTGAGGGAGTGTTGCACTGTCGAAGGCCAGTACTGAGGGATTGCTGCACTGTCGTAGGGACAGTACTGAGGGAGTGCCGCACTGTCAGAAGGACAGTACTGAGGGAGTGCCGCACTGTTGGAAGGGCTGTACTGAGGGAGTGCCGCACTGTCGAAGGGGCAGTGCTGATGGGGTGCTGCACTGTCGGAGGGGCAGTACTGAGGGAGTGCTGCAGTGTCGGAGGGGCAGTACTGAGGGAGCGCCGCACTGTCGAAGGGGCAATGCTGATGGGGTGCTGCACTGTCGGAGGGGCAGTACTGAGGGAGTGCTGCACTGTCGGAGGGGCAGTACTGAGGGAGTGCCGCACTGTTGACAGCCCTGTCCTTTCGATTAAATGTTCAACCAATGTCTACCCTCTTGATGGATATTAAAGTCCCCACGGCCATTTTTCGAAAACGAACAGGGGTGTTCGCCCCTAAGTTCTGCCCAATATTTATACCTCAACCAACATCACTAAAACAGATTGTGGGGAGTTGGAGATTGTGGAGGGGTTAGAGGTTGGAGATTGTGGGGGGGTTAGATGTTGGAGAATGTGGGGGGTGTTAGGGGTTGGAGAATGTGGGGGGTGTTAGGGGTTGGAGATTGTGGGGGGGTTAGCTGTTGGAGAATGTGGGGAGGTGTTAGGGGTTGGAGATTGTGGGGGGGTTAGATGTTGGAGATTGTGGGGAGGGGTTAGATGTTGGAGATTGTGGGGAGGGGTTAGGGGTTGGAGATTGTGGGGGGTTTAGAGGTTGGAGATTGTGGGGGGGTTACATGTTGGAGAATGTGGGGGGGTTAGATGTTGGAAATTGTGGGGAGGGGGACACTCGGAGATCGTGGGGTGTATAGAGATAAGCTTGTTGGCCCTGGAGCAAACATTCCTGATCCTGGCCCACAAGCAATGCTGTGAAGCCTCTTGCCTCCTGGATCCAGCCCTTCTCATCTCCTTTTACCTCCCGAGATTCCCGAGCCCCGGGAAACCCGGCCAACGTTATTCATCAATAAAAATATCATAAACAGGAGCCAGGCTACGTCCTTAAAATATTTCAATCAGCGACCCACCTCCTGAGAGCGGATTGGTTACCGTCCCGACAACCCTCCTCCGTTAAAACCAAGGGGGCAGATTGGAAGCTGGTTTGGAATTTTAAAAACTAATTTTTGCCAGCCGACCCAGACACACCCATTCCAGGGGTTAAGATTCATCATCATCATTGGCGATCCCTCGAATGAGGATGACTTGCTTCACGAGTTCACAGATGTTTCAATGAAGGACCCGATGTTCCAGTCCTGAACTCCAATTGAGGGGGTGGAAGATGTCTGTGGGTAGATTGTTTTAACGTGGGGTGACCGTTGCACACCAGCCACCACACGGGCTTGACAGAGCGAGGTCTTGGTGTGGCAAGGGTTAACCAGGACAACTGGAGACCTGCTCTGCTGCACGGGCCCAGTGCGCTCACATATCGCACAGTGTGGGCTGGGCCGTGCTGCCCCTGGGCCCTCGCCTCTTATTCGCCCGTACCCTCATTCGCCACACCTCCTCACCAAATATGCGCCGCATCTCCGTCACAAACATTCGCCGCACCTCTGCAACTGTCGGACGGTCAATACTGTGGAAGCACCACACTGTTGGATAGGCAGTATTGAGGGAGTACTGCACTGTTGGAGGGGCAGTCCTGAGGGAGTGCTGTGCTGTTGGAGAGGCTGTACTGAGGGAGTGCCGCACAGTCGGAGGGGCTATACTGAGGGAGTTCCGCATTGTCGGAAGGGCAGTACTGATGAAGTGCTGCACTGTCGGAGGGGCAGTACTGATGAAGTGCTGCACTGTCGGAGGGGCAGTACTGATGAAGTGCTGCACTGTCGGAGGGGCAGTACTCTCGGATGAGACATTAAACCGTTGCCCTGTCTTCCCTATCTGGTGGACGTGAAAGATCCCATGGCCACTACTTAAAGAAAAGCAGTGGAATTTTCACTGGTCTCCTGGTTAATATTTATCACTTGATCAACATCACCAAAACAGATTAACTGGTCATAGAAACATAGAAACATAGAAAATAGGTGCAGGAGTAGGCCATTCGGCCCTTCGAGCCTGCATCACCATTCAATAGCTGATCATTCACCTCAGCACCTCCCCCCCTCCCCCCCACACCCCCTCCACACCCCCCCGACCCCCCCACACCCCCTGACCCCCCCCCCAGCCACAAGGACCACATCCAACTCCCTCCCGAACACATCCACTGAACTGGCATCAACAACTCTCCGCGGCAGGGAACCACACAGGCCAACAACTCCCCGAGTGAAGAAGTTTCTCCCAATCCCAGCTCCAAACAGCCCACCCCCCATCCCAAGAGCGTGCCCCCCTCCAGCTCCGGACCCACCCAACACCAGGAACACTCCCCCCGCACCCAACCCGCCCCGTCCCGTCAGAATCCTTCCCAAATGCCGAACATCCCCGGATGTCGAGCCATTATCACATTGGTCATTATCACATTGCTGTTTGTGGGAGCTTGCTGTGCGCAAGGTGACTGCCGCGTTTCCTCCCTTATAACAGTGACTACCCTCCAACGTGCTTCCTTGGGGCTGTAAAGTGCTATGCGATGTCCTGATGCCATGGGAGCCACTGTATAAATGCAAGACCTTCCTTGTTCCTTTTAACAGGCCGAGGGCGCTCTGCTATGTCCAGGTAAGTAACCCGCCAGGCATTGTCAACTCACGAACATCTCGGATCTTCAAGCTCACGGCGTGTGTGCTTGCTGTTCCCTGCACTGTTTCTGATCTGCTCACTCCTGAGTATCAGGTTTCGCAGGCAAGCAGAGCATTAAGTCTGAGAAAGCACTCTCTGACTTCACACGGCCGGAGGGGAGAGTGTATTTAGAAATGTTGCTGTGCATTTATGCATGTCTTCTCTAACCTAATGGTCGATAGTTCATGGTGTACCCCGTGTACGAGTTTTGCTTCTGTGCTTCCAGTGGGCAAGGCATCGTGAAGTCTGACAATGACTCCTACAGGATTACCCAGCCCGACTGGAATGTATTGGGTGGGTGGATTACTTGTAACGGAGGAGGGCAATTCTAGAAAATGCTTCACCGCACAATTCGAGCCAAGAACAAGGATTGAGGGATTTCCTGGGAAGATATTTCTGGGAAAACAGCTTGGCTGATTTACCATTTCATTTTCTTTCATTCTTTCTGTTCAGTTTCTTTAAAACTGAGATTGATGTATTTGTGTTAGGCTAGGGTTATAGAACCAAGGCGGGTAAATGGAGCTGAGATACAGGTTGGCCATGATCCAACTGAATGAGCCTCACGTTCCTTCCTTCCTTCTTTCTTTCTTTCTTTCATCGATGTACGTCAGCATAATGGTTATGTTAGTGGACTCATGATCTCGAGGCCAAAACGTGAGTTCACATCCCACCAGGACAGATGGGGAATATAAATTCAGTTAAATAAATGCACTAACTATTTGTACTACATCTCCCGACGCATGCGCAGAAGCAAGAGTTAGGACAAATATTACTGATTCCGCCAAACCGCCCCCGCCCCCCCCCCCCACAGCGCAATTCCCACTAACCATTTTCTGCACACGCGTCTAACACCACCTTGCCGCCCATCTATCCAGCAGCAGCTGAACACATCCACTGAGCCTCCACAATGCCAGGGAGAGCGGGTGGCAGAGGGCTGAGAGAGAGAGCTTGGGGGGAGAGAGATAGACACAGGTTGGGGGGATCGGCAGGGAGAGAAGGAACTCAGAGTAGATGGATCACGTTCTTCCAAACCCCCTGGTGCGTGCAAGCTCGGTGCGTGTGTTACAAGGGGCATCGTTGGGGTGGATGAAATCCAGAAGTCACGAAACTGTCACTATTCACTTCATACCCAATAAACCTGTTAACAATCCGCACACAATGCCCCATCTATGGTCGGCGGGGGGGCGGGGTGGTAAGGTCTTGCGCTTGGGTAATGGACTTCAGCTGATGGAGGTTGTACTTACGCTGGGGTAAGGGACTTCGGCTAGAACTTGGTGCCTTTTGGGGAGATCTATCCTCTGTGGCTTCTAAAGTTAAAATGGATCGAATTACAAATTAGAAAGTCACTCAGAACTTGGACTGGGCGGTTCCAGTTACACATTCCAGAGGAACTTCAGGGTGTGGCTTATCCGCCAAGGGGACCAATCAGCAATAGGTCTGGAGAGCCAATCAGAGAAATGGCTGCCTTTCAGTCAGTACAAATAGACACATCCTTTAATAAATCTGGAATAAAAAGCTAGTTTTAGTAATGGTGACCATGGTCCAAGTTTCAACCGACCTGTAGAACGGCGCACCTCCGAGAGATCCGCCGGCTTTCCAGAACAAAAATTGCGCCTAATATTTACCTCGGTATTCTCCACCATGATAAGGCTTGCTTTGGACACAGCGCAGCGCAGCCGAAGCAGCAGGGTACGGAGCTACAGCCCTGCACCGAAAAGAGTGACGGCAGCTGCAGTGGTGTCTTCGTGCATGCGCAGTGGAGTCTGCGCACATGCGCAGTGGAGTCTGCGCACATGCGCAGTGGAGTCTGCGCACATGCGCAGTAGCTCCTGGCCCTCCTAGCGCATTCTGTCTCTGGGCGACTCTGTCCCTGGCCGAAGTGACAACGCGATTTTCACTTGCCGCACAGGCCGGACACTGCCTTCCTGCGCTCCCTGAACAGTTCCCATAGCAACACGGCAGTGTGCAGCGTGTACACAGGGAGATTTAGGCCACTTTGTTTGCAGTGCTGAGGAAATAATGTTGGCAGTCTATATAATATACTCCAGTACATAATCTTAATTACTTTGAGCATGCATATATAACATATTTACCGAGCACTCTTTTCAGGAGGCAGGACCCTTTGTTCTTGGATCAGTAGCCCTGCCAGAACTTACCCCTTTGATGTCTGTGTATCTCAAATAGTATCAGCATTTTACACGATGACTAAGTATGCTGCAGTAGGTGAGGTAGGAACTTTAACATTTTTATTTATTGATTTATGTATTCATTGATTGATTTATTGATTTATTTATCATTTATTATTGATGATGGTTCTCCATTTTTAAAAATGAAATGTTTAATGCTTTAGAAACTAACTTCCCTCTAACTCCACCCCTCCCCCCCATCTCTGACTACCTGCGCCTGATTTCTAAAGTGTCCGCAAGGTTTTCCAGAACGTACAAAAGTGGACACTTACTCTGGCCTAAGTCAGTTTGGAGCAACTATTTGCTGGCCAAACTCGCTTAAATGGCCAAAACAGGCATAGGTGGCTGGTAACGCCCCCTTTTGAAAAATAAACAAAACTCAAAAAAACACCTAACTAACTCTCTTACACTGGCGCAAATTAAACGGCCAGAATTGCAACTAAACAGATACTCCAGAAAAGAAAACGGAGCAACTCCTGGGGAAATTTTGGCCCAGTGAAACTACCGGATTGTCGTAAAATCCCATCTGGTTCACTAATGCCCTTTAGGGAAGGAAATCTGCCGTCCTCACCCGGTCTGGCCGTTATGTGACTCCAGATCCATGGCGATGTGGTTGACCCTTAACTGCCCTGAAATGGCCCAGCGAGACACTCTGGTTTACCGAACTTGTACAAAGAAGCACTGCAGTGGTAGGAAGAATAAGGAGATCACTGATTACTGGGAGGGTGTGGGTCTGGGTGGGGTAGAGGAACAAAGGGATCTCGGATACAAATACACACATCACTAAACGTTGTGACACGGGTTAGCAAGGCCGTAAAAAACAAACCAAGCTCTCGGGTTTATTTCTCGAGGGATAGAATTGAAAAGTAGGGAAGTTATGCTAAACCTGAATCGAACTTTGGTCAGACCACACTTGGAGCACTGCGTACAGTTCTGGTCATCATATTATAAAAAGGATCTAGAGGCACTGGAGAGGGTGCAGAGAAGATTTACAAGAATGATACCAGAAATGTGAGGGTGTACATATCAGAAAAGGATGAACAGGCTGGGTCTCTTTTCTATTGAAAAAAGAAGGCTGATGGGTAACCTAATAGAGTTCTTTCAAATTATGAAAGGTTTTGGATACAGAGAGAATGTTTCCACTTGTGGGGAAGAGCATAACTAGAGGCCATCAATATAAGATAGTCACCAAGAAATCCAATGGGGAAGTCAGGAGAAACTTCTTTACCCAGAGAGGGGTGAGAATGTGGAACTCACTGCCACAGGGAGGGGTTGAGGCGAATAGTATCGATGTATTTAAGGGGAGGCTGGACAAGCGTATGGGGGAGAAGGGAATAGAGGGTTATACTGATAGATTTAGATGGGGAAAGACGGGAGGAGGCTCGAGTGGAGCATAACTGCTGGCCTGGACTGGTTGGGGCATATATCCGATGTGATCCGATGTAAAGAAGGCGGCTGACCACCACCTTCACAAGGGACAATTAGGGATGGGCAATAAATGCTGGCCTTGCCAGCGACACGCACATCCTGTGACTGCACGAAAAAAGAATCTGATTCTAGCCCGAAATTGCCGTGCTAGGCATTGAAATAGGGACAGAGTAAAGGTGGTGGAGATTTGGACCGATTGGAGTTTGAGAAGCTCAGAAGGGCAGCACGGATAGAAACATAGAAGCATAGAAAATAGGTGCAGGAGTAGGCCATTCGGCCCTTCGAGCCTGCACCGCCATTCAATAAGATTATGGCTGATCATTCACCTCAGTACCCCTTTCCTGCTTTCTCTCCATACCCCTTGATCCCTTTAGCCGTAAGGGCCATATCTAACTCCCTCTTGAATATATCCAATAAACTGGCATCAACAACTCTCTGCGACAGGGAATTCCACAGGTTAACAACTCTTTGAGTGAAGAAGTTTCTCCTCATCTCAGTCCTAAATGGTCTACCCCTTATCCTAAGACTATGTCCCTTGGTTCTGGACTTCCCCAACATCGGGAACATTCTACCCGCATCTAACCTGTCCAGTCCCGTCAGAATTTGATGTGTTTCTATGAGATCCCCTCTCTTCCTTCTAAACTCCAGTGAATACAGGCCCAGTCGATCCAGTCTCTCTTCATATGTCAGTCCTGCCATCCCGGGAATCAATCTTGGGAACCTTCGCTG
Source organism: Pristiophorus japonicus (assembly GCF_044704955.1). Lineage (NCBI taxonomy): Eukaryota > Metazoa > Chordata > Chondrichthyes > Pristiophoridae > Pristiophorus > Pristiophorus japonicus. The sequence continues at coordinate 189,418,996 of NC_091989.1, forward strand.
CACTCCCTCAATAGCAAGAACGTCCTTTCTCAGATTGAACACCATATTCTATGTGAGACCTCACCAAGGTCCTGTACAACTGCAGTAAGACCTCCCTGCTCCTATACTCAAATCCCCTCGTTATGAAGGCCAACATACCATTTGCCTTCTTCACCGCTTGCTGTACCTATATGCCAACTTTCAATGACTGATGAACCATGACCCCCAGGTCTCGTTGCACTTCCCCTTTTCCTAATCTGCCGCCATTCAGATAATATTCTGTCTTCGCGTTTTTGCCCCCAAAGTGGATAACCTCACATTTATCCACATTATACTGCATCAGCCATGCATTTTCCCACTCACCGAACCTGTCCAAGTCACCCTGCAGCCTGCAACCTCCTCACAGCTAATCATCTAAATCTATCGGCATGACCCTCTATTCCCTTCTCCCCCATACGCTTGTCCAGCCTCCCCTTAAATACATCGATACTATTCACCTCAACCCCTCCCTGTGGCAGCGAGTTCCACATTCTCACCACTCTCTGTGTAAAGAAGTTTCTCCTGAATTCCCTATTGGATTTCTTGGTGACGATCTTATATTGATGGCCTCTAGTTATACTCTTCTCCACAAGTGGAAACATTCTCTCTGTATCCAAAACCTTTCATAATTTGAAAGACGCCTATTAGGTCACCCATCAGCCTTCTTTTTTCAATAGAAAAGAGATCCAGCCTGTTCATCCTTTCCTGATATGTACACCCTCACATTTCTGCTATCATCCTTGTAAATCTTCTCTGCACCCTCTCCAGTGCCTCTAGATCCTTTTTATAATATGTGACCAGAACTGTACGCAATGCTCCAAGTGTGGTCTGACCAAAGTTCGATTCAGGTTTAGTATAACTTCCCTACTTTTCAATTCTATCCCTCGAGAAATAAACCTGAAAAGGCGTGTTCCGCCGGAAATCCGCAGCCCTGTGGCGGTGTCAAATGGCCACCAATTTATTGTCAAATGGTCGCCGCTCGTGAAATTCTCTCTGGCCGTTTCCCAGCAGTCCCCACTTCTGCCCCTCTGCCGCCGAACCCTCCTAAGTGCAGCATCAAAGCGCGCACTGCCAATCTCCCACCCCGCTAGCAAAATTCAAAATTCACCTAAAATAATCTTGAGACCGTGTCGCGCTGTCGGTGCGCTGTGTTTGCAGTGTGTGCAAAGTGGCGGTGCGGCCACCATTAAAGGGGAGAGTGCACTGCCGCAGCCACCATCTTATTCATTTTTGCCGGATGACGGCCAGGTCGGCCTGATACTTGGCACCCCCTCTTGGGTGCCAGGCCACTGGCCCAGCCGAAACCCTCCCTGGTGGCACAGTGGGCCGAACTGAAATAATGGCAGAGCTCTCAGTGGCTCTCCCCGGTAGGTGACGGGGAGAGACATGGTGACGTGCCAACATGATGATGTCACCAGCGCTACGCTGATGATTGACAGCGGCGGACACTCCGTTCCCGCCTGCAAGTCCGCTCCCATTATGACCGACCTCCGCCCCGCTCGAAAAAAATAGATAAGAAGCTGAATTTCGCAGAGGAGGCCACCCCATCCACTGCGGCAGTGAACACACGGGAAAAACAGTCGGTGCAACCCGTTTCCGGCAGGGGTGAATTTCGGTCCCTATATCTTTATCTAAAACTGGCCACCATAAGTAACTGCATGCAAATCTCTTAGTCAAGCACATTCCCAGGTGTTGGTCATGAAGATCTCCTAACAGTTTAGACCTGAACCTATCTGGGATAACCACTCTTGCTCCCCACATTATACAATCTTTATCCACTAACAATTCATTCCTACGAACAAAGTATGGTTGAATACTTTCCTCTTATACCTGGTTTGGCCTTCCATTTGCAATGTAATCATACACCTTTGACATAACTGGGTCACGTTTGGTTGCCCTACCAATGAAAAATAGAACACTTCTTCCCTATTGGGTGTAACTTGTGATGGGGAAGGCAACCTGGACATAACATCAGCATTACTGTGATCAGCTGATCGTCTGTACTCGATGTCATACATATATGCTGACAAAATCAAAGCCCATCTCTGCATTTGGGCTGCAACTAATGTTGGAACTGGGGACTTTGGATTGCTGTCAGGAGCTTATGGTCCGTAACAATGAGAAAATAATGACCATACAAGTATTTGTGAAACTTCTTGACCCCAAAAATCAATGCTAAGACTTGCCTTTCAATCTGCGCATAATTCCGCTCACTGGCGCTGAGAGTGCGTGAAGCAAAAGCAATTGGTCTCTCCTCCCCAGTATCTAATACATGAGAGATTACTGCCTCAACTCCATACCGAGAGGCATCACATGCTAGCTTGATCTCCTTAGATACGTCATAGTGAACTAACATGGTGCTCTCTACCAATTTGCTTTACACTCCTTGAATGCTGTGTCGCATTCATCTGGCCACTTCCAAGGGATCTGTTTCACCAACAGCTCATTCAGTGGATGTAACACTGCAGCCAAATTTGGGAGGAACTTCAGTACTAATTCAAAAGAGCCAAAAATGATCAAAGTTCAAAATCATTTTTGGGAGTGAGTGCATTTCTGATTGCATCCAGCTTTCCCTTGGTTGGGTGTAAAACATCTTTGTCTACTCTGTGCCCTAAGTACTCCACTAAGTTTTGAAACATCTCACACATGTGAGCAGACACTTGTACTCGGATTTTTAAGCTTTTCTGCAAAAAAAAGAACCTCTAACAGTCCCTCCGTCATTGGGCAAGATTATCCTCCAACAAAAATTTCAGCTAGGGAATCTGAAAATCGCATCCTCATCGCCAATCTGTGATACCGTGAGACACAGTAATGCACACACTTGCACAAACATGGCTGCCAGTTAGAACTGTATGCGGCATATGGCTGTGTTGTTATTACATCTGTCGTCCACCAGGTGGAGTAGTCCACTAGAGGGCTCTACAGCAACTGGTGCTGAAATGGATAAGGAAGAGACTGAAAGCGATCTGGGTGAGCTCACAGATTCCATAACGATCAGGTCAGTCATTGCCAATAAAATATGGAGCTGTATTATCAAATCGATAGGAGCATTAAGCACAGGAAGAGGCCATTCAGCCCCTTAAACCTGCTCTGTTATTCAATCATATCATGGCTGATCTGCACCTCAACACCATTTACCCTCCTTTCCTCCATATCTCTTGCTATCCTTACCCAACAAAAATATCTCAATCTCAGGGTGAAAGTTCCGCTTGTCCCCGAGCATTCACGGCCTTGTTGGGGGCGTGAGTTCTTGATTTCCACTCCCCATTGTGTGAAAAACTACGTCCTGATTGATCGCCAATACAGCCAGGCTCGAATATTAAGATTTTACCAACTCATTTATGATGCCCCCATGAGAGCATAGTTTCTCTGTATGTATTGAATCCTTTTTAAATGTTAAATGCCCTCAATTAGATCACCTTTCAATCTCCCATACTCAAGGGGTTACAAGCCAAGTTAATGCAACCTGTCCTTATAATTTAACCCCGTTGTTGTTCTGCTGAATCTGTGCTGCACCCCTTTCTAGGCCAGTATATCCTTCCTGCGGTTCACTGCACAGGGTACGGTAACATAGTGGCTATGTTACTGGACTGGTAATGCAGAGGCCGGGACTAATGATCCAGAGACACAAGTTCAAATCCCAGCACGGCAACTGGGGAATTTAAATTCTGTTAATTGAAAAAATCTGGAATAAAAAGCTAGTATCAGTAATGGTGCTCACGAAACTACCGGATTGTCGTAAAAACCCATCTGGTTCACTAATTTCCTTTAGGGAAGGAAATCTGCCGCCCTTACCCGGTCTGGCCGATATGTGACTCCAGACCCACAGCAATGGGGTTGACTCTTAACACCACCACATTCTCGGGGGAAGTTAGGGATCGGCATTAATTGCTGGCCTTGCCAGTGATGCCCACATCCCAGGAACAGCAACAACCAATCGTGTTTATACAGCGCCTTTAATGTAACACTTCACAGGAGTATTATGAGATAAAAATTTAACACCGAGCCGCATAAGTAGAAATTAGCGCAGGTGAAAAAGAGATAGGTATTAAGGAGCGTCTTGAAGGAGGAAAGAGAGGTCGAGAGGCGGAGAGGTTTAGGGAGGGAGTTCCAGAGCTTGGGGCCCAGGCAGCTGAAGGCACAGCCACCGATGGTGGAGCGATTATAATCACGGATGGTCAGGAGGGCAGAATTAGAGGAGCGCAGGGATCTCGGGGGTTGTGGAGCTGGAGGAGGTTACAGAGATAGGGAGGGGCGAGGGCCATGGAGAGATTTGAAAACAAGGATGAGAATTTTGAAATAATAATAAGAAATAATGAAACAAAATCTGAACACGCTTCCTCCAGATGTGGATCTGAGCAAGGAGGTATACAACCCAAGCATCACTTCTTCCTATTTGTATTCCCAACCCCGAGAGATGCAGAGTGGCGGACCTAGAATGCTGGGATAATGCGGGCAGAAACTGTGGAACCATTGGAAAAGCAGTTGGATTGAGTGATGGGGAAAGTGCTGGTTGTTACAGAGGAGGGCGATCCTGGCCTCCTTTATCGCTGTGTTGCCTGCCACTTTCATCATTTCCATCTGTTTTTTATGAATATTAACTTAATATTAAACCAGAATCACTCATTTATTTTTGGGTTGTCACATTATCGTACATCATCACACCTGGCTATCGTACCTCCTTCTCAATGAACAAAGGCACACTTGAGTGGGTGCATGTACCCACATTGGCTGCTTTGAACTGTTTGCTTAAAATAATAATTTAAAAAAAATCAAAGTCTGTATGAATCTGCATTCATTTTATCTCTCCTTTATTCATCATAGTCCATAGATGAAGCAAATGTAAATGGATTTATTTCAGTGATTAAAGATAAAGTTATTTCAAAGCGGTGATATAGTTTAACCATTCAGCATCCATTGGAACAAGGCAGGCTGTGGCATTAAAGCAAGGTAGTAACCCACCTTCCCCGAACATGCTGGCTGACCCACGGTGTATTTCTGGCATTTTCTTTTCTTATTTCTTTATTTCCTATTTATTTTAGAGGGGGAAATTCGGCCGCGCCTGTGTAGCGGTGTGAACCCGGGCGGGCAGTAAACGTGGCGCCAGGAAATGGTTTGCATCTCCAGCCGCAAAATTCAGCATGTGGGTGGGGCCTGAGTGTGGGCGGGGCCCTGAGTGTGGGTGGGGCCTGAGTGTGGACGGGGCCCTGAGTGTGGGTGGGGCCTGCGTGTGGGGCAGGGCCTGATTGTGAGGCGGGGCCTGAGTGTGGGGCAGGTCACTGAGTGTGGGTGGGCCCTGAATGTGGGTGGGCCCTGAGTGTGGGCGGGGCCTGAGTGTGGGGCGGGGCCTGAGTGTGGGTGGGCCCTGAGTGTGGGTGGGCCCTGAGTGTGGGTGGGCCTGAGTGTGGGTGGGCCCTGAGTGTGGGTGGGACCTGAGTGTGACGTTGGGCCTGATTGTGAGGCGGGACCTGAGTGTGGGGCAGGGCCCTGAGTGTGGGGCCGGACCCTGAGTGTGGGCGGGGCCTGCGTGTGGGGCAGGGCCTGATTGTGAGGCGGGGCCTGAGTGTGGGGCGGGGCCTGAGTGTGGGTGGGCCCTGAGTGTGGGTGGGGCCTGAGTGTGGGGTGGGCCCTGAGTGTAGGCGGGGCCTGAGTGTGAGGCAGGGCACTGAGTGTGGGGCAGGACTGAGTGTGGGTGGGACCTGAGTGTGGGGCGGGGCCCTGAGTGTGGAGCGGGGCCTGATTGTGGGTGGGCCCTGAGTGTGAGTGGGCCCTGAGTGTGGGTGGGCCCTGAGTGTGGGCGGGGCCTGAGTGTGGGTGGGCCCTGAGTGTGGGTGGGACCTGAGTGTGACGTTGGGCCTGATTGTGAGGCGGGACCTGAGTGTGGGGCAGGGCCCTGAGTGTGGGGCCGGACCCTGAGTGTGGGCGGGGCCTGCGTGTGGGGCAGGGCCTGATTGTGAGGCGGGGCCTGAGTGTGGGGCAGGGCACTGAATGTGGGTGGGGCCCTGAGTGTGGGTCGGGGCCCTGAGTGTGAGGCGGGGCCCTGAGTGTGGGCGGGGCCTGAGTGTGGGGCAGGGCCCTGATTGTGAGGTGGGGCCGGATTGTGAGGCGGGGCCTGAGTGTGGGGCAGGGCCTGATTGTGTGGTGGGCCATGAGTGTGGGCGGGGCCCTGAGTGTGGGGCGGGGCCCTGAGTGTGGGCGGGGCCTGCGTGTGGGGCTGGGCCTGATTGTGAGGCGGGGCCTGAGTGTGGGGCGGAGCCTAAGTGTGAGGCGGGCCCTGAGTGTGAGGCGGGGCCTGAGTGTGGGCAGAGCCTGAGTGTGGGGTGGAGCCCTGAGTCTGGGGTGGGGCCCTGAATGTGGTGTGGGGCGGGGCCCTGAGTGTGGGGCAGGGGCAGTGCCCTGAGTGTGGTGCTGGGCCCTGAGTGTGGGGCAGGGGCGGGGCCCTGAGTGTGGGCGGGGCCTGAGTGTGGGCAGGGCCCTGAGTGTGGGGCGGGTCCCTGAGTGTCAAGCAGGGGCAGGGCCCTGAGTGTGGGCGGGGCACTAGGGGAGGCATTACACACCTCCCTCAGGGCGCTAGGCCGGCTGGGCAAGGGACAATCCCCCCGAGCTAAACAGCCGGCCTCGGGGCGCCCTGAGAGAGCCTGGGGGAAAAAATAATGTGGAAAAAAACCCACCAAGGACTTTCCCAATTCATAGCCCATGCCACTACAACATAAATCGCAAAAATAAAGAAATACAAACTGTTATCTATGAAGAAAGAGTCAGACTGAACACTGTGAGCTCAAAAGTAAAGTGTGACCTTAGTCTTTTATTTTAGGTCTCCAGAGTGCCTCTCCAACCTGTGAAGCTTCCTTAAATACCTGTGCTCCCAAGGAATATGGGATCCCTTGGGATTCCAGGGGATGAGCCCTCTAGTGGCTGTACAAAGTATATATAAGTTTACATATATAACAACACTCCCCCCCCCCCGCCCAAAGTCAACAGTGTAACTATTTACAATGTGAGTTGATCTGGGCCCTTCTTGCCCTGGTTGATTGTCTCAGTGTGAAAGCTGGTATTGTTGGATCATTTGTTGGGCCCTCGCTGGGCTGCTGTGCAGCTGGCCTTGCTGGACTGCCTGGTGTGTTGGGCCCTGCTGGGCTGCTGTGGATGATGGGTTCTGCTTCGTGGTCAACCGTGGTGCCGGTTGCCACTGGTGTGTGTGTTGGGGCATCAAAAAAGGTAGGGTCCAAGGTGGGTTGCTCAGGATAGTCCATGAATCTGAGTTTGATTTGGTCCAAGTGTTTCCGGTGAATGAGTCCATTTGAAAGTTTGACCCGAAACATCCTGCTCCCCTCTTTGGCCACGACAGTGCCGGGAAGCCACTTGGGACCTTGTCCATAATTTAATACAAATACAGGATCATTGATTTCAATCTCGCGTGACACATTTGCGCTATCATGGTATACACTTTGTTGAAGCCGCCTGCTCTCTACCTGTTCATGTCGATCAGGGTGAACTAACGAGAGCCTTGTCTTAAGTGCTCTTTTCATGAGCAGTTCAGCAGGTGGGGTCCCAGTGAGTGAGTGGGGTCTCGTGCGGTAGCTAAGCAGGAATCGGGATAGGCGAGTCTGCAGTGAGCCTTCAGTTACCCTCTTCAAGCCTTGCTTGATGGTTTGCACTGCTCTCTCTGCCTGACCATTGGATGCTGGTTTAAACGGGGCAGATGAGACATGTTTGATCCCATTACGGGTCATGAATTCTTTGAACTCGGCACTGGTAAAACATGAGGTAGTCCGTGCGTGACAAACATGGCCCGCAGGCTTTCAGTAGTGGCAGCGGACGTGCTAGCTGACATTATCTCACATTCAATCCATTTGAAGTATGCATCTACAACCACAAGGAACATTTTACCCAAGAACGGGCCTGCATAGTCGACGTGTACCCTAGACCACGGTTTGGACGGCCAAGACCATAAACTTAGCGACGCCTCCCTGGGTACATTGCTTAACTGCGAGCGTGTATTACATCTGTGAACCCAGGACTCTAAGTCCGCATCGATACCGGGCCACCACACCTGGGATCTGGCTATCGCTTTCACCATTACGATGCCTGGGTGGGTACTGTGGAGGTCGCTGATGAAGGTGTCTCTGCCCTTCTAGGGAACCACTACCCGATTTCCCCACAGAAGGCAGTCTGCCTGTACAGACATTTCACCTTTGCACTGCTCGAAAGGCTTTATCTCTTCCTGCATTTCCACTGGGACACTGGACCAGCTCCCGTGAAGCACACAGTTTTTTACTAGGGACAGTAAGGGGTCCTGGTTCGTCCAGGTTCTAATCTGACGGGTGATTGCTCACTCTCAAATGCTTCCATAATCATGACTAACTCTGCGGGCTGTGCCATTTCCATCCCCGTGGTGGGTAATGGCAGTCTACTGAGAGCATCGGCGCAGTTTTCTGTGTATGGCCTGTGGCGGATGGCGTAGTTGTACGCGGACAACGTTGGTGCCCATCTCTAGATGCGGGCCGATACAGTAGTATTTATCCACTTACTCTCAGAAAACAGGGATATCAGTGGTTTATGGTCAGTTTCCAATTAAAACTTTAGCCGAAACAGGTATTGATGCATTTTCTTTACCCCATAGACACACGTTAACGCTTCTTTCTCAATCATGCTGCAGGCTCTCTCAGCTTTAGACAGACCCCTGGATGCATAAGCAACCGGTTGCAATTTCCCAAAATCATTAGCTTGTTGCAATACACACCCGACGCCATACGACAACGTATCACATGCTAGTACCAAACGCTTACATGGATCATACAACACAAGCTATTTGTTTGAGCATAACAATTTTCTAGCTTTTACAAAGGCATTTTCTTGGCTTTTATCCCATACCCATTTGTCTCCTTTATGCAGTAAGGCATAAAGTGGTTCTAACAGTGTGCTGAGACCCGGTAAGAAGTTACCAAAATAGTTCAGGAGTCCTAGAAACAACCGCAGCTCCGTCACGTTCCGTGGCCTCGGTGCGTTCTCGATTGCCTCCGTCTTCGAATCGGTGGGTCTGATGCCGTCCGCCATGATTCTTCTCCCCAGGAACTCCAGTTCAGGCACCAAGAAAATGCACTTCGAGCATTTTAACCTGAGCCCCATGCAGTTGAGTCGACTAAAAACCTTCTCCAGGTTCTGCAGATGCTCCCGACCTGTAATCAAGATGTCGTCCTGGAAGACCACCATGCGCGGGACCGACTTCAGTAAGCTTTCCATGTTTCTCTGCAATATAGCCGCCGCTGATCGGATTCAAAACGGGCATCTGTTATAAATGAAGAGTCCTTTGTGCGTGTTGATGCAGGTGAGGGCCTTCGATGATTCCTCCAGCTCCTGCGTCATGTAGGCCGAGGTCAAGTCCAGCTTCGTGAACGTCTTTCCTCCCGCCAGTGTAGCAAAAAGGTCGTCTGCTTTTGGTAGTGGGTATTGGTCCTGCAGGAAGAAACAATTGATAGTTACTCTGTAATAGCCACAGGTTCTGATAGTGCCGTCTCCCTTGAGGACAGGAACGATAGGACTGGTCCACTCACTGAACTCGATTGGCAAAATGATGCTCTCTCATTGCAGCCGGTCTAGCTCAATCTCTACCCTTTCTCTCATCATGCACGGTACTGCTGTCAACTTCTGATGGATGGGTCGCGCCCCCGGAATTAGGTGGATCTGCATTTTTGCTCCTTGGAACTTCCCGATGTCTGGTTCAAACAGCGAAGGAAATTTGTTTAAGACCTGGGCACACGAAGTGTCGTCAGCTGACGAGAGCGCTCGGTCATCGTCCCAGTTCCAGCGTATCTTTCCCAGCCAGCTCCTGCCGAGCAGCGTGAGACCATCGCCCGGTACCACGCAGAGTGGTAGCTTGTGCACCGCTCCATCGTAGGAGACCTTTACAGTAGCACTGCCGATTACGGGAATCAGTTCCTTTGTGTAAGTTCTCTGTTTTGTGTGAATTGGAGTCAAGATTGGCTTTGAGGCCTTGCTGCACCACAATTTTTCAAAAGTCTTTCTGCTCATAATAGACTGGCTCGCGCCCGTGTCCGGCTCCATTGGCACCGGGAGTCCATTTAGTTCAACCTTCAGCATTATCGGGGGACATTTTATGGTGAATGTATGCATCCCATATACCTCTGCCTCCTCAGACTGAGGCTCTGGTTCGTCATGATCCGCCGTGGATCTGTCCTCCTCTGCAACATGGTCATTTGCAGGGTTAACAGGATTAGCAGCTCGCCTGCACATACGTTGGAGGTGTTCCAATGTTCCACAGCCCTTGCAAACGTACCCTTTGAAGAGGCATGAATGGAAACGATGATCACCCCCGCAGCACCAACAAGGTGTTAATGGCCTTGCATTCATCACCCTTGATGGTGGACTCTGAGACATCTGCGGACATGCAGCTGCAGGCATGTGGGGCCTGCCCTGTACGCTGCGATTTGAAAACAGCATCACTTTGTTTACACTACTTGTAGCAGCACTTGTGTGCTGAGAGATTTGCTTCGTATTGTCACTGGTGGCAATGAACGCCTGGGCTATCGTGATGGCTTTACTCAAGGTTGGGGTCTCTACAGTCAAAACTTTGCGAAGTATCATTTCATGGCCAATGTCAAGTATGTGCTCCAAATGTCCTTCAAATTCGCAATGTCCTGCAAGGCATCTTAGCTCGGTGATATAACTCACCACTTCCTGGCCTTCAGACCTTTTGTAGGTGTAGAACCGGTACCTCGCCATCAGAACGCTTTCCTTTGGGTTCAGATGTTCCCGGACCAGTGTGCACCAATCGTCGTATGATCTCTCTGTGGGTTTCGCTGGAGTGAGCAGATTTTTCGTGAGGCCATACGTTGGTGCCCCGCAGACGGTGAGGAGGAGCTCCCTTCGTTTGGCAGCGTTCGTTTCTCCTTCCAGCTCGTTGGCCACGAAGTATTGGTCGAGTCGCTCCACGAAGGTTTCCCAATCATCTCCCTCCGAAAACTTCTCCAGAATGCCCACTGTTCTCTGCATCATTGTGGGGGGTTCGTTATTTGTATCTCATCGCCAGTTGTTATATATGAAGAAAGAGTCTGACTGGATATTGTGAGCTCAAAATAAAGTGTGACCGTAGTTTTTTATTGCAGGTCTCCAGAGTGCCTCTCCAACCTGTGAAGCCTCCTTAAATACCTGTGCTCCCAAGGGATTATGGAATCCCTTGGGACTCCAGGGGATGAGCCCTCTGGTGGCTGTACAGAGTAAATACAAGTCCACATCTATAACCCAAACCAATCGCACTTAGCTGAGGTGGATTACGGACCTCACTGTGGCCGTTACAGCTCGGTCCGCCCGCTTTCACAGGCATTCCCAGCAGGGGGCGCTACAGGGCACTAACTAAAATGTGAGCCGGTGTCGCACTCAGGGGTGTTACACACCGGCTCGCCTCTCCCGGGTGGTAATGCTCCGCGCCCCATCGATACTGGCACCGAATGTCCAGGCGAGGCGCTGGGAGCTGGCCACCTGACCGGCAGTGTTTACCGCTGACATTACCGCCCAGGCGACCCCAAAAATCCAGCCATTAGATTTATCGTCCTTAATCCTCCATTATCTTTATTATCCAGGCTGACACTCCCAGTGCCAGTGCAGTGTTTATTATCCAGGCTGACACTCCCAGTGCCAGTGCTGTATTTATTATCCAGGCTGACACTCCCAGTGCCAATGCAGTGTTTATTATCCAGGCTGACACTCCCAGTGCCAGTGCAGTGTTTATTATCCAGGCTGACACTCCCAGTGCCAGTGCAGTGTTTATTATCCAGGCTGACACTCCCAGTGCCAGTGCAGTGTTTATTATCCAGGCTGACACTCCCAGTGCCGGTGTAAGTGTTTATTATCCAGGCTGACACTGCCAGTGCCGGTGTAAGTGTTTATTATCCAGGCTGACACTCCCAGTGCCAGTGTAAGTGTTTATTATCCAGGCTGACACTCCCAGTGCCAGTGTAAGTGTTTATTATCCAGGCTGACACTCCCAGTGCCGGTGTAAGTGTTTATTATCCAGGCTGACACTCCCAGTGCCAGTGCAGTGTTTATTATCCAGGCTGACACTCCCAGTGCCAGTGTAAGTGTTTATTATCCAGGCTGACACTCCCAGTGCAGTGCAGTGTTTATTATCCAGGCTGACACTCCCAGTGCCAGTGCTGTATTTATTATCCAGGCTCACACTCCCAGTGCCAGTGCAGTGTTTATTATCCAGGCTGACACTCCCAGTGCCAGTGCAGTTTTTATTATCCAGGCTGACACTCCCAGTGCCAGTGTAAGTGTTGCAGACACTGGGCCAGGTGAGGGTTGGATTCTGCTCTGATGCCACCTGCAGGTCAGCAGTCATCAGTCCTCACACATGTCGGAAAATAATACCCTTGGGCACGGTGTCGGGAGGGCTGGCAGCACAAGTGCGATCGTACCCAGTCTGAGAACATAAGATTTAGGAACATACAGCCCCGTCGAGCCTGCTCCGCCATTCAATAAGACCACGGCTGATCATCGACCTCAACTCCACTTCCCGCCCGATCCCCATATCCCTTTATTTCCTTAATATTCAAAAATCTATTTATCTCTGTCTTGAATATACTCAAAGACTGAGCCCCCACAGCCCTCTGGGGCAGAGAATTCTAAAGATTCACCCCCCTCTGAGTGAAGAAATTCCTCCTCATCTCAGTCCTAAATGGCCGACCCCTTATCCTGAGACTGTGACCCCTGGTTCAAGACTCCCCAGCCTCCTGAGTCAGTGCACCTCGAGGGAGAAGGGGACAAAACCAGTATAAATAAAAGTGTAATCGGGGAAACCCGAGTCGCAAATCGGTGAAGGATAATCAATGTGTTGTGGTGTTGACACGGCCCTGAGGCACAGATGGACACGTGCAGTAACACTGACTGTCTGCACCGTAAACAGATGTCGCAGAGGCTCCATTTCCAAGTGGATATCAGTACATGCAGGGGACAGATTTAGGCTTTCCAAACCTCCAGGTGTCTACTCTACATGGTCCATGTCTCTGACTCTCCAGAACACAAAGACTAACCTCCAGGGCACTGCTGCAAGCAAAACCCGGGAGAGACATCATCATCGTAGGCAGTCCCTCGGAATCGAGGAAGACTTGCTTCCACTCCTGAAGTGAGTTCTTAGGTGGCTGAACAGTCCAATACGAGAACCACAGTCCCTGTCACAGGTGGGGCAGACAGTGGTTGAGGGAAAGGGAGGGTGGGACTGGTTTGCCGCACGCTCCTTCCGCTGCCTGCGCTTGGTTTCTGCATGCTCGCGGCGACGAGACTCGAGGTGCTCAGCGCCCTCCTGGATGCACTCCCTCCACTTAGGGCGGTCTTTGGCCAGGGACTCCCAGGTGTCAGTGGGGATGTTGCACTTTATCAGGGAGGCTTTGAGGGTGTCCTTGTAACGTTCCCACTGCCAACCTTTGGCTCGCTTGCCGTGTAGGAGTTCCGAGTAGAGCACTTGCTTTTGGGAGTCTCGTGTCTGGCATGCAGACAACGTGGCCTGTCTAGCGGAGCTGATCGAGTGTGGTCAGTGCTTCGATGCTGGGGATGTTGGGCCTGGTCGAGGACGCTAACGTTTGTGCGTCTGTCCTCCCAGGGGATTTGTAGGATCTTGCGGAGACAGCGTTGGTGGTATATCTCCAGCGACTTGAGGTGTCTCCTGTACATGGTCCACGTCTCTGAGCCATACAGGAGGGCGGGTATTACTACAGCCTTGTAGACCATGAGCTTGGTGACAGTTTTGAGGGCCTGGTCTTCAAACACTCTTTTCCTCAGGCAGCCGAAGGCTGCACTGGCACACTGGAGGCGGTGTTGGATCCCAGCATCGATGCCTGCTCTTGTTGATAGGAGGCACCCCAGATAGCGAAAGTGGTCCATGGTGTTCAGGGCTACGCCGTGGATCTTGATGACTGGGGGCGAGGACAGGCTGGTGAAGGAACTTTGTCTTAAGGATGTTAAGCGTAAGGCCCGTGCTTTCGTACGCCTCAGTAAATACGTCGACTATGTCCTGGAGTTCTCGTACTATAACTCGGTGACAGAGGTTGGGGTGGTCTTGGACCTGGCCTGGAGACGGCGAAGGTTGAACAGCTTCCCACTGCCCACTGGTTCTGTAGTTTAGTTACCCTCCAGCGGGGAGCTTGTTGACTGTGAGGTGGAGCATGGCGGCGAAGAAGATTGAGAAGAGGGTTGGAGCGATGACACAGCCCTGTTTGACCCCCGACCGGACGTGGATTGGGTCTCTAATGGATCCGTTGGTCAGGATCACGGCATGCATGTCGTCATGGAGCAAGCGGAGGATGGTGACAAACATTTGGGGGCATTCGAAACGGAGGAGGAAGCTCCATAGACCCTCGCGGTTGACAGTGTCAAAAACCTTTGTAAGGTCGAAGAAGACCATGTATAAGGGCTGGCGCTGTTTAGGGTTAGGGTTCCCTGCATTTTTCTAGTTGTGCTGCAAAACTCATGTCTGTTGTGCCCCGTAGGGGATGAAATCCATACTGTTTCTCCGGGAGGAGCTCCTCGGCCACAGGAAGAAGGCGGTTGAGGAGGACTCTAGCCACGACTTTCCCAGTGGCTGACAACAGGGAGATTCTTCTGTAGTTGCCACAGTCGGACTTATCCCCTTTTTTTAAAGATGGTCACGATCACTGCATCTCTGAGATTTCCCGGCGTGCTCTCCTCCCTCCAGATGAGAGAGATGAGGCCATGTATTCGCGCCAACAGCGACTCTCCGCCATACTTCAATGCCTCAGCAGGGATTCCATCCACACCCATAGCCTTGTTGTTCTTGAGCTGTCTTATGGCTTTTCCTAACTTGTGCAGGGCTGGGGTTTTACTGAGGTGTTGGCGGGTCGCATGCTGCGGGATGGAGTCGAGAACACTCGAGTCAAAGGCAGAGTCTCGATTGAGGAGATCTTCGAAGTGCTCCTTCCAGCGGGCCCTGACTGCCTCGGTGTCCTTGATGAGTGTTTCCCCGTTCTTGGCCAGCAGTGCGGTGGGGCCTTGGGAGTTTGGGCTGTAGGTGGCCTTGACTGCGATGAAGAATCCTCGCACATCATGGCTGTTGACCAGCTGCTGTATCTCCTGTGCTTTCTCCATCCACCACCTGTTCTTTAGGTCCCGGGTTTTTTGTTGGACCTCAGCCTTGAGCTGCCTGTAATGTTGTTTTGCTGCTCCCGAGTTGGGTTGTTGCTTGAGGCTCAGAAATGCCCTGTGCTTGTGATCTATTAGCTCTTGAATCTCCTGGTCATTCTCATCAAACCAGTCCTGGTGTTTCCTGGTTGAGTGACCGAGCATCTTTTTGCAGGCACTGGTTATGGAGGCCTGGAGGGCAGACCAAGTGCTGTGGCCATTCTGTGTCTCGGGATCGACAAGGCACGCCAGGTTAGCTGTGAGGCGCTGGCTGTATAGGGCTCTCTTAGCTGGGTCTTTAAGTGGTCCAGCATTGACTTTTTTGCGGAACTGCTTCTGCTGCCCCTCCGCTTTGGGGCAATGTTGATGTCGATGATGGATGGGATTAGGCGATGGTCCGTCCAGCAGTCGACAGCTCCTGTCACGGTGCGGGTGATGTGCACATCCTTGCGATCCCTGGCTTGGACGATGACATAGTCGAGCAGGTGCCAGTGTTTGGAGCGAGGGTGTTGCCACGATGCCTTGTATTTGTCCCTCTGGCAGAACAGGTTGTCGGTGATGACAAGTTCATGTTCTAGACATTTTGTCAGGAGTAGGGTACTGCTGGAGTTAGCTTTCCCTACCCCCTCTCTGCCAATCACCCTTCCCCAAAGGGCTGTGTCTTTGCCGACCCTGGCATTGAAGTCGCCGAGGAGGATCAGTTTGTCGCCCGCGGGGACGCGGGACAGGGATTTTTCGAGGTTGGAGTAAAAACCTTCTTTGGTCTCAGCAGTTGCATCGAGTGTTGGGGTGTATGCACTGATGACTGTGGCACATTGGTTCCGGGATAGGGTGAGTCGGAGAATCATGAGGCGCTCGTTAACCCCACAGGGGGAATCTCTGAGGCGGTCGACCAGCTCGTTTTGATGGCGAAGCCGACTCCATGGAGGCAGCGTTGTGCCTCGGGTTTCCCTTTCCAGAAGAAGGTGTAACCTCCACCTTGTTCCTTGAGCTGGCCTTCCCCTGCCCGCCGGGTCTCGCTTAGGGCGGCGATGTCGATATTGAAGTGTCTAAGTTCCCGGGGAACTATGGTGGTGCGGCGTTCCGGCCTGTCGCTGTTGGGGTTGTCCATGAGGGCCCTGATGTTCCAGGTCCTGAACTTCATGTTAACGGAGTGGAAGATGCCTGTGCGTGAGTTTGTTTAACGTGGGATGGCCGTTGCACACCGGCAACCACACGGGCTTAGCTGAGCGAGGTCTTGGTCCAGTGGCAAGGGGATAGAGACGACTGGAGACCAGGCACTGCTGTATGGGCCGAGTTGCCTGCAGCGAGATGTTGGCCGCAGGCTCAGCGCCGAGTAGTGCCCTTGGTGGTAGGTGGCCCGAGGCTTGGTCGGGGCAGACATTGGGAGGGTCAGTGGCCCACCGGGGTTCAGGTTGGGAGGGCAGGTGGGGTCACACCCATGGTGCTCACCACGTGTTGGAGGTAGAGCGACCAGGTCGCCGGTGGGGAAGGAGAGCTCCAGTCGTCGCTGAAGGAGGCGGGAAGGCCAGTCGCCGACGTGGGAGAGGGGGACCTGATCGTCATTGTGGAGGAGGTTGTCTGTCACCACAGGAGGCCCAGACTCCATCGTGGAGGAGAGGCCCCTGCCATCGCTGGAGGTGTTCCGATCACCCCTGGAGCGGGGGTGTGGAGGCCCGGTCGTCAGGTCCAGATTGAGGGCCCCGCCTCCGCAGGTTGTCTGAGGTCATTGGAGGTCGTTGGGGGTCGCCGGAGCAGGAGAGAATAAGGGCAATAAATAAACGTGTTTTCGTTAAACATTTTCTCGGAACAGTTTTGTCCACATGCTGCATTGACCTTTGCCTTATCAATCTCACACCCCTTGTTTCCCCATCTCCAAGATTTTTATATTCACCAAATCACTAAAGTTGTGACACAGGTTAGCAAGACCATAAAAAAAGCAAACCTAGGGTTTATTTCTAGAATTAAAAACAGTGAAGTTATGCTAAGTCTGTATGGAACCTTGGTGAGACCACACTTGGAGCACTGCGCACAATTCTGGTCACCATATTATAGAAAGAATATCGAGGCACTGGAGAGGATGCAGAGATGATTTACAAGGATGATACCAGAAATGCGAGGGTATACGTATCAGGAAAGGATGGACAGGGTGGGTCTCTTTTCTCTTGAAATAGAGGTCTTTAAAATGATGAAAGGTTTTGATTGAGTGGATACAGAGAGAGTGTTTCCACTTGTGGGGAAGAGCATAACTAGAGGCCATCGATATAAGATCGTCACCCAGAAATCCAATGGGGAATTCAGGAGAAACTTATTTATCCAGAGAGGGGTGAGAATGTGGAACTCGCTGCCATAGGGAGGGGTTGAGGTGAATAGTATCGATGCATTTAAGGGGAGGCTGGACAAGCCAATGTTGGAGAAGGGAATAGAGGGTTATGCTGATAGATTTAGATGAGGAAAGACGGGAGGAGGCTTGAATGGAGCATAAACGCCGGCATGGACTGGTTGGGCCGAATGGCCTGATTCTGGGCTGTATACCCGATGCATTAACTAATACAGGAAAGAAAATGACACCTCTTCTTTAACGGCCCTCTGATTTTTCTCCCCAGTGTTTGTGCTCTGAGTCCAGGAGAATAATCTTCGATTCCCGCAGAGTCCTAGGCAGTCCTGGTGTGGTGGAGCATTTGTCCTTTCTCTTGTCGGTAAACATTCACCTGTCACTCCGCACTGCTGTCAGTAACTGGTGCAGCAGGGCTGAGACAAGACTGTGCTGCTGGGTCGCTGATAGGTTATATTGTACTTGCTTTATTCTCTGCCTCTGTTCCTTGCTGCCTTCTGTGTGGGAAAGGGGATCCTTTGGGATGTCTGAACAATGCCTCAAGCCTTTTTCAGCTCCCGTGCTGAATTTCACTGCTCTGACCTGTGATGTGTCTCATGTTTTTTCTCTCCCTCCCTTGTGTGGCTATCATTCCAGCTGTGACAGAGTGTGAGCTGTGCATATCGTGCACAAGTCTTCCTTCAATCTGCCTTTCCCACATCAACAGCTTCTCTCCGCCATAACTAAACTGTACAACTGTATCTTCGCAAACTCGGGTCACAGACTCGGGCTCCGATTTTAATGGGTGTGTGTTGGGGAGAAGGGAGGGGAGCTGAACCCTGGCCGTCTGCGTCGTTACCTTCAATGTTTTTACTGACCCACCCGCACACGGACAGATCCACTGCCCAGCCCAGGGCTGGAGCAGGAGATCACAGGCCACAGCCTCAAATTTAGGTAAGTAGTGAGGGGGTTGGGGGTGGTGGGGGGGAGATCTGGGTGTGATCGGGCATTGGGGAGCGAGGGCAAGGCCTCTTGTAGGACCTAGAAAGAAAGACTTGGATTTATATAGCGCCATTCACGACCACCGAACGTCTCAAAGCGCTTTACAGCCAATGACGTACTTTTGGAGTGTGGTCACTGTTGTAATGTGGGAAACGCAGCAGCCAATTTGCACACAGCAAGCTCCCACACACAGCAATGTGATATTAACCAGGTAATCTGTTTTTTTTTGTTATGTTGATTGAGGGATAAATATTGGCCCGGGGCAGGTTCTGGACTTGGTTTTGGGGAATGAAGAGGGGCAGGTGGAAGGGGTATCAGTGGGAGAGCATTTTGGTGCTAGTGATCATAATTCAGTCAGATTTAGGGTTGTTATTGAAAAGGACAAAGGTGGACCAGGAACAAAAGTTCTCCACTGGGGTAAAGCCAATTTTGCTGAGCTGAGATGGGATTTGGCCAAAGTGGACTGGAAACAGCTACTTGATCAATATCAGAGCAGTGGGAGGCCTTCAAGGAGGAGATCCTGAGGGTACAGAGCAAGTATGTTCCCTTAAAAAAAATTGTGGGGCTAACAAATCGAGAGCCCCCTGGATATCAAGCGACACACAGGGTAGGATAAAGGAAAACAGGGAAACTTCTGGCAGATACCGAGAACTCGACACTGCAGAAACTCTCGAGGAGTATAAGTGCAGGGGTGCAATTAAAAAAGAGACCAGGAAAGCAAAGAGAGAGCATGAAAGAAAGTTGGCAAGTAAAAGGGAAAACCCAAAAATGTTTTATAAATACAGTAAGAGCCAGAGGGTAACTAGAGAAAGACTGGGGCCTATTAGAGACCATAAAGGAAATCTGTGTGTGGAGGCAGAAGATGTGGGTATGATTCTTAATGAATACTTTGCATCTGTTTTCACAAAAGAGAGGGGCGATGCAGCCTTTTCAATGAGGGAGGAGGAGTGTGAAATATTAGACGAGATAAATATAGTGAGAGCGGAAGTATTAAGGGGCTTAGCAGCTTTGAAAGTGAATAAATCCCCAGGTCCGGATGAAATGTATCCCAGGCTGTTAAGAAAAGCAAAAGAGGAAATAGCAGAGGCTCTGACCATCATTTTCCAATCCTCTCTGGCTACAGGGGTGGTGCTGGAGGACTGGAGGACTGCTAATGTTGTACCTTTGTTTAAAAAGGGAGAAAGGGATAGACCGAGTAATTACAGGCCTGTCAGCCTAACCTCGGTGGTGGGAAAATTATTGGTAATAATCCTGAGGGACCGATAAATCTTCATTTGGAAAGACACAGATTAATCAAGGACAGTCAACATGGATTTATCAAGGGAAGTTCGTGTCTGACTAATTTGATTGAATTTTTCGAGGAGGTAACCAGGAGGGTCGATGAGGGCAGTGTTTATGATGTAGTGTATATGGATTTTACCAAAGTTCCCACATACAGACTGGTCACAAAAGTAAAAGCCCATGGGATCCAGGGCAAAGTGGCAAGTTGGATCCAAAATTAGCTCAGAGGCAGGAAGCAACGGGTAATGGTTGATGGGTGTTTTCGATAGGAAGGCAACCAGGGGGCATAGATTTAATGTAATTGGTAGAAGATTTAGAGGGAATTTGAGGGGAAATGTCTTCACCCAGACGGTGGTGGGGGTCTGGAACTCACGGCTTGAAAGGGCGGTAGAGGCAGAAACCCTCACCACATTTACAACTTATTTGGATGTGCACCTGAAGTGACGCACCTGCAGAGCTACGGACCGAGAGCTGGAAGGTGGGATTAGGCTGGATAGCTCTTGGCCGGCTGGCGCAGACACGATGGGTCGAAATGGCCTCCTTCTGTGCTGTTCTGTGTATGATGCTATGACACCAGGGAGAACTCCCCTGCTCTTCTTTGAAATAGTGCCGTGGGAGCTTTTACATCCATCTGAGAGAGCAGACAGGGCCTCGGTTAAACGTCTCATCCGAAAGACTGCACCTCCAACAGTGCAGCACTCCCTCAGCACTGCACTGGGAGTGTCAGCCTAGATTTATGTGCTCCAGTCCCTGGGGTGGAACTTGAACCCACAACCTTCTGACTTAAAGGTGAGAGTGCTCCCCACTGAGCCACGGCTGACACCAGGAACACTCCGGCTCCTCCTGACCCACCTAAAAAAAAACAACATTCAATTTAATGACCTACCTCTTTGGGCCTCTTGTGTCCCACGATCGCCTTCCCGACTGGTGTGGCATGGGGCAGGGAGGGTGACACCATCACTTCCAAGTTCCCCTCCCATCCGGACTTGGAAATATATCGGCCGTTCCTTCATCGTCGCTGGGTCACAATCCTGGAACTCCCTCCCTAACAGCACTGTGGGAGCACCTTCACCACACGGACTGCAGCGGTTCAAGAAGGGGGCTCACCACCACCTTCTCAAGGGGCAATTAGGACACATCCTGTGAATGAATGAAAAAAGGTTAAGATCGGAACAGGTTGGGTAGCCAGTGGGCAATAAATGCCTGCCCTTACTCAAACTGTCCCTCACCCCCGCACGGTTTTAATTGGATGAGGGAGCTCGAATCAGGGCCTTGGTGATTAGCTGTGGCTAGCTTGGTCACTGTGTCTGGTTTCGGTGCGAAAGGATTTGATCAAGAATTATTCATTAGATACGGTTGCGATAGATCATTCAGCCCATGTTAGCGCTGCAAGGTTACACAGGGCTGGATTTTAACAGGCCAAAAAAGGGGTGTTTTGTGGTGAAGGTCTGAAAATAAAATGTTAAACATTTGAACCCCGATGCCAGCCTACTTGTGTGTTTACCAGAGGCGGGATAGGTGGGCAGGGGCAGTGAACCCACTCCCAGCAGGCGGATTGGCAATTAAAGTATGTTAATGAGGTTGGTGTAATGTATGCATCTGTGAATATGCTCACAGGTTTCCTGTGTGGTTTATCCTGTCACGATGCAACAGCTCAAAAACTATTGTAATAAAACGATAAAACAAGTGCCCCCTGTGATGTATTTGCAGCCATGCTCTGTACCATGTAATTACATGTAACAGCCAACAGGTGGGGAAAGCCCGGGAGGCTCACATTACTGCACCTTGTGCTGCCTCCCTATATAAAGCAGGCTCCCCCTGCAGTGCCGACCTTTGGAGTTTACATTAAACCTAAAGGTCACAAGGTGATCAGTTCCAGCAATGGGCCACGTGTGATTTATTATAGTGAGAAGCATATGTATCAACTGGGGACGAGAATAGGATACTAACACGCAGCTATGGCCACCGTTGACTACATCGAGCGATAGTGCGTCAGGGAAGACTGGGATGACTTCATTGACCGACTGGATCAATGCTTTGTTGCGAAAGACTTAGAGGGAGCCGCGAATGCCAGCAAACACAGGGCCATCCTCCTCACGGTCTGCGGATCACGGACATACGCACTGATCAAGGACCTACTGGCCCCGACAAAACCCGCTGAGAAAAGTTATGAAGAAAGGGAGGCCAGACCTACTTCAGGGGAAAGTAAATACCTTTGCCGCATTGCTCGTGGGCAAGGAGGACCAGAGTGCTTCCGCTTGCCCCACCTCCGGCCCCCCCGAGCACTGGCCCCTGTAAGGTGCACTGCTTCTACGCGGCATGCTTCACCCCACACCGCCCCCCCCCACCCCCGGCCACCCAGCCCCCGCCCCGCAACTGGAAGCCAGGTTGTCAATCAGGCTGACTCAATGGCTTGTGTAACTTTGGAATTCTCTGCCCCAGAGGCCTGTGGATGGATGCTGTGTCTCTGAGTATATTCAAGGCTGGGATCAATAGATTTTTGGACTATCGGGGAAAGTGGAGACATTGAAACATAGAAAATAGGTGCAAGAGTAGGCCATTCGGCCCTTCTAGCCTGCACCTCCATTCAATGAGTTTATGGCTGAAAATGCAACTTCAGTACCCCATTCCTGCTTGATCCCCCTAGTAGTAAGGATTACATCTAATTCCTTTTTGAATATATTTAGTGAATTGGCCTCAACAACTTTCTGTGGTCGAGAATTCCACAGGTTCACCACTCTCTGGGTGAAGAAGTTTCTCCTCATTTCAGTCCTAAATGGCTTACGCCTTATCCTTATACTGCGACCCCTGGTTCTGGACTTCCCCAACATTGGGAACATTCTTCCTGCATCTAACCTGTCTAAACCCTTCAGAATTTTAAACGTTTCTATGAGATCCCCTCTCATTCTTCTGAACTCCAGTGAATACAAGCCCAGTTGGTCCAGTCTTTCTTGATATGTCAGTCCCGCCATCCCGGGAATCAGTCTGGTGAACCTTCGCTGCACTCCCTCAACAGCAAGAATGTCCTTCCTCAAGTTAGGAGACCAAAACTGTACACAATACTCCAGGTGTGGCCTCACCAAGGCCCTGTACAACTGTAGCAACACCTCCCTGCCCCTGTACTCAAATCCCCTCGCTATGAAGGCCAACATGCCATTTGCTTTCTTAACCGCCTGCTGTACCTGTATGCCAACCTTCAATGACTGATGTACCATGACACCCAGGTCTCGTTGCACCTCCCCTTTTCCTAATCTGTCACCATTCAGATAATAGTCTGTCTCTCTGTTTTTACCACCAAAGTGGATAACCTCACATTTATCCACATTATACTTCATCTGCCATGCATTTGCCCACTCACCTAACCTATCCAAGTCGCTCTGCAGCCTCATAGCATCCTCCTCGCAGCTCACACTGCCACCCAACTGAGTGTCATCCGCAAATTTGGAGATACTACATTTAATCCCCTCGTCTAAATCATTAATGTACAATGTAAACAGCTGGGGCCCCAGCACAGAACCTTGCGGTACCCCACTAGTCACTGCCTGCCATTCTGAAAAGCATCCATTTACTCCTACTCTTTGCTTCCTGTCTGCCAACCAGTTCTCAATCCACGTCAGCACACTACCCCCAATCCCATGTGCTTTAACTTTGCACATTAATCTCTTGTGTGGGACCTTGTCGAAAGCCTTCTGAAAGTCCAAATACATCACATCAACTGGTTCTCTCTTGTCCACTCTCCTGGAAACATCCTCAAAAAATTACAGAAGATTTGTCAAGCATGATTTCCCTTTCACAAATCCATGCTGACTTGGACCTATCATGTAACCTCTTTCCAAATGCGCTGCTATGATATCCTGAATAATTGATTCCATCATTTTACCCACGACTGAGGTCAGGCTGACCGGTCTATAATTCCGTTTTCTCTCTCCCTCCTTTTTTAAAAAGTGGGGTTACATTGGCTACCCTCCACTCCATAGGAACTGATCCAGAGTATATGGAATGTTGAAAAATGACTGTCAATGCATCTTCTATTTCCAAGGCCACCTCCTTAAGTACTCTGGGATGCAGTCCATCAGGCCCTGGGGATTTATCGGCCTTCAATCCCATCAATTTCCACAACACAATTTCCCGCCTAATAAGGATTTCCCTCAGTTCCCCCTCCTTACTCGACCCTCTGTGGAGTTGATTTTGAAGATCAGCCATGATCTTATTGAATGGCGGAGCAGGCTCGAGGGGCTAAATGGCCGACTCCTGCTCCTATTCCTTATGTTATGTTCTAAATAGTGGAAGAGCTGATTTTCAAAAATGACCGAAAAGCTATCTCAAAAACAATTCAGTTCTTTTTTTTCAACAGACGCAGGTCGTGGAGATCAAAGGCCACAGCATCCGGGGCTTGAGGCTTTACCGTCCGGCACTC
The DNA here is from genome assembly GCF_044704955.1 of Pristiophorus japonicus. Taxonomy (NCBI): domain Eukaryota; kingdom Metazoa; phylum Chordata; class Chondrichthyes; family Pristiophoridae; genus Pristiophorus; species Pristiophorus japonicus. The sequence continues at coordinate 189,443,181 of NC_091989.1, forward strand.
CGCCCTGTGCCTGCGTAGTCCGCCTCTGGTAATATGCAGGCCGCAGAATCTACAGCTCGGCCCATCGGCTCTGTGCCAGTGTTTACACTCCCACCCTGCCCGCACATCACTCTGTCCTCTTCTCCCTCACGTCAGCATCAGCCCTCCATTAAATGTTTCTACGCTCTGTACATCATGTGGCAGCACATTCCTAATTCTCACCACTCTCTCTCAGATTCACAGAACGGTTATAGCACAGAAGGAGGCCATTCGGCCCGTCGAGCCCGTGCCGGCTCTCTGCAAGAGCACCTCAGCCAGTCCCACTCCCCCGCCCTTTCCCCGGAGCCCTGCACATTATTTTCCTTCAGGAACTTATCCAACTCCCTTTTGAAAGCCACAATTGAGTCTGCCTCCCCCACCCTCTCAGGCCGCGCATTCCAGATCCTAACCACTCGCTGCGTAAAAACGTTTTTCCTCGTGTCGCCTTTGGTTCTTCTGCCAATCGCCTTAAACCTGTGTCCAGGGAACAGGTTCTCTCTGACTACTCTGTCCAGCCCCTGTGGGTAGAAATGGCCCCTTTCCTTAGGCCTGATACCCCTGTAAATCGGAGACCACGCTGCAGGGTGGACTGGCCTGTGACGTTTGGTGGAATGACCGCTGCTCACCCAATTCCCTCCCGAGGTTTCCCGGCAATGCCTCTCACCGCTCCGTTTCTGCCGATCGGCGGTAAGATCGTCGTCACCGTGCACACCGCCGATCTACCCCCCCCCCGACGGTGACATTCCCCTCGGAAAATCTTCAGCCCGCCCGGCGGGGCCAAAACAAGCTTTTCCCGGTGGTCCGGTGAGGCCGTGGCCTACAGCAACGGCGGTGCAGCTTCCCTTAAAGGGGCGGGCGCACTGCCGCAGCCGCCATGTTTTTATTGTCAGCCAACTGCCAGGTTGGACCGACAACTAGGCCCCGAGTTCGGCCGGGCCGCCTACAGGAAGCCTGACTGCACCGCTGGCCCGGCCAAAACCCTCCCTAACACCACCGCTGGCCCGGCCAAAACCCTCCCTAACACCACCACTGGCCCGGCCAAAACCCTCCCTAACACCACCGCTGGCCCGGCCAAAACCCTCCCTAACACCACCGCTGGCCCGGCCAAAACCCTCCCTAACACCACCGCTGGCCCGGCCAAAACCCTCCCTAACACCACCGCTGGCCCGGCCAAAACCCTCCCTAACACCACCGCTGGCCCGGCCAAAACCCTCCCTAACACCACCGCTGGCCCGGCCAAAATCCTCCCTAACACCACCGCTGGCCCGGCCAAAACCCTCCCTAACACCACCGCTGGCCCGGCCAGAACCCTCCCTAACACCACCGCTGGCCCGGCCAAAACCCTCCCTAACACCACCACTGGCCCGGCCAAAACCCTCCCTAACACCACCACTGGCCCGGCCAAAACCCTCCCTAACACCACCGCTGGCCCGGCCAGAACCCTCCCTAACACCCCCGCTGGCCCGGCCAAAACCCTCCCTAACACCACCACTGGCCCGGCCAAAACCCTCCCTAACACCACCGCAGGCCCGGCCAAAACCCTCCCTAACACCACCACTGGCCCGGCCAAAACCCTCCCTAACACCACCGCAGGCCCGGCCAGAACCCTCCCTAACACCACCGCAGGCCCGGCCAAAACCCTCCCTAACACCACCGCTGGCCCGGCCAAAACCCTCCCTAACACCACCGCTGGCCCGGCCAGAACCCTCCCTAACACCACCGCTGGCCCGGCCAAAACCCTCCCTAACACCACCGCAGGCCCGGCCAGAACCCTCCCTAACACCACCGCAGGCCCGGCCAAAACCCTCCCTAACACCACCACTGGCCCGGCCAGAACCCTCCCTAACACCACCGCTGGTCCGGCCAGAACCCTCCCTAACACCCCCGCTGGCCCGGCTAGAACCCTCCCTAACACCACCGCTGGCCCGGCCAAAACCCTCCCTAACACCACCGCTGGCCCGGCCAAAACCCTCCCTAACACCACCACTGGCCCGGCCAGAACCCTCCCTAACACCACCGCTGGTCCGGCCAGAACCCTCCCTAACACCCCCGCTGGTCCGGCCAGAACCCTCCCTGGTGGCCCAGTGGGCTGAAGTTTTAAAATTTAAGACTCGCCTCTTTAAGTGAAGGGGAGAGCCGCGGTGATGTCATCGTGGCGGTCACTCCGCTCCGCACCCACCTTCCCCCCTCAGGTGATGTCACCGCCCCGTATCCCCCCTCAGGTGATGTCACCGCCCCGTATCCCCCCTCAGGTGATGTCACGCCCCGTATACCCCCTCAGGTGATGTCACCGCCCCGTATCCCCCCTCAGGTGATGTCACGCCCCGTATACCCCCTCAGATGATGTCACACACCGTATACCCCCTCAGGTGATGTCACACCCCGTATACCCCCTCAGGTGATGTCACCACCCCGTATACCCCCTCAGGTGATGTCACACTCCGTATACCCCCTCAGGTGATGTCACCGCCCCGTATACCCCCTCGGGTGATGTCACGCCCCGTATACCCCCTCAGGTAATGTCACGCCCCGTATACCCCCTCAGATGATGTCACCGCCCCGTATACCCATTCAGGTGATGTCACACCCCGTATACCCCCTCAGGTGATGTCACGCCCCGTATACCCCCTCAGGTGATGTCACCGCCCCGTATACCCCCTCAGGTGATGTCACCACCCCGTATACCCCCTCAGGTGATGTCACCGCCCCGTATACCCCCTCAGGTGATGTCACGCCCCGTATCATCCCCTCGGGTGTAGTCACCGCCCCCATTATGACCTGAACTGCATCTGCGATAAAAACCATGGAAACGGGGTGGGGGCATCCCGTTTTGGGCGGGGTCAGTTTCGACCCCCTCATGATTTTGAACACCTCGATCAAATCTCCTCTCAACCTTCTCTGCTCCAAGGAGAACAACCCCAGCTTCTCCCGTCTCTTCACGTCACTGAAGTCCCTCATCCCGGGGACCATTCTGGTCAATCCCCCCTGCTCCTTCTCTAAGGCCTTCACATCCTTCCTACAGTGCTGGGCCCAGAACTGGACACAATACCCCAGCTGGGGCCGAACCAGTGTTTTATACAAGTTCATCATAATGTCCTTGCTTTTGTACTCTGTGCCTCTATTTATGAAGCCCAGGGTCTCTATGATTTTTTTAACTGTTTTCTCAACCTGCCCTGCCACCTTCAATGATGCGAAAACAAATTTCTCCTAAATTCTTTATTTAATCTGTTAGTGGCCATTTTATATTCAAGGCTTCTTGCCCTGAACAAGGGGAAACAGTTCTCCTCATCTACCCAATCAAACCCCTTCATAATTTAAACAACTGCTAACAGTTCTTTCATCCAAAAAGACTATAATTGCCCCGCCTCAGTTTCTTAAATAATTCCAAGGCCTTTGTCTCCACTCTTCTCCCCTCGGAGTCGAGGGTGACTTGCTCCCACACTAACACTGAGTTCTCAGGTGACTGATGAGTCCAATGTGGGACCCACAGTCTCTGTCACAGGTGGGACAGACGCTGGTTGGAGGGACGGGTGGGTGGGGGGCTTGGTTTGTCGTGCGCTCCTTCCGCTGTTTGTACTTGGCTTCTGCGTGCTCCCGGCGAGGAGACTCGAGATGCTCAGCACCTTCCCGGATGCACTTCCTCCCGTTAGGGCGGTTTTGGGCCAGGGATTCCCAGGTGTCGGTGGGGATGTTGCACTTTTTCAAGGAGGCTTTGAGGGTGCCCTTGTAACGTTTCCCCTGCCCACCTGGGGCTCGCTTGCCGTGTCGGAGCTCGGAGTAGAGCGCTTGTTTTGGGATTCTTGTATCAGGCATGCGGACAATGTGAACCGTCCATCAGTGCGAATCAAACCTGGTCAACGCCTCAATGCTGGGGATGTGGGCCTGAGCGAGAACACTGACGTTGGTGCATCTATCCTGCCAATGGATTGGCGGGATTTTGCGGAGGCAGCATTGATGGTACTTCTCCAGCGGTTTGAGCTGCCTGCTGTATGTTGTCCATGTCTCTGAGCCGTATAGGGGAGCACTAACCTAAATGGGACGCCATTCCTTGGAATGATCGATGTTTACAGCACAGAAGAAGGCTATTCAGTCCATCGTGTCTGTGCTGGCTTTTTGAAAATCTATTCCCACTGCCCCACTCTTTCCTTACTGCCCGATATCCTTCCCCGCTTCAAACTTTTCATCCTATTTTCCTTTAAGAGGTGCAATAATGCTCGAGATTATTCCTCATTGTCTCCACTTTCCTGCCACGCAATGGGGGTTAAAAAGTGCCAATTTGCCAAGACCTCTCGAAGGACTCATAGAAACATAGAAACATAGAAAATAGGTGCAGGAGCAGGCCATTCAGCCCTTCTAGCCTGCACCGCCATTCAATGAGTTCATGGCTGAAAATGAAACTTCAGTACCCCCTTCCTGCTTTCTCGCCATACCCCTTGATCCCCCGAGTAGTAAGGACTTCATCTAACTCCCTTTTGAATATATTTAGTAAATTGGCCTCAGCTACTTTCTGTGGTAGAGAATATCACAGGTTCACCACTCTCTGGGTGAAGAAGTTTCTCCTCATCTCGGTCCTAAATGGCTTACCCCTTATCCTTAGACTGTGACCCCTGGTTCTGGACTTCCCCAACATTGGGAACATTCTTCCTGCATCCAACCTGTCCAAACCCGTCAGAATTGTAAACGTTTCTGTGAGGTCCCCTCTCACTCTTCTGAACTCCAGTGAATACAAGCCCAGTTGATCCAGTCTTTCTTGATAGGTCAGTCCCACCATCCCGGGAATCAGTCTGGTGAATCTTCGCTGCATTCCCTCAATAGCAAGAACGTCCTTCCTCAAGTTAGGAGACCAAAACTGTACACAATACTACAGGTGTGGCCTCACCAAGGCCCTATACAACTGTAGCAACACCTCCCTGCCCCTGTACTCAAATCCCCTCGCTATGAAGGCCAACATGCCATTTGCTTTCTTAACCGCCTGCTGTACCTGCATGCCAACCTTCAATGACTGATGTACCATGAACCCAGGTCTCGCTGCACCTTCCCCCTTCCTAATCTGTCACCATTCAGATAATAGTCTGTCTCTCTGTTTTTACCACCAAAGTGGATAACCTCACATTTATCCACATTATACTTCATCTGCCATGCATTTACCCACTCACCTAACCTATCCAAGTCACTCTGCAGCCTCATAGCATCCTCCTCGCAGCTCACACTGCCACCCAACTTAGTGTCATCCGCAAATTTGGAGATACTACATTTTTCCCCTCGTCTCAATCATTAATGTACAATGTAAACAGCTGGGGCCCCAGCACAGAACCTTGCGGTACCCCACTAGTCACTGCCTGCCATTCTGAAAAGTGCCCATTTACTCCTACTCTTTGCTTCCTGTCTGACAACCAGTTCTCAATCCACGTCAGCACACTACCCCCAATCCCATGTGCTTTAACTTTGCACATTAATCTCCTGTGTGGGACCTTGTCGAAAGCCTTCTGAAAGTCCAAATATACCACATCAACTGGTTCTCCTTTGTCCACTTTACTGGAAACATCCTCAAAAAATTCCAGAAGATTTGTCAAGCATGATTTCCCTTTCACAAATCCATGCTGACTTGGACCTATCATGTCACCATTTTCCAAATGCGCTGCTATGACATCCTTAATAATTGATTCCATCATTTTACCCACTACCGATGTCAGGCTGACCGGTCTATAATTCCCTGTTTTCTCTCTCCCTCCTTTTTTAAATGACTCATTGCATCATTGAATATATTTTAGGTGGAGATAGACAGATTTTTGTGAACCTGTGGAATTCTCTGCCCCAGAGAGCTGTGGAGGCTGGGTCATTGAATATATTTAAGGTGGAGATAGACAGATTTTTGAGCAATAAGGAAGTAAAGGGTTATGGGGAGCAGGCAGGGAAGTGGAGCTGAGGCCAAGATCAGATCAGCCATGATCGTATTGAATGGCGGAGCAGGCTCGAGGGGCCGAATGGCCGACTCCTGCTCCTATTTCTTATGTTCTTATGACTCGCGGAACACGTCCGACCCCATATTGGGTCAGGTGACTTTACAGTTGGCCGCCTAACAGAGGGAATAGGCTCCTGAACAAACACTGGGCCCAAAGGCCGGTTGCAGGACCCCAGAACCTGCGCCAGTCCGGCTTTCCTGGCATGGACGCGGCTTTCTTCCGAATATTGAAATTCTCATCCTTGTTTTCAATCCCTCCATGGCCCTCGCCCCTCCCTATCTCTGTAACCTCCTCCAGCCCCACAACCCCCGAGATGTCTGCGCTCCTCTAATTCTGCCCCCTTGAGCATCCCTGATTATAATCGCTCCACCATCGGTGGCCGTGCCTTCTGTTGCCTGGGCCCCAAGCCCTGGAACTCCCTCCCTAAACCTCTCCGTCTCTCGACCTCTCTTTCCTCCTTCAAGACGCTCCTTAAAACCTCCCTCTTTGACCGAGCCTTTGGTCACCTGCCCTAATATTCTATATGGCTCGGTGCCAATTTTGTTTTGATAATTGCTCCTGTGAAGCACTTTGGGATGTTTTGAGATGTTAAAGGTGCTATATAAATGCAAGTTGTTGTAGTTGTTGTTGATTTGTGCCCGAATATGGGTCATGACCAATTGCTACCCATCAGTCTCTCCCTCAATCATTCTCTGCGGCAAATCATTTCATGCCCCACTGACCATCCGTGTGAAATCATAACCTCCTCACCTTTCACGTCACTCTCAGTAACCATTTCAAATTGGTGATTGCTTCCTCTCACTGTCTCTCCAGCCAGAGGAAATAATCTTTCCATTATCCTTTCACGGTGGGTACGGTAGTATTGTGGATATGTTGCTGGACGTATAATCTAAAGGCCGTGTGTTCAAATCCCACCAAGACAGTTTGTGAATTTCAATTTAGTTTAAAAAAAACCAATGGAAATAAAGAGCTGGTATTGTAAACGTGAGGATAGTCGTTAAAAACACAACAGGGTTCACTAATGTCCCTTTAGGGAAGGAAACTTGCCACCCCTACCTGGTCTGGGCCTATATGTAACTCCAGTCCCAAACCAGCATGGGTGACTGTTAACTACCCCCTGAAGCGGCCTGGCGAGACATAAGCTGATGACTTTACGGTCTCCCTGGGAATCCATGGGTATAAACTAAAGCTGAATAACGGATTTCAGCAAACGCAGAGGGCGGGCCCCTGGGAGACGGGAGGCCAGGTTACCGTGTCTCCTCGCTGATCCGCAGCACCAAACATTCCGAGGTCGGAATCGATCCCGCAGCCAGCTCATTACAGCCTCCTGGAGCTTGAAATTAACAACATGCCATCCTCGGCCGGAGTCCGGGGCCATGTCTCGCCTGTTCTATTGTTTAAAGCATCGTGCTTTTAGTTCTGTGAATGTATTTGAGGGAGTGGTGGGGGTGGGGGGGGGAATGGGGGGGCTTGAGGGTGGGGGAGACACATCAATTTTTAAAAATTCATTCACAGGATGTGGGCATCGCTGGCAAGGGCGGACATTTATTGCCCATCCCTAACTGCCCTCGAGAAGGTGGTGGTGAGCCGCCTTCCTGAATATAACGCAGTGTCTCGCCGGGCCATTTCAGGGCAGTTAAGCATCAACCACATTGCCGTGGGTCTGGAGTCACATATCGGCCAGACCCGGTAAGGGCGGCAGATTTCCTTCCCTAAAGGGGCATCAGTGACCCAGGTGGGTTTTTACGACAACCCGGTAGTTTCATGGTCAACATCACTGCTACTGGCTTTTTATTCCAGATTTATTTAATAAACTGATCTGTAAATTCCCCAAGTGCTGTGGTGGGATTTGAACGTGCGTCTCTCGAGCATTAGTCTCTGGATTACTAGTCCCGTAACGTAAGTCCTACTCTACCGAACCCCAATTGACGCAAGGGAAGAGGACCCTGAATTTCCGTGGAATTCTCCCGGTCTCCAGGAATATTGAAGGAAACCCTGGAGAAACAAAGGCCCTGAATTCCTCTCTGGATGCGGGGAGGGTGAGCGGGGGATAGATTCCCTGTGCCTGCACAGCGGGGCCTGAGTTTCTCCAGATATTGGGCCTTGGGCCTGCTTACGATGAGCCGGCCTGGCAAAGGGCAGCAGAAGACCCAGCCGCCACTAGCATAGCGGCCCGAAGTGGGTCAGGGGATTGGGCCTCAGTCCCTCAACACTGGTTGGATGTATTCCTGGAGGTTTCATCACATGACCTCCCACCTCTAACCGTCCCGCCCCCAGGCTTCCGCCATTGGTCGCCTGGCATGCCCATCGTCACGGGGCCCCATCCCCAGGCTCCCACCATTGGTTGCCCGCCCCACCCATCCTCGCTGGGCCCTGCCTCCCCTGGCCAATCAGAAAGCAAACAGGCTCTTCATTACCCAATTGGATCATTCTTGACTCAATCAAACAACCATATATCCCCCGTCTCCAATATTGTTAAAGCTAATAAATGAAAGTTGCGCAAAGGAGATGGAAAAAAAATACACTTTATTTTAATGCCCCAATTAATTATCTCCTGGGTTTTACTCGCAGCAGTGTTCAACTCCTAGAGGCTCCAGGCCTACCCCCTGGAGGGTTGGCCACCCGAGTGGTGTTGGGTTGGGGAATTAGCGGAGGGTGGGGGGGTTATCCGGGGATCGCGGGGTGGGGGGGTGTGGGTGTATCGGGGATCGCGGGGTGGGGGGGGGTATGGGTGTATCGGGGATCGCGGGGTGGGGGGGTGTGGGTGTATCGGGGATCGCTGCTCTATCCCTCCCGGCTCTACCTTGGGCTACATTACCGACCGTCGGTGCTGCCAGCGATCCCTGGGCCCCAGTCTCCCGGGGCAAACCGGTATTGGAGTGGCGACCTCAGTCACACTGGCATGAGGCCCAACACCCGTTTCAGGCGTGGGTAAAGCACGCGGAGTATTTGACTTTACCCACCTGTAATGTAGGCCCGGTGAGTGAGCTCACAGGTTTGTACAATCATCATCATCGACAGTCCCTTGTATCGAGGAAGACTTGCTTCCACGCCAAAAAGGGATGAGTTCCCAGGTGTTTCAATGAAGGACCCGAACTATATCCTGAAGGGTGGAAGATGCCTGTGGGTGGATTGTTTTAACGTGGGAGGTGACCGTTGCACACCAGCCACCACACGGGCTTGACAGAGCGAGTTCATGGTCCAGTGGCAAGGGTTAGCCAGGATGACTGGAGACCAGCTCTGCTGCATGGACCCAGTGCGCTCACATATCGCAGTGTGGGCTGGGCCCGTGCTGCCCCTGGGACCCTGGCCCTGAACTCACGCCTCTCTAGGGCACCGATCCCATCCCGCTGCAGTCTCTCGCCGCTCCTGCTGTACCTGCCCACGCTCCAATCACCGACCTGGACCTTGATGATGTCACTCTTCGCTGCCGTCGCCCTCCTGCACCAGCTCGCGCTGTACCTTGCCGTGGTACACCGCCACGCTGCCCATGGTCACCGCGCACCGCTCCTTCAATGGTTTGTACAGCTTTATACAGCTGCTTGTTGGAACTGGCTTGGTCTTCAACATTCCATTTCACCCAAGGCATCCACAGCCTTTTGGGGCTCTGTAAGAAATCGTGGATGGGAAGCAGTAATAGCCTGCTACGGGTTCCCGAGCTCAGCAGTTTGCTTATGTTGAGGCCACAGAAAGATTCCAGTCGTGTCAGGAAAAGAGTTGCTCAGAGAGCTGAGTTGCGAGGTCCGAGTGAGAAAACCACCCTTCAAGGTCTAGCTCTAGTGCGAAGGGATTTACAAAGGAACCTTAACGATAAGCAAGCTGGGCTTGAAATTGCCCTCCGCCGTTTGGTACGGATAATTCGAATGGAATGGTGAATTGCCGCCAGGACCGATGGGGTGGGGAATGAAGGGAACCTGGGCCCTTGGGTTTACCAAAATCAACGGGGCGGTGTTGGGGGCGGCAGAGGGGCAGGAGAGAGTTCGGGGGGGGAGGGGGCAGAGGGGTAGGAGAGAGTTCGGGGGGGGAGGGGGCAGAGGGGCAGGAGAGAGTTCGGGGCGGTGTTGGGGGCGGCAGAGGGGCAGGAGAGAGTTCGGGGGGGGAGGGGGCAGAGGGGTAGGAGAGAGTTCGGGGGGGGGGGCAGAGGGGCAGGAGAGAGTTCGGGGGGGAGGGGGCAGAGGGGCAGGAGAGAGTTCGGGGGGGAGGGGGCAGAGGGGCAGGAGAGAGTTCGGGGCGGTATTGGGGGTGGCAGAGGGGCAGGAGAGAGTTCGGGGGGGGAGGGGGCAGAGGGGCAGGAGAGAGTTCGGGGGGGGAGGGGGCAGAGGGGCAGGAGAGAGTTCGGGGGGGAGGGGGCAGAGGGGCAGGAGAGAGTTCGGGGGGGAGGGTCAGAGGGGCAGGAGAGAGTTCGGGGGGGGAGGGGGCGCTAGGTGGGCGGTGTCATCAGTGGGACAGGGACGAGCCGCATCACTCTGACACATCACAATGCCCCTCCCCTTCACGTAACGGGAGTGACACTGCGAGGCCCACGTCAGTCCACTGGACCCCCAGAGAGGGTTTTGGCTGGGCCAACGGCCCGCTACCCAGCGGCCTGTTGGCGATCCGGCTGAACCAGCAGCCGCCATTGTCGGGCCGACAAGTAAAGCAAAATGGTGGCCGCGGCGGTGCGCCCTCCCCTTGCAGGGTGGACACACTGCCCCGCCACGAGTGTCAGGGCAGCGAGCGTTGGTCGTGCTCCCGCGGGGTGGAATTGGGTCGTCACCGGTCGGTGAGGGTTCGGCGTGCGGCCAACAAGGTGTCGGAGCGCCGGGCGGGGCGGAAACACGGGGCGCGGCAGGAACCCGTTACCACTACCCCCGGCCTGGGGGACAATCCCCATGGGTCGCACCATCCGTCTGCCCCGGGGGACAATCCCCATGGATCGCACCATCCGTCTGCCCCGGGAGACAATCCCCCATGGATCGTACCATCCACCCCCGGCCCGGGGTCAATCCCCCATGGATTGTACCATCCACCCCCGGCCCGGGGTCAATTCCCCATGGGTCGTACCATCCACCCCCGGCCCGAGGTCAATTCCCCATGGGTCGCACCATCCGTCTGTCCCGGGGGACAATCCCCCATGGGTCGTACCATCCACCTTCCCCGGGAGACAATCCTCCATGGGTCGCACCATCCACTCCCGTCCCGGGGGACAATCCCCCATGGGTCGTACCATCCACCTTCCCCGGGGGACAATCCCCCATGGGTCGCACCATCCACTCCCGTCCCGGGGGACAATCCCCCATGGGTCGCACCATCCACCCCCGGCCCAGGGGACAATTCCCCATGGGTCGCACCATCCGCCTGCCCCCGGGGGAAAGGCCTTCTCGCCACATCTACGCCTCTGAGAGGCAGGAACGGGCCTTAAATCGGGGGCAATTTCGGCCCCGCTACCTCCTGTAAGGGCAACAAGACAGCCAGGAATAAAATGACCTCCTCGGTGCCCTCTTCCCTGTGATTGGACAATTGCACGGGTAGTTGATTGATGCAAGGTATCCACTGGCCCACCAAAATAATGTATATAAACGGGCAACCGAGAGAGAGAAACAGGCAGACTGAGGAGAGAGTTCCCTCAAGGTGGATCTCATGCGGGCTTCGGCACAACACCTTGGTCAAGCTCAAACCTCTGAGGTGGACCTCCCGTATTGGCTTGGCCCAACACCTCCAGCAGCTCGGGATTGGTTCAGAGACCACTGGTCTGCCTCAACGTCTGTCCGTCTGTTCCGAGGCCATAGATCGGTTTCATCTCTCACAGGTCGTATATCTACTATATCTATCTTAATCACGTGTTGTATCTGGTTATGTTAATAACTGCCATTCTTTAATAAATCGCATCACAACTCCGAAGACCCCTGTGATCTAAATCTTACAGGACCTTACAGGAAGCTTCATGAATTTATGTGACATTTTTTTCCCTCCTCCATTTATTTTAAGGCACATGAGCGCATCGAACATTCATCGATTATTTCCTCATTACAACAGGAACTACACTTCAAAATGCACTTCATTGCCTGTAAAGCTCCTTGGGACATCCTCAGGTTGTGAAAGGCGCTATAGAAATGTAACTTCTTTTTTCTTTGTATTATCAGCGACAGTAACCTGTAGCGTCTTGTCTTATCTCATCTTCAACACTGAATGGATCAATTCAGAGGTCCTGTTATTCCCGACAGTCCAATTGACTTCAAAATAAATCAATTGGACAGATTTCTACGGCTGGTTGGGCCTTAGCTGGAAGATTGTCTTCAATTCTGGGCACCACATGTTAGGAAGGGAGTCACGAGGATAGACTGGAGGAGCAGAGAAGGTTAAGAGCTGATGTGATAGTGATGTTCAAAACCATGAGGGGTTTTGATAGAGTAAATAACACTGAGTTGTGGGGAAAGGGCAGGGGAGTGGGACTGGCTGAAGTGCTCTTGCAGGGATCCGGCACAAACTCGACGGGCCGAATGGCCTGCTTCCATGCTGTAACCGTTCTATGGGCCCAAATTTCCCCGACCCCTTTTTCCGGCGCACTCTCCCGAGATGCGCCGAATTTGTGTGCTTAAAACGGCGCCAAAAAACTTACTAACGATTCTGGCCACTGTGCTGTGTGTCCCGGGTCCTAACGTGGTGTTTCTCATGGAGTGGGGGCGGAGCTACAGCCCTGCGCTGAAAACAGCGCCGGCAGCTGCGCGCATGCGCAGTGGAGTCTGCGCGCATGCGCAGTAGCTCCTCGCCCTCCCAGCATGCCCTGCGGGCTGTGAGCAGGACCCGATGCTCGCCGTCCCTATCCCTGGCCGAAGGGATGACTTGAGCATCTTCAACAGCACCTCCCGATAAAACATGGGCCAGCAGGCAGCAGTGTGGCGAGAATGTTGCATTTTGTGTGGGCACTGATTAAGCTTTCCCTGGGGAGCAGTCCAGTCCCTCGGAGAGAAGTCAAGTTCCTCGGGGGCCCGACTTAGGAAGGTCGGTAAGTTTTTTTTTGTTATTTATTTATTTTGTATTTATTATTGATAGTTTTTATACTTCTTTAATGTTATGAAGGTGTTTAGTGCTTTGCAAAGGTCCTCTGCACTTCCCTTACCCCCCATCCCTGTTCCCGATGTTGGGGAAGTCCAGAACCAGGGGTCACAGTCTAAGGTTAAGGGGTAAGCCATTTAGGACCGAGATGAGGAGAAACTTCTTCACCCAGAGAGTGGTGAACCTGTGGAATTCTCTATCACAGAAAGTTGTTGAGGCCAATTCACTAAATATATTCAAAAAGGAGTTAGATGAAGTCCTTACTACTCGGGGGATCAAGGGGTATGGCGAGAAAGCAGGAATGGGGTACTGAAGTTGCATGTTCAGCCATGAACTCATTGAATGGTGGTGCAGGCTAGAAGGGCCGAATGGCCTACTCCTGCACCTATTTTCTATGTTTCTATGTTTCTATGTTTCTATGTTTCTATGTTTCTATCTCTGGCTACCTGCGCTGATTTCTTAACTCTCCTCAAGGGTTTTCTGTGCGGCCACAAGTGGCCACATTCGCTGGCCTAAGTTAGTTTGGAGCAACTATTAGCTGTGCAAACTGGCTTAAATGGCCAAAACAGGTGTAGGTGGCTGGTAATGCCCCTTTAAAAAAAAAAAGTCACTGAAAAAAATCCTAATTAACTCACTTACACTGGCGCAAATTAAATTTGCAGAATGGGGATTTTTAAGATACTCCAGAAAAATTAAGGGAGCAACTCCTGGGCAAATTTGGGCCTTGTGATTCTATGATAAGGAGCAACTGTTTCCAATAGCAGGAGGGTCGGTAACCAGAGGACACAGATTTAAGGAGATTTGCAAAAGAACCAGAGGCGATATCAGGAAACACATGGTTTACGCAGCGAGTTGTTATGATCGGGAACACTCTGCCTGAAAGGGCGGTGGGAGCAGATTCAATAGTGACTTTCAAACCGGGAATTGGATAAATAGTTGAAGGAAAAAAATGTACACGGCTACGGGGAAAGAGCAGGGGGGAGTGGGACTGATTGGATCACTCTACCACAGGCACGATGGGCCGAATGGCGTTCTTCTGTGTTGTCTCATTCTATGATTCTATAAATGTGACTGTAGAGGTACTCAAACATCTATAAATTCCAGGTGGCACGCTCCCAATTTTACTTACAATTCCCTGCACTAAAAAAGAGGGGAATATGGCTTTTCAACTTTTAGATTTAACTATCGTCCAAAGTCTACTTTCCCGAGGTGAGGCTCATTTATGTTAAAGAGATGCTGAGAGGCTGTTTCCCCCGGGCTGGGGAGTCTAGAACCAGGGGTCACAGGCTCAGGATAAGGGGTCGGCCATTTAGGACTGAGATGAGGAGAAATTTCTTCACTCAGAGGGGGGTGAATCTTTGGAATTCTCTGCCCCAGAGGGCTGTGGGGGCTCAGTCTTTGAGTATATTCAAGGCTGAGATCGATAGATTTTTGGAGTCTGGGTGAATCAAGGGATCTGGGGATCAGGTGGGAAAGTGGAGTTGAGGTCGATGTTCAGCCATGAACTTATTAAATGGCGGAGCAGGCTCGAGGGGCCGAATGGCCGACTCCTGCTCCTATTTCCTTTGTTCTTATTGACAGCAAGAGTTGTACATGTCTGCTGCTGACTTCAATCCATCAAAGTGTCCATGGTGATGAGTAGAAAGGTTATGGTGTTGTGTCCGCTGGGAATTGGACTGGTGCTGGGTGAACCATCGCCTATAACAGTAGACAGAGGCGCAGAGCATGCAATCCATCCATCGGTAAACTTTCCCGCTTTTAGCAGACTGTATGAGGAACATGAACAGGCTGGGGCTCGAGAATAGAGGGGTGGCCTGCTAGAGCGGCCTCAAGGTGACGAGGTTTGACAGGGCAAACAGAGAGAAGATGTTTCCACTTGCGGGCGAGACCAGAACTCGGGCCATCGATATAAGATCATCACCAATAAATCCAACGGGGAATTCAGGAGAAACTTCTTTACCCAGAGAGTGGTGAGAATGTGGAACTCGCTGCCACAGGGAGGGGTTGAGGCGAATAGCACAGAATAATTTAAGGTGAAGCTGGATAAGTCCATGAGGGAGAAAGGAATAGTCGGATGTGTTGATGGGGTGAGCTGTAGAGGGGTGGGAGGGGGCTGGTGTGGAGCATAAACCCCGGCACGGACCTCGAATCACAGAACGGTTACAGCACAGAAGGAGGCCATTCGGCCCGTCGAGCCCGTGCCGGCTCTCTGCAAGAGCACCTCAGCCAGTCCCCCTCCCCACCCTTTCCCCGGAGCCCTGCTAATATCTTCCCTTCAGGTACTTATCCAACTCCCGTTTGAAAGCCGTGATTGAGTCTGCCTCCCCCACCCTCTCAGGCAGCGCATTCCAGATCCTAACCACTCGCTGCGTAAACACGTTTTTTGGCCAATCGCCTTAAATCTGTATCCTCTGGTTCTCGACCCTTCTGTCAATGGGAGCAGTTTATCTCGATCCACTCTGTCCAGACCCATCATGATGTTTATTAATCGTGCCATGTTTTGATGATCTGACTCTTTTGCCTTAACTTGATCAGTGGCATGTGGCTAGAAAATTACTGCATTAAAGTGAACACCTCGATCAAATCTTCTCTCAACCTTCTCTGCTCCAAGGAGAACAACCCCAGCTTCTCCCGTCTATCCACGTCACTGAAGTCCCTCATTCCCTGGGACCATTCTGGTCAATCCCCCCTGCTCCCTCTCTAAGTGTGGTGCCCAGAATGGGACGCGGTGCAGTCATTGAGGCCAAAGCCGTTGGGCGGAGTGGCCTGTGTCCACGCAGCGGACTTGCTGCCACTCGAGGCGTTCACTTTAACGCAGTCATTTACTTGCCACATGCCACTGATCAAATTAAGGCAAAAGAGTCAGATCATCAAAACATGGCACTATTAATAAACATACAGTGCCTGAGGAATAAAGACATCCAGATGTGCCTGAATCAGAGTCTCCACAAAGCATTCCACCATCAAACAGTGCCCGACCACCAAAAAGAGCAAAAGCATCGGATTACACAGGATATATGGCCCAGAAACAGTCCATTGGGCCCAACCAGTCCAGGCCGGCGTTTATGCCCCACTCGAGCCTCCTCCTGTCTTTCCCCATCTAACTCTATCAGCATAACCCTCTATTCCCTTCTCCCTCATGTGTTTATCCAGCCTCCCCTTAAATAAATCGACACTATTCGCCTCAACCCCTCCCTGTGTCAGCAAGTTCCACATTCTCACCACTCTCTGGGTAAAGAAGTTTCTCCTGAATTCACTATGGGATTACTTGCTGACGATCTTATATTGATGGCCTCTAGTTATGCTCTTCCCCACAAGTGGAAACATTCTCTCTGTATCCACTCGATCAAAACCTTTCATCATTTTAACGACCTCTATTAGGTCACCCCTCATCATTCTTTTTTCAAGAGAAAAGAGACCCAGCCTGTTCATCCTTCAATGAGAAGTGTACCCTCGCATTTCTGGTATCAGAAAAACAGCTCCATCTCTTGAAGTACCATCAAGCAGTACGGACTGGAACGTTGCAGATTGTCAGTACTGAGTTTGCTTATCTCAGACAGGGTGGGGGGAAGATTTACAATCGGTTCAGTGTTTGATGTGTAGCTGTGCTAGGGAGGGACCCAAGACTCCGGGCAGCCTCCCCGCTCAGGCCTGAGTTAAAATCGCAGTCAGGTCTCAATGATGTCATCGGGCCACACTGTGCCCCTGTTGTCTCCGGGCGGGTGTCCTCGCTGCCTGCTCAGGAGAGTAGGTTAAAATCGCAGATGTTGCGATCGTGGTGGCTTTCAGACAGGTCGGAGCCCAGGGTGATTTTAACCGCCCGCCCGCCAGGTTTCTGCTGAGCGAGTCGGGTTAAAATTACCCCCCCAGTAAGCCAGGATTTCCTGCTCCTGGTCACTGGTACAAGAAGGCGGCTCACCACCTTCTCTAGGGGCAATTGGGGATGGGCAATAAATGCCGGCTCTGCCAGCGACACCACATCCCAGGAATGAATAACAAAAAACCCCTTCGAGCCTATTCTGTTATTCAATTAGACCACGGCTGATTTGCACCTTAACTCCATTTACCTGCCTTTAATCCATTTCCCTCAATACCCGAAACCCAAAAACAATCAATCGATCTCAGTCTTGAAAGCACTAATTCACCCCCCCCAACATCCACAGTCATTTGGGGCAGAGAGTTCCAGATATCCACGACCCTTTGTGTTAAAATGTGCTTCCTCATTTTGCTGCTAAACGGCCTGGCTCTAATTTTAAGATTAGTCCCATTTGTTCTAGATTTCCTGACCAAAGGAAATAGTTTGTCTGCAGCTACCCTATCGAATCTGCTCTGATTGTGGAAAGACAAATTATCATTCCCTCATCGTTTACAAAGAATGTCGAAACAGGAAATTAAGCACCTGGTTTTAAAATTGCAATGCTTTGGATTCAATCAGGGAAATGTACAATTATCCCTCTGGTTACAGGCAGCTGCGCACTTTGTGACGATATAAAAATAGCCCTTAACAAACCTCCATCCCACATGTCAGGAGGAGAGGGAGAGGGAGAGAGGGAGAGAGGGGGAGAGGGGGAGAGGGGGAGAGTGAGGGAGTGGGAGATGAAAAGCGAGGAAGAGGGACGGAGGGAGGGGGAGAGGGAGGGAGATCGACGGGGGGAAGAGATGAAGAGGGAGAGATGGAGAGCGAGGGAGGGGGAGAGATGGAGGGGGAGAGTGAGGGAGAGATGGAGGGATGGAGAGGGAGGGAGAGAGAGCGAGGGAGGGGGAGAAACTTAGAAAATAGGTGCAGGAGTAGGCCATTCGGCCCTTCGAGCCTGCACCACCATTCAATAAGATCATGGCTGATCATTCACCTCAGTACCCCTTTCCTGCTTTCTCTCCATACCCCTTGATCCCTTTAGCCATAAGGGCCATATCTAACTCCCTCTTGAATATATCCAATGAACTAGCATCAACAACTTTCTGTGGTAGAGAATTCTACAGGTTAACAACTCTCTGAGTGAAGAAGTTTCTCCTCATCTCGGTCCTAAATGGCCTACCCCTTATCCTTAGTCTGTGACCCCTGGTTCTGGACTTCCCCAACATCGGGAACATTCTTCCTGCATCTAACCTGTCCAATCCCGTCAGAATTTTATATGTTTCTATCAGATCCCCTCTCATCCTTCTAAACTCCAGTGAATAAAGACCCAATTGATCCCGTCTCTCCTCATATGTCAGTCCTGCCATCCCGGGAATCAGTCTGGTGAACCTTAGCTGCACTCCCTCAATAGCAAGAATGTCCTTCCTCAGAGAGATGGAGAGGGAGTGATGGAGAGCGAGGGAGAGGGATGGAGAGGGAGAGAGAGAGAGCGAGGGAGATGGAGAGGGGGAGAGATGGAGAGGGGGAGAGGGAGAGCGAGGGAGAGGGGGAGAGGGAGAGCGAGGGGGAGGGAAGGGGCGAGGGGTAGGGAGGGAAGAAGAGCAGAAGGCAGAAGGGGAGAGATGGAGAGCGACGGAGAAGGAGAGGGAGGGAGAGAGGGAGAACGAGGGAAGAGGAGAGGGAGAGATGGAGAGCGAGGGAGAGGGATGGAGAGAGGGAGAGTGAGGGGAAGGGAGGGAAGAAGAGCAGAAGGCAGAAGGGGAGAGATGGAGAGCGACGGAGAAGGAGAGGGAGGGAGAGAGGGAGAACGAGGGAAGAGGAGAGGGAGAGATGGAGAGCGAGGGAGAGGGGGAGGGAGAGCGAGAGAGAGGGAAGGGGAGAGAGGGAGAGCGAGGGAGAGGGAGAGAGGTCGAGAGAGGCCTACGTGTACAATTTCTTCATCAATGATGTCTGTAGACCTGTTCCCACTGATGCCGCGGGGTTAATGGGTCTCCAGAGCGGAGAAGTATTTATGCGGTTATTGAGGTAAAATTGAAATTGAAGCCGCCTGCCTTTCCTTTACATCGGGACTGTGCTCATGATAATTCCACTTAATAACTTGCTTAAAAGATTTGATTATTTCATTGCTCTGTGGTGAGCAAAGGGATCTTTGATAATCCTGATCCCGACATTAATCACTCGTCACGGCTCGCAGTTGAGTGAAAAATCCGAAGATATTAATTGAACAACAACAACTACCACTTCAAAGTGCGGAATCCTAGAATCCCA
Source organism: Pristiophorus japonicus (assembly GCF_044704955.1). Lineage (NCBI taxonomy): Eukaryota > Metazoa > Chordata > Chondrichthyes > Pristiophoridae > Pristiophorus > Pristiophorus japonicus. Next base: position 189,462,321 of record NC_091989.1, read on the forward strand.
CAGGAGGAGGCCATTGGGCCCATCGAGCCTGTGCCGGCTCTGTGACAGAGCGATCCAATCAGTCCCACTCCTCGCTCTTCCTCCACAGCCCGGCTAATCTTTTCCCTTCAAATATTCATCCAATTCTCTGTTTGAAAGTTACTATTGAATCTGCTCCCACCGCCCTTTCAGCAGCGCGTTCCCGATCACAACAACTCGCTGCGTAAAATAGTATTTCCTCGTGTCACTTCTGGTTCTTTTGCCAATTACCTTAAATCTGTGTCCTGTGGTTACCGACCCCCCTGCCACTGGGAACAGTTTCCCCTTATTCACTCGATCAAACCCCTCATAATTTTGAACACCTCTATTAAATGTCCCCTTTACCTTCTCCGCTCGAAGGAGAACAACCCCAGCTTCCCCAGTCTCTCCACATAAAGGAAGCCCCGCGTCCTGGAACCATTCGAAGTGCCACATAAAAGGTTCCTGCACAAGATAAAAGTTCATGGGGTTGGGGTAATATATTAGCATGGATAGAGAATTGACTAACTAACAGAGAACAGAGAGTCGGGATAAATGGTTCATTCTCTGGTTGGCAACCAGTAACTAGTGGGGTGCCGCAGGGATCAGTGCTGGGACTCCAACTATTTACAATTTATATTCATGATTTGGAAGAAGGGACTGAGTGTACTGTAGACAAGTTTACTGACGATACAAAGATGGGAGGAAAAGCAATGTGTGAGGAGGACACAAAAAATTTGCAAAAGGACATAGACAGGCTAAGTAAGTGGGCAAAAATTTGGCAGATGGAGTATAGTGTTGGAAAGTGTGAGGTCATGCAGTTTGGCAGAAAAAACTCAAAGAGCAAGTTATTATTTAAATAGAGAAAGATTGCAAAGTGCCGCAGTACAGCAGGACCTGGGGGTACTTGTACATGAAACACAAAAGGATAGTATGCAGGTACAGCAAGTGATCAGGAAGGCCAATGGAATCTTGGCCTTTATTGCAAAGGGGATGGAGTATAAAAGCAGGGAAGTCTTGCTACAGTTATACACGGTATTGGTGAGGCCACACCTGGAGTACTGCGTGCAGTTTTGGTTTCCATATTTACGAAAAGATATACTTGCTTTGGAGGCAGTTCAGAGAAGGTTCACCAGGTTGATTCTGGGGATGAGGGGGTTGACTTATGAGGAAAGGTTGAGTAGGTTGGGCCTCTACTCATTGGAATTCAGAAGAATGAGAGGTGATCTTATCGAGACGTATAAGATTATGAGGGAGCTTGACAAGGTGGATGCAGAGAGGATGTTTCCACTGATGGGGGAGACTAGAACTAGAGGGCATGATCTTAGAATAAGGGGCCGCCCATTTAAAACTGAGATGAGGAGAAATTTCTTCTCTCAGAGGGTTTTAAATCTGTGGAATTCACTGTCTCAGAGAGCTGTGGAAGCTGGGACATTGAATATATTTAAGACAGAGATAGACAGTTTCTTAACCAATAAGGGGATAAGGGGTTATGGGGAGTGGGCAGGGAAGTGGAGCTGAGTCCATGATCAGATCAGCCATGATCTTTTTAAATGGCGGAGCAGGCTCGAGGGGCCGTATGGCCGACTCCTGCTCCTATTTCTTATGTTCCTATAACTCTCCTCTGCTCCCTCTCCAAGGCCTGCACATCCTTCTTGGTGCGGTGCCCAGAATTGGACACAATATTCCAGCTGAGGCCTATAACGGTCAATATAACTACCCTTATACTCTATTCCTCTCTTAATAAAGTCAAGGATCACGTGTGGTTTTTTTCAGCCTTCTCGACTCATGCTGCCATCTTCAAAGCTTTGCCGAACACCTCTGTTCAGTCCGTAAGTGTGACCCTGAGCTTCCGGTCGCCTGTCACTTTAATTCCCCGCTCCACTCGCACTCTGACCTCTCCGTCCTCGGTCTCCTACACTGTTCTAATGAAGCTCAACGCAAGCTCGAGGAACAGCACCTCATCTTTCGCTTAGGCACTTACAGCCTCCGGACTCAACATCGAGTTCAACAATTTCAGAGTGTAACCCCTGCCCATATTTGGCTCCCTCCCCCCACCCCCTCCCACTGCCCCCCTCCCGCCCCCCCCCCAGTCTTATGTGTTTTCTCTCTTTGTCTCCAATGGTAGCTGGTAATTATCCCGCCATTCACACCCTATCCAGACTGACATAGAAACATAGAAACATAGAAAATAGGTGCAGGAGCAGGCCATTCAGCCCTTCTAGCCTGCACCGCCATTCAATGAGTTCATGGCTGAACATGAAACTTCAGTACCCCCTTCCTGCTTTCTCGCCATAACCCTTGATCCCCCGAGTAGTAAGGACTTCATCTAACTTGTCCCATTACCATCTCAAGTCGGCCCATCATCCCCCTTGTCTCTCTAATCTCTCCTGTCTTCCACCCTATCACAGACCTTCCCTTTTGTTCTTCCCTCCCCTCCCCCTTTCAGTGCTCCTCAAGAATCTGTTCATTTCGAACATTCGCTGGTTCTGACGAAGGGTCATCGACCTGAAACGTTAACTCTGTTCCTCTCCACAGACGCTGCCCGACCCGCTGAGATTTCCAGCATTCCCTGTTTTTATTCCAGAATCCAGTCTCCGCGATATTTTGCTGTTGTGATCAAAGATTTATATCTCTGTTCCTGCACTCACTGTAAAATTGTACCGTTTAGTTCGTATTACCTCTCCTCATTCTTCTTGCCAAAATATGTCACTACACACTTCACTGCATTAAATTTCCTCCCCCCCCGCCGTGTCTGCCTGTCGTGTTTTCCTGGTCTGTTATTATCCTCTTTATTGTTTACTTGCATTTATATAGTGCCTTTAACGCAGTACAACGTCCCAAGGCATTTCACAGGAGCGTTATCAGACAAAATTTAACACCAAGCTACAATATTGGCTAGGTGACCAAAGGGTCAAGGGGTGATTTAAAGGAGGCAGAGAGGATGCAGGACGGAATTCCAGCGCTTCGAGCCAAGGCAGCTGAAGGCACGGCCACTGATGGCGGAACAATTAAATTCGGAGATGTGCATGAGGGCAGAATTGAAGGAACCCAGAGATCTCGGAGGGCTGGAAGAGATTACAGAGATTATTCATCAGCATTCTTGCATGGCCTGAAATGTTGGTGGGTGGCAGTAGGGTGAGTGTGAGCGTGTTGGAGTTTGCCAGTTCCTAGATTAATGGAGCTGGAACTTATTCTGTGCGCCTAGCGCATGTGAGGGTGTGCCTTTTAGGGGCCTCGCCCAGTGGTGGTGAATATTGGAACTTCGCCGCACAGTTCCCACGATTTTCCAATCATTACGTGCAATGTACCCCGTTATTTCCAGGCGTGTGGCCAAGGCAGTGGGAAATGACCCTCAAGGTCTACAAAGCCCGAGTGTTCTCACAACACATGGACATTAACAACAGCTAATGTATTTGGGGAGGGCTAGCAAGGCCAGGGAATACACATTAAATGGTAGGACACTGAGAAGTGTAGAAAAACAAAGGGACCTTGGAGTGCAGGTCCACAGATCCCTGAAGGTAGCAGGCCAGGTGGATAAGGTGGTTAAGAAGGCACACGGAATACTTGTCTTTATTTGCCGAGGCATAGAATATAAGAACAGGGAGGTTAGGCTTGAACTGTATAAAACACTCATCATCCTCATCATCATCATAGGCAGTCCCTCGGAATTGAGGAAGATTTGCTTCCACTCGAAAAATGAGTTCTCAGATGACTGAACAGCCCAATACGGGAATTACAGTCTCTGTCACAGGTGGGACAGACAGTGGTTGAGGGAAGGGGAGGGTGGGACAGGTTTGCCGCACGCTCCTTCCGCTGCCTGCGCTTGGTTTCTGCATGCTCTCGGCGACGAGACTCGAGGTGCTCAGCGCCCTCCCGGATGCACTTCCTCCACTTAGGGCGGTCTTTGGCCAGGGACTCCCAGGTGTCAGTGGGGATGTTACACTTTATCAGGGAGGCTTTGAGGGTGTCCTTGTAACGTTTCCTCTGCCCACCTGGGGCTCGCTTGCTGTGAAGGAGTTCCGAGTCGAGTGCTTGCTTTGGAAGTCTCGTGTCTGGCATGTGGACGATGTGGCCTGCCCAGCGGAGCTGATCAAGTTTGGTCAACAAGCTTCCCGCTGGAGTGGCACTAAACTACAGAACCAGTGGGAAGCTGTTCATCCTTCACCGTCTCCAGGCCAGGTCCAAGACCACCCCAACCTCTGTCGTCGAGCTACAGTACGCGGACGACGCCTGCGTCTACGCACACTCAGAGGCTGAACTCCGGGACATCGTCGACGTATTTACTGAGGCGTACGAAAGCATGGGCCTTACGCTAAACATCCGTAAGACAAAGGTCCTCCACCAGCCTGTCCTCACCGCACAGCACTGCCCCCCAGTCATCAAGATCCACAGCGCGGCCCTGGACAATGTGGACCATTTCCCATACCTCGGGAGCCTCTTATCAGCGAGGGCAGGCATCGACGATGAGATCTAACACCGCCTCCAGTATAAAACACTAGTTAGGTCACAGCTAGAGTACTGCGTGCAGTTCTAGTCACCACATTTCAGGAAGGATGTGATTGCACTAGATAGGGTACAGAGGAGGTTTACGAGGATGTGGATTGGACTGGAGGAAAGATTGGATAGGCTGGGTTTGTTTTCTTTGGAACAGAGGAGGCTGAGGGGAGACCTTATTGAGGTCTATAAAATTATGAGGGGCCTGTGGATAGAGTGGATAGGAAGGACCTATTTCCCTTAGCAGAGGGGTCAGCAGTCAGTGGGCATAGATTTAAAGTAATTGGGGGGAGGTTTAGAGGGAATTTGAGGAAAATATTTTCACCCAGAGGGTGGTGGGGGTCTGGAACTCGCTGCCTGAAAGGGTGGTAGAGGCAGAAACCCTCACCACATTTAAACAGGACCTGGATGTGCACCTAAAGTGCCGTAACCTACAGGGCTATGGACCGAGAGCTGGAAAGTGGGATTAGACTGGGTAGCTCTTTGTCGGCCAGTGTGGACACGATGGGCCGAATGGCCTCCTTCCGTGCTGTAAATGTCTCTGGTTCTATGAAGAGGAGTGCCGAGCCCCCGGGGGTGCAGCGATTGGGACCCGGCACACACCAGGGCTCGACTGTTACCTCTCCAAGTGAGTGGGAAATCACGGAGATTTCTCCCAACGGTTTGCTGACATGCGCTCCCTCTGGACAAGGTTTCGGACCATCGCCCTCCTGTGTCCCCCTTCAAGTACCGTTTAAACCGAGAGTCAATGAGTTACGCCGAAGGACAACTTCAGAAACTGCCCCTTCATTCATATTCCACTTGCATGGCTACGAAAGCCTTTCTAACAGCATTTGAATAATTGCCCCCTGGCTAAGTGATTAACAACCGTAATAGAAAGACCCCCTGATGAGTCTCAGTACCTAATCTACACAGCACAAGAATTGACTTTTGTCTCACCTCAGGCTGAAGGTTTCTTATTGAAAATATTATTTCTTCTGTAAAGTCAAATCAGCAATCAGTTAATCCCATTCCCTCCACACCATTTCTATGACCACATAGAATCTAGGCACAGAACCAGGCCATTCGGCCCATCCATTCTCTTCCAGTGTTTATGCTCCACACGGGATTCCTCCCGTTACAATTACCTCTTCCCATCCTTCCCTCGATTCCCCTTCTCCCTCACTATGTTGCACGGCAACCCCTTACCAGTAGCCTCTGTTCACCTGTCAGCCTTGGCGGTGAGTGTCGCTGAGCTATTCGACTGTAGGGTACCTCACCCACTTGATCCCATTTGCCCACAAATGGCAACACGGTGTGCGCTCCCGGCAGGGCTTGGGTGCACACCCAACCCCATTTCCCTCTCCCTAACCCAGGGTAATAACGGGAAGCTGCAGATCCCTAACTCGGGCCGAGGTCAGTCACTCAGTGTGGGCTGGGAATGGTGATGGTCACCTCCATGACCCAAGGAGCTCAGCGCTCTGAGTCTGCCGCTAATTTGCAGGGCTCCGGGAAAAGGGCTGGGAAGGGGGACTGGCTGAGGTGCTCTTGCAGAGAGCTGGCACGGGCTTGATGGGCCGAATGGCCTCCTACTGTGCTGTGACCGTTCTATGATTCTATGATTCAATCAAAATCCCTCATGATTTTGAGCACCTCTATTAAATTGTAACCTTCTCTGCTTGAAGAAGAACAATCCCAGCTTCTCCAGTCTCTCCACGTAACCGAAGTCCCTCAGTCCCGTGGCCATTGGGGTCAATCTCCTCTGCACCCTCTCCAAGAGATGGGGTTTTTCCTCTGGCCCTGTCACTAGCATTTTCGGTCTTCTGCCATCCCGGTTAGCGCCCCAAAAGGGCGGCAATGGCGGCAGTGAGCACGTGCGCCTGTGCGGCCAGCTCCCAGCGCCCCGCCGGGACATTCGGTGCCGGTATCGAAGGGGCGCGGAGCATTACCGCCCGGGGGAGGCGAGCCGGTGTGTAACGCCCCGGGGTGTGACACCGGCTCGATGATTGGCTCCCGCCCGATCCGTACGCCCCGCAGCGCCCCCTGCTGGTAACGCCTGGGAAAGCAGGCGGTCCACAAGCTGTAACGGCCGCAGTGAGGTCAGTGATGTCCACCTCGGGTCAGTGTGGTTGGTTTCCTTTTGTGTTTTTTGCGATTTATGTTGTGGTGGTGTGAGCTATGTATTGGCAATGCTTTTAACACTCCCCCCCCACCCCAGGCCTCTCGCACGGCGGCCCGAGGCCGGCTGTTTAGCTCGGGGGGATTGTCCCTTGCCCAGCCGGCCTAGCGCCCTGAGAGAGGTGTGTAACGCCTCCCCTAGTGCCCCGCCCCACACTCAGGGCCCGCCCATACTCAGGGCTCCACCCCCCGCCCACACTCAGGGCCCTGCCCCACACTCAGGGCCCCTCCCCGCATTCAGGGCCCTGCCCCCCCGTCCACTCAGGCACCGCCCCACACTCAGGGCCCCACCTCCACCCCACACTCAGGGTTCCACCCCGCACTCAGGGCCCCGCCCCACACTCAGGGCCCCACCCCCGCCCCACACTCAAGGCCCCGCCCCACACTCGGGCCACGCCCACACACAGGCCCCGCCACTATTACCTCCCCGATTTTGCGGATGACACCAAGTTGGGTGGCAGTGTGAGCTGCGAGGAGGATGCTATGAGGCTGCAGAGTGACTTGGATAGGTTAGGTGAGTGGGCAAATGCATGGCAGATGAAGTATAATGTGGATAAATGTGAGGTTATCCACTTTGGTGGTAAAAACAGAGAGACAGACTATTATCTGAATGGTGACAGATTAGGAAAAGGGGAGGTGCAACGAGACCTGGGTGTCATGGTACATCAGTCATTGTAGGTTGGCATGCAGGTACAGCAGGCGGTTAAGAAAGCAAATGGCATGTTGGCCTTCATAGCGAGGGGATTTGAGTACAGGGGCAGGGAGGTGTTACTACAGTTGTACAGGGCCTTGGTGAGGCCACACCTGGAGTATTGTGTACAGTTTTGGTCTCCTAACTTGAGGAAGGACATTCTTGCTATTGAGGGAGTGCAGCGAAGGTTCACCAGACTGATTCCCGGGATGGGATCTCATAGAAACGTTTAGAATTCTGACGGGTTTGGACAGGTTAGATGCAGGAAGAATGTTCCCAATGTTGGGGAAGTCCAGAACCAGGGGTCACAGTCTAAGGATAAGGGGTAAGCCATTTAGGACCGAGATGAGGAGAAACTTCTTCACCCAGAGAGTGGAATTCTCTATCACAGAAAGTTGTTGAGGCCAATTCACTAAATATATTCAAAAAGGAGTTAGATGTAGTCCTTACTACTCGGGGGATCAAGGGGTATGGCGAGAAAGCAGGAATGGGGTACTGAAGTTGCATGTTCAGTTTTGAACTCATTGAATGACGGTGCAGGCTCGAGGGGCCGAATGGCCTACTCCTGCACCTATTTTCTATGTTTCTATGAAATCAGCAACGCCGAAAATCCAGCCGAAATGTTCAAAAAACAAACCTAATATTTTGAGGATAAATGCGGCAGAGCAGTGACTGGGCACAAAGGAGAGTTTTAATCCTGGCTTCAATTATTATTTGATTCAATTAGAAAGAGCAAGCTGAGCAAAAATTATAATTATGTGTAGTTCAGTCTTCTTAACCCTGCGCCTGACTTCATATTCCCTCTTGTGAGTGAATGAAATTAAATTCCGCCACAATTAACGAAAATTATCAAAACCCAAGAAAAATGAGGCACCTTTTTGAGAATCAAGCCTGTGTGAGAAATGAATGCAAGCTTTCACACCAGACATCTCCGCTCCCCACTTGTCCCTCCCTTCCACAGACTCTCTCAGATCCCCCTGACTGCCTGAGAAAATCATTTGAAACGCATGATCCTAACTGTGCCTAAACCTTTGAAAACCGACCCTAATTAAATTGACGCATTTTATACCGTGTCCTGCTTATACACGAAGCCGGGCCTCTCAGTACTGTTACAATTACAGTCCCCTCTTGTGTCCCTAACCATGAACCACACGCTCCCATTAAAAAGCGGAAACATAAGAACATATGAATTAGGATTAGGAGTCGGCCATTGACCCCTCGAGCCTGCTCCACCATTTAATAAGATCATGACTGATCTTCGATCTCAACTCCACTTTCTCGTCCGATCCCCATATCCCTCGATTCCCGTAATATCCAAAAAATCTATCGATCTCTGTCTTGAATATACTCAGAGACTGAGCCTCCACAACCCTCTGGGGCAGAGAATTCCAAAGATTCACCACCCTCTGAGTGAAGAAATTCCTCCTCATCTCAGTCCTAAATGGCCGACCCCTTATCCTGAGCCTGTGACCCCTGGTTCTAGACTCCCCAGCCCGGGGGAAACACCCTCCCTGCATCTACCCTGTCAAGCCCCCTCAGAATGTTGAATGTTTCAATGAAATACATCTCATTCTTCTAAACTGGAGAGAATATCGGCCCAGTCTACTCAATCTCTCCTCACAGGACAATCCCCCCATCCCAGGAATCAGTCTGGTGAACCTTCGCTGCACTCCCTGTAAGGCAAGTATATCCTTCCTTAGGTAAGGAGACCGACACTGTGCACAGTACTCCAGGTGTGGTCTCCCCAGGACCCTATATAATCGGGTAAGGAGACCGACACTGTGCACAGTACTCCAGGTGTGGTCTCCCCAGGGCCCTACATAATTGGGTAAGGAGACCGACACTGTACACAGTATTCCAGGTGTGGTCTCCCCAGGGCCCGATATAATCGGGTAAGGAGACCGACACTGTGCACAGTACTCCAGGTGTGGTCTCCCCAGGGCCCTACATAATCGGGTAAGGAGACCGACACTGTACACAGTACTCCAGGTGTGGTCTCCCCAGGGCCCTATATAATCGGGTAAGGAGACTGACACTGTGCACAGTACTCCAGGTGTGGTCTCCCCAGGACCCTATATAATCGGGTAAGGAGACCGGCACTGTGCACAGTACTCCAGGTGTGGTCTCCCCAGGGCCCTATATAATCGGGTAAGGAGACTGACACTGTGCACAGTACTCCAGGTGTGGTCTCCCCAGGGTCCTATATAATCGGGTAAGGAGACTGACACTGTGCACAGTACTCCAGGTGTGGTGTCCCCAGGGACCTATATAATCGGGTAAGGAGACCGACACTGTACACAGTACTCCAGGTGTGGTCTCCCCAGGATCTTATATAATCGGGTAAGGAGACCGACACTGTGCACAGTACTCCAGGTGTGGTCTCCCCAGGACCCTATATAATCGGGTCAGGAGACAGGGGGCAGTGTACAGCGATGCTCAGGTTGCCAACCCTCCCAGATTGCCCTTGAGTTTTGAGGAGTTTTTCCTGGGATGGGGCCTCGTTGGCAAGGCCAGCGTTTATTGCCCGTCCCTAATTGCCATCGAGAAGGTGGTGCTGAGCCGCACTCCCGCGACCGGGCCCCGATCAGCCCCACACATTGCAGCAGAGTGCCGTGCTGATCGATCGCTGCCGAAGAGAAATGGGAAAAATTGAACTCACACACTGTAACAATTTTTATACTAATCCCCTTTAACCATCGCCCAGACAGCACCCCCCCACCCCTGCAGTGTGCCCCCCCCCCCGATCCACTCCTCCGCCAGCTCTCGGTGTTGTCGCCCGGCGCTGCTGCAGGGAGCGGAGCTGAAGTTTGTGTCCAGGGAGATGCGCGCGACGATGAGGTCACCATCTCTGGGCGCAGGAGATCGTGGCGCAAGGTGTGACCGCCTTCGCAAGCCTCCCGGCCAAGTTAGCGGGAGTCGGTCATCACGCCTCGCCCACTCGGTCAGTGGTTAGTGCCCCGTTACCACCCCCCGGAGGCGATACTGGGAGGAGCAAAAGTGGCCGACTTCTAGCACTTAATCATTTTCTTTGAACACTTTTGTTTATTAGTAACAAAAATATCGGAGATGGGGTATTACGGTAGTTTAACTGACAGTCAAGAATCAGCCAATCGGGTAATTGAAGAGTCCGTTCACTTTCCCATTGGCCGCGAGACATGATGGGCGACCAATGCCGGGAGAGTGGGGGCGGGGCCACGCGAGAATGGACGTGTCGGGCAAGCAATGCCGGGAGAGTGGGGGCAGGGTGGTTGGAGGTGGGAGGTCATGTGATGAAACCTCCAGGAATACGTCCAATCACAATTGACCACCCTCATCGGGGCCCACTCTGCGACTTGCAATGTTGTCTCACTTCTTAGAATTAAAACAGGACAAACTTCAGACAGCAAGTAGCTCCCATCGCTGCTGTTGATGCTGTTCCTACCAGGAAACAGCTCTGGTTGATTAAAAGCATTTGAAACAAATAATAATTATATTAATTCTCGGGATGTGGGCGTCGCTGCCAAGGCCGGCATTTATTGCCCATCCCTAATTGCCCCTTGAGAAGGTGGTGGTGAGCCGCCTTCCTGAACTGCTGCAGTCCGTGTGGTGAAGGTGCTCCCACAGTGCTGTTAGGGAGGGAGTTCCAGGATTTTTCCCACGACCTCCATTATCTAGAAGGACAAGAGCAGCAGGTGCATGGGAACACCACCACCTCCACATTCCCCTCCCAGTCACACACCATCCTGACTTGGACATTTTTCACTCTTCCTTCATCGTCGCTGGGTCAAAATCCACAAATGCCACTAGTAGAGAAGGTTCTCGGAGAGCCTTGGTTCAGTGGTAGAACTCTCATCAGAAGCTTGTTAGTTCAAGTCACACGTAGCCCAGGCTTACCTAAGGTACAGGATTGAGGGGATGCTGCACTGTCGTAGGTGCCGTCTTTCGGATAAGATGTTAAACGAGTCTTACTGTTGGTGAGGCCACACCTGGAGTACTGCGTACAGTGTTGGTCTCATTATTTAAGGAAGGATATACTTGCATTGGAGACAGTTCAGAGAAGGTTCATTCGGTTGATTCCTGAGGTGAAGGGGTTGTCTTATGAAGATAGGTTGAGTAGGTTGGGCCTATACTCATTGGAGTTCAGAAGAATGAGAGGTGATCTTATTGGAATGTATAAGATACTGAGGGGGCTTGACAAGGTAGATGCAGAGAGGATGTTTCCCCTCATGGGGGAATCTAGAACTAGGGGCATAGTTTCAGAATAAGGGGCCGCCCATTTAGAACAGAGATGAGGAGGAATTTCTTCTCTCAGAGGGTTGTAAATCTGTGGAATTCTCTGCCTCAGAAAGCTGTGGAGGCTGGGTCATTGAATATAGACAGAGTTTTGAACTACAGGGGAGTCAAAGGTTATGGGGAACAAGTGGGAAAGTGGAGGCCAAGATCAGATCAATCATGATCGTATTGAATGACGGAGCAGGCTCGAAGGGCCAGATGGCCTGCTCCTGCTCCTATTTCTTGTGTTCTTATGTTCGAAACCGAGGCCCCGTCTGCTCTCTCAGGTGGATGTAAAAGATCTCACGGCACAATTTCAAAGAAGAGCAGGGGAGTTCTCCCCGGTGTCCAGGGCCAATATTTATCCCCCAACCGATACCAAAAACCGATGAGCTGTTCATTATCACATTGCTGTGTGTGGGAGCTTGCTGTGCACAAATTGCCTGCCGCGTTTCCTACATTGCAACAGTGACTACACTCCAAAAGTAATTCATTGGATATAAAGCACTTTGGGACATCCTGAGATCATGAAAGGCGCTGTAGAAATACTTTATTTCTTTTCTTTTAGAGAAAGCAGGTGAAGCTCGATAAGGTTCCGGCCTGTAACTCACTCCCAGATGGCTATCGCCAAAACCATGCAAGTTTTTAAAGAAAGACTTGCATTTATATAGCGCCTTTCACGACCACTGAACATCTCAAAGTCCTTTACAACCAATGAAATGCTTTTGGAGTATAGTCACTGTTATAATGTGGGAAATGCAGGAGCCAATTTGTGCACAGCAAGCTCCCACACACAGCAATGTGATAATGACCAGGTAATCTGTTTGTTTGTCATGTTGACTGAGGGATAAATATTGGCCCCAGGACACCAGGGATAACTCCCCTGCTCTTCTTCGAAATCATGCCATGGGATCTTTTACATCCACCTGAGAGAGCAGACAGGGCCTCTGTTTAACGTCCTTTTTTAAAGACAGCACCTCCGACAGTGCAGCACTCCATCAGCACCGCACTGGGGCTGTCAGCCTAGAGTTTGTGCTAAGTTCCAGAAGGGGGACTTGAAACCGCAACCTTCTGGCTCAAAGGCGAGTGTGCTGCCCACTGAGCCACAGCTGACACAGGCTGGCAAAAGATTTACTGAGAGAACGCTGCAAGTCTGTGGCTTCAAATCTCCCTTTCTGATCCAAGCTGGTCTGAAGCTGCAGAAATTGTTTGGCAGCCTTTCCCCTAATGCTGAAACTGTGCGCACACACTGGCAACACTTGGAGACGTACAGAGGGCACCCACTGCTCCAAAGGTTCAAAAGTGTTCCGTTTGTTAAATCCATTTAATTCGAGCTTCCGTCTGGAGCTGGAGTTCCGCGTGTCCAGCCTAGATACAATTTCGGATGGTAATAAGGTTAGGATTCTTCCGAGACAAACATACTGGAGCACAACGAGCTTTCTCAGTCTCAGGGGAGAGTCAGGCAATGGATCGCGTCAGCAAGCTCTGTATTACTTACCAGCGGGTAATTTGATTTGCCGCGGTCTTCAAAAGACTTCACTTTTATTTACGACATTCCTCGTGACAGGAGATTAGCCTCGTACAGCATTAGAGAGACTCGACAAGGGAATTAAATTTGATATTAGCTGCTCTGACATGTAGTGTGCAGGTCCCTGGGAGATGATACGACAAGAGGGAGCATTGATGGGGGGGAGGGCTGTTCAATCTAATGCAGGACTCTTTGGTATTGTGGAAATTAGATTTACAACTGGACCGAGCAGTATGGTGTGTGCATTAACTCCAAAGGCCACCCTCCCTCTTTCAAGCACAGTGTGATGATCCTTAGAAACTCATTCTCCTGTTAACGTAGAAACATAGAAACATAGAAAATAGGTGCAGGAGTAGGTCGTTCAGCCCTTCGAGCCTGCACCGCCATTCAATGAGTTCATGGCTGAACATTCAACTTCAGTACCCCCTTCCTGCTTTCTCACCATACTCCTTGATCCCCCTAGTAGTAAGGACTTCATCTCACTCCTTTTTGAATATATTTAGTGAATTGGCCTCAACAACTTTCTGTGGTAGAGAATTCCACAGGTTCACCACTCTCTGGGTGAAGAAGTTTCTCCTCATCTCGGTCCTAAATGGCTTACCCCTTATCCTTAGACTGTGACCCCTGGTTCTGGACTTCCCCAACATTGGGAACATTCTTCCTGCATCTAACCTGTCTAAACCCGTCAGAATTTTAAACATTTCTATGAGGTCCCCTCTCATTCTTCTGAACTCCGGTGAATACAAGCCCAGTTGATCCTGTCTTTCTTAATATGTCAGTCCCGCCATCCCGGGAATCAGTCTGGTGAATCTTCGCTGCACTCCCTCAACAGCAAGAATGTCCTTCCTCAAGTTAGGAGACCAAAACTGTACACAATAGTCCAGGTGTGGCCTCACCAAGGTCCTGTACAATTGTAGTAACACTTCCCTGCCCCTGTACTCAAATCCCCTCGCTATGAAGGCCAACATGCCATTTGCCTTCTTAACCACCTGCTGTACCTGCATGCCAACCTTCAATGACTGATGTACCATGACACCCAGGTCTCGTTGCACCTCCCCTTTTCCTAATCTGTCACCATTCAGATAATAGTCTGTCTCTCTGTTTTTACCACCAAAGTGGATAACCTCACATTTATCCACATTATACTTCATCTGCCATACATTTGCCCACTCACCTAACCTATCCAAGTCACTCTGCAGCCTCATAGCATCCTCCTCGCAGCTCACACTGCCACCCAACTTAGTGTCATCCGCAAATTTGAAGATACTACATTGAATCCCCTCATCTAAATCATTAATGTACAATGTAAACAGCTGGGGACCCAGCACAGAACCTTGCGGTACCCCACTAGTCACTGCCTGCCATTCTGAAAAGTACCCATTTACTCCTACTCTTAGCTTCCTGTCTGACAACCAGTTCTCAATCCACGTCAGCACACTACCCCCAATCCTATGTGCTTTAAATTTGCACATTAATCTCTTGTGTGGGACCTTGTCGAAAGCCTTCTGAAAGTCCAAATATACCACATCAACTGGTTCTCCCTTGTCCACTCTACTGGAAACATCCTCAAAAAATTCCAGAAGATTTGTCAAGCATGATTTCCCTTTCACAAATCCATGCTGACTTGGACCTATCATGTCACCTCTTTCCAAATGTGCTGCGATGACATCCTTAATAATTGATTCCATCATTTTACCCACTACTGATGTCAGGCTGACCGGTCCATAATTCCCTGTTTTCTCTCTCCCTCCTTTTTTAAAAAGTGGAGTTACATTGGCTACACTCCACTCGATAGGAACTGATCCAGAGTCAATGGAATGTTGGAAAATGACTGTCAATGCATCCGCTATTTCCAAGGCCACCTCCTTAAGTACTATGGGATGCAGTCCATCAGGCCCTGGGGATTTATCGGCCTTCAATCCCATCAATTTCCCCAACACAATTTCCCGACTAATAAGGATTTCCCTCAGTTCCTCCTTCTTACTAGACCCCCTGACCCCTTTTATATCCGGAAGGTTGTTTGTGTCCTCCTTAGTGAGTACTGAACCAAAGTACTTGTTCAATTGGTCTGCCATTTCTTTGTTCCCCGTTATGACTTCCCCTGATTGTGACTGCAGGGGACCTACATTTGTCTTTACTAACCTTTTTCTCTTTACATATCTATAGAAGCTTTTGCAGTCTGTCTTACTGTTCCCTGCAAGCTTCCTCTCGTAATCTATTTTCCCTGCCCTAATCAAACCCTTTGTCTTCCTCTGCTGAGTTTTAAATTGCTCCAGTCTCCGGGTTCGCTGCTATTTCTGGCCAATTTGTATGCCACTTCCTTGGTTTTAATACTATCCCTGATTTCCCTTGATAGCCACGATTGAGCCACCTTCCCTTTTTTATTTTTACGCCAGACAGGGATGTACAATTGTTGTAGTTCATCCATGCGGTCTCTAAATGTCTGCCATTGCCCATCCACTGTAAACTCGATGCCTCACCCCCGAGCTGATATATTCACAGAGCACAGCACACACAGCTCCTAACATGGCAGGCAGCTCTGTCAGAAGTCTCTGGAAACTTGCCTGGTTCTGTTTAATTATTAACCCTGCACTTGCAGTACACAATACGTCCACATCCACTGTGTGGAGCTACAAACATTACAAGATTACAGACATTACACTTCTCCCTCATTAATGAAGAAGCCATCATAACAAACATCATACATAACTTTCATGTTTATACATAACACAGGATATAAACTTATTTTTTTGTCATATTTACAAATTTAACTTTACCATTGGTTTTCTGTTTCGAAGAGGATACCTTTGCTCCCGAACAGAACCTTCCATACATGGTCTTGAATCTAAACTCATTCAAGGCTCATCCTGAGAAATATTTTCCTCCATGGAATTTCCTTGATTTTCATTTGAACGCACTCCAACTTCAGGCTCTTTGTTTTCCTGACTCGGACTCAGACTTTCATTCTGATTCTCTCCTGGATTTGTTTCCAGTACATTGGATTTAGGATTTGCTACTGGTGTATCAAAACTATCTGATGAGTCAGAAATAATTGAATCATTCCCACCTTCAACTCCTTCCATGTCTGTAGGTAAAATATGATCAATATGAACAAACCTAACCTGTCCATGATCAAACATCTTGAACAAATATGCGCGAGGACCACATATCTTCACCACTCTTCCTGGTAACCACTTTAACCATTCATGGTGATGGTTCTTCACTCTCACCTTCTGGTTTAATTTCACACTTCTCTCTTTTACTCTACCTCTATCATGATTCTCTTTCTGTCCTAATTATGTCTCTTCTACAGACTGTGCCAAATTTGGCTTCAACAACGAGAATCTGGTTCGTGACTGTCGTTTGAGAAACAACTCTGCTGGTGTTCTACCAGTAATTGTATGAGGAATATTTCGATATGTAATCAAAAAATTAGCCAGTTTGTGATCCAATAACAAATGTCATTTCCTTGGATTTGGATCTAACATTTGTTTTATGAGGGTGCGTTTTACAATTTGTACAGTGCGCTCTGCTGCACCATTCGAAGCAGGATGGTATGGTGGAACCTTGGTATGTTTCACAACATTTTTGCTCATGAATTGTTCAAATTCTTCTGAATGAAATTGTGGTCCATTATCCGAAACAATTTCCTCAGGGAGGCCAAGTGAAGAAAATAATTTTCGGAAAATGTCCAATGTTTTACTTGTTATTTTCCACATTGGAAACACCTCAACCCACTTGGAATGGCTATCAATCACAATGAACAATTGTTGTCCTTCTAACACAGCAAAATCAATATGTAGCCTTTGCCACACCCTGGGAGGCCATTTCCATGGCTGTAATGATACTGGTGGTGGTTGCTTGCTTACTGATTGACATGTCGTACACTGACTCACGATGTACTCTATATCTTTATCAAGACCTGGCCACCATAAATAACTGCGTTGCACCACTCTTGGTCAAACACATTCCCAGGTGCTGGTCATGGAGGTCTCCTAATAATTTGGACCTGAAATTATTTGCAATAACCACTCTTGCACCCCACATGATACAATCTTAATCGACTGATAATTCATTCCTACGAATGAAGAATGGATGAGTATCTTTGTCTGTTACCTGGTTTGGCCATCCATTTGCAATATAATCATACACCTTTGATATCACTGGGTCACGTTTGGTTGCTCTACCAATCTCTTCAGCTGTGACTGGCAGTTCATCAATGTATGAAAAATAAAACACTTCTTCCCTATCGGGTGTAACCTGTGATGGGGAAGGCAATCTAGACATTGCATCAGCATTACTGTGATCAGCTGATCGTCTGTATTCAATATCATATGTATATGCTGACAAAATCAAAGCCCACCTCTGCATTCGGGCTGCAGGTAATGTTGGAACTGGGGACTTTGGATGGAGGATTGCTGTTAGGGGCTTATGGTCCGTAACGATGGTAAACTTATGACCATACAAGTATTTGTGAAACTTCTTGACCCCAAAAATAAATGATAAAGCTTCCCTTTTGAGTTGTGCATAAATACTCTCACTGGCACTGAGAGTGCGTGAAGCAAAAGCTATTGGTCTCTCCTCCCCACTACGTGATACATGGGAGATCACTGTCCCAATCCATACGGAGAGGCATCACATGCGAGCTTAATCTCCTTCGATATGTCATAGTGCTATCTACCAATTTGCTTTTACACTCCTTGAATGCTGTATCACATTCTTTTGACCACTTCCAATGGACCTGTTTTTTCAAAAGTTCATTCAGTGGATGTATTACTGTCGCCAAATTTGGTAGGAACTTCCCATAATAGTTCAAAAGATCCAAGAATGAACGAAGTTCAGTGACATTCCTGGGAGTGGGTGTATTTCTAATTGCATCCAATTTTTCCATGGTTGGATGTAAACCATCTTTGTCTACTCTGTACCCTAAGTACTCCACTGAGTTTTTATATAACTCACACTTACGAGCAGACACTCGTACTCTGTGCTTCTCTAGCCGTTTGAGGACTTCATTCAATATGTTATTATGAATTTGCCTATTTGGTGCTGAAATTAGTATGTCATCCAAATAACATACTACGCCTTCAATACCTTGCAAAATCACTCCTTGGAATATGGCAGGGGCGGAAGACACTCCAAACGGTAGCCTATTAAATTGATAAAGGCCGAGATGAGTATTTATAGTCAAACATGACTTGGACTCCTCAACTAGTTCAAGCTGTAAGTAGGCATTCGTAAGATCCAGTTTTGAGAAGATCTGACCACCTGTCAGTGTTGTGAACAAATCTATATTCGGCAATGTATTGGGGACATTACCCTCTAGAACCTGGTTTACGGTTACTTTATAATCACCACAGAATCTTACCTTACCATCGGACTTAGGTACAACAACAATGGGTGTAGCCCAATTACATCGATCTATCTTACAAATAATGTTCTCAGTCTCTAGTCTTTTGAGTTCTTGCTCAACTTTCTCCTTGAGTACATATGGTACGGAACGTGGCTTGTAGTAAACCGATCTAGCGTCCTTCTGTACCCTGACACTTGCCTTGAAGCCTTGGATCGGACTGCCCGATTCACAGAACACCTTCGGATACTTCTTGATAACCTCATCCGTTGATGAAAATCTTGCTTCCACACAGAAAATCTTACTTCAATCCAGCTTCAGTGAGCTCAACCAATTTCTTCCTAGTAAGGCAGGCTTGTCTCCTTTCACTACTATTAGAGGCAAATTCTGAAATTGATCTTTATATTTCACCGGTACGGTGATACGACCTGCCACAGGAATGTTCTCTCCCGAGTAGCCTCGCAGCTCGATCTTGGATTTCTCCAGTTGGAAATCACGCAATTTGTCACGGTATAGTGACTCCGGTACTACACTCACGGATGCACTCGTGTCAATTTCCATTAGTATCTTGAATCCCGCAACATCTATGTGGATTTTGATGCTTTCCGAATCGCTGTCCGTTAAACTCTTGCTCCTGATGACATGTAACTCTAACATCTCCTCGTCCTGTTGTTGTTCTTCCATGCTATGTAGTCTCTTAGGGTTTCTACTCATAGCTTTGAACATTGGACTCATAGCTTTAAAAGCTGGTTTACCCTTCAGTCGGCATGCCTTCGCAAGATGCCCAGTCTTTCTGCAGAAGAAACACTCTGCCTTCACGTATGGACAACTTTGAGCAATGTGTTGTCCCAGGCACCTATAGCATGACTTCGACGCTTTGGTAGAATTTCCAGTTTCTGAGACTTTGGGCTCCCACCGTCTTTTACTTTGAACCTGCAGGTGATTTACCTCGGTTGACTGACGGACCGTAATCATTATTTAATTCTCGGGAATATTGTTTGGCCATGCTCATCAACCTCGCTGTCTGACAAGCAATCTCAAAAGTAAAGTAATCCGTCATCAATCGCATCATTTTTCACCCCACAAACAAAACGATCCCGTAATGCTCGGTTTTGAAAGTTTCCAAAATTACAGTGCATCGAAAGCTTTTTTAATGCTAAGATGTAATCACTGATACATACATCAGTCTTGATTCTGAATCCCGAAACGATAGCTTTCAGCAATTTCTAACGGTTTGGGGTTATAGTGCTGCTCCAGCTTTGTTAAAATCTCTTTAAGCGTTGTGTCCTTTGGCTCATCAGGCACAAGCAGATTTACAAGAGTGTCATATAATGCCGGACCTGCCTCTGATAAGAAGATCGCTTTCTTACGTTCCAACACAGCCCGGTTCTGGACTGTATTGTCTGGAACTTCGATTATGTTATTTGCAATGAAATACATTCCTAGCCGATCCACATACGCTTTAAAATATTCCCGGTCGTGTCTATATTCCCCCAAATGTCCGATTACACCTGCCATTTTAATCTCTAGCTCTTCACACGGTGTGCTGTATTTTACCTCGGATTTTTGTAACTTTTTTCAAAGACAGAAACTTCCAAAGTCGCTCTGTCAGCTGGCTGAATCCTTCACCAACAAAATTTAAGCTTTAAATCATCCGCAAAATCCAATCTTGCTGCCAAACATGATATATTCACAGAGCACAGCACACACAGCTGCTAACATGGCAGGCAGCTCTGTCGGAAGCCGCCGGAACTTGCCTGGTTCTGTTTTATTATTAACCCTGCACTTGCGGTACACAATTCGTCCACATCCACAGTGTAGAGCTACAAACATTACAAGCTTACAGACATTACACCGAGTTATTGACAAGATGTCCCGATTAAAAGTTTTATCAGAAGCTCAATGGATTCGGCTTCAAAGAGAAGTCAACTCTAATCCATCTCCCCCTGTGCTCGCTGACCTACATTGGCTCCCGGTCTGGCAATTCCTCCATTTAAAAATCCTCATCCTTGTGTTCAAATTCCTCCAGGGCCTCACCCCCTCCCTATCTCTGTAACCTTCCTCAGTCCTGCAACCCTCCAAAATTTCAACTTTCCTCCAATTTTGGCCTCATAGGCATCCCTGATTATAATCACTCAACCATCGGTGGCCGTGCCCCAAGCTCTGGAACTCTCTCCCTAAACCTCTCCGCCTCTCTACCTCTCCTTTCTCCTTTAAGACGCTCCTTATAACCCTAGCTCTTTGAGCAAGTATTTGGTCACCTGTCCTAATATCTCCTCATGTGGCTCGGTGTCAAATTGTGTTTTATAACGCTCCTGTAATGTCCTGAGTGGGACATTTCAAATTTTAAGCCCCTCAAGCATGTTCCACCATTCAATCAGATCATGGCTGGTCTGTACCTCAACTTCATTTATACGCCTGGTTCTGCAACCCTTCATATCCTTGCTGAACAAAAACCTCTCAATCTCAGTACTGAAATTTTCAATTGACCTCCAGCCTCAACAGCTTTTTGGGGGAGAGAGTTCCCGATTCCCACTGCCCTTTGTGTGAGGAAGTGCTCCCTGACATCACCCCTGAACAACCTGGCTCTAAATTTAAGGCCATGCCCCTTTGTTCTGGAGTCCCCCTCCAGAAGAAATAGTTTCTCTCGATCTACCCTGTCAACTCCTTTACTCATCTTAAACATCTCAATTACATCGCATCTTATTCTTCTCAACTCAAAGGAATATAAGCAACAACTCATCATAATTTAACCCTCTTAGAAAGAAAGAAGGACTTGGATTTATAGATTTATATAGCGCCTTTCATGACCACCGGACGTCTCAAAGCGCTTAGTCCCGGTATCATTCTGGTGAATCCACACTGCACCCCTCCTTGGCCAATCCAACCTTGCTGGTGTGCGGGGCCCAGAACTGAACACAATTTTCCACATGTGGTCTAACCGGAGCCTGAAACAACGTTAGTATAACTGCCACCCACTGAGACAATGGCTAACATTACATTCGCCTTTTTAATATTTCTTTCGACCTGCCCACTAGCTTTTATGAATTTCTGTGCATGGACCCCAAAATCTCGCTGCTTCTTCGTCTCACCATTTAGAAAATAATCTCAACCCTTGCTTCTTAGGCCCAACAGAAGAAAGAAAGATAGAAAGATGCATTTCTATAGCGCCAATCCCGACCACCGGAAGTCCCAAAGCGCTTTATAGCCAATGAAGTACTTTTGGAGTGTAGTCACTGTTGTAATGTAACAAACGCGGCAGTCAATTTACGCACAGCAAGCTCCCACACACAGCAATGTCTATTTTAGCGGTGTTTGAGGCTAAATAATGGTGGGGGCATCAGGGAGAACTCCCCGGTTCTTCTGCAATAGCCTCGCGGGGCCTTTAGGGCCCCCTGAGCGGGCAGACTAAGTGAATGACGTTGCACTTCCCCACATTGAATGACATCCACCAGTTTCCCCACTCACGGAATCTATCGCTATCCCTTTGTAACGTCCCACACTGTCCTCCACACACTGTGTCACCGATCTTGGTCAAACCCTGCAGTGGAAGATCATGCACAAACTTTACTGCTTCTGCTCTTCCATAACCCCTCCCCACCCCCTCCCCACTCACCACCCGCTCCCCCCTCCCACCCCCTCCCTACACCCTCCCACTTCTCCTCCCCACACCCCCGCACCATACCCTCCCCACCCCCAACCCCCGCTCCCTCCTCCCATCCACCTCCCGCTACCCCCTCATACACACCCTCCCCACCACCTCCCCCACAACCCCTCACCACACCCTCCCCACCTTCCCCGCTCCCCCCTCCCCACTCCCACCCCATACCTCCCCGCACCCCACCCACGCAGCCCCTCCCCATCATCACCCGCACCCCCTCGAACCCCCCACAACCCCTCCTCACCTCACATCCCCCCATTCCCCACTCCCCCATTCCAACCCCCCACCCGATCCGCATCCTCCCGCCCAACCCCCTGCACCCTCCCCCCGCACCCTGCCCCTTGCATCCCCTCCTGTACCCCCACAACCCCTGCACCCCCATCCCCTGAACCCCTAACCCCTGTACCCTCCAACCCCTGTACCCCCCACCCCAGTACCCCCACCACCCCTGCACCCCCATCCCCTGAACCCCTAACCCCTGTACCCTCCAACCCCTGTACCCCCCACCCCAGTACCCCCACCACCCCTACACCCCCATCCCCTGAACCCCCCCATCCCCTGAACCCCCAACCCCCTGTACCCCCCCACCCCCAGTACCCCCAGCCCCCTGCACCATTGCCAGTGAAACTGATCCCTGTTCCTTACATCATCCAACGTGTGACCTCTCTGAGTGAAATTGACAATTCCCCACAACTGACTGATTTTCCTGTAAACTTTCTCTGCGACAAACTGAAGAAAGAGGCAACCTAAAATCTGTCACAGCAGGAAACTAAATTGAGTGAAGCAGTTTTAACGGTTCCAGCGTCTGACATAAAAGGATGCTGGAAAAGCCGAGAGAGCAACATATGCACTCAGACAGCTGGAGCATTTAACAGTTTTCATGACAGCAAGGTCGGTAACTTTCATCTGAGCCTTCAGAAGAAAATGTGCTTAACCCGACTGTACGTCAAGCAGACTTCCCCGTTAACGGTGACTGTGCATTGTCACATAGAAACATAGAAAATAGAAAATAGGTGCAGGAATAGGCCATTCGGCCCTTCTAGCCTGCACCACCATTCAATGAGTTCATGGCTGAACATGCAACTTCAGTACCTCATTCCTGCTTTCTCACCATACCCCTTGATTCCTCTAGTAGTAAGGACTTCATCTAACTCCTTTTTGAATATATTTAGTGAATTGGCCTCAACAACTTTCTGTGGTAGAGAATTCCACAGGTTCACCACTCTCTGGGTGAAGAAGTCTCTCCTCATCTCGGTCCTAAATGGCTTACCCCTTATCCTTAGACTGTGACCTCTGGTTCTGGACTTCCCCAACATTGGGAACATTCTTCCTGCATCTAACCTGTCTAACCCCGTCACGTGTGATGTTAGTTTGTTTTAATATATTTTGGATATTATGGGCATCACGGGCAAGGCCGGCATTTATTGCCCATCCCTAATTGCCCTCGAGAAGGGCTTTCTTGAACCGCTGCAGTCCGTGTGGTGAAGGTGCTCCCACAGTGCTGTTAGGGAGGGAGTTCCAGGATTGTGACCCAGCGACGATGAAGGAACGGCCGATATATTTCCCAGTCAGGATGGTGTGTGACTGGGAGGGGAACGTGGAGGTGGTGGTGTTCCCATGTGCCTGCTGCCCTTGTCCTTCTAGGGGGTAGAGGTCGCGGGTTTGGGAGGTGTTGAAGAAGCCTTGGCGAGTTGCTGCAGGGCATCTTTTAGATAGATTGTGAATTGTCAGCCACATCCTAATAAAAGACTTCAGGTAATCCTGTAAATTAAGCTCAAGCAATTTAGACTTGCCAAGCTTGTGATTAATGGCTTTTCACCTCTCGGGTCAGGATTCAAATATAGCATTGACCAATGGTTTGACACTCTCTGTTGGCTGATGAATTTGGGAACACAGCCACTATGAAACGACCATCTCCCAATTGCACCATAATCCAAATTCTTCGACGGAAACTACCCTTTGTGACAAACTCTGTGTCAAGAAATACTTTCTGGTGTCCTCCCAAAACCTGGCCAACCATTCCATCCCCTTCTCTGGCCACTGTCTCAGGCTGAAACAGACTGTTCGCAACCTCGGCTTCCTATTTGACCCTGAGCTGAGTTTCCGACCCCGTAACCTCTCCATCACCAAGATCGCCTACATCCACCCCCAAAATATCGCCCATCGACCTGCCCACCCCCACCTGCCTCAGCTCATCTGCTGCTGTAACCCTCGTCCATGCTTTTGTGACCTCCTGACTCGACCCATTGTCCAACCTCCGTAAACTTGAGTTCATCCAGATCTCTGCTGCTCGTGTCCTAACTCACACCAGTCCCACTCACCCATCACCTGGGTGCTCACTGACCCACATTAGATCCACCAAAGCATCACATTTTTAATTTTCTTCCTCATGTTCAAATCACTGCATGACCTTGCCCTCCCTTACTCTGTAACCTCTTCCAGCTCTACATCCATTCTGAGAACTCCGCCGACCTCCAACTCCAATCTCCTTTGCATCCCCACCCCCATTAACCACCATTGGCGGCCGTGCCTTCTG
The DNA here is from genome assembly GCF_044704955.1 of Pristiophorus japonicus. Lineage (NCBI taxonomy): Eukaryota > Metazoa > Chordata > Chondrichthyes > Pristiophoridae > Pristiophorus > Pristiophorus japonicus. The sequence goes on from NC_091989.1 coordinate 189,486,986, forward strand.
CCGTCTCGGCCCTCGGCTCTGCAATTCACTCTCGAAATCTCTCCACCTCTCCACATCTCTCTCTCCTCATTAAAACCCAGCTCTTTGACCAAGCCTTTAGTCACCCCAGCTAGTATCTCCTTGGGCTCGGTGTCAATTTCTGTCAGATTACACGCCTGGAAAGTGCCTTGGGACGTTTTACCACTTTAATGTTGCTGTAATAAACCTGCCCTTCATTACTTTGATCCCGTGCCCTTTACTTCCAGCAGACCTGGCACATTAGAAAGTATAATTTTCCGTCTTCTGTTTAACAATTTCGCTAAGTACCTTATATACTTACTAGAGGTGATCCAAATCTCAGCAGTCCGTGTCCTAACTCGCACCCAGTCCCACTCACCCATCACCCTCTGCGCTCGCTGCCCCGTGTCCTAACTCACACCCAGTTCCGCTCACCCATCACCCCCTGTGCTCGCTGCCCCGTGTCCTAACTCACACCCAGTCCCGCTCACCCATCACCCGCTGTGCTCACTGCCCCGTGTCCTAACTCACACCAAGTCCCGCTCACCCATCACCCCCTGTGCTCACTGACCCGTGTCCTAACTCGCACCCAGTCCCGCTCACCCATCACCCCCTGTGCTCACTGCCCCGTGTCCTAACTCACACCAAGTCCCGCTCACCCATCACCCCCTGTGCTCACTGACCCGTGTCCTAACTCGCACCCAGTCCCACTCACCCATCACCCCCTGTGCTCACTGCCCCGTGTGTTAACTCTCACCGAGTCCCGCTCACCCATCACCCGCTGTGCTCGCTGCCCCATGTCCTAACTCACACCAAGTTCCACTCACCCATCACCCCCTGTGCTCGCTGCCCCGTGTGCTAACTCGCACCGAGTCCCGCTCACCCATCACCCCCTGTGCTCACTGACCTACATTGGCTCCCAGTTAAGCAACGCCTCAATTTCAAAATTCTCATCCTTGTTTACAAATCCCTCCATGGCCCTCGCCCCTCCCTATCTCTGTAATCTCCTCCAGCCGTACAAACCCTGAGATCTCTGCGCTCCTCTAATTCTGCCTTCCTGAGCATCCCTGATTATAATCGCTCCACCATCGGTGGCCGTGCCTTCTGTTGCCTGGCCCCAAGCTCTGGAACTCCCTCCCTAAACCTCTCCACCTCTCTACCTCTCTTTCCTCCTTCAAGATGCGCCTTAAAACCGATCTCTTTTTTGGTCATGTACCATAATTTCTTCTTTTGTGGCTCAGTGTCAAATTTATCTGTTTTGTCTTGTTACCCTGCTGTGAAGCACCTTGAGGCATTTTACTACATTAAAGGCGCTATATAAATACAAGTTATTATTATTAATTTTTATTAAGGTCCCTTCTGATACCTCTCTTCACAAAGCTCCAGAGCCTTGACTTATCAAGTCATTGCTCACTAACTTACAATAGATTGTAATTAAGGTTAGGAAACTTGATTGAAGAACTTGATCACAGCTTTGTTTCTTCAATCAGCCGGCCTGTCCTCTGAGACAGCCTCTCGCACTCCAGTGATTAATTCCACTTGAGCACGGTGGACGTGTTCATTCTGCCCACATCACAAATGAGCCACACTTCAGGCTGTTTCCTTCTCTTGCGGAAAGGGCCACATATTTAAAAACTTTTCCAATCCGTTTTTTTTTACACCTTTGGATTGCTGGCCAATGCAGGGAGGTTTTGGTCCTCTTGAGGCAACCAACTTTGTTTCTTTGTTTTCACTCACGAGCTGTCACACTTAAACAAGCACTAATGTGATTGGAGGGTCGGGTCAGGAGGGGAGGGCTGGGTTGGATAGAGTGGGGGGCGGGGTAGGGTAGAGCAGGGGGTCGATGGGTTGGGTAGAGTAGCGGGGGGGAGGTGGGTAGATTAGGGAGGGGAGGGAGCAAAGGGTTGGGTAGAGTAGGGAGGGGGAGGGGGCAAAGGGTTGGGAAAGTGAGGATTAATTTTTATTAAAGCGTTATTGTTTCCTGTTCGCACAGGGTTTCATCAAGGTATCGGTTTGATTGTTTGGAAACATAATAAAATATTAAATGAATGTCATCATAGTTTGAGAACATAACCTGAGATGTAGACCTACCTGACCTTGACCTAATACATACTCAGTATGGTGCCCTGTGACTTAGCTCACTCATGTAATTTTTTGCAGGATGTGAATGGGAGTAGGAGGCCTATGGCAAGGCTGCTGCCCGGGGCCTGAGGCACCCTTAATCCGTCCCTGGAGGGGAGGGAGGGTAGGGTACATAAGAACATAAGAACATTAGAATTAGGAACAGGAGTAGGCCATCTAGCCCCTCGAGCCTGCTCCGCCATTCAATACGATCATGGCTGATCTGGCCGTGGACTCAGCTCCACTTACCCGCCCTCTCCCCATAACCCTTAATTCCCTTATTGGTTAAAAATCTATCTATCTGTGATTTGAATACATTCAATGAGCTAGCCTCAACTGCTTCCTAGGGCAGAGAATTCCACAGATTCACAACCCTCTGGGAGAAGAAATTCCTTCTCAACTCGGTTTTAAATTGGCTCACCCGTATTTTGAGGCTGTGCCCCCTAGTTCTAGACTCCCCGACCAGTGGAAACAACCTCTCTGCCTCTATCTTGTCTATCCCTTTCATTATTTTAAATGTTTCTACAAGATCACCCCTCATCCTTCTGAACTCCAACGAGTAAAGACCCAGTCTACTCAATCTATCATCATAAGGTAACCCCCTCATCTCCGGAATCAGCCTAGTGAATCGTCTCTGTACCCCCTCCAAAGCCAGTATATCCTTCCTTAAGTAAGGTGACCAAAACTGTACGCAGTACTCCAGGTGCAGCCTCACCAATACCCTACACAGTTGCAGCAGGACCTCCCTGCTTTTGTACTCCATCCCTCTCGCAATGAAGGCCAACATTCCATTCGCTTTCCTGATTACCTGCTGCACCTGCAAACTAACTTTTTGGGATTCATGCACAAGGACCCCCAGGTCCCTCTGCACCACACCATGTTGTAATTTCTCCCCATTCAAATAATATTCCCTTTTACTGTTTTTTTTTTCCAAGGTGGATGACCTCACATTTTCCGACATTGTATTCCATCTGCCAAACCTTAGCCCATTCGCTTAACCTATCCAAATCTCCTTGCAGCCTCTCTGTGTCCTCTACACACCCCGCTTTCCCACTAATCTTAGTGTCATCTGCAAATTTTGTTACACTACACTCTGTCCCCTCTTTCAGGTCATCTATGTATATTGTAAACAGTTGTGGTCCCAGCACCGATCCCTGCGGCACACCACTAACCACCGATTTCCAACCCGAAAAGGACCCATTTATCCCAACTCTCTGCTTTCTGTTAGCCAGCCAATTCTCCAGCCATGCTAATACATTTCCACTAACTCCGTGTACCTTTATCTTCTGCAGTAACCTTTTGTGTGGCATCTTATCGAATGCCTTTTGAAAATCTAAACACACCACATCCATCAGTACACCTCTATCCACCATGCTCGTTATATCCTCAAAGAATTCGACTAAATTAGTTAAACATGATTTCCCTTTCATGAATCCATGTTGCGTCTGCTTGATTGCACTATTCCTATCTAGATGTCCCGCTATTTCTTCCTTAATGATAGTTTCAAGCATTTTCCCCACTACAGATGTTAAACTAACCGGCCTATAGTTACCTGCCTTTTGTCTGCCCCCTTTTTTAAACAGAGGCGTTACATTAGCTGCTTTCCAATCCGCTGGTACCTCCCCAGAGTCCAGAGAATTTTGGTAGATTATAACGAATGCATCTGCTATAACTTCCGCCATCTCTTTTAATACCCTGGGATGCATTTCATCAGGACCAGGGGACTAGTCTACCTTGAGTTCCATTAGCCTGTCCAGCACTACCCCACTAGTGATAGTGATTGTCTCAAGGTCCTCCCTTCCCACATTCCTGTGACCAGCAATTTCTGGCATGGTTTCTGTGTCTTCCACTGTGAAGACAGAAGCAAAATAATTGTTTAAGGTCTCAGTCATTTCCACATTTCCCATTATTAAATCCCCCTTCTCATCTTCTAAAGGACCAACATTTACTTTAGTCACTCTTTTCCGCTTTATATATCTGTAAAAACTTTTACTATCCGTTTTTATGTTTTGCGCAAGTTTACCTTTGTAATCTATCTTTACTTTCTTTATTGATTTCTTCGTCATTCTTTGTCATTCAGAGTAGGAATCGCAGGATAGCGCAGATGAATACGTGGCTTGAGCAGTGGTGCAGCAGGGAGGGATTCAAATTCCTGGGGCATTGGAACCGGTTCTGGGGGAGGTGGGACCAGTACAAACCGGACGGTCTGCACCTGGGCAGGACCAGAACCAATGTCCGAGGGGGAGTGTTTGCTAGTGCTGTTGGGGAGGAGTTAAACTAATATGGCAGGGGGATGGGAACCAATGCAGAGAGACAGAGGGAAACAAAAAGGAGACAAAAGCAAAAGATAGAAAGGAGATGAGGAAAAGTGGAGGGCAGAGAAACCCAAGGCAAAGAACAAAAAGGGCCACTGTACAGCAAAATTCTAAAAGGACAAAGGGTGTTAAAAAAACAAGCCTGAAGGCTTTGTGTCTTAATGCAAGAAGTATCCGTAATAAGGTAGATGAATTAACTGTGCAAATAGATGTTAACAAATATGATGTGATTGGGATTACAGAGACATGGCTCCAGGATGATCAGGGCTGTGAACTCAACATCCAGGGGTATTCAACATTCAGGAAGGATAGAATAAAAGGAAGAGGAGATGGGGTAGCATTGCTGGTTAAGGAGGAGATTAATGCAATAGTTAGGAAGGACATTAGCTTGGATGATGTGGAATCTATATGGGTAGAGCTGCAGAATACCAAAGGGCAAAAAACGTTAGTGGGAGTTGTGTACAGACCTCCAAACAATAGTAGTGATGTTGGGGAGGGCATCAAACAGGAAATTAGGGGTGCATGCAATAAAGGTGCAGCAGTTATAATGGGTGACTTTAATATGCACATTGATTGGGCTAACCAAACTGGAAGCAATACGGTGGAGGAGGATTTCCTGGAGTGCATAAGGGATGGTTTTCTAGACCAATATGTCGAGGAACTAACTAGGGGGGAGGCCATCTTAGACTGGGTGTTGTGTAATGAGAGAGGATTAATTAGCAATCTCGTTGTGCGAGGCCCCTTGGGGAAGAGTGACCATAATATGGTGGAATTCTGCATTAGGATGGAGAATGAAACAGTTAATTCAGAGACCATGGTCCAGAACTTAAAGAAGGTTAACATTGAAGGTATGAGGCGTGAATTGGCTGGGATGGATTGGCGAATGATACTGTGGATGGGCAATGGCAGACATTTAGAGACCGCATGGATGAACTACAACAATTGTGCATTCCTATCTGGCGTAAAATTAAAAAAGGGAAGGTGGCTCAACCGTGGCTATCAAGGGAAATCAGGGATAGTATTAAAGCCAAGGAAGTGGCATACAAATTGGCCAGAAATAGCAGCGAACCCGGGGACTGGAAGAAATTTAGAAGTCAGCAGAGGAGGACAAAGGGTTTGATTAGGGCAGGGAAAATGGAGTACGAGAAGAAGCTTGCAGGGAACATTAAGTCGAATTGCAAAAGTTTCGATAGATATGTAAAGAGAAAAAGATTAGTAAAGACAAACGTAGGTCCCCTGCAGTCAGAATCAGGGGAAGTCATAACGGGGAACAAAGAAATGGCAGACCAATTGAACAAGTACTTTGGTTCGGTATTCACTAAGGAGGACACAAACAACCTTTCGGATATAAAAGGGGTCAGAGGGTCTAGTAAGGAGGAGGAACTGAGGGAAATCCTTATTAGTCGGGAAATTGTGTTGGGGAAATTGATGGGATTGAAGGCCGATAAATCCCCAGGGCCTGATGGACTGCATCCCAGAGTAATTAAGGAGGTGGCCTTGGAAATAGCGGATGCATTGACAGTCATTTTCCAACATTCCATTGACTCTGGATCAGTTCCTATCGAGTGGAGGGTAGCCAATGTAACCCCACTTTTTAAAAAAGGAGGGAGAGAGAAAACAGGGAATTATAGACCGGTCAGCCTGACATCGGTAGTGGGTAAAATGATGGAATCAATTATTAAGGATGTCATAGCAGCGCATTTGGAAAGAGGTGACATGATAGGTCCAAGTCAGCATGGATTTGTGAAAGGGAAATCATGCTTGACAAATCTTCTGGAATTTTTTGAGGATGTTTCCAGTAGAGTGGACAAGGGAGAACCAGTTGATGTAGTGTATTTGGACTTTCAGAAGGCTTTCGACAAGTTCCCACACAAGAGACTAATGTGCAAAGTTAAAGCACATGGGATTGGGGGTAGTGTGCTGACATGGATTGAGAACTGGTTGTCAGACAGGAAGCAAAGAGTAGGAGTAAATGGGTACTTTTCAGAATGGCAGGCAGTGACTAGTGGGGTACCGCAAGGTTCTGTGCTGGGGCCCCAGCTGTTTACATTGTACATTAATGATTTAGATGAGGGGATTAAATGTAGTATCTCCAAATTTGCGGCAGTGTGAGCTGCGAGGAGGATGCTATGAGGCTGCAGAGTGACTTGGATAGGTTAGGTGAGTGGGCAAATGCATGGCATATGAAGTATAATGTGGATAAATGTGAGGTTATCCACTTTGGTGGTAAAAACAGAGAGACAGACTATTATCTGAATGGTGACAGATTAGGAAAAGGGGAAGTGCAACGAGACCTGGATGTCATGGTACATCAGTCATTGAAGGTTGGCATGCAGGTACAGCAGGCTATTAAGAAAGCAAATGGCATGTTGGCCTTCATAGCGAGGGGATTTGAGTACAGGGGCAGGGAGGTGTTGCTACAGTTGTACAGGGCCTTGATGAGGCCACACCTGGAGTATTGTGTACAGTTTTGGTCTCCTAACCTGAGGAAGGACATTCTTGCTATTGAGCGAGTGCAGCGAAGGTTCACCAGACTGATTCCTGGGATGGCGGGACTGACCTATCAAGAAAGACTGGATCAACTGGGCTTGTATTCACTGGAGTTCTGAAGAATGAGAGGGGACCTCATAGAAACGTTTAAAATTCTGACGGGGTTAGACAGGTTAGATGCAGGAAGAATGTTCCCAATGTTGGGGAAGTCCAGAACCAGGGGACACAGTCTAAGGATAAGGGGTAAGCCATTTAGGACCGAGATGAGGAGAAACTTCTTCACCCAGAGAGTGGTGAACCTGTGGAATTCTCTACCACGGAAAGTTGTTGAGGCCAATTCACTAAATATATTCAAAAAGGAGTGAGATGATGTCCTTACTACTCGGGGGATCAAGGGGTATGGCGAGAAAGCAGGAATGGGGTACTGAAGTTGCATGTTCAGCCATGAACTCATTGAATGGCGGTGCAGGCTAGAAGGGCCGAATGGCCTACTCCTGCACCTATTTTCTATGTTTCTATGTTTCTATGTTTGCTGTTGTTTAAAATTTCCCCAATCTTATATTTTCCCACTAACCTTGGCCACCTTATATGCATTGGTTTTTAATTTGATACTCTCCTTTATTTCCTTGGTTCTCCACGGCTGGTTATTCCTTCGCTTACCGCCCTTCTTTTTCACTGGAATATATTTTTGTTGAGCACTATGAAAGAGCTGCTTTAAAGTCCTCCACTGTTCCTCAATTGTGCCACCGTTTAGTCTGTGTTTCCAGTCTACTTTAGCCAACTCTGCCCTCATCCCACTGTATCCCCTTTGTTTAAGCATAGTATGCTCGTTTGAGACACTACTTCCTCACCCTCAATCTGTATTACAAATTCAACCATACTGTGATCACTCATTCCCAGAGGATCTTTTACTCGGAGATCGTTTATTATTCCTGTCTCATTACACAGGACCAGATCTGAGATAGCTTGCTCCCTTGTAGGTTCTGTAACATACTGTTCTAAGAAACAATCCCGTATGCATTCTATGAATTCTTCCTCCAGGCTAACCCATGCGATTTGATTTGACCAATCGATATGTAGGTTAAAATCCCCCATGATTACTGCCGTTCCTTTTTCACATGCCTCCATTATTCCCTTGATTATTGCCCGCCCCACCGTGAAGTTATTATTTGGGGGCCTATAAACTACGCCCACCAGTGACTTTTTCCCCTTACTATCTCGAATCTCCACCCACAATGATTCAACATTTTGTACATTACAGCCAATATAGTCTCTCACAACTGCCCTGATATCATCCTTTATTAACAGAGCTACCCCACCTCCTTTCCCTTCTTGTCTATCTTTCTGAATCGTCAGATATCCTTGTATGTTTAATTCCCAGTCTTGGCCACCCTGCAACCACGTTTCTGTAATGGCCACCAAATCATACCCATTTGTAATGATTTGTGCCGTCAACTCATTTACTTTATTTCGAATGCTGCGTGCATTTAGGTAGAGTGTTTTAATACTGGTTTTTAAACCATGATTTTTAGTTTTGACCCCTCCTGCAGCCCCTTTACCTTCAGTGGCCCTTTTTGGTTTTTGACTTGGGTTTCTCTGCCCTCCACTTTTACTCATTTTCTTTCTGTCTTTTGCTTTTGTCTCCTTTTTGTTTCCCTCTGCCTCTCTGCATTGGTTCCCATCCCCCTGCCATATTAGTTTAACTCCTCCACAACAGCTCTAGCAAACACTCCCCCTTGGACATTAGTTCCAGTCCTGCCTAGGTGCAGACCGTCCGGTTTGTACTGGTCCCACCTCCCCCAGAACCGGTTCCAATGCCCCAGGAATTTGAATCCCTCCCTGCTGCACCACTGCTCAAGCCACGTATTCATCTGAGCTATCCTGCGATTCCTACTCTGACTAGCACGTGGCACTGGTAGCAATCCTGAGATTACTACTTTTGAGGTTCTACATTTTAATTTAGCTCCAAGCTCCTTAAATTTGTCTCGTAGGACCTCATCCCTTTTTTTACCTATGTCGTTGTACCAATGTGCACCATGACAACTGGCTGTTCACCCTCCCTTTTCATAATGTCCTGCACCCGCTCCGAGACATCCTTGACCCTTGCACCAGGGAGGCAACATACCATCCTGGAGTCTCGGTTGCGGCCGCAGAAACGCCTATCTATTCCCCTTACAATTGAATCCCCTATCACTATCGCTCTCCCACTCTTTTTCCTGCCCTCCTGTGCAGCAGAGCCAGCCACGGTGCCATGAACTTGGCTGCTGCCGCCCTCCCCTGATGAGTCATCCCCCTCAACAGTACTCAAAACAGTATATCTGTTTTGCAGGGGGATGACCGCAGGGGACCCCTGCACTACCTTCCTTGCACTGCTCTTCCTGTTGGTCTTCCATTCCCTATCTGGCTGTGGACCCTTCACCTGCGGTAAGACCAACTCACTAAATGTGCTATTCACGTCATTCTCAGCATCGTGGATGCTCCAGAGTGAATCCACCCTCAGCTCCAATTCCACAACGCAGTCTGTCAAGAGCAATGCTAAAGTTTACTCACTGATATCGAACAGAAAAAAGAAAAACTACTCACCAATCACCAGACAATCACTTACCTCCTTGGCTGTGACGTCACCTTTCTGTTTCTTTCTACTTCTTTTTTGCCTTCTCCCTGTCGCTGCACAAGCCTCTCGCCGACCCTGGACTCACACCTCTCCACACACCTCCTCGACGCTGGGCCCGGACTCACACCTCTCCACGCACCTCCTCTCACCGACCCCGGACTCACACCTCTCCACGCACCTCCTCGACGCTGGGCCCGGACTCACACCTCTCCACGCACCTCCTCGACGCTGGGCCCGGACTCACACCTCTCCACACACCTCCTCGACGCTGGGCCCGGACTCACACCTCTCCACGCACCTCCTCGACACTGGGCCCGGACTCACACCTCTCCACGCACCTCCTCACGCTGCTCCCGACTGCCGCCGCGTTGGGCCTTTATTGGTAGGGTATGGTATGCTTGGGAGGGGAGTGTTGGGTATGGAAGCGGAGTGTTGGGTAGGGGAGTGTTGGGTAGGGTATAAGTGGGGTAGGATGGTGAGAGGAGGGACGGGAGATGAGGGAGGGGAGAGGAGGTAGGGTAGGGGAGGGCATGGTATGTTAGGGAGGGGAATGTTGGGTAGGAGAGTGGAGTGTTGGGTTGGGGAGTGTTGGGTAGGGTATGGGTGGGGAGAGAAGCGAGGGAAGGGGAGGGATTAATTTACTGGATAGTAATACACAGAAGGCTTTCAAATACCACTATGGCAGTTTGAGAATTGAATTCAGTAAAAGCTGGTGTGAGCCTGAAGCTGTCGGATTGTTAAAGAAATCCAACTGGTTCTTGAATGTCCTTCAGGGACAGATGCTGCCGTCCTTACCGGCTCTGGGCCAATATGTGACATCTAGTTTCCACATTTTACTGCTCTGAAGCGGCCCATCGAGATGCTCAGTTTGTATCAAAATCGCCACCAGTTCAAGGCAGCTCCCCAAAACCTTCTCAGGGAACTGAAAATGGTCAATAAATGCCGGCCTTGCGAGCGATGCCCACATCCTGAGAATCAACTTGAAGCATCAGCGATAGGTTTATTACAGGAATATCAATACTGGACCACTAAAATAAAGTTGTATAACAATGGAAAAAAAACGAAGAGAAATTTGTGATGGTCCATTATTCCATTTTACTTCTGAAGCTGACATTTTCCGGGGGTTCAGCGGGCGCGATCAGCGGCAGGTCGGGTGGGAAAATGCTTTTTTTTTCCTCCAGCGGGTCGTGACCCCGCTGTGAACCCGCGGCCATGCGCCTTTCTCCGATGTCGGGTCTGTCAGCGCTGATCAGCCCCAACACGCAGTGGCGGGGACCCAATTCAGGCCATTATGACCTTGTTAAGCGATCATTAAGAATACATTGGAGCTTACCTTTTGATTTTACATGTTTGCCCACAGGGTCCTCATTGCTTGGTGAAGGGTGTTTGTTGTTCACTCTGCTTTGATTCTCAGACCTCGGAACTTGTAGAGTGTGCGGACAACATGTGGCACAATATTTTAGGCTTAACCCAGTGTTCATTTTATTCCGCAACACAAACCGACTCAAACTACAGGAATAGACCGCTGAGAGAAATTGACTGAAGACATACAATGACCGGCCCTGGCTGTAGGTTGGTGGGTCTTCTGGCAGTTAACTGCAGCTTCAGTTCCTTTCCTCGGCCTTCTGTCTCTTCCTCCTGCATCTGCTTCACTGTTGCTTCTGTGTTCCTTCCTGTGTTCTCCGCTCTATGTTGCCTGATTTTCTTCCTTGTCTGTGTCCGTATATATCCAGATTTTGAATAAGTTTCCCATTGTGACGAGATTCGATTTAACGATCCATTTACCTGTTTGGTGATGAGGTGGAATTGCTGCTGATTTTTATGCAAAAGATATTTCCACATGCTGAAATGCTGGCAGCCCAAAAATTTGCACCTTGTGTGGGGGGGAGGCAGTGGGGGCGGGGGGTTCTTTGTTGTTACAGACTCTCCAAATGGCTGGTCAATCGAGTTCGGGGCTTCATGTAACATTCCATTGTTGTTATGCATGAAGTCAGTTTTTGGTTCCTGTCACAGGTTGATTTGAACTGTCCAGTTTAATTCCAAAGCTTGTATCAATTTTTAGTTCATGGTCTGTGTTTTTTCTGAAGATTAGTAATCTTACAATATCCCTACTTTTAATGTCTCTTATAATAAACTCAGAGACATTATTCTGGGTGGCATCTTCTTTTCCACGAGCATTTCTGGGTGATTGCAGCCTTCAGTCAAATCTCCCCATTACATTTCTTTTTACATACAAAACCCAATGTTTTTACAATACAACAGTGTTTCTTACAACAAAACCATATTTGGCCTTATTCTGATTTCGGTTTATACCGTATTTACAAACACTTCGGCCTGAGTTTACTTTAATAAACTTTCCAGATTCTCTTTCCTCATCCTTTTCTTTAATTTACAGGACAGGACAAGTAGATACACTTATTATCAACTGTACAATTACTAATGAGTGTGACACGATTCGAACCCAGGGGGGGGATTTCAATATTAAGTCCCAGATCCCATTGTGGAGGGGCCATAATTTCCACGATTTCTCCCCTTACTTTATCATTCTCCTGGTGTAACATGTAATAATGTTTGTGGGACAGCTCGACGTTCTTTAATAATTCAGTCAGATGTTCGGGTAACGGCGAGATATCGTATCCAAAACACGATATGTATTCCTGGAGGTTTGGTAAAGTATTGTTGACTGTGATACTTATGTGTTTGTGGTCTGAGATAGAAATGATCCTTTCTTGTGCTACTTGTGTCTCTACCTGGGGTTTGAAACAAAAGGTACATTCCCTCACTGGACACCAAGTGTCCTGGTGTACTCTGTACCGACTTTCGCTGGTGGTGACACAGTATGTCCCGTCTCCCTTGTACACAACCTGGGGGCGGGACATGGTCGTGAGCCATCATTTCCATGGTGCAGTTTATAGGATTACCGTTCCCGTACTTGAACCCACATACTGGCCGGTCGAAAGAATTCAGATGATTGGGGCACAATACCATATTTGTACCCTCTCTCTGACATCCCTCCAGACTAGCACCAGTTATTGAGTCTCCACATGCACCACATGCTGAGGGGTTCTATGATATTTCACATGTATCTCGTCCCGAATTGCCCCAATGTTTTCCACCCGATATATTGGTACAGGTTGTTGTGACTGATCCATCACCGGTATTCGAAGCACTATCCCCATGATAGACTGTTTACTCTGACCACAGTTGACTGGGACTGGGTACGCGTCGGAGGCTGACTGTAGCTGGCACAAATTCAGGAGGTTCTTGTAGACACTCGAAGGCTTTTGGATGCTTGTTACTGACCCACGACGGTACGTGGCCTTGTTTTAAATCCTCTAAATTACTCGAACCCACCCATACACTGGGTTTCAAACCCACACAGACACTAGGCCTCAAACCCACACAGACACTGGGCCTCAAACACACACACAGACGATACAGACAAGACATAACATAGATCCCTTGTTTCTCCTTCCACCACGTTTCCCAACACAATCTCGTATCTTTGGCTCGATTCGCTCCTATTAAGACAAAAAATGAAAGAAAATTTGTTTGCTCTGTTGGGACCGCCCTCTCACAGGTCCTTCTTCAGTTATTCACACATTTACCATTCTTAAATCAAAATAGCTAAGTCAAATTTTTAATTTCACAAAACCCTATGTCCAGCCTTTGTGATAATGTAACTGCAGTTCACTCAGCACTGTCCCATCCAGGTCCAAGTTCGGTAATACCTTGAGGTCATTTCCATATTAAAGGACCTCTCTCGGTAACTGCCTGCTTGTAAGAAAAGGAACATCCATTGTGGCTTTTCTGTCAGCCCAATGGGTTCATTCATCAAGCTGATCCCCTTTCTGTTACTGAGGGAAAACATCCACTCAAATTCCAAACTTAAAATTTCCTTTATAATTTTACAAATGCTCGGAATAATTATTCGACTCTTGACAAGGTTTTGCTTTCTGAAGTCTTGAAGAGTGTTACCTTTGTTTGCATTTTAAAAGTTTGACAAACACGCATACTAATGCATGATACTACGCATACCAATAGCTTACACATTACAATGGTTCTCTCTTTCATGCATAATAGTAGCACACAGCCCTCTTCTCCACTGGTCCACATTCTTGAATTGGTCGGAAAAATTTTATATTAAAATACCAAATATACGCGATTGCCTTATGTCCGGAACTAGAGCTTTTTCCACACAATTTAAACCAACCAAAAACTCACCATGGCATAGTAAAAATTTGGTTTTCACAGGTTAATTAATCTCAAGAACTCCAAATTAATTCAAACCAATTTCAAACTTACCAGTGCCAGTTGACAAAACTATCCAGACACACAGACAAAGGCAAGTTAAAACCATTCACATGATTTTAACTTTCCCATTCACACTGAAGCATCACACACAATTTTTCATAACTTTTCAAATTTTTAAAACTGCTTTTGCAGCTGCTTCAAGTTCACATCCCACCAACTTCCGGGTTACCCCTCCAAAAATCCGCCCAGCATCTATTAACCTCCACTGGACTATCCATGGAGTTAATGGGGCCTACATCCCAGCTCAATGCTGCCAACTTGTCCTCATCACAGTTATTGATCAGTCCCGATGGTCCTAGTGCTTCGGGAGCTGGCCGACCCTCACTACACTGGGTCCCATCATTGGGATCCTGGCTCTCCTCATCCCAATCTACTCCAACTTCCCCCAGTGTCAGAAGACAAGCCATAGCCCTGGCCCCAGATAATTGCCAGTACCTCTGGCTGAGAAATTCACCCTGAGACCACTTCTCAGTGACCTGCGGTTCCTGTTACTCAGGCTCCTCTCTTTGGCTACCCTATTTGACCTGAGAATACTCAGGCCTGTCAAAGACGGTTTCTCTCCTGGTCCCCTAGTTGCCTTTGAGATCACCCTTGATATCACCCTGAGACCTCTGTTCGCAGACTACCCATCCGTGACTACCCCAGTCAACCCGGGATTCACCAGCCTACCCAGGACTCTTTCCTTCCTCTGCTGGCCGCCCTAGCTGCCTCCAAGAAGATAACCTTTCGACGACCTTAGCCGACCTTAGACTTAACCAAGCCTCCCTCGGGGTTCTTGCCCTGGTTTTGTGTCAGTGGTTCTATTCCCAATGCCGAGGTCCTTCTACAGTCGGCAATTCTGTAGGGTGTTCGTTGTTCACTCTACTCTGATTCTCAGACCTCAGAACCTAGAGTGGAACAGGACAACATGTGGCACAAGTCCTTAAGCATCCCTATACTGCCAAATCTATTCCTTTCACCATTGCGGGGGTAACGTTATGTCTCACCATTCACTGCAACTCACTAAGCCACTTCCAAAGATGCCCAGAAATCTGTCCAAGAACGCAAAGTGTTGAAAATAAATGTTTCAATTTTTGACAACACATTAACATAAACTTTACATGAACATTGCTTAAAACACCAAATTGCCTTTCCTATGTGTTATTGGTTGATATGATTGGATTAGGACGAAGGTGAGTGTGAGGGGTGGCTAGATGGGGAAGTGATAATGTAGAGAGAGAGGGCTGGGTGGGGGTGCACGGTCAGTTGGTGTGAGTAAGGATGTGCAGGAGTAGGGTAAGGAAGGCAGAGTGATGGGG
The DNA here is from genome assembly GCF_044704955.1 of Pristiophorus japonicus. Lineage (NCBI taxonomy): Eukaryota > Metazoa > Chordata > Chondrichthyes > Pristiophoridae > Pristiophorus > Pristiophorus japonicus. The sequence continues at coordinate 189,502,135 of NC_091989.1, forward strand.
ATGTGATGAGTGACACAGCAGGATGAGGTTGAGTGGGGCTTTGCAGTAACGTTTCCTGATCTACTGAGATCACTGAAAGGTTTGCAGCACTGCAGCCTGGTCCTCCTGACCACATCCCGGCTGTGACCGACTGTACAATGTGCAACCAGGCTGCGTTGGTCTCCTGGGGAGGTCTCTTTCGCCCATGGGAAGGGAAGAGAACCTCCCTGTGTGCTGTAACTCCCTCCATAAACATCTGTCGGGAGTGACGGGAGAGCCTGGGTACAGCCCGGCCCCTCTGTGCTGATCGTCAGTGTGTGCAGCACCTCGATGCTGTAGAACACTGACAGCACAAATGTCAAAATGAATGTGGGTGTGGTCCCTTTAAGGAAACTGGCTGATGATGCCTCATCAAATGACATCACCAGACCCGCTTCCTCTAATTGGAAACGTGCTGGGCGGGGCTTAACAAGCCCAATCAGGGGATATCCGTTTCACAGAGCGGGAGTGAGACAGCAGTAAGGCCAGGTCCCACCACCAACATTGCCCGACACGGATCCTCTGCGGTGGCAACATTGCAGCCCCAGTCTTTCTTCTTCTCGAACCTCGCTGGTCAATCATAAACTCATTGTGTTGCCATAATAGGTTGTACAGCCATTGCCCAGAACATTATGCCTCGGACAATATGCTACGGACATTATACTCCGGACATTATGCCCTGGACATTATTCTCCGGACATTATACTCTGGACATTATGCACCGGACATTATGCCCTGGAAATTATACTCCGGACATTAAGCCCTGGACATTATGCCCTGGACATTACACTCTGGACATTATCCCTGGACATTATACTGTGGACATTATACTCCGGACATTATACTCCGGACATTATGCCCTAGATATTATACTCTGGACATTATGTTCTGAACACTATGCTCTGGACATTATACTCTGGACATTTTACTCTGGACTTATACTCTGGACATTATACTCCGGACATTAAGCCCTGGACATTATGCCGCGGATATTATGCCCTGGACATTATACTCCGGAAATTACACTCTGGACACTATACTTTGGAAATTACACTCTGGACATTATCCTCTGGACATTTTACGCTGGACGTTATACTCTGGACATTATACACTGGGCATGATCCATGGACATTATACTCTGGACATTATCCCCGGACATTATGCCCCGGACCATATAGTCCGGAAATTATGCCCTGGACATTATACTCCGGACATTATACTCTGGACATTATGACTCGGACATTATGCCTTGGAAATTATACTCCGGACATTGTGCCCTGGACATTACACTCTGGACATTACACTCTGGACATTAAGCCCCGGACATTATGCCGCGGACATTATACTCTAGACATTACACTCTGGACATTATCCTCGGACATTATGCTTGGACATTATGCTTGGACATTATACTCCGGACATTATGCGCCGGACATTATGCCCCGGACATTATACTCCGGACATTATACTCTGGACATTATGACCCGGATATTATACTCCGGACATTATGCCCAGGACATTATACTCTGGACATTACAATCTGGACATTATACACTGAAAATTATACCCTGGACATTATATTCTGGATATTATATTCTGGACATTATACTCCGGACATTAAGCCTTGGACATTATGTCCCAGACATTATACTCCGGACATTATGATTTGGAAATTATTCTCCGGACATTATGCCCTGGACATTACACTCTGGACATTACACTCTGGACATTATACTCTGGACATTACACTCTGGACATTATACTCTGGACATTATGTCCTGGACATTACACTCTGGACATTATACTCTGGACATTATACTCTGGACATTATCACCGGACATTATGCCCTGGACTAATATGTCCGGAAATTATGCCCTGGACATTATACTCTGGACATTATACTCTGGACATTTTACTCTGGACATTATACTCGGGTCATTATACTTCGGACATTACACTCTGGACATTATACTCTGGACATTACACTCTGGATATTATACTCTGGAAATTACATTCTGGACATTATGTCCTGGACATTACACTCTGGACATTATACTCTGGACATTATATTCTGGACATTATCCCCGGACATTATGCCCCGGACTATATAGTCCGGAAATTATGCCCTGGACATTATACTCTGGACATTATACTCTGGACATTATGACTTGGACATTATGCCCTGGAAATTATACTCCGGACATTATGCCCCAGACATTATACTCCGGACATGGTGCCCTGGACATTACACTCTGGACCTTACACTCTGGATATTATACTCTGGACATTATACTCGGGACATTAAGCCCTTGACATTATACTCTGGACATTACACTCCGGACATTATAACCTGAATATTATACTCTAGACATTACACTCTGGAAGTTATACTCCAGCCATTATACTCCGGACATTATAATCTGGATATTATACTCTAGACATTACACTCTGGAAGTTATACTCCGGACATTATAATCAGGACATTATACTTTGGACGTTACACTCTGGACATTATTCCTCAGACGTTATAGTCTGGACATTATCCCTGGACATTATACTCTGGACATTACACTCTGGACATTATACTCCAGGCATTATAATCTGGACATTATACACTGCACATTACACTCTGGACATTATTCTCCAGACATTACACTCTGGCGATTATACTCTACAAATTATGCACTGGACATTATGCCTCGGACATTATACTATGGACATTATATTCTGGACATTATACTCTGGAAATTATACACCAGACATTATCTTCTGGATATTACGCCCCGGACATTATAGTCTGGACATTATACGCTGCACATTATACTCTGTACATTATACTCCGGACATTGCACTCTGGAGATTATACTCTGGACATTATAAGCTGGACATTATACTCTGGACATTATACTCTGGACATTATACTCTGCATATTATACTCTGGAGATTATACTCTGCACATTATACTCTGCACATTATACTTTGGACAATATCCCTGGACATTATACTCTGGACATTATACTCTGCACATTATATTCTGGACATTATACACTGGAAATTATACACCGGACATTATATTCTGGATATTACGCACCGGACATTATAGTCTGGACATTATACGCTGCACATTATACTCTGGACATTATACTCCAGACATTACACTCTGGAGATTCTACTCTGCAAATTATACTCTGAACATTATGCCTTGGACATTATACTCTGGACATTATCCCTGGACATTATACTCTGAACATTATACTCCGGACATTACACTCTGGACATTATACTCTGGACATTATACACTGGACATTTTACTCTGGACATTATCCCTGGACATTATACTCTGGACATTATAAGCTGGACATTATACTCTGGACATTATCCCTGGACATTACACTCTGAACATTATACTCCGGACATTACACTTTGGACATTATACTCTGGAAATTATACTCTGGACATTATACTCTGCATATTATACTCTGGACATTATACTCTGGACATTATATACTGGACATTTTGCTCTGCACATTATGCCTGGACATTATACTCTGGACATTATCCCTGGACATTAGACTCTGGACATTATACTCTGAACATTATATTCTGGACATTATACCCTGGACATGACACTCTGGTCATTATACTCTGCACATTATCCCTGGACGTTATACTCTGCACATTATCCCTGGACATTATACACTGGACATTATACTCCAGATATTATACTCTGGACATTACACTCTGGACATTATATTCTACACATTATCCCTGGACATTATACTCTGGATATTATACTCTGCACATTATCCCTGGACATTATACTCTGCACATTATACCTGGACATTACATTCTGGACGTTATACTCTGCACATTATCCCTGGACATTATACTCTGGACATTATACTCCGGACATTATTTTCTGGATATTATACTCTGGACATTACACTCCAGACATTATACTCCGGGACATTATAATCTGTACATTATACTCTGGACATTACACTCTGGACGTTATAATCTGATATTATAATCGGGACATTATTCTCTGGACGTTACATTCTGGACATTATTCCTCAGACATTATACTCTGGACATTATCCCTGGATATTATACTCCAGACATTGCACTCTGGACATTATACTCTGCACATTATACTCTGAATATTATGCCTCGGACATTATTCTCTGGATATTATACTCTGGACATTATACTCTGGACATTATACTCTGGATATTATACTCCGGACATTATAACCTGGATATTATATTCTAGACATTACACCCTGGAAGTTTACTCCGGACATTATAATCAGAACATTATACTCTGGTCGTTACACTCTGGACATTATTCCTCAGACATTATAGTCTGGACATTATACTCTGGACATTACACTCTGGACATTACACTCTGGACATTATTCTTCAGACATTACACTCTGGCGATTATACTCTACAAATTATACACTGGACATTATGCCTCGGACATTATACTCTGGACAATATCCCTGGACATTATACTCAGGACATTATACTCTGCACATTATACTCTGGAAATTATACACCGGATGTTATATTCTGGATATTACACACCGGACATTATAGTCTGGACATTATACGCTGCACATTATACTCTGGACATTATACTCCGGACATTACACTCTGGAGATTCTACTCTGCAAATTATACTCTGAACATTATGCCTTGGACATTATACTCTGGACATTATCCCTGGACATTATACTCAGAACATTATACTCCGGACATTACACTCTGGACATTATACTCCGGAAATTATACTCTGAACATTATACTCTGCATATTATACTCTGGACATTATACTCTGGGCATTGTATACTGGACATTTTGCTCTGCACATTATGCCTGGACATTATACTCTGGACATTATCCCTGGACATTAGACTCTGGACATTATACTCTGCACATTATATTCTGGACATTATACCCTGAACATGACACTCTGGTCATTATACTCTGCACATTATCCCTGGACGTTATACTCTGCACATTATCCCTGGACATTATACACTGGACATTATACTCTGGACATTATACTCTGGACATTACACTCTGGACATTATACTCTACACATTATCCCTGGACATTATACTCTGGATATTATACTCTGCACATTATCCCTGGACATTATACTCTGCACATTATACCTGGACATTACATTCTGGACGTTATACTCTGCACATTATCCCTGGACATTATACTCTGGACATTATACTCCGGACATTATTTTCTGGATATTATACTCTGGACATTACACTCCGGATATTATACTCCGGGACATTATAATCTGTACATTATACTCTGGACATTACACTCTGTACGTTATAATCTGATATTACATTCTGGACATTATTCCTCAGACATTATACTCTGGACATTATCCCTGGATATTATACTCCAGACATTGCACTCTGGACATTATACTCTACACATTATACTCTGAATATTATGCCTCGGACATTATTCTCTGGATATTATACTTTGGACATTATACTCTGGACATTATACTCTGGACATTATACTCTGGATATTATACTCCGGTCATTATAACCTGGATATTATATTCTAGACATTACACTCTGGAAGTTTACTCCGGACATTATAATCAGAACATTATACTCTGGCCGTTACACTCTGGACATTATTCCTCAGACATTATAGTCTGGACATTATACTCTGGACATTACACTCTGGACATTACACTCTGGACATTATTCTTCAGACATTACACTCTGGCGATTATACTCTACAAATTATACACTGGACATTATGCCTCGGACATTATACTCTGGACAATATCCCTGGACATTATACTCAGGACATTATACTCTGGAGATTCTACTCTGCAAATTATACTCTGAACATTATGCCTTGGACATTATACTCTGGACATTATCCCTGGACATTATACTCTGAACATTATACACCGGACATTACACTCTGGACATTATACTCTGGACATTATACACTGGACATTTTACTCTGGACATTATCCCTGGACATTATACTCTGGACATTATAAGCTGGACATTATACTCTGGACATTATCCCTGGACATTACACTCTGAACATTATACTCCGGACATTACACTTTGGACATTATACTCCGGAAATTATACTCTGGACATTATACTCTGCATATTATACTCTGGACATTATACTCTGGACATTATATACTGGACATTTTGCTCTGCACATTATGCCTGGACATTATACTCTGGACATTATCCCTGGACATTAGACTCTAGACATTATACTCTGAACATTATATTCTGGACATTATACCCTGGACATGACACTCTGGTCATTATACTCTGCACATTATCCCTGGACGTTATACTCTGCACATTATCCCTGGACATTATACACTGGACATTATACTCCAGATATTATACTCTGGACATTACACTCTGGACATTATATTCTACACATTATCCCTGGACATTATACTCTGGATATTATACTCTGCACATTATCCCTGGACATTATACTCTGCACATTATACCTGGACATTACATTCTGGACGTTATACTCTGCACATTATCCCTGGACATTATACTCTGGACATTATACTCCGGACATTATTTTCTGGATATTATACTCTGGACATTACACTCCAGACATTATACTCTGGGACATTATAATCTGTACATTATACTCTGGACATTACACTCTGGACGTTATAATCTGATATTATAATCGGGACATTATTCTCTGGACGTTACATTCTGGACATTATTCCTCAGACATTATACTCTGGACATTATCCCTGGATATTATACTCCAGACATTGCACTCTGGACATTATACTCTGCACATTATACTCTGAATATTATGCCTCGGACATTATTCTCTGGATATTATACTCTGGACATTATACTCTGGACATTATACTCTGGATATTATACTCCGGACATTATAACCTGGATATTATATTCTAGACATTACACCCTGGAAGTTTACTCCGGACATTATAATCAGAACATTATACTCTGGTCGTTACACTCTGGACATTATTCCTCAGACATTATAGTCTGGACATTATACTCTGGACATTACACTCTGGACATTACACTCTGGACATTATTCTTCAGACATTACACTCTGGCGATTATACTCTACAAATTATACACTGGACATTATGCCTCGGACATTATACTCTGGACAATATCCCTGGACATTATACTCAGGACATTATACTCTGCACATTATACTCTGGAAATTATACACCGGATGTTATATTCTGGATATTACACACCGGACATTATAGTCTGGACATTATACGCTGCACATTATACTCTGGACATTATACTCCGGACATTACACTCTGGAGATTCTACTCTGCAAATTATACTCTGAACATTATGCCTTGGACATTATACTCTGGACATTATCCCTGGACATTATACTCTGAACATTATACTCCGGACATTACACTCTGGACATTATACTCCGGAAATTATACTCTGAACATTATACTCTGCATATTATACTCTGGACATTATACTCTGGGCATTATATACTGGACATTTTGCTCTGCACATTATGCCTGGACATTATACTCTGGACATTATCCCTGGACATTAGACTCTGGACATTATACTCTGCACATTATATTCTGGACATTATACCCTGGACATGACACTCTGGTCATTATACTCTGCACATTATCCCTGGACGTTATACTCTGCACATTATCCCTGGACATTATACACTGGACATTATACTCTGGACATTATACTCTGGACATTACACTCTGGACATTATACTCTACACATTATCCCTGGACATTATACTCTGGATATTATACTCTGCACATTATCCCTGGACATTATACTCTGCACATTATACCTGGACATTACATTCTGGACGTTATACTCTGCACATTATCCCTGGACATTATACTCTGCACATTATCCCTGGACATTATACACTGGACATTATACTCTGGACATTATACTCTGGACATTACACTCTGGACATTATACTCTACACATTATCCCTGGACATTATACTCTGGATATTATACTCTGCACATTATCCCTGGACATTATACTCTGCACATTATCCCTGGACATTATACTCTGGACATTATACTCCGGACATTATTTTCTGGATATTATACTCTGGACATTACACTCCGGATATTATACTCCGGGACATTATAATCTGTACATTATATTCTGGACATTACACTCTGTACGTTATAATCTGATATTATAATCGGGACATTATTCTCTGGACGTTACATTCTGGACATTATTCCTCAGACATTATACTCTGGACATTATCCCTGGATATTATACTCCAGACATTGCACTCTGGACATTATACTCTACACATTATACTCTGAATATTATGCCTCGGACATTATTCTCTGGATATTATACTTTGGACATTATACTCTGGACATTATACTCTGGACATTATACTCTGGATATTATACTCCGGTCATTATAACCTGGATATTATATTCTAGACATTACACTCTGGAAGTTTACTCCGGACATTATAATCAGAACATTATACTCTGGCCGTTACACTCTGGACATTATTCCTCAGACATTATAGTCTGGACATTACACTCTGGACATTACACTCTGGACATTATTCTTCAGACATTACACTCTGGCGATTATACTCTACAAATTATACACTGGACATTATGCCTCGGACATTATACTCTGGACAATATCCCTGGACATTATACTCAGGACATTATACTCTGCACATTATATTCTGGACATTATACTCTGGAAAGTATACACCGGACGTTATATTCTGGATATTACACCCCAGACATTATAGTCTGGACATTATACGCTGCACATTATACTCTGGACATTATACTCCGGACATTACACTCTGGAGATTCTACTCTGCAAATTATACTCTGAACATTATGCCTTGGACATTATACTCTGGACAATATCCCTGGACATTATACTCTGGACATTATAAGCTGGACATTATACTCTGGACATTATACTCTGCACATTATACTCTGGACATTATACACTGGACATTTTACTCTGGACATTATCCTTGGACATTATACACTGGGCATTTTACTCTGGACATTATCCCTGGACATTATACTCTGGACATTATAAGCTCGACATTATACTCTGGACATTATGCATCCGACATTATACTCTGTACTCTATCCCTGGACATTATACACTGGACATTTTACTCTGGACATTATCCCTGGACATTATACACTGGGCATTTTACTCTGGACATTATCCCTGGACATTACACTCTGAACATTATACTCCGGACATTACACTCTGGACATTATACTCTGAACATTATACTCTGGATATTACACTCTGGACATTATACTCCGGAAATTATACTCTGAACATTATACTCTGCATATTATACTCTGGACATTATACTCTGGACATTATACACTGGACATTTTGCTCTGCACATTATGCCTGGACATTATACTTTGGACAATATCCCTGGAAATTATACTCTGGACAATATCCTTGGACATTATATTCTGCACATTATACTCTGCACATTATACTCTGGACATTATACTCTGGACAATATCCCTGGACATTATACTCTGGACATTATACTCTGCACATTATATTCTGGACATTATACTCTGGAAATTATACACCGGACATTATATTCTGGATATTACGCACCGGACATTATAGTCTGGACATTATACGCTGCACATTATACTCTGGAAATTATACTCCGGACATTACACTCTGGAGATTCTACTCTGCAAATTATACTCTGAACATTATGCCTTGGACATTATACTCTGGACAATATCCCTGGACATTATACTCTGGACATTATACTCTGGACATTTTACTCTGGACATTATCCCTGGACATTATACTCTGGACATTATATTCTGGACATTACACTCTGAACATTATACTCCGGACATTACACTCTGAACATTATACTCGAGACATTACACTCTGAACATTATACTCCGGACATTACACTCTGAATATTATACTCCGGAAATTATACTCTGAACATTATACTCCGGACATTATACTCCGGAAATTATACTCTGGACATTATACTCCTGACATTACACTCTGGACATTATACTCCGGAAATTATACTCTGAACATTATACTCTGCATATTATACTCTGGACATTATACAGTGGACATTTTGCTCTGCACATTATGCCTGGACATTATACTCTGGACATTATCCCTGGACATTAGATTCTGGACATTATACTCTGGACATTATATTCTGGACATTATACCCTGGACATGACACTCTGGTCATTATACTCTGCACATTATCCCTGGACGTTATACTCTGCACATTATCCCTGGACATTATACACTGGACATTATACTCTGGACATTACACTCTGGACATTATACTCTACACTTTATCCCTGGACATTATACTCTGGACATTATACTCTGGACATTACACTCTGGACATTACACCCTGGACATTATACTCTACACTTTATCCCTGGACATTATACTCTGGATATTATACTCTGCACATTATACTCTGGACATTATACTCTGGACAATATCCTTGGACATTATACTCTGGACATTATACTCTGGACATTATAAGCTGGACATTATACTCTGGACATTATAAGCTGGACATTATACTCTGGACATTATACTCTGCACATTATACTCTGGACATTACACTCTGGACATTATCCCTCGACTTTATACTCTGGACATGATACTGTGCACATTATCCCTGGACATTATACTCTGCACATTATACACTGGATATTTTACTCTGGACATTACACTCTGGACATTACACTCTGTTCATTATACTCTGGACTTTATATTCTGGACATTATCACTGGACATTATACTCTGGACATGATACTCTGCACATTATCCCTGGACATTACACTCTGGACATTACACTCTGTTCATTATACTCTGGACTTTATACTCTGCACATTATCCCTGGACATTACACTTTGGACATTATACTCTGGACATAATGCTCTGGACATTATACTCTGGACATTATACTCTGGACATAATGCTCTGGACATAATGCTCTGGACATTATACTCTGGACATTATTCTCTGGACATTGTACGCTGGACATTATACTCTGGACATTATCCATGGACATTATACTCTGGACATTATACTCCGGACATTATACACCAGACATTATATTCTAGTCATTATACTCTGGACATTATGCCCCGAACATTACACTCTGGACATTCTACTCTGGACATTATACTCTGGACATTATACTCTGGACATTAGGCTCTGGTCATTACACTCTGGTCATTATACTCTAGAAATTAACTGCGGACATTATACTCCGGACATTATGCCCCGGACATTATACTCTGGACATTATACTATGGACATTATCACTCGACATTATACTCTGGACATTATTCCTGGACATTATACTCTGGACATTATACACTGCACGTTATACTCTGGACATTAACCTGGACATTATACTCTGGACATTATCCGTGGACATAATATTCTGGATATTACACTCTGGACATTCTACTCCAGACATTATACTCCGGACATTATATTCTGGACATTATACTCTGGACATTATGCTCTGTACCTTATACTCTGGACATTATCGCTGGACATTATACTCTTGACATTAAACTCTGGAAGTTATACGCTGAACGTTATACTCTGGACATTATTCCTGGACATTATACTCTGGACATTATCCATGGACATTATACTCTGGACATTATACTCTGGACATTATACTCCGGAAATTATGCCCTGCACATTATACGCAGTACATTATACTCTGGACATTATCCCTGGAAATTATACGCTGCACAATATCCATGGACATTATACTCCGGACATTATACTCTGGACATAAGGCTCTGGATATTATACTCTGAACATTATACTCCGGACATTAAACTCTGGACATTATCCCTGGACATTATATTCTGGAGATTATACTCTGGACATTATCCATCGTCGTTACATCCTGGGCATTATACTCTGAAAATTAACTCTGGACATTATACTCCGGACATTATGCACCGGACATTATACTATGGATTTTATACTCTGGACATTATCCCTGGACATTATACCCTGACATTATACTCTGGACTATCCCTGGACATTATACATAGAAACATAGAAACATAGAAAATAGGTGCAGGAGTAAGCCATTCGGCCCTTCTAGCCGGCACCGCCATTCAATGAGTTCATGGCTGAACATGCAACTTCAGGACCCCATTCCTGCTTTCTCGCCATACCCCTTGATTCCCCCTAGTAGTAAGGACTTCATCTAACTCCTTTTTGAATATATTTAGTGAATTGGCCTCAACAACTTTCTGTGGTAGAGAATTGCACAGGTTCATCACTCTCTGGGTGAAGAAGTTTCTCCTCATCTCGGTCCTAAATGGCTTACCCCTTATCCTTAGACTGTGACCCCTGGTTCTGGACTTCCCCAACATTGGGAACATTCTTCCTGCATCTAACCTGTCTAAATCCGTCAGAATTTTAAACATTTCTATGAGATCCCCTCTCATTCTTCTGAACTCCAGTGAATACAAGCCCAGTTGATCCAGTCTTTCTTGATAGGTCAGTCCCGCCATCGCGGGAATCAGTCTGGTGAACCTTCGCTGCACTCCCTCAATAGCAAGAATGTCCTTCCTCAAGTTAGGAGACCAAAACTGTACACAATACTCCAGGTGTGGCCTCACCAAGGCCCTGTACAACTGTAGTAACACCTCCCTGCCCCTGTACTCAAATCCCCTCGCTATGAAGGCCAACATGCCATTTGCTTTCTTAACCGCCTGCTGTACCTGCATGCCAACCTTCAATGACTGATGTACCATGACACCCAGGTCTCGTTGCACCTCCCCTTTTCCTAATCTGTCACCATTCAGATAATAGTCTGTCTCTCTGTTTTTACCACCAAAGTGGATAACCTCACATTTATCCACATTATACTTCATCTGCCATGCATTTGCCCACTCACCTAACCTATCCAAGTCACTCTGTAGCCTCATAGCATCCTCCTCGCAGCTCACACTGCCACCCAACTTAGTGTCATCCGCAAATTTGGAGATACTACATTTAATCCTCTCATCTAAATCATTAATGTACAATGTAAACAGCTGGGGCCCCAGCACAGAACCTTGCGGTACCCCACTAGTCACTGCCTGCCATTCTGAAAAGTACCCATTTACTCCGACTCTTTGCTTTCAGTCTGCCAACCGGTTCTCAATCCACGTCAGCACACTACCCCCAATCCCATGTGCTTTAACTTTGCACATTAATCTCTTGTATGGGACCTTGTCGAAAGCCTTCTGAAAGTCCAAATACACCACATCAACTGGTTCTCCCTTGTCCACTCTACTGGAAACATCCTCAAAAAATTCCAGAAGATTTGTCAAGCATGATTTCCCTTTCACAAATCCATGCTGACTTGAACCTATCATGTCACCTCTTTCCAAATGCGCTGCTATGACATCCTTAATAATTGATTCCATCATTTTACCCACTACCGATGTCAGGCTGACCGGTCGATAATTCCCTGTTTTCTCTCTCCCTCTTTTTTTAAAAAGCGAGAATACATTGGCTACCCTACACTCCATAAGAACTGATCCAGAGTCTATGGAATGTTGGAAAATGACTGTCAATGCATCCGCTATTTCCAAGGCCACCTCCTTAAGTACTCTGGGATGCAGACCATCAGGCCCTGGGGATTTATCAGCCTTCAATCCCATCAATTTCCCCAACACAATTTCCCGACTAATAAGGATTTCCCTCGTTTCCTCCTTCTTACTAGACCCGCTGACCCCTTTTATATCCGAAAGGTTGTTTGTGTCCTCCTTAGTGAATACCGAACCAAAGTACTTGTTCAATTGGTCTGCCATTTCTTTGTTCCTCGTTATGACTTCCCCTGATTCTGACTGCAGGGGACCGACATTTGTCTTTACTAACCTTTTTCTCTTTACATATCTATCAAAGCTTTTGCAGTCTGTCTTAATGTTCCCTGCAAGCTTCTTCTCGTACTCCATTTTCCCTGCCCTAATCAAACCCTTTGTCCTCCTCTGCTGAGTTCTACATTTCTCGCAGTCCCCGGGTTCTCTGCTATTTCTGGCCAATTTGTATGCCACTTCCTTGGCTTTAATACTATCCCTGATTTCCCTTGATAGCCACGGTTGAGCCACCTTCCCTTTTTTATTTTTACGCCAGACAGGGATGTACAATTGTTGTAGTTCATCCATGCGGTCTCTAAATATCTGCCATTGCCCATCCACTGTCAACCCCTTAAATATCATTCGCCAATCTATCCTAGCCAATTCACGCCTCATACCTTCAAAGTTACCCTTCTTTAAGTACTGGACCTGAATGGTCTCTGAATTAACTGTTTCATTCTCCATCATAATGTAGAATTCCACCATATTATGGTCACTCTTCCCCAAGGGGCCTCGCACAACGAGATTGCTAATTAATCCTCTCTCATTACACAACACCTAGTCCAATATGGCCTCCCCCCTAGTTGGTTCCTCGACATATTGGTCTAGAAAACCATCCCTTATGCACTCCAGGAAATCCTCCTCCACCGTATTGCTTCCAGTTTGGTTAGCCCAATCTATATGCATATTAAAGTCACCCATGATAACTGCTGCACCTTAATTGCATGCACCCCTAATTTCCTGTTTGATGCCCTCCCCAACATCACTACTACTGTTTGGAGGTCTGTACACAACTCCCACTGACGTTTTTTGCCCGTTGGTGTTCTGCAGCTCTACCCATATAGATTCCATACTCCGAACATTATACTCTGGACATTGTACTCTGGACATTATACACTGGACGTTATACTCTGGACATTATCCCTCGACATTATACCCTGGACATTATCCCTGGATATTATACTCGGACATTATATTCTGGACATTACACTCTGGACATTATACTCCGGACATTATACTCTGGACATTATACTCTGGATGTTATACGCTGGATGTTATACTCTGGACATTATTCCACGGACATTATACTCTGGACATTATTCGTGGACATTATTCGTGGACATTATACTCGGACATTATACTCTGGACATTATTCGTGGACATTATACTCGGACATTATACTCTGGACATTATCCGTGGACATTATACTCAGACATTATACTCTGGACATTATCCGTGGACATTATACTCGGACATTATACTCTGGACGTTACACTCTGGACATTATTCCATGGACATTATACTCTGGACATTATAATCTGGATGTTATACGCTGGACGTTATATTCTGGACATTATCACTGGGCATTAAACTCTGGACATTATCCGTGGACATTATACTCTGGACATTATATCCTGGACATAATACTCTAGACATTACACTCTGGACATTCTGTTCTGGACATTATGCTCTGGACATTATACTCTGGACATTATACTCCAGACACTATACTCTGGACATTATACTCTGGACATTATACTCTGGACATTATTCTCTGGACATTATACTCTGGACATTATACTCCGGACATTATTCTCCGGACATTATACTCTGGACATTATACTCTGGATGTTATGCTCCGGATATTATACCCTGGACATTATGCTCTGGACATTATACTCAGGTCATTATATTCTGGATATTATGCTCTGGATATTCTACCCTGGATGTTATTCTCCGGACATTATACTCTGGACATTATACTCTGGACATTATACTCTGGACATCATGCTCCTGCCTCGCTGCTACCAATGCCCCGTTCATACTGGCTGAAAAGCAGCTCTAAAAGCTAATAGTCAAGCCAATCAAAAGCCTGTATTCTATAAGTTTAACTGGTTAGCTATATTCCTCGGATATAGAGCCTCATTCCATCCCTTGCAAAGAAAGCATCCAAGGCCTCCTGCATTCTCTGAATAAAAGAACACATCGAGGACTTCACACCATAAGTGCTGGCTTGGCTCAGTGGATAACATTGCAATGTAGGTACATAGTAACATGAGGAGGCCATTCAATCAGATCATGGCTGAACTATATCTGAACTCCATCTACCCAACTTGGTTCTGTAACCTTGGTTAACACAAACCTATCAATCTCAGTTTTGACATTTTCAATTGACCCGCAGCCTCAACAGCTTTTTGGGGGAGAGAGTTCCCGATTCCCACTTACCTTTGTGTGAAGAAGTGCTTCCTGACATCACCCCTGAACGGCCGGGCTCTAATTTTAAGGTTCTGTCCCTTGTTCTGGACTACCCCCATCAGAGGAAATAGTTTCTCCATATCTACCCCATTGAATCCTTTAATCATCTTAAACAGCTCAATTAGGTCACCCCTTAATCTTCTATACTCAACGGACATTTGTGTCTGACTCGAAGGTTGCATGGATTCAGCAGCCGCTCCCTGCCCCCCCCCCACATTCTGGGAGTTGACACAGAATCTCGGGCCACATACCTGTGTGGTATTAGGGGGGCAGTGAGTGAGCGATATATAAAAACTGACCCTTGTCCGCCTGTCCTGGTGAATGCTGGACATCGCTTGGTGAACTGACCAACATTCCTCCCTCAAGCCGCACAACTAAAAAAGCAAATTAGCTGGACACTGATATTATTCACATCCCCGAACTAATAGGTTACAACTATCAGGAAAGACTGAACCGGCTGGATCTCGTCTCTCTAGGGGTGTGACCTAATACAAATCTTTAAAATTATGAAGTGCGTTTGATAGTGTAGACATAGAGAAGAGCTTCTCACTTTTAGGTGAGTCCAAAACTAGGGGTCATAAATTTAACACAGTCACTAATGGATCCAATATGGAATTCAGGAGAAACTTCTTTACCCAGAGAGTGGTGAGAATGTGGAACTCACTGCCACAGGGAGGGGGTGAAGCAAATAGTATCGATGTATTTAAGGGGAGGCTGGACAAGCGTATGGGGGAGAAGGGAATAGAGGGTTATGCTGATAGGGTGAGATGGTGTGGTGGGGGGGAGGGGGGGTGGAGTCCCGTGTGGAGCATAATCACCGGCAAGGACCCGTTAGGCTGAATGGCCTGTTTCTGCCTGTACATTCGATGTCATTCTGTGCAATTGCTGTTTGAATCCTGGTGCTGTGAGTAAAAAGGCCGCTGTAATTTGCTGCATAATGGTTGTTATATATGTGGAATTGTATTTATCTGTACAGCCACCAGAGGGCTCTTCCCCTGGAGTCCCAAGGGATCCCATAATCCCTTGGGAGCTCAGGTATGAGAGGCACTCTGAAGACCTGCAATAAAAGACTAAGGTCACACTTTACTTTGAGCTCACAGTGTTCAGTCTGACTCTTTCTCCATACACAACAACCGGCGACAGATAGCGAACCCAAAGATGCAGAGAACAGTGGGCAGCATGGAGAAATTCTCAGAGGGAGATGATTGGGAAACTTTTGTGGAGCGACTCGACCAATACTTCGTGGCCAACGAGCTAGATGGGGAAGAGAGCGCTGCCAAATGAAGGGCGATCCTCCTCACCGTCTGTGGGGCACCAACGTATGGCCTCATGAAGAATCTGCTCACTCCAGCGAAACCCACGGAGAAATCGTACGACGATTTGTGCACACTGGTCCGAGAGCATTTGAACCCGAAGGAAAGCGTTCTGATGGCGAGGTACCGGTTCTACACCTACAAAAGGTCTGAAGGCCAGGAAGTGGCGAGTTATGTCGCTGAGTTAAGACGTCTTGCAGGACATTGCGAATTTGAAGGACATTTGGAGAACATACTCAGCGACGTTTTCATACTTGGCATTGGCCACGAAACCATACTTCGCAAACTTTTGTCTGTAGAGATCCCAACCTTGAGTAAGGCCATAGCGATAGCCCAGGCATTCATTGCCACCAGTGACAATACGAAGCAAATCTCTCAGCACACAAGTGCTGCTACAAATACTGTGAACAAAGTGATGTTGTTTTCGAATCGTAATGTACAGGGCAGGTCACACATACCTGCAGCTACATGTCCGCAGATGACTCAGAGTCCACCATCAAGGGTGATGAATGCAAGGCCATTAACAACTTGTTGGCGCTGCGGGGGTGATCTCCGTTTACATTCATGCTGATTCAAAGAATACATTCGCAAGGGCTGTGGAACAATGGGACACCTCCAACGAGTGTGCAGGCGAGCTGCAAAGCCTGTTAAACCTGCAAACCACCATGTTGCAGAGGAGGACAGATCCACGGAGGATCACGACGAACCAGAGCCTCAGATAGAGGAGGCAGAGGTACATGGGGTCCGCACATTCACCACAAATTGTCCCCTGATAATGCTGAATGTTGAACTAAATGGACTCCCGGTGTCAATGGAGCTGGACACGGGCGCGAGCCAGTCCATCATGGGCAAAAAGACTATCGAACGGTTGTGGTGCAACAAATCCTCAAGGCCAGTCTTAACTCCAGTTCGCACGAAACTAAGAACTAGCACAAAAGAATTGATTCCTGCAATCAGCAGTGCTATCATAAAGGTTTGCTACGATGGAGTGGTGCACAAGCTACCATTCTGGATGGTATAAGGCGATAGTCCCACGCTGCTCGATAGGAGCTGGCTGGGAAAGATACACTGGAACTGGGGACACAGTTTTAGGATAAGGGGTAGGCCATTTAGGACTGAGATGAGGAGAAACTTCTTCACTCAGAGAGTTGTTAACCTGTGGAATTCCCTGCCGCAAAGAGTTGTTGATGCCAGTTCATTGGATATATTCAAGAGGGAGTTAGATATGGCCCTTATGGCTAAAGGGATCAAGGGGTATAGAGAGAAAGCAGGAAAGGGGTACTGAGGGAATGATCAGCCATGATCTTATCGAATGGTGGTATCGAAGGGCCGAATGTCCTACACCTGCACCTATTTTCTATGTTTCTATGTTTCTATGACGTCCGACGCTATTGCCCGCTGACGACATTTCGTCTGCCTAGGTCTTAAACAAATTTCCTTCGCTGTTCGGCCAGGCATCGGAAAATTTCAAGGAGCAAAAGTGCAGATCCACCAAATTCCGGGGGCGTGACCCATCCATCACAAGGCAAGGGCAGTACCGTACATGATGAAAGAAAGAGTAGAGTTCGAGCTAGACCGGCTGCAACGAGAGGGTATCATTTCACCGATCGAGTTCAGCGCGTGGGCCATTCCTATTATCTCAGTCTTGAAGGGAGACGGCACCGTCAGAACCTGTGGCGATTATAAAGTAACTATCAATCGTTTCTCCCTGCAGGACCAATACCCACTACCAAAGGCCGACGACCTCTTTGCAATGCTGGCGGGAGGAAAGCTGGATCTGACTTCAGCCTACATGCCGCAGGAACTGGAGGAATCATCGAAGGCCCTCACCCGCATCAACATGCACAAAGGTCTTTATGTTTATAACAGATGCCCATTTGAAATCCGATCAGCGGCAGCGATATTCTAGAGAAACATGGAAACTTTACTGAAGTCGGTCCCGCACACCGTGGTTTTCCAGGACGACATTTTGGTCACAGGTCGGAACACAGTCGTGCACCTGCAGAACCTGGAGGAGGTTCTTAGTCAACGCAACCGCGTGGGGCTCAGGTTAAAATGCTCAAAGTGTGTTTTCCTTATGCCTGAAGTGGAGTTCCTGGGAAGGAGGATTGCGGCGGACGGTATCAGGCCCACCAACGTGAAGACGGAGGTAATCGAGAACACACCGAGGCCACAGAACGTGACGGAGCTGCGGTCGTTTCTGGGACTCCTGAACTTCTTACCGGGTCTCAGCACACTGCTAGAACCACGACATGTCTTACTACGAAAAGGGGGCGAATGGGTTTGGAGCAAAAGCCAAGAAAATGCCTTTGTAAAAGCGAGAAAATTGTTATACTCAAACAAATTGCTTGTGTTGTATGATCCATGTAAGCGTTTGGTACGAGCATGTGATGCGTCGTCATATGGCGTCGGGTGTGTATTGCAACAAGCTAATGATTTCGGGAAACTGCAACCGGTTGTTTATGCATCCAGGAGTCTGTCTAAGGCTGAGAGAGCCTGCAGCATGATTGAAAAAGAAGCGTTAGTGTGTGTCTATGGGGTAAAGAAAATGCATCAATACCTGTTTGGGCTAAAATTAGAATTGGAAACTGACCATAAGCCACTTATATCCCTGTTTTCCGAGAGTAAAGGGATAAATACCAACGCATCGGCCCGCATCCAGAGATGAGTGCTCACGTTACCTGCATACAACTACGCCATCCGCCACAGGCCAGGCACAGAAAACTGCGCCGATGCTCTCAGTAGGCTGCCATTGCTCACCACAGGGGTGGAAATGGTGCAGCCCGCAGATCTAGCCATGGTTATGGAAGCATTTGAGAGTGAGCAATCACCCGTCACTGCCCGGCAGATCAAAATCTGGACAAGCCAGGACCCCTTATTATCTTAAGTCAAAAGCTGTGTGCTTCACGAGAGCTGGTCCAACACCCCAGTGGAAATACAGAAAGAGATAAAGCCGTTCCAGCGGCGCAAAGATGAAATGTCTATACAGGCAGACTGCCTTCTGTAGGGCAATCGAGTAGTGGTCCCAAAAAAGGGCAGAGACATAAGAACATAAGAACATAAGAATTAGGAACAGGAGTAGGCCATCTAGCCCCTCGAGCCTGCTCCGCCATTCAATAAGATCGTGGCTGATCTGGTCGTGGACTCAGCTCCACTTACCCGCCCTCTACCCGTAACCCTTAATTCCCTTATTGGTTAAAAATCTATCTAGCTGTGACTTGAATACATTTAATGAGCTCGCCTCAACTGCTTTCCTGGGCAGAGAATTCCACAGATTCACAACCCTCTGGGAGAAGAAATTCCTTCTCAACTCGGTTTTAAATTGGCTCCCCCGTATTTTGAGGCTGTGCCCCCTAGTTCTAGTCTCCCCGACCAGTGGAAACAACCTCTCTGCCTCTATCTTGTCTATCCCTTTCATGATTTTAAATGTTTCTATAAGATCACCCCTCATCCTTCTGAACTCCAACGAATAAAGACCAGTCTACTCAATCTATCATCATAAGGTAACCCCCTCATCTCCGGAATCAGCCGAGTGAATCATCTCTGTACCCCCTCCAAAGCCAGTATATCCTTCCTTAAGTAAGGTGACCAAAACTGCACGCAGTACTCCAGGTGCGGCCTCACCAATACCCTATACAGTTGCAGAAGGACCTCCCTGCTTTTGTACTCCATCCCTCTCGCAATGAAGGCCAATATTCCATTCGCCTTCCTGATTACCTGCTGCACCTGCAAACTAACTTTTTGGGATTCATGCACAAGGACCCCCAGGTCCCTCTGCACCGCAGCATGTTGTAATTTCTCCCCATTCAAATAATATTCCCTTTTACTGTTTTTTTCCCCAAGGTGGATGACCTCACACTTTCCGACATTGTATTCCATCTGCCAAACCGTAGCCCATTCGCTTAACCTATCCAAATCTCTTTGCAGCCTCTCTGTGTCCTCTACACAACCCGCTTTCCCACTAATCTTAGTGTCATCTGCAAATTTTGTTTCACTACACTCTGTCTCCTCTTCCAGGTCATCTATGTATATTGTAAACAGTTGTGGTCCCAGCACTGATCGCTGTGGCACACCACTAACCACTGATTTCCAACCTGAAAAGGACCCATTTATCCCGACTCTCTGCTTTCTGTTCGCCAGCCAATTCTCTATCCATGCTAATACATTTCCTCTGACTCCGCGTACCTTTATCTTCTGCAGTAACATTTTGTGTGGCACCTTATCGAATGCCTTTTGGAAATCTAAATACACCACATCCATCGGTGCACCTCTATCCACCATGCTCGTTATATCCTCAAAGAATTCTAGTAAATTAGTTAAACATGATTTCCCCTTCATGAATCCATGCTGCGTCTGCCTGATTGCACTATTCCTATCTAGATGTCCTGCTATTTCTTCCTTAATGATAGTTTCAAGCATTTTCCCCACTACAGATGTTAAACTAACCGGCCTATAGTTACCTGTCTTTTGTCTGCCCCCTTTTTAAACAGCTTCATCAATGACCTCCACAGTACCCACCCAGGCATCGTAATGATGAAAGCGATAGCCAGGTCCCACGTGTGGTGGCCCGGTATTGATGCGGACTTAGAGTCCTGCGTTCACAGATGTAATACATGCCCGTAGTTAAGCAATGTACCCAGGGAGGCACCGCTAAGTTTATGGTCTTGGCCCTCCAAACCGTGGTCTAGGGTACACGTCGACTATGCAGGCCCGTTCCTGGGAAAAATGTTCCTTGTGGTTGTAGACGTGTACTCCAAGTGGATTGAATGTGAGATAATGTCGGCTAGCATGTCCGCTGCCACTACTGAAAGCCTGCGGGCCATGTGTACCACTCACAGCCTACCCGATGTTCTGGTGAGTGACAATGGGCCATGTTTTACCAGTGCTGAGATCAAAGAATTCATGACCCGTAATGGGATCAAATATGTCACATCTGCCCCGTTCAAACCAGCACCCAATGGTCAGGCAGAGAGAGCAGTGCAAACCATCAAGCAAGGCTTGAAGAGGGTAACTGAAGGCTCACTGCAGACTCGCCTATCCCGAGTCCTGCTTAGCTACGGCACGAGACCCCACTCACTCACTGGGATCCCACCTGCTGAACTGCTCATGAAAAGACCACTTAACACAAGGCTCTCATTAGTTCACCCTGATCTACATGAACAGGTAGAGAGCAGGCGGCTTCAACAAAGTGCATTCCATGATAGCGCAAATGTGACACGCAAGATTGAAATCAATGATCCTGTGTTTGTGCTGAGGGAGTGCCACACTGTCGGAGGGGCAGTACTGAGGGAGCGCCGCACTGTCGGAGGGGCAGTACTGAGTGAGTGCCGCACTGTCAGAGGGGCAGTGCTGAGGGAGTGCCGCACTGTCGGAGGGGCAGTACTGAGGGAGTTCTGCACCGTTAGAGGGGCAGTACTGAGGGAGTGCCGCACTGTCGGAGGTTCTGTCTTTCAGGTCAGACCTTAAACCGAGGCCCCGTCTGCTCTCTCACTGTTCAGTCACCTAAGAACTCACTTTTAGAGTGGAAGCAAGTCTTCCTCGATTCCGAGGGACTGCCTATGATGATGATAATGATATTGTTTGTGGGAGCTTGCTGTGCACAAATTGGCTGTCGCATTTCCTACCATCATCATCATAGCCAATCCCTCGGAATCGAGGAAGACTTGCTTCCACTCCTGAAGTGAGTTATTTGGTGGCTGAACTGTCCAATACGGGAGCCACAGACTCTGTCACAGGTGGGACAGACAGTGGTTGAGGGAAGGAGTGGGTGGGACTGGTTTGCCACACGCTCCTTCCGCTGCCTGCGCTTGACCTCTTCACGCTCTTGGCGTTGAGATTCGAAGAGCTCAATGCCCTCCCGGATGCACTTCCTCCACTTAGGGCGGTCTTTGGCCAGGGTCGGTGGGGATGTTGCACTTTATCAGGGAGGCTTTGAGGGTGTCCTTGTAACGTTTCCGCTGCCCACCTGGGGCTCACTTGCCGTGTCGGAGTTCCGAGTAGAGCGCTTGCTTTGGGAGTCTCATGTCGGGCATGTGAACAATGTGTACATTGCAACAGTGACTACACTTCCAAAAGTACTTCATTGGCTGTAAAGTGCTTTGAGAAGTCCGGTAGTCATGAAAGGCACGATACGAAATGCAAGTCTTTCTTCTGTTAAAGCAAATTCAGAAGCAGTCTCTCTCAGATGGATCTCTTGCTCCTAGCCCAGCATCCTGACTGGTCCCACCAGATAAAAAATAATGTACAGTCCAGAAATAGATCTATTTAGATATGGATCCTGAAACAGTGTTTTATTCTTTAGTCAAATGCAACACAATAAAATAAGGGGAAAATCTAATTAACAGATTTGCTAATGAGCATCACATGGGTAATAAGGTTTACGGTCTCATGTTGCTGTTTATAAATATCGGATAACACACAGCTGGGAGGGAGCGGAGGCTGAAATTCAGTCATTGGATTCCAAGAGAGCAAAACACAAGTTGTTTGTCGCTCCGGAGATTCGATTACTGCCTAAAAAACAACGGCATCTCCTTGTTTATTGACTTTTCAATCTTGTGCTCATTGTTTGCTAACGATCCTCCACTTTCAATCCTGGGATCCTGAAAAGCACAGCGGTTTGGGGAATGGGGAACTTTCTGTAACTGAGGCTGAGAATGGCCAAGGGGAAGGAAGTCCCTCCCCAGCAAAGGGCCAAGAAAGCCTTTGGAGAAAGCGGCCAGCGAAACCAGGCAAGAAGTGGAGAAAGTCAAGGGCGGTTACTCCAACTACAATGTAACGAAGCATATTCACCCTGTGATAGATTCATTACAACATCACAAACACACGCACACAAGATGGAGCCACAGGAACTTGTCATGTGACCTTGTTACATGACCCTTTTATTGTATTTACAACAGTAGTTGCAGTAGCACAGTAGTCCACCAGGGGGAGCTCTGTATTACAACCCAGACCATGAGCATCGTGAACTCCTTTGTGAAAGATATTTTGCAACACACGGCAGTGGGGCTTCCCGCGTGGGCCCCGCGTCACAACAGGCGCCCAACCATTATCTCCCGGGAGATCTGGACCACCATTGCATGCATGCTGCAGAGAGTGTCTCACCTCCTGACTCCCCAAAGCCCCCCCACCATCTACAAGGCACAAGTCAGGAGTGTGATGAAACACTCTCCACTTGCCTGGATGGTGCAGCTCCAACAACACTCGAGAAGCTCGACACCATCCAGGACAAAGCAGCCGCTTGCTTGGTTCCCCATCCCCCACCTTCAACACTCACTCCCTCCACCACCGGCGCCCCCTGGCTGCAGTGTGCACCATCTACAAGATGCACTGCAGCAACTCGCCAAGGCTTCTTCGGCAGCACCTCCCAAACCCGCGACCTCTACCACCTAGAAGGACAAGGGCAGCAGGCGCATGGGAACACCACCACCTCCACGTTCCCCTCCCAGTCACACACCATCCTGACTTGGAAATATATCGGCCGTTCCTTCATCGTTGCTGGGTCACAATCCTGGAACTCCCTCCCTAACAGCACTGTGGGAGCACCTTCACCACACGGACTGCAGCGGTTCAAGAAGGCGGCTCACCACCACCTTCTCAAGGGCCAATTAGGGATGGGCAATAAATGCCGGCCTTGCCAGCGATGCCCACATCCCATTGAGCAATTTTTAAAAATACTGCTGCTGCCCGGGGAAGGCATGTCGCAATGGAAAAAAGGCTATGACCAAGTACTCCTGCTCCAAGTGAAATGTTATAATGCACTGAGATGCTAAATCCTCTGGAAAAGACTGGCTCAGGCCCAGCTGGAGTATTGTGGCCAATTCTGGGCACCACACTTTAGGAAGGATGTCAAGGCCTTGGAGAGGGTGCAGGGGGGATTTACACAACTGTTTCCAGGGATGAGGGACTTCAGATACGTGGAGAGACTGGAGAAGCTGGGGCTGTTCTCCTTTGACCAGAGGTTAAGAGGCGATTTGATGGTTGGTGTTTAAAATAATGAGACGCTTTGATGGAGTTACAACTCTGACTAGAAACTGTTTGTAGTGGCAGGATGTGGATAACCGGAGAACACAGATTGAAGGTCATCGGCAAATGAACCAGAGATGACAGGAGGAATGTGTTTTATACGCAGCGAGTTGTTGTGATCGGGAACGCGCTGCCTGAAAGGGCGATGGGAGCAGATCAATAATAACTTTCAAACAGGGAATTGGACAAATACTTGAAAGGAAAAATGCTGTAGGTCTATGGGGAAAGCGGGTTGTGGGATTGATTGGATCGCCCTGTCACAGAGCCGGCACAGGCTCGATGGGCAGAATGGCCTCCTTCAGTGCTGTGTGCATCTATGATTGTATTAATGCCCCCGGAGGTGTCAGTGCTCCCTGTGGTTGCAGAGTGCAGGTGTGAGCAGGAAGGAGTAGGGGCAGCAGGTGTCCCCAATACTATGTTCCCCACACATCCCTCCCCTGCAACCCTCAAGCCCCCACCAGGGAGAAGCTATTGGCTTAACTCCAGCCCACCCTGCACAGATCAGACCAGGCAGTGAGGGCAGTGTACTCCCATTCCTTCCCCCACCTCCGTCTTCTGGTTATGCCACCCCACATCCTCAGTACTGCTCTCTCTCGGCAACTGATGCAAATTTAATAAGGAAATAAAGGACTTGCATTTATATAGCACCTTTCATGATCTCAAGACATCCTCAAAGCGCTCACAATCAACAAAGTACTTGTCATTACAGGAAGCGCAACAGCCAAATTTGCGCACAGCAAGGAGATAAATGACCGGAAATTCTTATATATTAGGTGCTGGTTGAGGGCTAAACATGGGTTAAGGACACCAGCGATAACTCCTTTCCTCTTCTGTTTACATCCACCTGAGAGGGCACACAGGGCCTCGGTTTAACGTCTCATCTGAAAGACGGCCCCTCCAACAGTACGGCACTCCCTCAGTACTGTCCCTCCGACAGTGCAGCACTCCCTCAGTACTGTTCCTCCAACAGTGCAGCACTCCTTCAGTACTGTTCCTCCAACAGTGCGGCACTCCCTCAGTACTGTTCCTCTGACAGTGTAGCACTCCCTCAGTACTGCCCCTCTGACAGTGTAGCACTCCCTCAGTACTGCCCCTCCGACTGTGCGGCGCTCCCTCAGTACTGACTCTCCGACAGTGCAGCACTCCCTCAGTACTGACTCTCCGACAGTGTAGCACTCCCTCAGTACTGTCCCTCTGACAGTGTAGAACTCCCTCAGTACTGCCCCTCCGACAGTGCAGCACTCCCTCAGTACTGCCCCTCCGACAGTGCAGCACTCCCTCAGTACTGACTCTCCGACAGTGTAGCACTCCCTCAGTACTGACTCTCCGACAGTGTAGCACTCCCTCAGTACTGACTCTCCGACAGTGCAGCACTCCCTCAGTACTGACCCTCTGACAGTGCAGCACTCCCTCAGTACTGCCCCTCTGACAGTGCAACACTCCCTCAGTACTGCCCCCCCGACAGTGCAGCACTCCCTCAGTACTGCCCCTCTGACAGTGTAGCACTCCCTCAGTACTGCCCCTCCGACAGTGGGGCGCTCCCTCAGTACTGACTCTCCGACAGTGCAGCACTCCCTCAGTACTGACTCTCCGACAGTGTAGCACTCCCTCAGTACTGCCCCTCTGACAGTGCAGCACTCCCTCAGTACTGCCCCTCTGACAGTGTAGCACTCCCTCAGTACTGCCCCTCTGACAGTGTAGCACTCCCTCAGTACTGACTCTCCGACAGTGCAGCACTCCCTCAGTACTGCCCCTCCGACAGTGCAGCACTCCCTCAGTACTGCCCCTCTGACAGTGCAGCACTCCCTCAGTACTGCCCCTCCGACAGTGCAGCACTCCCTCAGTACTGCCCCTCCGACAGTGCAGCACTCCCTCAGTACTGCCCCTCCGACAGTGCAGCACTCCCTCAGTACTGCCCCTCTGACAGTGCAGCACTCCCTCAGTACTGCCCCTCTGACAGTGCAGCACTCCCTCAGTACTGCCCCTCTGACAGTGTAGCACTCCCTCAGTACTAACTCTCCGACAGTGCAGCACTCCCTTAGTACTGTCCATCTGACAGTGCAGCACTCCCTCAGTACTGCCCCTCCGACAGTGCGGCACTCCCTCAGTACTGCCCCTCTGACAGTGCAGCACTCCCTCAGTACTGCCCCTCTGACAGTGCAGCGCTCCCTCAGTACTGACTCTCCGACAGTGCAGCACTCCCTTAGTACTGTCCTTCTGACAGTGCAGCACTCCCTCAGTACTGTCCCTCTGACAGTGCGGCACTCCCTCAGTACTGCCCCTCTGACAGTGCGGCACTCCCTCAGTACTGCCCCTCCGACAGTGCAGCACTCCCTCAGTACTGCCCCTCTGACAGTGCAGCACTCCCTCAGTACTGCCCCTCCGACAGTGCAGCACTCCCTCAGTACTGACTCTCCGACAGTGCGGCACTCCCTCAGTACTGCCCCTCTGACAGTGCAGCACTCCCTCAGTACTGCCCCTCCGACAGTGCAGCACTCCCTCAGTACTGCCCCTCTGACAGTGCAGCACTCCCTCAGTACTGCCCCTCCGACAGTGTAGCACTCCCTCAGTACTGCCCCTCCGACAGTGCAGCACTCCCTCAGTACTGACTCTCCGACAGTGCGGTGCTCCCTCAGTACTGCCCCTCTGACAGTGCAGCACTCCCTCAGTACTGCCCCTCCGACAGTGCAGCACTCCCTCAGTATTGCCCCTCTGACAGTGCAGCACTCCCTCAGTACTGCCCCTCCGACAGTGTAGCACTCCCTCAGTACTGCCCCTCTGACAGTGCAGCACTCCCTCAGTACTGCCCCTCCGACAGTGCAGCACTCCCTCAGTACTGCCCCTCCGACAGTGTAGCACTCCCTCAGTACTGCCCCTCCGACAGTGCAGCACTCCCTCAGTACTGTCCCTCCGACAGTGCAGCACTCCCTCAGTACTGTCCCTCCGACAGTGCGGGGCTCCCTCAGTACTGACTCTCCGACAGTGCGGCACTCCCTCAGTACTGACTCTCCGACAGTGCGGTGCTCCCTCAGTACTGCCCCTCTGACAGTGCAGCACTCCCTCAGTACTGCCCCTCCGACAGTGCAGCACTCCCTCAGTATTGCCCCTCTGACAGTGCAGCACTCCCTCAGTACTGCCCCTCCGACAGTGTAGCACTCCCTCAGTACTGCCCCTCTGACAGTGCAGCACTCCCTCAGTACTGCCCCTCCGACAGTGCAGCACTCCCTCAGTACTGCCCCTCCGACAGTGCAGCACTCCCTCAGTACTGACTCTCCGACAGTGCGGTGCTCCCTCAGTACTGCCCCTCCGACAGTGCAGCACTCCCTCAGTACTGTCCCTCCGACAGTGCAGCATTCCCTCAGTACTGTCCCTCCGACAGTGCGGGGCTCCCTCCGTACTGACTCTCCAACAGTGCGGCACTCCCTCAGTACTGCCCCTCCGACAGTGCAGCACTCCCTCAGTACTGCCCCTCCAACAGTGCAGCACTCCCTCAGTACTGCCCCTCCGACAGTGCAGCACTCCTTCAGTACTGCCCCTCCGACAGTGCGGCAGTCCCTCAGTACTGCCCCTCCGACAGTGCAGCACTCCCTCAGTACTGCCCCTCCGACAGTGCAGCACTCCCTCAGTACTGCCCCTCCGACAGTGCGGCACTCCCTCAGTACTGCCCTTCCGACAGTGCGGCACTCCCTCAGTACTGCCCCTCCGACAGTGCAGCGGTCCCTCAGTACTGCCCCTCCGACAGTGCAGCACTCCCTCAGTACTGCCCCTCCGACAGTGCGGCACTCCCTCAGTACTGTCCCTCCGACAGTGCAGCACTCCATCAGTACTGCCCCTCCGACAGTGCGGCACTCCCTCAGTACTGCCCCTCCGACAGTGCGGCACTCCCTCAGTACTGCCCCTCCGACAGTGCAGCACTCCCTCAGTACTGCCCCTCAGACAGTGCAATGGTCGGCAGCTTTCCAAATGGTTCCGGCTGTATCACCGGTGTTAACAGGTTGGGAAGGAGACTGATGCCATCTTGAGGCCTTTAACACCTTGTTAAACCAGGCAAGGGAATGAGAATTACAGAGAATAAGCACAGATGCAGACCATTCGGCCCATTGGGTCCGTGCTGGGGTTTATGTTCCACACCAGCCTCCTCTCACACTCCTTCATCTCACCCCATCACCACATCCTTCTATTCCCTTCTCCCTCATGTGTTTATCCAGCTTCCCCTTAAATGCATCGATACTATTCGCCTCAACCCCTCCCTGTGGCAGCGAGTTCCACATTCTCACCGCCCTCTGGGTAAAGAGGTTTCTCCTGTATAAGAACATAAGAACTTAAGAAATAGGAGCGGGAGTCGGCCATACGACCCCTCGAGCCTGCTCCACCATTTAATACGACCATGGCTGATCCGATCATGGACTCCTCCACTTCCCCGCCCGCTCCCATAACCCCTTATTCCCTTATCGTTTAAGAAACTGTCTATTTCTGTCTAAAATTTATTCAATGTCCCAGCCTCCACAGCTCTCTGAGGCAGCAAATTCCACAGATTTACAACCCTCTGAGAGAAGAAATTTCTCCTCATCTCAGTTTTAAATGGGCGACCCTTTCTTCTAAGATCATGTCCCCTAGTTCTCGTCTCCCTCATCAGTGGAAACATCCTCTCTGCATCCACCTTGTCAAGCCCTCTCATAATCTTATACATTTCGATAAGATCACCTCTCATTCTTCTGAATTCCAATGAGTAGTGTCATGTTTGTGACCTTCATGTAACTGTAACCTTCATGTAACAACACTGCATACGGTATACACCTAAGAAATGCACACCTTGACCACAGGGGGTGAACTTGTGGGAGACACTCCTCACCTGGTCATCCAGGTATATAAAGGGAGGTCCCATGCAGGGTCATCACTCCTTGGTCCTGAGACTAAAGGTACAGGTCACAGAGTGACCTTGTCTGCAGTATGTGCCTCGTGTTGATTTACATTAGAGTGTAAGGACACAACATTTGGTGACGAGGAACGGGAATCAATGACTCACGAGAATGGCCACCGGTAGCACGGAGGAACGGTACTGTGTTGGTGAGGATGGGACGATTTCATTGAGAGGCTTCAGCAGAGCTTTGTCACGAAGGACTGGCTGGGAGCGGCAGCGGCTGACAAGCGAAGGGCGCATCTACTGACCAGCTGTGGACCTAAGGCATACGCGCTGATGAAAGACTTGCTCGCACTCGAGAAGCCTGTGGACAAGACCTTCGAGGAGCTCAGCAAACTGATCAGTGAGCACCTCTAACCGGCGAGCAGTGTACACATGACCCGACACCGATTCTATACACACCGACGTCGGGAAGGGCAGAGCATACCGGACTTTGTTGCGGACCTTCGGCGCTTGGCCAGCCTCTGTAAGTTCACAGACGCTGCAGGGGGCAGATGTTACGGGATTGGTCATGCTGGATATTTAGGAAACTAATTGAGACCAAGGACTTGGCCGCGGAAGCAGCGGTGTTGATGGCTCAAACCTTCATGGCGGGGGAGGAGGAAACCAAGATAATATACGCGCGCAACTCTGCTCCCAACGTGGCGATGGATCAGGGAGTTAACATTGTAAACGCGACTCAGAACCCCGCAGGCAGGCAAGGGCAATTCGACACCACTCAGGCAGTAACAGACTCTAGAGTGGGTCCTCAACAGAGACAATGGCAGGTCGAACGGACATTTACACCATCACAAGGGACAATACATCCCGGGATGGGACCATTGACACCCACAAACAGGGTGCTCAAGAGTAATCAAAGAGACAATCAGAGAGGAATGCCTGCTAACAGCTCTTTTGTTCACAACAATCTCAGCTCATGCTGGAGGTGTGGGGGCAGACATGCTGCAAAGAGCTGCAGGTTTCAGCAATTTATCTGCAGAAATTGCAACTTAAGTGGACATTTAGCCAGAATGTGCAGGAAGCCCGCAGCGAGGCTGGTTTACGAAGTGGATGAACCACAAGAGGGGTCTGCAAGGCAGGGTTATGCTTGGGACACAGCAATGGACGCTGAAGTTCAGCGGGTTCAGATGGCAAACATCCACAGCTCATACACAAAAACGCCACCTATGATGATGAGAGTATTGTTAAATGGTATCCCGGTGCGCATGGAGCTGGACACAGGGGCCAGCCAGTCACTTATGAGTGTCCAACAATTTGAGAAACTGTGGCCACTCAGAGCTAGCAGACCCAAACTAGAACGCATTGACACACAATTACGGACGTACATCAAAGAGATCATCCCAGTGCTAGGCAATGCAATGTTGGTGGTCACACATAATGGATTAGAGAACCGGCTGCCATTCTGGATTGTCCCGGGAAATGGTCCCGTGCTTTTGGAAAGGAGTTGGCTAGCCGAGGTGGACTGGAAATGGGGGGATGTGCACACCATTTCATCTGTGGAGCGAAGTTCATGCTCACAGGTCTTACAAAAGTTTGAGTCACTATTTCAACCTGATGTCGGGACTTTCAAAGGCACCAAAGTAAGGATACATATCACCCCGGATGCCACACCAGTGCACCACAAAGCCAGAGCTGTGCCGTATGTGATGCGGGAGAAAATTGAGAGTGAGTTGGACAGGTTGCTAAGAGAGGGCATAATTTCACCGGTTGAATTCAGCGACTGGGCAAGCCCCATCGTCCCTGTTCTAAAAACGGATGGTTCGGTCAGGATCTGTGGCGACTACAAGGCCACCATCAACCGAGTGTCACCACAAGACCAATACCCGCTTCCGAGAGCGGAGGATCTTTTTGCCATGCTGGCAGGCGGCAAGCTGTTCACCAAGTTGGACCTCACTTCAGCCTACATGACCCAGGAACTGGCTGAAGAATCCAAGCTACTGACCATCATCACCACGCACAAGGGGCTGTTTGTCTACAACAGGTGTCCGTTTGGCATTCGATCAGCAGCCGCTATCTTTCAAAGGAACATGGAAAGTGATACGTCCTTACTACACAGTATAAATGCACACAAGGCCCATGCTTGAGAGAAGGTCAGTCTGTGACCTGTCCTTTATTCCTTAGCACTCAAGTGATGAAGGTGGGTGGAGCTTCCCCTTTTGTACCTGAAGGTCCAGGTTAGGAGTGTCTCCCACCGAGTGGTCAGTGTTCTCACAGTGCACAACTTAGGTCAGTTTATACATGGGTTACAATGCTGGTTGAATAGATGACATCACCTCCCCCCCCAAAGTCTTATTGGGATCACAGGTTGAGTCTCTCTGGTGATTTACGCTCCCTTGTAGAGCGTCTGAGTTGGGGCTCCGGTTGTTGGGCGCTGGCCTGAGTGTCTGCTGTTTGCGGTGCCTCAGGCCTGTCCGGACTGCCCACAGTGACTGGGCTCTCCTCCCTTTGGTTCCAGTGTTCGGTCACCTGTGGTGGAGTGAACTCTATATCGTGTTCTTCCTCTGCTTCTTCTATGGGGTTGCTGAATCTCCTTTTTGTTTGATCCACATGTTTGTGGCAGATTTGTCCATTGGTAAGTTTAACTACCAGAATCCTATTTCCCTCTTTGGCAACCACAGTGCCTGCAAGCCATTTGGGCCCTGCAGCGTAGTTGAGGACAAAAAACAGGATCATTTACATCAATACATCGCGCCCTCGCATTCCTGTCATGGTAGTCATCTCGACAATTTCTTTCATGGTGGGGTGTATAAGGGATAATCGGGTTTTGAGCGTCCTTTTCATTAGTAGCTCTGCGGGTGGAACCCCTGTGAGCGAGTGTGGTCGGGATCTATAGGCCAACAGGAGGCGTGATAAGCGTCTTTGTAGGGAACCCTCTTGGAATCTGAGCATCCCCTGTTTGATTATCTGCACTGCTCGTTCTGCCTGGCCATTTGAGGCCGGCTTGAACGGTGCCGTTCTAACATGGTTAATTCCATTGCCTGCCATGAAGTCCTGGAATTCAGTACTTGTGAAGCACGGGCCATTGTCGCTGACCAAGATGTCCAGTAGACCATGGGCAGCGAACATTGCCCGTAGACTTTCTACCATGGCAGACGATATGCTTGAATTTAAAATGTCACACTCGATCCATTCGGAGTAGGCGTCTATTACAACCAAAAACATTTTTCCCATGAAAGGACCTGCGTAGTCCACATGGATGCGTGACCATGGCTTGGCGGGCCAGGACCAGGGGCTAAGGGGGGCTTCCCTGGGCGCATTGCCCAGCTGGGCACACGAGTTGCACCTGCGAACACAAAGTTCCAGGTCTGCGTCTATCCCTGGCCACCAAACGTGTGACCTGGCAATTGCCTTCATCATGACAATGCCCGGGTGCCCATTGTGGAGTTCTCTGATAAACAGTCTCTGCCCATCTGGGGCATGACTACGCGGTTTCCCCACAGTAGGCAATCGGCCTGAATTGAGAGTTCATCCTTGCGCCTGTGAAATGGTTTAAATTTCTCAGGGCATGCCCCGTACGTGGCTGCCCAGTCCCCATTCAGGACACATTTCTTGACTAGAGACAATAGCGGGTCTCTATTTGTCCAGACTTTAATCTGACGGGCTGTCACAGGTGAGCCTTCGCTTTCGAAAGCTTCAACAGCCATGACCATCTCAGCAGTGTAAGGGGTGGTTTTCAGGGGGTCAGCTTTCCCTTCTGACCTTATATGAGCGGTTCCGACTCGCTCCCACACCCTTGGTTCTAGACACTGGAATTATGAAGGGATCGTGACAGACTTGGACAGACAATCGGTTTCAAGGTAGGAAGCAGGTATGGCTTTATTGTGTTTAAAAAGAAGTAAAAGGCACACCTTTAATAAGACACAGAGACCAATACACACTGAGGGGTACAACACATTGAAGAAAATGTCAAATTGCAGCCTGTGGGGAAAAGAATACAGCTTAAACTCTAAATGGGGTAAAGAGGAGAATGCAGATACATTTACACAAGTTATCCCAGTCTCCCTGCTCCTAATTCCCCTAACTAACGAAGTTATAGCTCTGGGGGTTCAGGGGTTATGCTCACCAATCCCTTTAGACAGTTGTCGGTGAATCACGGTTTCGGGGTTCGCTGCACTTGGCCTTCTAGGTGAGCTGCACCCCGGATGGAGGAGAGGACTTCGGACTGTGTAGTCTTCGGTTGGGGTGAGTCCGTTGATGCAGTAAGTTGCGTTTTGGATGTAGAGGGTCAGTACCCACTTTCTTTGGTTAGGAATAGTTTCAGTTAGTCCCTTTTGGTAATTTCTCCCCCGTTGGTCGTTCAGAAGTAGATTGTAGAGCGGTTGTCAATTTGGTTGCTGACAACCTTCCGTTTCATGGGCCTCGTGATCGGTCAGTTCCTGATCAGTTCTGGTAGTTTCCTTCACTGTTCCATTTCTTCACTGTAGAGGAAGCAGGCTGCTTGTGTCTGTGCCTGTGTTCCCGTCTGTGACCTTGTTCCAGTCTGTGTTCTGCTAGTCTTTCCTTGTAAAACTGGGGATAGATATATTCCAAAAAAAAGGCTCCATTATCTCCCATCAAATCTCTTGGGCTCTGTTTAAACTGTTGTGTCCATTGATTTTCAAATGTCTCCTTTGTCAGCAGTAACTCGATTAGGGTGTGAGAATGTGCTATCACTGGGTTTGCATTGTTTTCGGATTGTCCAGTTTCCTGACCATGATTTCCATTGTGCTTGATTGGGTAATTCGATTATCTCTTAGAGGGTGAATAGCCTGGGATCCTTAATACACAAATTTGCTTCAGAGGTTGGCCCCAGCTCCTGTATTTGGTAATTCTTTTTTGCAGCCAAAATGTTGTAGAATCTTAAAATTAATATGCTCCTTCCCATAGATGTTTAGGGGATCTCAAGCTTCTGTAATTTAGGTTCATTTCAGTTACATTATATTCACCAGCATTTAGGCAACGTACAACCACATTACAGAAGGATAAAACCTAGATTAAAATTAAACAACATCAATTGGTCTCCTGAGGTTTGTCCATCACCCGGTAATGTCTGGATCCTACCCTTGAGAACTGCTCTCAGGCTGGCTGACACACAAGACAAACTCAAAACAATCACCTAAACATTACTGCAACATTAACCTCAATTCTAAACTAAACCTTAAAATGTAAAATGGTGCAGTGCTGCCTTAAACTAAAATGAGAGCTATGTACAACCACCACCCGTCTCCGGGTGGCCTGGTTAGTCCCTGTCAGGCCCATGCCTTGTGCGGCCTGATAGCCGCCTGGATGCTAGGGTTTCCCCGCAGCCGGTGAGCTGGAGACCCTTGTCTCTGGGACAGCTCGTTGCTACTGCTCCTATGAGACCCTCACCGCTGGAGGCGGCTGGCTGGTGGTCCCTACTCTGAGCGGCCTCTGTACTTCTGACCTTCGGCCTTTCCTGTCGGGCTGCCCTTCTCCCAGGGTAGAATCGCTGAGGTTCAGATGCCGGTGACCACGGTATCTTTGGCCGTGGTGTACGGAGGGTCCTTCTCAGGGCTTGGGTTACTGGGGGTGCGTCCGAATCCCAAACGATGGGTGAGATAGCCCCTCCAGTACTGCAATTCACCGCCCCTATAGGCACGGTTTCTGAGCCTGCCACATTCCCTGTGGGCCCTCCACCGTCGGGGGCGGCCAACGGAGGGTCCCTGTCCTGAGGACGGTTCACCCCTCCCGGCTGCCCTCTGTGCTTGGCTGACCCTGGGTTGTACAGCTTGCACTGGTTGATGTGGAACCACTTAGTACGGCGGGGCAGCTTTATGGCACAGACCATCGGGCTTGCCTTGTCCACAATGCTGTATGGCCCCAGATATAATGCTTCAAAAACCCCGACCGAGCATAGTTCCTCACCATGACCTGGCCTCCTATCTCCCATTCGTGGTGTTTGCTGGGTTCTAGCAGCAATCGGTTACTCCGATGCTGTCTGCCCATGTTACTAGCAGCCTGCCAGTGAATCTGTTTGAGGTGTTCAAACAGATTCCTGAAAAACCGGTCCCGGTTCACCCCTCTGAGCTGAGCTTCTGTGAGCACCGGGGCTAGGACATGGGTGGGGGTCCGCATGATCCGGCCAGTCATGAGCTCGTATGGGGAATACCCGGTGCTCTTTGACTGGCTGGCTCGGATCCCCATTAGGACCAATGGTAAGACCTCCACCCACTTTTGGGGTGAGTCTCCCGTTTCCTTCCGCAGCCTTTCTTTAATGGTGCGGTTTAAACACTCCACAATACCCGATGACTGGGGATTGTGGGCAACATGCCATTTCCTCTCAATGCCGAGCACCTTAAACATAGAAACATAGAAAATAGGTGCAGGAGTAGGCCATTCGGCCCTTCTAGCCTGCACCGCCATTCAATGAGTTCATGGCTGAACATTCAACTTCAGTACCCCATTCCTGCTTTCTCGCCATACCCCTTGATCCCCCTAGTAGTAAGGACTTCATCTAACTCCTTTTTGAATATATTTAGTGAATTGGCCTCAACAACTTTCTGTGGTCGAGAATTCCACAGGTTCACCACTCTCTGGGTGAAGAAATTCCTCCTCATCTCGGTCCTAAATGGCTTCCCCCTTATCCTTAGACTGTGTCCCCTAGTTCTGGACTTCCCCAACATTGGGAACATTCTTCCTGCATCTAACCTGTCTAACCCCGTCAGAATTTTAAACGTTTCTATGAGGTCCCCTCTCATTCTTCTGAACTCCAGTGAATACAAGCCCAGTTGATCCAGTCTTTCTTGATAGGTCAGTCCCGCCATCCCGGGAATCAGTCTGGTGAACCTTCGCTGCACTCCCTCAATAGCAAGAATGTCCTTCCTCAGGTTAGGAGACCAAAACTGTACACAATACTCCAGGTGTGGCCTCACCAAGGCCCTGTACAATTGTAGCAACACCTCCCTGCCCTTGTACTCAAATCCCCTCGCTATGAAGGCCAACATGCCATTTGCTTTCTTAACCGCCTGCTGTACCTGCATGCCAACCTTCAATGACTGATATACCATGACACCCAGGTCTCTTTGCACCTCCCCTTTTCCTAATCTGTCACCATTCAGATAATAGTCTGTCTCTCTGTTTTTACCACCAAAGTGGATAACCTCACATTTATCCACATTATACTTCATCTGCCATGCATTTGCCCACTCACCTAACCTATCCAAGTCGCTCTGCAGCCTCATAGAATCCTCCTTGCAGCTCACACTGCCACCCAACTTAGTGTCATCTGCAAATTTGGAGATACTACATTTAATCCCCTTGTCTAAATCATTAATGTACAGTGTAAACAGCTGGGGCCCCAGCACAGAACCTTGCGGTACCCCACTAGTCACTGCCTGCCATTCTGAAAAGTACCCATTTACTCCTACTCTTTGCTTCCTGTCTGACAACCAGTTCTCAATCCATGTCAGCACACTACCCCCAATCCCATGTGCTTTAACTTTGCACATTAATCTCTTGTGTGGGACCTTTTCGAAAGCCTTCTGAAAGTCCAAATATACCACATCAACTGGTTCTCCCTTGTCCACTCTACTGGAAACATCCTCAAAAAATTCCAGAAGATTTGTCAAGCATGATTTCCCTTTCACAAATCCATGCTGACTTGGACCTATCATATTACCTCTTTCCAAATGCACTGCTATGACATCCTTAATAATTGATTCCATCATTTTACCCACTACCGATGTCAGGCTGACCGGTCTGTAATTCCCTGTTTTCTCTCTCCCTCCTTTTTTAAAAAGTGGGGTTACATTGGCTACCCTCCACTCCATAGGAACTGATCCAGAGTCAATGGAATGTTGGAAAATGACTGTCAATGCATCCACTATTTCCAAGGCCACCTCCTTAAGTACTCTGGGATGCAGTCCATCAGGCCCTGGGGATTTATCGGCCTTCAATCCCATCAATTTCCCCAACACAATTTCCCGACTAATAAGGATTTCCCTCAGTTCCTCCTCCTTACTAGACCCTCCGACCCCTTTTATATCCGGAAGGTTGTTTGTGTCCTCCTCAGTGAATACCGAACCAAAGTACTTGTTCAATTGGTCCACCATTTCTTTGTTCCCCGTTATGACTTCCCCTGATTCTGACTGCAGGGGACCTACGTTTGTCTTTACTAACCTTTTTCTCTTTACATATCTATAGAAACTTTTGCAATCCGCCTTAATGTTCCCTGCAAGCTTCTTCTCGTACTCCATTTTCCCTGCCCTAATCAAACCCTTTGTCCTCCTCTGCTGAGCTCCAAATTTCTCCCAGTCCCCGGGTTCGCTGCTATTTCTGGCCAATTTGTATGCCACTTCCTTGGCTTTAATGCTATCCCTGATTTCCCTTGATAGCCACGGTTGAGCCACCTTCCCTTTTTTATTTTTACGACAGACAGGAATGTACAATTGTTGTAGTTCATCCATGCGGTCTCTAAATGTCTGCCATTGCCCATCCACAGTCAACCCCTTCAGTCTCATTCGCCAATCTATCCTAGCCAATTCACGCCTCATACCTTCAAAGTTACCCTTCTTTAAGTTCTGGACCATGGTTTCTGAATTAACTGTTTCATTCTCCATCCTAATGCAGAATTCCACCATATTATGGTCACTCTTCCCCAAGGGGCCTCGCACAACGAGATTGCTAATTAATCCTCTCTCATTACACAACACCCAGTCTAAGATGGCCTCCCCCCTAGTTGGTTCCTCGACATATTGGTCTAAAAAACCATCCCTTACGCACTCCAGGAAATCCTCCTCCACCGTATTGCTTCCAGTTTGGTTAACCCAATCTATGTGCATATTAAAGTCACCCATTATAACTGCTGCACCTTTATTGCATGCACCCCTAATTTCATGTTTGATGCCCTCCCCAACATCACTACTACTGTTTGGAGGTCTGTACACAACTCCCACTAACGCTTTTTGTCCTTTGGTATTCAGCAGCTCTACCCATAAAGATTCCACATCATCCAAGCTAATGTCCTTCCGAACTATTGCCTTAATTTGCTCCTTAACCAGCAATGCTACCCCACCTCCTTTTCCTTTTATTCTATCCTTCCTTAAGGGTTGCCTGCATTACCTGCCCGGTGAAATGGCTCCCCTGGTCTGACTCCACATACTGTGGGAGTCCCCACCGGGAGAACACTTCCCTCACTAGAATCTTAGCTGTTCCTAGTGCGGTGGCTGTTTGGCAGGGGAAGGCTTCAACCCATTTTGAGAACACGTCCACCAGGACGAGGCAGTATTTGCAGCCTCCCTGGGCGGTGGGTAGGGGCCCGATGTATTCAATTTGGATGACTGCCATGGTCCCTCTACCCTCCTGACGTGTCCGAGGGACACCTTCCTTTTCTGGGGGTCAGGGTTGTTCGCAGCACACACCAGGCAGTTCGCACAGAACACGCAGACGTCCTCCCTGAGTCCCGGCCACCATCCTGCCTGTTCCACCCGTTACCAGGTGGTCTCAGGCCCGGGGTGTCCCGCTCCTGGACCCTCATGGGCCAGTTTTAGGAATTCCCTCTGGTGCTGCTGCACACGACCCATTGTCCCTCTTTAAACAGCGTGCCTTCCTTAACGGTAATGGCTGCTGTGCCGTACGGACCTTCTACACTCTCTCCTCTAGCTAGTGCGTTCAGGACAGCTTTCAGGACTGGGTCCTGTGCCTGAACTGTTTTTAAGTCCGGGGCCAAGGCTATCCCTGTACTCTCTGCTGCCCTGTTCTTATTCTTGGCCGCTGCTATGCGGCCGGTGTCATAGGGGTCCCAGAACTTTCCCGTGCGGGCACCTTCTTTGGCCAGTTTGTCAGCCCGTTGGTTTCCCTCTGCATGGGGTTCGGTTTTTGAATGGGCCTTCACCTTATGTATGTAGACCTTTCCCTCTTCCCCCACCGCTGTCATGATTTTCTCCAGCAGGGGCTTGATTGCCAGGGGTCTCCCGTCAGCGGACGTGTATCCGCGACGGGACCAGATAGCCAGGTACTCCGTACATGAATTGCAGGTGAACATACTGTCCGAGCAAATCGTGTACGGGGTAGGGAATTCCTCGGGGTGGGTCACCACGTACATTACGGCGGACAGTTCAGCGTGCTGGGCGCTCATGGTGCTGGGGAGCTTGATTGCCAGGGCAATAACTGCCCTTGGGTCATAGACTCCGCACCCAGTGAGTCGCTCACCAGCAGATACCATGCTGGACCCGTCCATGTAGATGTCCCGGCCTGTAGGGTGTAACCCAGCCCGAAGGCCAATGTTCACCTCCCATACCCCTTCTATGGAGCACCTGTGGGCTTTCCCTGGATAGATTAGGTTGGCTGCGAGTCTTGGCTCGCGGGGGCCTCTACTCTGAGGTCCATCTGGGAGAGGAGCAGGGTCCAGCGAGCAATGCGGGCACTGCTCACCGTCCCATCCCTAATCCTCCCATCTAGGAGCATCTGAGTAGGTATGTGGTGGGTTCGGAGTGTTAGAGGAGACCCTCCCGTGAAGATCAAGGATCTTTTCACTGTCCAATGTGTGGCTAGGAGGTGTCTCTCACAGTTGGAGTACCCCTTCTCCACATCTGTGAGGATCCTGGAGGAGTAAACCACCGGTCTCAGCTGACCGTGTCGCTCTTGAAGCAGCACTGAGCTCAAACTGTCCCCGCTGGCTGCCACCTCCAGGAAAAACTCCTTTCCTACATCTATCGCTCCCAAGGCTGGCGTGGTCTGATTAAATGCTGCCTCACAACCCTCATCCCAGTCCCACTCTACCCCCTTGTGTAGGAGCCTGAGCAAAGGGGCTGCGGTGGCTGCATAATCCTCAATGAAGTCTCTGCAGTACCCAGTGAGCCCTAGAAAGGACCTTACCCCTGTCACTGTGTTGGGGGCTGGTAACTCCTGTACTGCCTCCCTTCTAGCCTTGTCTATGGCCCTTTCCCCAGCGCGCACAATCAGTCCCAGGAATTTGACTTCCTTCTGGCCGATCTGTGCCTTCTTGGGGTTTACTTTAAATCCTTCTTCTTTTAGCAGTTCCAGCAGCTCAGCCAGCAGTGGGCCATGCTCCTCCCCCTGATCGGTGAACAGGAGCAGGTCATCCACATACTGCACCAACTGCTGGGGTCTGCTAAAGGCCTTTAAACAGTTCGCCATACACTGGTGAAAAATGCTGGGACTATTGTGGAAGCCTTGGGGAAGACAGTTCCACGTGTATTGTTGGCCCTTAAAGGTAAAGGCGAACTTGTACTGGTCCTCCCGTTTTAAAGGAATGGACCAGAACCCATTTGAAATGTCCAGCACCGTGAAAGTGGTCGCAGATGCTGGAATACTCCCGATGAGGTCCGCTACGGCTGCTACAGTGGGTGCACAGGCAGGGATATTCTTATTTAGTACTCGATAGTCCACGGTGGCCCTCCATGAGTTGTCCGGTTTCCCAGCATCAGTGGAGAGTTCACATGGGTTGCTATCGGTCTTAACACCCCTTGCTCTACCAGTGATCCCAGCGCCGTTGTCAGGTCTGCCTCTGCCTCCCTGGGGAAGTTATATTGCTTTTGTGGTCGGGTCATGGGGTCCCCTACTATACTAACTTCCAACCCCGTTACCCTGCCACAGTCATGTTTGTGGGTGGCGAATGCTGCAAGGTGTGTCCGTACATATGCCTGGTACTCCACTGGGGTGTTACTGACCAGTAATTCCAAGTCGTAACCCTCCTTTGGCTTCACGGGACACAAGGTTCCCTTGGCCCCTTTTTCTGGGATCACCGCCACCTCACCTTCCCTGTTAGTCACTATGGCCCCTCATAGACAGTGGTTCCTGAGATCCACTAGGATCTGGTGGCCAATGATAAAATCAACCCCCAGGATCCCTTTTCCCTTCTGCTCCCATTTCATCAGGACACACTTCCATTTGGTTTTGAGTGTCCCTAGCTGAATGGTGAGCGGGATGGAAAACAAACCAGTTTGCTCATTGCCTGTGAACCCCACTAGACTGTACGGGACCCCGTTCGATAAAGGTGAGGTAGCTGGGTTATCTGCATATACAAGGGTGCTGGAAGCACCGGTATCTAGCAGGTAGGTCCCTTTCACCTTCTCCACCTCCATCGTAACGCACGGTCTCTTCCAGGCATCATACTCTAGGGAACACAGGTACACAGGCTGCACTGGCCTTAGTCATGCATCTGGGTGGGTTGGAGCAGAGGGTTTTACCGTACCGGCTACTGGACCGGTTGCGATGGCTACCACTCCCTGTCCGTTTATGAGTGTTTGTAAGGCGGCTACGAGTGTCTCATATGAGTCGGGTGTTCCTGCCCCGGCCTTACGGGCTGGGGCTGAAGCCTTTCCCTTAGTCCCTTTCCATGGGTTCCTACAGTCCTTCCTCCAGTGCCCACTTTTCCCACACCCAAAACACTCGCCCCCTTTGTGGGGAGGGTTCCCACCTTCCTGATGCCACTCTCTCTTGCCTTGGCTGGGTTTAATCTCATGGACCCTCCCTTTAGAGGAGGGCTCCTCTGTCCCTCTACCGTTCCAGTAAGCCAGGGTCAACTGTCTGACCACTGTCTCCTCGGTGGTTCTGGGATCTCTTGGACCGAACCAGACCTGGGCTTTTGCCTTTACTCCAGGTAGGCTGTTTGCCACCAGGCTGCGGAGCCAGTGAGCCAGCTGGTTAGGGTTCAGGTGGGCCCGGTCAAGAACCCCACTACAGGCCCTTTCGTAGACCAGCCACAACGTGTCGGCGAAAGCCTGTGGAGTCTCCCCATAGAGCTGCACTGTCTTCTCCACTCGGGAGAAAGGACTCCCGTCGTTCATACCCATGGCCTCGAGAACCTCCTCCTTAACCGTAGCGTACGTGTTTCGCCCCTTTCTGCTGTCTGCAGAGAGGGAATGGCACAGCTTGGTGTCTAGTGAGAGGAGCAACAGCTTAGCCTGCTCCGAATCATCGCACCCGTTAATATCCCCTGTGTGTTCCACTTCCAGGAAGTGTACCGAGGGATCCCCCTGTTGGGTGAGCTTACTTAGGTGGCCTATCATAGCCCTCAGTTTTTGGGTGTCGTGGGGGACTACGAAGTTGCTTTCTAGGGGTCCTGCTGCCCCATTGGCATCAGGCGGGCCAAACTTCTGCTGCCGGACCGGGTGCATTGGCCCTGGTTCCGGCCCTCCTTGTATTGACTCGCCCTCTTCCCCCTGCTGCCAAGCCGAGTTAAAACTCGGGGCTGCCGGTGTTGGTAGTTCACAATCCTTGCCTGCCCCGCACTCTGGCTGACACCCCTGCTGCCCCGGGCCGTTCCTGGGAGCTGCAGGTGGTGACTGAGGGGTTTCTCCTTGCCCAATCAGGTGTTCCTGGGCTAAACCCGGGTTTATCAGGCACACCATGCCTTTAGCCCGGGATAGAGCAAGGTTCAAGCTTTGGGTCTGCTGCTGGCAGGGGCCGTGGTCTCCTGCCTCAAATTTCCTGGTACTGGCTACCTTATAGGCTACCTGAATGTCTCTCACCCTCTCCCCGTACTCTTTAACTTGCTTGGCCAGGCAGGAATTCTCTTCCCGCAATTCCCGTTCGCTATTCTTGGCTTCAACAATCTGACACTGTAAAAGGTCTAATTGGGTTTTGTGCCTTTCTTTCGTGAGCTCTCTACTTTCCTTTAACTGTCCCACCTCTGTCCACAGCCTTTCCCCGATTGTGGCCCTTGTGATGGACCTCTCTCCAGTTCATGACAGCAAGCCAACTCCTCCCCAGTAGTGTGGGACCGTCCCCTGGGACAATCCAGAGTGGCAACCTGTTCTCCGAATCTTTGTGGGTCACGACTACTGTGGCGCTGCCTAGCACCGGAATGATCTGCTTTGTGTAAGTCCGTAGCTGTGCGTCAATCGCCGATAATTTTGGCCTCCTGGCCTTGGACGCCCACAACTTTTCGAACTGTTTGATACCCATCAGGGACTGGCTGGCCCCCGTGTCTAGCTCCATTGATACTGGGATGCCATTGAGGAGCACTTTCATCATTATCGGTGGCATCCTGGTGTATGAACTGTATACGTGCTCCACATGAACTCGCTGAACTTCAGCTTCCAGCGATTTCCCCCAGCGTTCATTTCTGCAATTTCTGCAGGTATTTTGCTCATCTCTGCAAACTCTGGCTGAGTGTGTGCCTCCACGCCTCCAACATGAGCTGTTGTTGGAAACAAAAGGTCCCTTGCCAGTCGATCGTCCCTGACTGCCCCTGTGACTGTCCTTGAATGCGCCATTAACAGGTGTTGATGGCCCCATTACTGGCCGCATTGTCTTGCAACTTGCCATTGTCTCTGTCGAACGCCCCCTCTGGGTTCGACTACATGTTG
Organism: Pristiophorus japonicus; assembly: GCF_044704955.1. Taxonomy (NCBI): domain Eukaryota; kingdom Metazoa; phylum Chordata; class Chondrichthyes; family Pristiophoridae; genus Pristiophorus; species Pristiophorus japonicus. Next base: position 189,546,915 of record NC_091989.1, read on the forward strand.
GGACATGCCCGATTGCCCTTGTCTGTCTGGAGAACTGTGTGCTGCTTTAACAATGTTGAATCTCTGTCCCAACCATTCCTTAACACAGTATCTCTTGTCTGTTCTGCTAGTGGCCATGCTCGCGTAGTTTAAATCCCAGTTTCTCGTCGCCATTGATAGGTCCTTACTATACAGTATAAATGCACACGAGGCCCATGCTTGAGAGAAGGTCAGTCTGTGACCAGTCCTTTATTCCTTCGCACTCAAGTGATGAAGGTGGGTGGAGCTTCCCCTTTTGGTCATTGTTCTCACAGTGTACAACTTAGGTCAGTTTATATGGGTTACAATGCTGGTTGAATATATGACAGAAAGCCTGCTCAAATTCATCCCCGGAACAATTGTATTTCAGGATGACATCCTAATCACGGGTCGTGACACCGAGGAACACCTCCACAACCTGGAGGAGGTGCTACGCCGACTGGACCGGGTAGGCCTGCGACTAAAGAAGTCCAAGTGTGTGATTTTGGCCCCAGAGGTCGAGTTTTTGGGCAGGAGGGTTGCCGCAGACGGGATCCGGCCGACCGAATCCAAAACGGAGGCGATCCGTCGCGCGCCCAGGTCCGGCAACACATCGGAGTTGCGTTCATTTCTGGGACTCTTGAACTATTTCGGGAACTTTCTGCCGAACTTAAGCACATTGTTGGAGCCGCTACACGTGCTCCTGCATAAGGACTGTGATTGGTTTTGGGGGGACTGTCAGGAACGGGCTTTCGATCGGGCGCGGAACCTGCTTTGTTCGAATAAGCCGTTGACTCTGTCTGTCCCCTGTAAGAAATTGGTTTTGACATGTGATGCATCATGCTATGGGGTTGGGTTTGTGTTGCAGCAGAGTAATGATGAGGGCCAATTCTAATCTGTGGCTTATGCCTCCAGGTCGCTCTCCCAAGCAGAAAGGGGATACGGGATGGTTGAAAAGGAAGCACTCGCATGTGTCTACGGGGTGAAAAAGATGCACCAGTACCTTTTTGACAGAAGGTTCGAGTTAGAAACGGACCACAAGCCGTTAACATCCCTGTTGTCCGACAGCAAAGCTGTCAATGCCAATGCGTCAGCTCGCATACAGCGATGGGCTCTCACGCTGGCTGCGTATGACGACACCATACGGCACCGGCCGGGCACCGAAAATTGCGCTGACGTGCTCAGCAGCCTTCCACTGGCCACCACTGAGGGGGCAGCAGAGCAAAGTGCTGAGATGGTCATGGCTGTCGATGCTTTCGACAACGCAGGCTCCCCAGATCAAAATCTGGACAGAGATCCCCTCCTATCCCTGATTAAGAAATGTGTCCTGACTGGGGATTAGGCGCCCGCACACGGAGCATGCCCTGAAGAGGTCAGACCGTTCCACAGGCGGATGGATGAACTCTCCATCCAAGCCGACTGCCTACTATGGGGCAGCCGGGTAGTCATGCCCCAGAAGGGCAGGGAAGCATTCATCAGGGAACTCCACAGCGAGCACCCAGGCATTGCGCTAATGAAGGCCATTGCCCGGTCACATGTGTGGTGGCCGGGAATTGATGCAGACCTGGAACACTGTGTTCACAGGTGCACGATGTGTGCCCAGCTGGGCAATGCCCCCAGGGAGGCTCCACTCAGCCCGTGGCCCTGGCCCACCAAGCCATGGTCACGCATTCATGTCGACTACACGGGCCCGTTCATGGGAAAAATGTTCCTCATTGTTGTTGATGCGTACTCGAAATGGATCGAGTGCATCATATTGAATTCGTGCACGACATCCACCACCGTGGAGAGTCTGCGTGCGGTCTTTGCGACCCACGGCTTGCCGGACATCCTGGTTAGCGACAACGGCCCGTGCTTCACTAGCTATGAATTTCGGGAGTTCATGTCGGGTAATGGCATCAAACTTGTCAGGACAGCACCGTTCAAGCCGGCTTCCAATGGCCAGGCAGAACGTGCGGTCCAAATCATAAAGCAGGGCATGCTCTGGATTCAAGGACCCTCCCTTCAATACCGCCTATCGCGCCTCCTGCTGGCCTATAGGTCCCGACCGCACGCGCTCACGGGAGTCCCGCCCGCGGAACTACTCATGAAACGTACACTTAAAACTCAGCTGACCCTCATTCACCCAGTCCTGTCCGACATTGTTGAGGGCAAGCGCCAGTCCCAAAATGACTGCCACGACCGTAACTCAAAGGGAAGATGGATAGAAATCGATGACCCTGTATTTGTTCTTAATCACGCTGTGGGGCCCAAGTGGATTGAGGGTACTGTAATTGTTAAAGAGGGGAATAGGGTCATCGTGGTCAGACTCAACAATGGGCAGATATGCCGCAAGCATCTGGACCAAGTAAAAAAAAGGTTCAGCATGGACACTGAGGAACCTGAGGAAGATCATGAGATGTTGCCCACACCACCGCCAGTGAACGAGCAACAAGGACATTCAGCAGCATGCACAGTCCCTGCGGCCAGCCCGGACAGGCCGGAATCACCACAGGTGACAGAGACACAGGCCAAGGCTCAACAACCAGAGCCCCAACTGCGGCGCTCCACGAGAGAGCGTCGACCGCCTGAAAGACTCAATCTTTGACCCAAATACGTTGGGGGGGAGGTGATGTCATGTATGTAACCTTCATGTAACTGTAACCTTCATAACAACACTGTACACTGTATACACCTAAGAAATGCACACCTTGACCACAGGGGGTGAACCTGTGGGAGACACTCCTCACCTGGTCATCCGGGTATATAAAGGGAGGTCCTATGCAGGGTCAACACTTCTTGGTCCTGAGAATAAAGGTACAGGTCACAGAGTGACCTTGTCTGCAGTATGTGCCCCATGTTGATTTGCTGTAGTGTGTAAGGACACAACAAGTAGAGACCCAACCTACTCAACCTTTCCTCATAAGTCAACTCCCTCATCCCCGGAATCAACCGAGTGAACCTTCTTTGAACTGCCTCTAAAGCAAGTGCACCCTTTTGTAAATATGGAAACCAAAACTGCACGCAATACTCCAGGTGTGGCCTCACCAATACCCTGTACAGTTGTAGCAGGACTTCCCTGTTTTTATACTCCATCTTGAATTCCATTTTGATTTTATTAGTGACTATTTATATCGATGGCCCCTAATTTTGGTCTCCCTCAAAAGTGGAAACTTGTTCGCTCTCTGCTCTCTCAAACCCCTTGGTTATTTTGAAGACCTCTATCAGGTCACCCCTCAACCTTCTCTTTCCTAGTGAAGAGAGCCCTGACCTGTTTGTCCCTACTGTGTGTGTTGCTGGCTACAGTATTCATTGGGTACGTTCAGTGCTGTTGTATTTGATCAATGAACATCTCTACTCTTCAAAGCATGGAAGGAGGAATTCATGCAAAGAAGCAAAGCCCTATATAAGTGTAATCGCGCCTCTGAGTACAGTTGACAATGGAAGTATCACTTTGTAATGTCTGCTGTGGGACTGCTCCACCTTTGCAAACACAGATTCCCGTATCGCGGCTCCTTCAAGGCCCTTTGAACAGGAGACATTGTCGTTGTGTGTGACTGGGTGAAGAACGATATACGGGTAACTCCTTGCACTCGAGCCTTTATTCTCCATGCAAAGCACTTCATTGTGACTGTATATGCTGCAGCAAAGGTTACACTTCTCTCTTGCTCTCTCCCTGCACTCCTGATTGAAAGAAAACAGTTTCTCAGTCATTCTGGTCCATTCTATTGAACATCTTCGAAGGACAGATTTAAGAAATCACACAGCCCACTTTGCAATTCAGATACAAATTGGCTTCAAAATGACGATGTGCCTCAGTTTCATGATCCTGTATTATTCTCCCGTCACTTTCCTCAACGCAGTCTCTCCAGACTTTTGCTGAGGTGCAATTTCACACCATTGCTGCCTTGTCCACTTCAACAACAACAGCGTACCCCTGTGTCAGCCGTGGCTCAGTGGGCAGCACCCTCGCCTCCGAGTCAGGAGGTCGTGGGTTCAAGTCCCACTCCAGGAACTGAGCAGAAAAATCCAGGCTGACACTCCCAGTACTGAGGGAGCGCCGCACTGTCGCTGGGGCAGTACTGAGGGAGCGCCGCACTGTCGGAGGGGCAGTATTGAGGGAGCACGCACTGTCGGAGGGGCAGTATTGAGGGAGCACGCACTGTCGGAGGGACAGTACTGAGGGAGCGCCGCACTGTCAGAGGTGCCGTCTTTCGGATGAGATGTTAAACCGAGGCCCCGTCTGCTCTCTCAGGTGAATGGGGAAAGTCTCCCCGATGCCCCAGACAATACTTATCTCTCAATCATATTATCTGGTCATTATCATATTGCTATTTGTGGGAGCTTGCTGTGCGCAATTTGGCTGCCACGTTTCACACATTACAACAGTGACTGCACTCCAAAAGTACTTCATTGGTTGTAAAGCACTTTGAGACGTCCGGTGGTTGTGAAAGATGCTATATAAATGCAAGTCTTTCTTTATACAGCCTCATTAACGTATGAAAAAAGTGCAAGGCGTCCCATGAGCAAAGCCTGATGTTGCCTTTGTCTAATGGCCCCACATGCAAGCCTTTCCCAGCCTGGGACACTGACCCACCATCGGGAACACTGACCCACCATCGGGAGCGGGAACACTGACCCACCATCGGGAGCGAGCACACTGACCCACCATTGGGAGCGGGAAGACTGACCCACCATTGGGAGCGGGAGCACTGACCCACCATTGGGAGTGGGAACCCTGATCCACCATCGGGAGCGGGAACACTGACCCACCATCGGGAGCGGGAAGACTGACCCACCATCGGGAGCGGGAACACTGACCCACCATCGGGAACACTGACCCACCATTGAGAGCGGTAACACTGACCCACCATCAGGAGCGGGAACACTGACCCACCATCGGGAACACTGACCCACCATCGGGAGTGGGAACACTGACCCACCATCGGGAGCACTGACCCACCATCGGGAACACTGACCCACCATCGGGAGCGGGAACACTGACCCACCATCGGAAACACTGACCCACCATCGGGAGTGGGAACACTGACCCACCATCGGGAACACTGACCCACCATCGGGAGCGGGAACACTGACCCACCATCGGAAACACTGACCCACCATCGAGAGCGGGAACCCTGACCCACCATCGGGAACACTGACCCACCATCGGGAGTGGGAACACTGACCCACAATCGGGAACACTGACCCACCATCGGGAGCGGGAACACTGACCCACCATTGGGAACACTGACCCACCATCGGGAGCGGGAACACTGACCCACCATCGGGAGTGGGAACACTGACCCACAATCGGGAACACTGACCCACCATCGGGAGCGGGAACACTGACCCACCATTGGGAACACTGACCCACCATCGGGAGTGGGAACACTGACCCACAATCGGGAACACTGACCCACCATCGGGAGTGGGAACACTGACCCACAATCGGGAACACTGACCCACCATCGGGAGCGGGAACACTGACCCACCATTGGGAACACTGACCCACCATCGGGAGTGGGAACACTGACCCACAATCGGGAACACTGACCCACCATTGGGAGTGGGAACACTGACCCACCATCGGGAGCGGGAACACTGACCCACCATCGAGAGCGGAAACACTGACCCACAATCGGGAACACTGACCCACCATCGGGAGTGGGAACACTGACCCACAATCGGGAACACTGACCCACCATCGGGAGCGGGAACACTGACCCACCATCGAGAGCGGGAACACTGACCCACCATCGGGAGTGGGAACCCTGACCCACCATCGGGAACACTGACCCACCATCGGGAACACTGACCCACCATCGGGTGTGGGAACCCTGACCCACCATCGGGAACACTGACCCACAATCGGGAGCGGGAACACTGACCCACCATCGGGAGCGGGAACACTGACCCACCATCGGGAGCGGGAACACTGACCCACCATCGGGAACACTGACCCACCATCGGGAGCGGGAACACTGAACCACCATCGGGAACACTGACTCACCATCGGGAGCGGGAACACTGACCCACCGTCGGGAACACTGACCCACCATCGGGAGACGGAACACTGACCCACCATCGGGAATGGAAACATTGACCCACCATTGGGAGTGGGAACACTGACCCACCGTTGGGAACACTGACCCACCATCGGGAACGGGAACACTGACTCATCATCGGGAGACGGAACACTGACCCACCATCGGGAACGGGAACACTGACTCACCATCGGGAGACGGAACACTGACCCACCATCGGGAACGGGAACATTGACCCACCATCGGGAACGGGAACATTGACGCACCATCGGGAGTGGGAACACTGACCCACCATCGGGAACACTGACCCACCATCGGGAGTGGGAACACTGACCCACCATTGGGAGTGGGAACACTGACCCACCATCGGGAGCGGGAACACTGACCCACCATCGGGAGCGGGAACACTGACCCACCATCGGGAGCGGGAACACTGACCCACCATCGGGAACCCTGACCCACCATCGGGAGCGGGAACACTGACCCACCATCGGGAGCGGGAACACTGACCCACCATCAGGAGCGGGAAAACTGACCCACCATTGGGAGCGGGAAGACTGACCCACCATCGGGAACACTGACCCACCATCGGGAGCGGGAACCCTGACCCACCATCGGGAGTGGGAACACTGACCCACCATCGGGAGCGGGAACACTGACCCACCATTGGGAGCGGGAAGACTGACCCACCATCAGGAACACTGACCCACCATCGGGAGCGGGAACACTGACCCACCATCGGGAGCGGGAACACTGACCCACCATCGGGAGCACTGACTCACCATCGGGAGAGGGAACACTGACCCACCATCGGGAACACTGACCCACCATCGGGAACGGGAACACTGACCCACCATCGGGAGCGGGAACACTGACCCACCATCGGGAGTGGAAACACTGACCCACCATCGGGAACACTGACCCACCATCGTCAGCAGGAACACTGACCCACCATCGGGAGCACTGACTCACCATCAGGAGAGGGAACACTGACCCACCATCGGGAACACTGACCCACCATCGGGAGCAGGAACACTGACCCACCATCGTCAGCAGGAACACTGACCCACCATCGGGAACACTGACCCCACCATCGGGAGTGGAAACACTGACCCACCATCGGGAACACTGACCCACCATCGGGAGCAGGAACACTGACCCACCATCGGGAACACTGACTCACCATCGGCAGAGGGAACACTGACCCACCATCGGGAACACTGACCCACCATTGGGAGCGGGAATACTGACCCACCATCGGGAACGGGAACACTGACCACCATTGGGAACACTGACCCACCATCGGGAACGGGAACACTGACCCACCATCGGGAACACTGACCCACCATCGGGAGCGGGAACACTGACCCACCATTGGGAACACTGACCCACCATCGGGAACGGGAACACTGACCCACCATCGGGAACACTGACCCACCATCGGGAGTGGAAACACTGACCCACCATCGGGAACACTGACCCACCATCGGGAGTGGAAACACTGACCCACCATCGGGAACACTGACCCACCATCGGGAACACTGACCTACCATCGGGAACGGGAACACTGACCCACCATCGGGAACACTGACCTACCATCGGGAGCAGGAACACTGACCCACCATCGGGAACACTGACCCACCATTGGGAGTGGGAACACTGACCCACCATCGGGAACACTGACCCACCATCGGGAGTGGAAACACTGACCCACCATCGGGAACACTGACCCACCATCGGGAGTGGAAACACTGACCCACCATCGGGAACACTGACCCACCATCGGGAACACTGACCTACCATCGGGAACGGGAACACTGACCCACCATCGGGAACACTGACCTACCATCGGGAGCAGGAACACTGACCCACCATCGGGAACACTGACCCACCATCGAGAGCGGAAACACTGACCCACCATCGGGAACACTGACCCACCATCGGGAGCGGGAACACTGACCCACCATCGGGAACACTGACCCACCATCGGGAGCGGAAACACTGACCCACCATCGGGAACACTGACCCACCATCGGGAACACTGACCCACCATCGGGAGTGGGAGCTCCGACCCACCATCGGGAACGGGAACATTGACCCACCATCGGGAGCGGGAACTCTGACTGAGATTAACAACACTGTTATTTGGCAAAAGAACCCGAGGCGACAGAAGGAAAAGTGTTGTTACGCAGCGAGTTGTTGTGATCGGGAATGCGCTGCCTGAAAGGGCGGTGGGGGCAGATTCAATAATAACTTTCAAATGGGAATTGGAGAAATACTTGAAGAGGAGAAATGTGCCGGGCCGTGGGAAAAGGGCAGTGGAGTGGGAGAATTGGATCGCTTTGCCACAGAACTGGCACAGGACCGATTGGTCTCCTCCTGTACTGTATCATTCTATGATTCTAAAGCAGTGGGGCTCACTTCTAGAGGAATACAATTCAAAAGCAGAGCAGTTGTGTTAAACTTAGCTAGAACCTTGGTTAAACCGAGGGCCCCGTCTGCCCTCTTAGGCGGAAGTAAAAGTTCCGCAGCACTATTGGTAGAAGAGCAGGGGAGTTCTCCCTGGTGTCCCGGGACCAATATTCATCCCTTGACCAACATCATTAAAAAGCAGATGATCTGGTCTCTCGCTCTTTGTCTGCCTCACTGCCTGAATATGTCTGTCCCTTGCTATCTATCCTTCTACTATCTGTCTGTCTATCTATCTGTCTATCCATCTATCTATCTATCCGTGTATCTATCTATCCATCCATCTATCCATCTATCATCTATCTATCTGTCTATTTGTCTATCCGTCTATCTGTCTGTCCGTCTGTCTGCCTGTCTATCTATCTATCTATCTATCTCTATCTTTGTCCATCTATCTATCTATCTATCTATCTATCTATCTATCTATCTATCTATCTATCTATCTATCTATCTATCTATCTATCTATCTATCTATCTATATCTCTGTCTATCTATCTATTTATCTATCTATCTATCAATCTATATCTCCGTCTATCTATCTATCTATCTATCTATCTATCTATCTATCTATCTATCTATCTATCTATCTATATCTCTGTCTACAATCTATCTATCTATCTATCTATCTATCTATCTATCTATCTATATCTCTGTCTACAATCTATCTATCTATCTATATCTCTGTCTAAAATCTATCTATCTATCTATCTATCTATCTATCTATCTATCTATCTATCTATCTATCTATCTATCTATATCTCTGTCTATCTATCTATTTATCTATCTATCTATCTATCAATCTATATCTCCGTCTATCTATCTATCTATCTATCTATCTATCTATCTATCTATCTATCTATCTATCTATCTATCTTATCTATATCTCTGTCTATCTATCTATCTATCTATCTATCTATCTATCTATCTATCCGTGTATCTATCTATCTATCTATCTATCTATCTATCTATCTATCTATCTATCTATCTATCTATATCTCTGTCTACAATCTATCTATCTATCTATCTATATCTCTGTCTACAATCTATCTATCTATCTATCTATCTATCTATCTATCTATCTATCTATCTATCTATCTATCTATCTATCTATCTATCTATCTATCTATCTATCTATCTATCTATCTATCTATCTCTGCTTCTCACCTTGCCTCTCTCTCCCGCTCTGTCTTTTGCTCTCTCTCTATCTCTCTGTCTCTCTCTGTCTCTCTATCTCTATCTCTCTGTCTCTTTCTGTCTCATTATGTCTGTCTATCTCTCTTGCTCTGTCTATGTCTCTCTATCTCTCTTTCTATCCATCTCTGGCAAAGACAAACTCTGCCCCCGCGCCCCCGTGTCTTTAAACTATCTGACTTGTTTTGGGGTGAGATGGTGGAGGGCATGCGGGGGTGGTGGGGCGGCTGGGGGGCTCGGGAGGGGGGAGGGGGAGATAAACACATTGACCACAGAGCAGACCTGTTTTACTGAGCAGCTCTCACCTGGCTCCTGACAGGCGTGGGTTAAAAAGAATGGATTGTGTTGTATTAGTAACAGGAGTGGGAGTAGGATAGACTTTCCTGCACGCACTGTATCTATTACACAACAGCATCATGATATGGCAGCATTAATGACAAGTGCTTTTCAACTACAGGCATTTACAGCAATCATCTGCTGACATGGCAATCTGAATGGTCCATCAGGTAATTGGGTGGTGATCAGGTGTCTCGATCCCAGCCAATAGCGCGTCTGTGGCCACGACTAATCTCGGCTGAACCTTGCATTCTGGGTGACATCTGAACAACAGCAGTTTGGTCGTTTGCTTAAGTGGAGTAAATGATGGTCCCACTTATAACTGGTGGCTGGGCAGCACTCGACTGTCGAACCTGCTTTTATTCTCAAGTTGGTGCTTCAATGATTCGAAGAGCTTTTGCATATTTCTATTTAAAAGGCCACTAGTGATTGCGATATTACCATTATGCAATACTGGCACCCTTGTTTTAATCACAGGTGTAATTTATTTGCTTCATGGGCTCTTTGCTTAAGAATTCACAGCAACACATTGCTATTCAGAATTAGATGCTTTATTAGCAAAGGTTTAACAATCACACGACACATTACCAGTCCATCGACCAGGCTCACAACCACCTGCCCCATCGTGGATCCCCGAACCAAATGGCTGGGGTTTTATTGAGTCTTGTGAACATCACGTGACTGGCTCAGCCACTCACAATGCAACAGTCCACAACTATTTTTGGTAGAACGTGAATTCAAGTGCCCTCTTTTGTAAGGGCACAAGAAAAACCATCATCATTGTTAAGTCCTGACTCTAAAGTACTGACTCACACGAGGCACAGGCTGAAGTCAAGGTCACTCAGGACCTGCACCTTTAATTCCAGCTCTCCAGCGCTGCACTTGCCTGAGACCTCCCTTTAAATACATCAGTGGGACAGGTATGGAGTGTCTCCTGCAAGTGCACCCCTGGTGGTAAGGAATGCATATTGTTACAGGTCATATCCAGTTACAGTCATGTATAGCATGGTAAGATACAGTTATATACAGTAATGTGAGATACATGACAATCATCATCATAGGCAGCGTGAGGAGGTGCATCACTGAGTCCGGGCCCAGCGAGGAGGTGCGTGGAGAGGTGTGAGTCCGGGCCCAGCGTCGAGGAGGTGTGTGGAGAGGTGTGAGTCCGGGCCCAGCGAGGAGGTGCGTGGAGAGGTGTGAGTCCGGGCCCAGCGTCGAGGAGGTGTGTGGAGAGGTGTGAGTCCGGGCCCAGCGTCGAGGAGGTGTGTGGAGAGGTGTGAGTCCGGGCCCAGCGTCGAGGAGGTGTGTGGAGAGGTGTGAGTCCGGGCCCAGCGTCGAGGAGGTGTGTGGAGAGGTGTGAGTCCGGGCCCAGCGTCGAGGAGGTGCGTGGAGAGGTGTGAGTCCGGGCCCAGCGTCGAGGAGGTGTGTGGAGAGGTGTGAGTCCGGGCCCAGCGTCGAGGAGGTGCGTGGAGAGGTGTGAGTCCGGGCCCAGCGTCGAGGAGGTGTGTGGAGAGGTGTGAGTCCGGGCCCAGCGTCGAGGAGGTGTGTGGAGAGGTGTGAGTCCGGGCCCAGCGTCGAGGAGGTGTGTGGAGAGGTGTGAGTCCGGGCCCAGCATGAGGAGGTGTGTGGAGAGGTGTGAGTCCGGGGTCGGTGAGAGGAGGTGTGTGGAGAGGTGTGAGTCCGGGCCCAGCGAGGAGGTGCGTGGAGAGGTGTGAGTCCGGGCCCAGCGTGAGGAGGTGTGTGGAGAGGTGTGAGTCCGGGCCCAGCGTCGAGGAGGTGTGTGGAGAGGTGTGAGTCCGGGCCCAGCGAGGAGGTGTGCGGAGAGGTGTGAGTCCGGGTTCGGTGAGAGGAGGTGTGTGGAGAGGTGTGAGTCCGGGCCCAGCGTGAGGAGGTGTGTGGAGAGGTGTGAGTCCGGGCCCAGCGTCGAGGAGGTGCGTGGAGAGGTGTGAGTCCGGGCCCAGCGTCGAGGAGGTGCGTGGAGAGGTGTGAGTCCGGGTTCGGCGAGAGGAGGTGCGTGGAGAGGTGTGAGTCCGGGCCCAGCGTGAGGAGGTGTGTGGAGAAGTGTGAGTCCGGGCCCAGCGTGAGGAGGTGTGTGGAGAGGTGTGAGTCCGGGCCCAGTGTCTAGGAGGTGTGTGGAGAGGTGTGAGTCCGGGCCCAGCGTCGAGGAGGTGTGTGGAGAGGTGTGAGTCCGGGTTCGGTGAGAGGAGGTGCAGCGACAGGGAGAAGGCAAAAAAGAAGTAGAAAGAAATAGAAAGGTGACATCGCAGCCAAGGGGGTAAGTGATTGGCTGGTGATTGGTGATTCGTTTTTCTTTTTTCTCTTCTATAACAGTGAGTAACATTTAGCACTGTTGTTGCCAATTTAAGTGTATCTAAGGGTTAAGTCATGGCAGGAGAGCTCGGTCACCTGTTATGCTCCTCCTGTACTATGTGGGAACTCAGGGACGACTCCAGTGTTCCTGACGACTACGTGTGCGGGAAGTGTAACCGCCTCCAGCTCCTGACGGTCCGCGTTGCGGAGTTGGAGCTGAGGGTGGATTCACTCTGGAGCATCCACGATGCTGAGAATGACGTGAGTATCACGTGTAGCGAGTTGGTCTTACCGCAGGGAAAGGGTCCACAGCCAGCTAGGGAATGGAAGACCAGCAGGAAGAGCAGTGCAAGGAAGGTAGTGCAGGGGTCCCCTGCGGTCATCCCCCTGCAAAACAGATACACTGCTTTGAGTAAGGTTGGGGGGGATGACTCATCAGGGGAGGGCAGCAGCAGCCAAGTTCATGGCACCGTGGCTGGCTCTGTTGCACAGGAGGGCAGGAAAAAGAGTGGGAGAGCGATCGTGATAGGGGATTCAATTTTAAGGGGAATAGATAGGCGTTTCTGCGGCCACAACCGAGACTCCAGGATGGTATGTTGCCTCCCTGGTGCAAGGGTCAAGGATGTCTCGGAGCGGGTGCAGGACATTCTAAAAAGGGAGGGAGAACAGCCAGTTGTCGTGGTGCATATTGGTACCAACGACATAGGTAAAAAAAGGGATGAGGTCCTACGAAACGAATTTAAGGAGCTAGGAGCTAGATTAAAAAGTAGGACCTCAAAAGCAGTAATCTCGGGATTGCTACCAGTGCCACGTGCTAGTCAGAGTAGGAATCGCAGGATAGCTCAGATGAATACGTGGCTTGAGCAGTGGTGCAGCAGGGAGGGATTCAAATTCCTGGGGCATTGGAACCGGTTCTGGGGGAGGTGGGACCAGTACAAACCGGACGGTCTGCACCTGGGCAGGACCGGAACCAATGTCCGAGGGGGAGTGTTTGCCAGTGCTGTTGGGGAGGAGTTAAACTAATATGGCAGGGGGATGGGAACCAATGCAGGGAGACAGAGGGAAACAAAAAGGAGACAAAAGCAAAAGACAGAAAGGAGATGAGGAAAAGTGGAGGGCAGAGAAACCCAAGGCAAAAAACAAAAAGGGCCACTGTATCGCAAAATTATAAAAGGACAAAGGGTGTAAAAAAAACAAGCCTGAAGGCTTTGTATCTTAATGCAAGGAGTATCCGTAATAAGGTGGATGAATTAACTGTGCAAATAGATGTTAACAAATATGATGTGATTGGGATTACGGAGACGTGGCTCCAGGATGATCAGAGCTGTGAACTCAACATCCAGGGGTATTCAATATTCAGGAAGGATAGAATAAAAGGAAAAGGAGGTGGGGTAGCATTGCTGGTTAAGGAGGAGATTAATGCAATAGTTAGGAAGGACATTAGCTTGGATGATGTGGAATCTATATGGGTAGAGCTGCAGAACAACAAAGTGCAAAAAACGTTAGTGGGAGTTGTGTACAGACCTCCAAAAAGTAGTAGCGATGTTGGGGAGGGCATCAAACAGGAAATTAGTGGTGCATGCAATAAAGGTGCAGCAGTTATAATGGATGACTTTAATATGCAGATAGATTGGGCTAACCAAACTAGAAGCAATACGGTGGAGGAGGATTTCCTGGAGTGCATAAGGGATGGTTTTCTGGACCAAAATGTCGAGGAACCAACTAGGGGAGAGGCCATCTTAAACTGGGTGTTGTGTAATGAGAGAGGATTCATTAGCAATCTCGTTGTGCGAGGCCCCTTGGGGAAGAGTGACCATAATATGGTGGAATTCTGCATTAGGATGGAGAATAAAACAGTTAGTTCAGAGACCATAGTCCAGAACTTAAAGAAGGGTAACTTTGAAGCTATGAGGCGTGAATTGGATAGGATAGATTGGCGAATGATACTTAAGGGGTTGACTGTGGATGGGCAATGGCAGACATTTAGAGACCGCATGGATGAACTACAACAATTGTACATTCCTGTCTGGCGTAAAAATAAAAAAGGGAAGGTGGCTCAACCGTGGCTATCAAGGGAAATCAGGGGTAGTATTAAAGCCAAGGAAGTGGCATACAAATTGGCCAGAAATAGCAGCGAACCCAGGGACTAGGAGAAATTTAGAGGAGGACAACGGGTTTGATTAGGGCAGGGAAAATGGAGTACGAGAAGAAGCTTGCAGGGAACATTAAGACGGATTGCAAAAGTTTCTATAGGTATGTAAAGAGAAAAAGGTTAGTAAAGACAAACGTAGGTCCCCTGCAGTCAGAATCAGGGGAAGTCATAACGGGGAACAAAGAAATGGCGGACCAATAGAACAAGTACTTTGGTTCGGTATTCAGTAAGGAGGACACAAACAACCTTCCGGATATAAAAGGGGTCAGAGGGTCTAGTAATGAGGAGAAACTGAGGGAAATCCTTATTCGTCCGGAAATTGTGTTGGGGAAATTGATGGGATTGAAGGCCGATAAATCCCCAGGACCTGATGGACTGCATCCCAGAGTACTTAAGGAGGTGGCCTTGGAAATAGCGGATGCATTGACAGTCATTTTCCAACATTCCATTGACTCTGGATCAGTTCCTATCGAGTGGAGGGTAGCCAATGTAACCCCACTTTTTAAAAAAGGAGGGAGAGAGAAAACAGGGAATTATAGACCGGTAAGCCTGACCTCAGTAGTGGGTAAAATGATGGAATCAATTATTAAGGATGTCATAGCAGTGCATCTGGAAAATGGTGACATGATAGGTCCAAGTCAGAATTGTTTTGTGAAAGGGAAATCATGTTTGACAAATCTTCTGGAATTTTTTGAGGATGTTTCCAGTAAAGTGGACAAGGGAGAACCAGTTGATGTGGTATATTTGGACTTTCAGAAGGCTTTCGACAAGGTCCCACACAAGAGATTGATGTGCAAAGTTAAAGCACATGGGATTGGGGGTAGTGTGCTGACATGGATTGAGAACTGGTTGGTCAGACAGGAAGCAAAGAGTATGAGTAAATGGGTACTTTTCAGAATGGCAGGCAGTGACTAGTGGGGTACCGCAAGGTTCTGTGCTGGGGCCCCAGCTGTTTACATTGTACATTAATGATTTAGACGAGGGGATTAAATGTAGTATCTCCAAATTTGCGGATGACACTAAGTTGGGTGGCAGTGTGAGCTGCGAGGAGGATGCTATGAGGCTGCAGAGCGACTTGGATAGGTTAGGTGAGTGGGCAAATGCATGGCAGATGAAGTATAATGTGGATAAATGTGAGGTTATCCACTTTTGTGGTAAAAACAGAGAGACAGACTATTATCTGAATGGTGACAGATTAGAAAAAGGGGAGATGCAACGAGACCTGGGTGTCATGATACATCAGTCATTGAAGGTTGGCATGCAGGTACAGCAGGCGGTTAAGAAAGCAAATGGCATGTTGGCCTTCATAGCGAGGGGATTTGAGTACAGGGGCAGGGAGGTGTTGCTACAGTTGTACAGGGCCTTGGTGAGGCCACACCTGGAGTATTGTGTACAGTTTTGGTCTCCTAACTTGAGGAAGGACATTCTTGCTATTGAGGGAGTGTAGCGAAGGTTCACCAGACTGATTCCCGGGATGGCCGCACTGACCTATCAAGAAAGACTGGATCAATTGGGCTTGTATTCACTGGAGTTCAGAAAAATGAGAGGGGACCTCATAGAAACGTTTATAATTCTGATGGGTTTAGACAGGTTAGATGCAGGAAGAATGTTCCCAATGTTGGGAAGTCCAGAACCAGGGGTCACAGTCTAAGGATAAGGGGTAAGCCATTTCGGACTGAGATGAGGAGAAACTTCTTCACCCAGAGAGTGGTGAACCTGTGGAATTCTCTACCACAGAAAGTTGCTGAGGCCAATTTGAATATAAATATATTCAAAAAGGAATTAGATGAAGTCCTTACTACTTGGGGGATCAAGGGGTATGGCGAGAAAGCAGGAATGGGGTACTGAAGTTGCATGTTCAGCCATGAACTCATTGAATGGCGGTGCAGGCTCGAAGGGCCGAATGCCTACTCCTGCACCTATTTTCTATGTTTCTATGTTTCTATATCGAGGATGACTTGCTTCCACGCTAAAAAGGGATGAGTTCACAGGTGTTTCAATGAAAGACCTAATATTCCAGATCCCGAACTACATGTTGAAGGGTGGAAGATGCCTGTGCGAGGATTTTTTTAACGTGGGGTGACCGTTGCACACCAGCCACCACACGGGCTTGACAGAGCGAGGTCTTGGTCCAGTGGCAAGGGTTAACCAGGACGACTGGAGACCTGCTCTGCTGCACGGACCCAGTGCGCACACATATCGCAGTGTGGGCTGGTCCGTGCTGCCTCTGGGCCCTCGCCTCTTCTGGGCCCCGATCACTTCTGGAAGTGGGGGCATAAATACACTACAATACTGAACATGGAAAGATAAATACAACGGAAAGTTGGAAATGGAGGGAGCAACACACTGAAGGAGAGGGGATGCGAGGGCGACAGAATCACTGAGCGGTTTACAACTGGCCATTGCCAATTTCATCCTCCTCTATTCTTTAAATAAATCCGGAACATTCATTCTTAATATGGTAAAGGCAGCTTATATATTTAAGCTGTTGTTGTTAATACAATCTGTTACATTTGACCAGACACATAACTAGCCGTTCCTCCCTCAGTGTGAGCATCCCTCCATCGTTCCTCCCTCAGTGTGAGCATCCCTCCATCGTTCCTCCCTCAGTGTGAGCATCCCTCCATCGTTCCTCCCTCAGTGTGTACATCCCTCCATTACTCACCCTTCAGCAGGTGTATTCCTCCATCCATCCTGCAGCGTATTTAAACTTCCATCTCCACCTCTCATCCCTCACTGTGTCTAACCCTTCATCTCCCATCGTTCAACATACCTATGCTTGTGTCTCCGTCTCCCATCCTTCACTTTCTGGCTGTGCTTTCCTACTGTAGCTAATCCTTCGTCTCCCTTGTAACTTTCTCCTGTCTCATTAAAGATACTTTTCTGTCCCGAAGATATATGTGTTTCTCTTTAAGATATGTTCCCTATTAAAAGTTAGCTCAATGGATAGGTGTTAACATAGAAACATAGAAACATAGAAAATAGGAGTAGTAGTCGGCCATTCGGCCCTTCGAGGCTGCACCGCCATTCGATATGATCATGGCTGATCCTCTATCTCAACACCATGTTCCTGCTTTTTCCCCATATCGCTTGATGCCTTTTGTGTCTAGAAATCTATCTATCACCCTCTTAACTATATTCCATGACTTGGCCTCCACAGCCTTCTGTGGTAGAGAATTCCACAAGTTCACCACCCTCTGAGTGAAAACATTTCTCCTCATCTCAGTCCTAAATTTCCTACCCCGTATCCTGAGACTGTGAGCCCTTGTTCTAGACTTCACAGCCCAGTGGAAACATCCTCCCCACATCCAGTCTATCCAATCCAGTCAGAATTTTATACGTTTCAATGAGATCCCCTCTCATTCTTCTAAACTCTAGTGAATACTGGCCTAGTCGACCCAATCTCTCCTCATACGACAGTCCTGCCATCCCAGGAATCAGTCTGGTGAACCTTCGTTGCACTCCCTCTATGGCAAGTATATCCTTCCTTAGGTAAGGAGACCAAAACTGCACACAATACTCCAGGTGCGGTCTCACCAAGTCCCTCTGTAACTGTAGTAAGACATCCTTGCTCCTGTACTCAAATCCTCTTGCAATGAAGGCCAACATACCATTTGCCCCTAACTGCTTGCTGCACCATGTTTGCTCTCAATGACTGATGTACAAGGACACCCAGGTCCCTCTGTACATCCACACTTCCCAAGCCATCACCATTTAAATAATACTTTGTCCTTTTGTTTTTCCTACCAAAGTGGATAACTTCACATTTATTCACATTATACTGCATCTGCCATGTGTTTGCCCACTCACTGAATCTATCTAAATCATCTTTGCATCCTCCTAACAACTCACAATCCACCTAGTTTTGTGTCGTCAGCAAACTTGGAAATATTACATTTAATTCCCGCATCTAACTCATTTATATATATTGTGAATTGCTGACGCCCAAGCACTGATCCCTGTGGTACCCCACTAGTCACTGCCCACCACCCCGAAAAAGACCCGTTTATTCCTACTCTCTGTTTCCTGTCAGTTAACCAATTTTCAATCCATGCCAATACATTACCCCCAATCCCATGTGCTTTAATTTTGCACACTAACCTCTTATGTGGGACTTTATCAAAGACCTTCTGAAAACCCAAATACACTACATCCACTGGTTCTCCCTTATCTATGCTATCAGTTACATCCTCAAAAAACTCCAGTAGGTTTGTAAAACATGTTTTCCTTTTATAAATCCATGCTGACTTTGTTTAATCCCGTTAATATTATCTAAGTGTGCTTGTTATCACATCCTTTATAATAGACTCCAGCATTTTCCCTACTACTGATGTTAGGCTATCCGGTCTGTAGTTCCCCATTTTCTCTCTCCCTCCATTTTTAAATAGTGGGATTATACTTGCCACCCTCCAATCTGCAGGAACTGTTCCATAATCTATCGAATTTTGGAAGATGACAACCAATGCATCTAGTATTTCCATGGCTACCTCTTTTAGTACTCTGAGATGCAGATCATCAGGCCCTGGGGATTTATCTGCCTTCAGTCCCATTAGTTTCTCCAGCACTATTTTCTTACTGATAATCATTTCCTTTAATTCCTCTTGCTAACTAGACCCTTGGTTCCCTAGCATTTCTGGGACGTTATTTGTGTCCTCTTCCGTGAAGACAGAACCAAAGTATGTATTTAATTGTTCTGCCATTTCCGTGTTCCCCACTACAGATTCTCCCGTTTCTGTCTGTAAAGGACCTACATTTGTCTTCACTAATCTTTTTCTTTTTACGTACTTGTAGAAACTTTTGCAGTCAGTTTTTATGTTCCTTGCAAGTTTACTCTCATACTCTATTTTTTCCTTTTAATCACTCTCTTGGTCCTTTTTTGCTGAATTCTAAACTGCTCCCAATCCTCAGGCTTGCTACTTTTTCTGGCACCTTTGTATAACTCCTCTTTGGATTTAATACTATCCTTAATTTCTTTTGTTAGCCATGGTTGGGCCACTTTTCATTTTGTGTTTTTGCGCTAGAAAGGCATGTATAACTGTTGCAATTCATGCATTCGTTCCTTAACTAATAGCCATTGCCTATCCACTGTCATGCCTTTTAATGAATCTTCCCAATTTATCATAGCCAATTGACACAACCGCAAAGGATTGATTCCTGACCAACTTATGAAATACTTTCTTAGCTTTGATCAGAGGCCATGATATAAAAGGGCCACAAGAATTGCCATCCCTGTAATATTCGCTGCCCAGACTAATCCCTTTCGAACAGAAGAACATAAGAATGTAAGAAATAGGAGCAGGAGTAGGCCATAGAGCCCCTCGAGCCTGCTCCACCATTTAGTAAGATCACGGCTGATCATCGACCTCAACTCCACTTCTCGCCCGATCCCCATATCCCTTGATTCCCCGAGACTCCAAAAATCTATCGATCTCAGCCTTGAATATATTCAGAGACTCAGCATCCACAGCCCTCTGGGGCAGAGAATTCCAAAGATTCATAATTCTTTGAGTAAAGAAAATTCCTCCTCATCTCCGTTTTATATTGGCCGACCCCTTATCCTGAGACTGTGACCCCTGGTTCTAGACTCTCCAGCCCGGGGGAAACATCCTCTCAGCATCTACCCTGTCAATCCCCTTCAGAATCTGGTATGTTTCAATGAGATCACCTCATTCTTTTAAACTCAGAGAGTATCGGCCCATTCTACACAATCTCTCATCGTAAGTCAGCCCTCTCATCCCAGCAATCAATCTAGTGAACCTTCGTTGCACTGCCTCCAAGGCAAGTGTATCCCTCCTTAGATAAGGAGACCAATACTGTGCGCAGTGCTCCAGATATATTGGTTTCACAGTTGTGACTAGACTTCCCATCCTGTTAACGGAAGACAGGACCCATGCTATCAGTGCACTGTCAGCTGGACATCTGCTTATCTTGATCATGCTGTTTTCTAATCTCTCTATTAACGTTGGGCCTTGAATAAGGGTTAAACCTGCTTTTATTATTCAAGCAAAGGAAGGATTTTTCTGAAGATCAGCTCATGGATTCGTCATGGTGGATGGGAATAAGGAGCAATATTGATTGACTCTTAAGGTCTGTTTGAGGGAAATAACAATGAAAAGAAACAATCAGTTAACAAGGATAAAGGCCGAGACGGCAAGATTTCATCCTTCATTGAGCCTGTTCCGGTGTCCGGTGTGTGAATGTGGATAAACTCTGCTTCAGCTCAGTATTTAATACAGAATCAGAGAATGATGCAAAGAGGCCGTTCAGCCCACGTTACTCATACTGGCTCTCTGAAGGAGCCATTTGATTAAACATACTTCCCTATAAAATGTCAGAGCCAAGTGGTGATGTATAGAATATGGGAGCCTTTATTTACAGACACACATTGAATGCCATGCACACCCAAACTCAGCCTGCACAAGAGAGTCCCCAGTTAATACCCACCACCTGAATACACTTAATACCCAATTGATAGAGGAGTGGTTAATGATAGAAAGCAGAGAGTAGGGATAAACGGGTCTTTTTCAGGTTGGCAGGCTGTAACTAGTGGGGTACTGCAAGGATCAGTGCTGGGGCCTCAGTTATTTACAGTATACATTAATGACCTAGATGAAGGGACCGTATCCAATGTAGCCAAGTTTGCTGAAGATACAAAGCTAGGTGTGAAAGTAAGCTGTGAGGACGACACAAAGATTTCCATACACTTGTCTTCCAGCCCCTTATGCAATAAATGCTAACATGCCGTTTGCCTTCCTAATTGCTTGCTGTACCTGCGGGTCAAGTCTCTGAGTTTCCTGTATGAGGATACCGAAATCTCTTTAAACACCAACATTTCATATTTTCTCACCATTTAAGAAATATCCAGTTTTTCTATTCTTCCTAACAAAATGATGAAACTCACGTTTCCCATTGGTCTCATTGAAACAGATAAATTCTGAGGGGAGATTGACAGAGTAGATGCTGAGAGGATGCTTGAGAGGAAACTTGCAGGAACATAAAAACTGACTGCAAAAGCTTCTATAGATATATGAAGAGAAAAAGATTAGTGAAGACCAACATAGGTCCTTTGCAGACAGAATCAGGTGAATTTTTAATGGGGAACAAAGAAATGGCAGATCAATTGAACAAATACTTTGGATCTGTCTTAACTAATAACCTTCACGAATAAGACACAAATAATCTTTGGAAATACTAAGGGTTCGAGGGTCTATGGGAAAGAAGCAACTGAAGGAAATCCTTATTAGTCAGGAAATTATGTTAGGGAAATTGATGGAATTGAAGACCTGATAGGCTGCATCCCAGAGTACTTAAGGAAGTGCCCTAGAAATAGTGGATGCATTGGTGATCATTTTCCAACATTCTATTGACTATGGATCAGTTCCTATGTAACACCACTTTTTAAAAAAGGAGGGAGAGAGAAAGCGGGGAATTATAGACCTGATACATTACCAGGTTAGCCTGACATCGATGGTGGGGAAAATGTTGGAATCAATGAGTAAAGATGAAGTAGCAGTGCATTTGGAAAGCAGTGACAAGGTCGGTCCAAGTCAGCATGGATTTATGAAAGGGAAATCATGCTTGACAAATCTTCTAGAATTTTTTGAGGATTTAACTAGCAGAGTGGACAAGGGAGAACCAGTGGATGTGGTGTGTTGAGACTTTCAAAAGGCTTTTGACAAGGACCCACACAAGAGATTGGTGTGCAAAATTAAAGCATATGGTATTGGTGGTAATGTATTGAGGTGGATAGAGAACTGGTTGGCAGACAGGAAGCAGAGAGTCGGAATTAATGGGTCCTTTTGAGAATGGCAGGCAGTGACTAGTGGGATATCAATGGTCTGCTCTGTCAGATTCCGTGTGGTTTCTTTTGTTACATGTATGATGCACACGTGTGCATGGGTTGTGCAGCGGAGTCATGAGCCAGGTGGTCAGTGGATAACCCTTGCCGTCCAGTAACCACCCCCTGGTTTGACATGGTGGCTCAAATGCTAATGTTACAGCAAATAAGAGGCACTAGGCAGCCGAATTTATAGACCATTTCGTAAAGATCCAGAACTAGTTAATATTTGGAGAAATGACTACTACCTCGGGGAAGATTTCTTCTGTGCTCTGTCATGTTTATCCATCGCACATACAGGAAGTGACATTACACAAAGGAAGTGACTCCCTCCTCAGCTTAGGAAACATAAAAACATATGAACATAAGAAATAGGAGCAGGAGTTGGTCAGTCGGCCCCTCGAGCCTGCTCCGCCATTCAATACGATCATGGCTGATCAACACAACTCCACCTTCCCGCAGAATCCCTATGTCCCTTGATTCCCTTAGTTCTCAAAATGTATCAACTTCTGTCTTGAATATACTCAACTACTGAGCATCTGCAGCCCTTTGGGGCAGAGAATTCCAAAGATTCACCACCCTTTTACTGTTTTAACCTTTTTGAATTTTTTTGTATGAATTTTTAGATCATAAGAAATAAGGGCAGGAGTAGGCCATCTGGCCCCTCGAGCCTGCTCTGACATTCAATAAGATCAAGGCTGAACTTGTGTTCATGATGGTTAGATCTGAATTAAATATCTCTCTCTACTTTCCCTCAACAACGTGTCTCCATAGAGACAGAGGTGTCTCCGTGCCCAGCTCACAAGTGAGCCCCCTGTATCTGCATCATTTCTGTGTCTTAATACCCGCAATCCCTGGTGTCGGGTTGCCAACTTTGGTTGGAGGCAATCCTGGCGGTTTGATCATGTGGTGGTCCAACCTCATGGTGACTGACCATGTAACTTCTGACCACGTGATGTCTGCGATCGATATTGCATCTCTCTCCCTCGCTCCTTGGTGTCGAACGACAAGCACTGCCCAGGAGATGGATTCTGGGAGACACGCGGCAGTCTGGGAGGGTTGACAACCCTTTCTTGAGCACCTTCAACAT
Source organism: Pristiophorus japonicus (assembly GCF_044704955.1). NCBI lineage: Eukaryota > Metazoa > Chordata > Chondrichthyes > Pristiophoridae > Pristiophorus > Pristiophorus japonicus. The sequence continues at coordinate 189,570,323 of NC_091989.1, forward strand.
AATAAAATATACCAAGGTGCTTCACAGGAATGTAAGGAGATATTAGGGCAGCTGACCAAAAGCTTGGTCAAACAGGTAGGATTTAAGGAATGTCTTAAAGGAGGAGCAAAATCTAAAAGGGTGGCCAAGCTTTGGGAAGGAGTTCCAGAGCCTAGGGCCTCAGCAGCTGAAGGAGCAGCCACTGATGGGGGAGCAAAGGAAATCGGGGATTTGCAAGAGGCCAGAATTGAGTGAATGCAGATATCTCGGGGGGTTGTGGGGCTGGAGGAGATTACAGAGATAGGGAGGGGCGAGGGCCATTGAGGGATTTGAAAACAATAATTTGAGAATATTAAAAGACATGCATTGCCGGACCGGGAGCAACAGTAGGTCAGCGAGCACAGGGAAGATGGATGGACAGAACTTGATACGGTTAAGGATATGGGCAGCAGAGTGTTAGATGAGATCACATTTACGGAGGGTGCAAGGTAAGATGCCAGCCAGGAGAGCATTGGAACAGTTGGATGACAAATGAGTGTTCCAGCAGCAGATTAGCCGAGGCAGGGGCGGAGACAGGTAATGTTACGGAGGTGAAAGTAATCGGATTTGGTAATGATACAGATATCGCGTCAGAGCCGGCCATTGATCTGCGCTGACACTTTCCATCCACGTCTGTCTCTGTGAAAAGCCTCTGCTTCCACTGTGCAGCAGAATACCTCTTCTTTTTTTTATTAGTTCACGGGATGTGGGCATTGTTGGCAAGGCCGGCATTTATTGCCCATCCCTAATTGCCCCTTGAGAAGGTGGTGGTGAGCCGCCTTCTTGAACCGCTGCAGTCCGTGTGGTGAAGGTGCTCCCACAGTGCTGTTAGGGAGGGAGTTCCAGGATTGTGACCCAGCGACAATGAAGGAACGGCCAATATATTTCCAAGTCAGGATGGTGTGTGACTGGGAGGGGAACGTGGAGGTGGTGGTGTTCCCATGCGCCTGCTGCCCTTGTCCTTCTAGGTGGTAGAGGTCGCGGGTTTGGGAGGTGCTGCCGAAGAAGCCTTGGCGAGTTGCTGCAGTGCATCTTGTAGATGGGACACACTGCAGCCAGGGGGCGCTGGTGGTGGAGGGAGTGAGTGTTGAAGGTGGGGGATGGGGGGCCAATCAAGTGGGCTGCTTTGTCCTGGATGGTGAATGTCTGCACCTGTGAGTATGCTCACTGGTTTGTTGAGCTGTTGCATTTTCTGCGGTCTGGAGGAGTCCGTGTTCCATGTTTTTATACAGCACGTGAGGTTGCAGCCCCTCTTCCATTATTTGAAGGGGCTGCTGCTTGACTTTTGGCTGTACTTCAGTCTTACACTCCTGATCTTTGGGTACCCTGTGCAGAGGGGAGCGGGCAGGTCGGTAGGACTGCTCCTGGGCCTGGCCAAGGGGGCCATCAGCCGGTCCAGGCAGCGGGCGGTCGAGGGGGCCATTCTGCCTAACTGCCTGCCTCTCTTCCGCGGTTACATCCGAGCCAGGGTGTCCCTGGAGATGGAGCACGTGGTGTCCACCGGTACGCTCGCGGCCTTCCGCAAGAGGTGGGCGCCAGAGGGACTGGAGTGCATCAGTTCAACAGGGAATTTTAATTTGATTTTATTTGTAAGGTTCCCTTTAATTTTTATTGGTTAATTTGTGGGGTTGTGTGCTCTTACAAAAGGGGGAACTTGATTTAAAATTACTTTAAAATAGTTGTAGAGCTGTTGCCTTGTGAGTGGTTCAGCCAGTCATGTGATGTTCACAAGACTCAATAAAACCCCAGCCAGTTGGGCCTTGGTCATCCACGACGAGGTATGCAGTTGTGAGCCTGGTGGATGAACCGGTAATGTGCAGTGTGATTGTTAAACCTATGTTAATAAACCAACTAGTTCTTAATCGCAATGTGTTGCTATGAATTCTTAAGCCAAGAGCCCATGAAGCAAATACATTACAGATGCTGTCGAGCTTCTCGAGTGTTGTTGGAGCTGCACTCATCCAGGCAAGTGGAGAGTGTTCCATCACACTCCTGACTTGTGTCTTGTAGATGGTGGGAAGGCTTTGGGGAGTCAGGAGGTGAGACACTCACCGCAGAATACCAGCCTCTGACCCGCTCTTGTTGCCACCGTATTTATGTGGCTGTGGGTCTTGTACTTGGCCAGGGAGAGTATACGAAAGTCGTCTCCAATCCTTATGAGTAAAACAGCGCCGGAGAGAATCCATCAGCTCGATGTTAGCAGTCAACACTGAGCAATCTGATGAATTGTCACTTCACGATTGAGAAGCAAATTCAGATTAGGAGCCTCCAGAGAAAATAGCTCCACACATTGAGATATGAAATCAATTTACATCCGTTTCTGAAGCCAACAGAGGATGAATTGAGATTTCAGTTATTCCTGAGAGGCCGCTGTCTGTAAGAGCGGCTTGCTCCCCTTCACTGAATAATCCATGTCAATTGAAGCTTTAAATGTCGGTGTGAGGAATAGCTGTGGCATTTGAACTCGGGTCGCAGACATAGGAGAGAGAGACCGCAGATCCTCTTGCGGTTTTCCCAGCTGTCCTGCTCTTCGAATGCACACGTTAAGCCAAGGCATTCGATAAGGTGCCACACAAAAGGTTACTGCAGAAGATAAAGGTACGCGGAGTCAGAGGAAATGTATTAGCATGGATAGAGAAATGGCTGGCTAACAGAAAGCAGAGAGTCGGGATAAATGGGTCCTTTTCGGGTTGGAAATCGGTGGTTAGTGGTGTGCCACAGGGATCAGTGCTGGGACCACAACTGTTTACAATATACATAGATGACCTGGAAGAGGGGACAGAGTGTAGTGTAACAAAATTTGCAGATGACACAAAGATTAGTGGGAAAGCGGGTTGTGTAGAGGACTCAGAGAGGCTGCAAAGAGATTTGGATAGGTTAAGCGAATGGGCTAAGGTTTGGCAGATGGAATACAATGTCGGAAAGTGTGAGGTCATCCACCTTGGGAAAAAAAACAGTAAAAGGGAATATTATTTGAATGGGGAGAAATTACAACATGCTGTGGTGCAGAGGGACCTGGGGGTCCTTGTGCATGAATCCCAAAAAGTTAGTTTGCAGGTGCAGCAGGTAATCAGGAAGGCGAATGGAATGTTGGCCTTCATTGCGAGAGGGATGGAGTACAAAAGCAGGGAGGTCCTGATGTAACTGTACAGGGTATTGGTGAGGCCGCACCTGGAGTACTGCGTGCAGTTTTGGTCACCTTACTTAAGGAAGGATATACTAGCTTTGGAGGGGTTACAGAGACGATTCACTAGGCTGATTCCGGAGATGAGGGGGTTACCTTATGATGATAGATTGAGTAGACTGGGTCTTTACTCGTTGGAGTTCAGAAGGATGAGGGGTGATCTTATAGAAACATTTAAAATAATGAAAGGGAGAGACAAGATAGAGGCAGAGAGGTTGTTTCCACTGGTCAGGGAGACTAGAACTAGGGGACACAGCCTCATAATACGGGGGAGCCAATTTAAAACCGAGTTGAGAAGGAATTTCTTCTCCCAGAGGGTTGTGAATCTGTGGAATTCTCTGCCCAAGGAAGCAGTTGAGGCTAGCTCATTGAATGTATTCAAGTCACAGATAGATAGATTTTTAACCAATAAGGGAATTAAGGGTTACGGGGAGCGGGCGGGTAAGTGGAGCTGAGTCCACGGCCAGATCAGCCATGATCTTATTGAATGGCGGAGCAAGCTCGAGGGGCTAGATGGCCTACTCCTGTTCCTAACTCTTATGTTCTTATGTTCTTATGCCTATTGCAATTGGCTGAAACACACACACACACACACACACACATTGGGGCTGACTTTCCCTGTCCCTCCGCCGAATCCCATTGTATTTCCTGGGCACAGAGGTCAGTGCGCCGGGAACATATGCGGATACGGAATTGACGGGAGGGTCCAGACCGGCTGGCCCATCAAATCAGCCCCAAATGCAGGTGGGCTCCGATTATTGGCTGAGGGTTTCAGCAGCAGAATTGTCAGAGACGGGCGATGTTACGGAGGTGAAAGTAACCGGTCTTGCTGATATGGTGTCGGAATCGACCATTTATATTCTCTTGAGCTGCGCTGACACTTTCCCTCCCCCTCTCTACCTCTCTTTCCTCCTTCCAGGCACTCCTTAAAACATGCCTCTTTGACCGAGCTTTTGGTCACCTGCGCTAACTTCCACTTATGCGGTTTGGTGTCAACATTTTTATCGCAAAATACTCCTGTGAAGCGCCTCGGGACGTTGCACTACGTTAAAGGCGATATATAAATACAAGTTGTTGTTGTTATCTCTGTAACTTCCTCCAGCCCTGCAAACCTCCCAGATATCTGCGCTCCTCCGATTCTGGCTTCGTGCACATCCCTGATTCCCCTTGCTCCACCATTGGCAGCCGTGCTTCTGAATTGCCTGGGTCCCAAGCTCTGGGATTCCCTCCCTAAACCTTTAGATCTCTCTCATCCTTTAAGACTCTCTTAAAATCTGCCTCCATGACCATCACCTGTCTTATTATGCCCCTTATGTGGCTTGGTGTCAAAGTAATACTTCTCCGTCACCACTTGCTTTGAGGGATCCAATTAATCCAGGCACAACGTAAATGGCGGTTCGTGGGATCCTCCTGTGCGCAAAGTGTTTGCCTACACGACACTGACTGAACTTCAAAGTAACATAAGAACATAATAAATAGGAGCAGGAGTCGGCCATTCGGCCCCTCGAGCCTGCTCTGCCATTCAATAAGATCATGGCTGATCCGATCATGGACTCAGCTCCACTTCCCTGCCCGCTCCCCATAACCCTCAATTCCCTTATCGTTCAAAAATCTGTCTATCTCCACCTTAAATATATTCAATGACCCAGCCTCCACAGCTCTCTGGGGCAGAGAATTCCACAGATTTACAACCCTCTGAGAGAAGAAATTCCTCCTCATCTCAGTTTTAAATGGGCGACCCCTTATTCTGAGACTATGCCCCATAGTTCTAGATTCCCCCACGATGGGAAATATCCTCTCTGCATCCACCTCGTCAAGTCCCCTCAGAATCTTATACATTTCAATAAGATCACCTCTCATTCTTCTAATTGACTAAACACAAAGAACTTTGAGTTGTTTGTGAGGGTGATTGCTAAGGACATTTCTCTGCCACTCCAAAAGACACAGCTGCCCTGAATTTGCTTCTGGGTTTTGCCAGAATCCCGCTGGAGTCATGAGAGAATAGAATATCGTATCGGCGTTTCAACTTTCAAAAAGAATCCGTCTTTTCTTGAGCACCTTCCATGAAAGCACAAGAAAGACACCGGGAAATACAATTGCTTTTGACTTAATAAAGGAAAAGGCTTTATTGAATTTTACAATCAATGACAATTCATTTAAACACAATACATTTGTTGGAGAAGTGCGTGCACAGGTGCTCAGTATTCAGAGTGCCGTCTGCCTGCTCCATGAGGGATTCGTCAGGCATGTCATTCGCGTGAGCCATTGGAGAGGTCAAGGAATGTTGAAGAATTGCTCAGTGAAGACTAAAGACTTGTGATTCCTCACTAATCCTTTGCCTAAGAGCGATTCTATTGGTGCCTGCCTGAAGGTAATTCTCACCCATTCTCCTCAGTTCTCAGTCCCGGGCTATGTGTGTCTGATCCCTGGCAGCTCGGGAGACACACATTGGGACCAGGGAGAGATTTTTCACTTTGCAAATTCCACAACATTTCATCCTGCAACGGCGAAGGACGAAAGTGGAATTCCCAACATCAGTTATCTTAATCTTCATTGCCTGCAGGATATGAGGAATAATATCATCTCGATTCCTTTGAATTGTGATAATTGCATCAAAGCTCGCACTGCAGGGATTCACACTTTAAAAATAAATGGATTTCATTGTCTTGCAGCGAATTTGAGAAAATTATTTTTCTTTTCAGAACCTGAGACTATTGGGATAGAAATCAAAACAACCCCCTCACCGAGACAGATAAAATAGACAGAGAAAGAGACAGCGAGAGATAGGTAGGAGGAGAAAGAGAGACAGAGAGATAGAGAGAGGCAAGAGAAAGAGAGATAGATAGCTAGACAGAGACAGACAGAGAGACAGATAGGTCGAGTAGGAGAGACAGATAGCAACAGATAGGCAGAGGGAAAGAGAAAGTCAGAGAAAGATTGAGATAGGTGTGAGGAGAAAGAGATAGAGAGCCAGAGCTAGTAGACAGAGTGAGAGAGAGAGAGAGAGAGAGACAGAAACAGATCGAGCAAGGTCGACAGAGAATTCGACAGACAGCGAGGGGTAGCTCAGAGACAAAGAGAGACACAGACAGAGGTAGCTATCATGTACCAATTGTAGTGATTCTCACTGATGTTGCTTTAAATATGTGGGGGGAGAAATTAAACCGGATACTAACTTTTTACATTTTGAAACGTTAGCACCAGGTGCAAACGAATCTTAACTTCATATTAATTGGGCGTCAGCACCCGGGGAAGGAAGGGGACAGTAAATCAAGCGCTAATGACCTCAGTGGGGCGCTACAGGAGTGCGAACAGCACAGCACTACCCAATTTCAGGAGACTTGCATTCAGCAATCATCCTTCACACTGGCTCATTACAGCTCTTAAAGGGGAGGTTATAACAAGCTGCAATTGCGGGAGAGCGGAGAGCAAGTGGAGGAACTTTCTGGTATGGCAGCTGCTAATCCAGCTGGAAGGTAGGTAGCTCAGTGTTTTAATGATGTGGCATTGGAGGCATTGGTAGGAGCAGTCGAGAAAAGAAGGGCTGCACTCTCCCCGGCAATTGGAAGGAGGCCATTGCCCAGGTCTTCAGGGCCATGTGGAGGGAAGTGGCAGAAGAGTTGCCGTCCAGCACTGTAGTGCAAGGAACCCTCACACAGTGCCGCAAGAAATTCAATGAGGTCAGGGCCATAAAAGGCGAGTGGCGAGTGGCCCCTGAACAGTGTGGTGGCCCTCAACCTGCGAGGAAACATACCGCTTCAGGAAACAGCGCGAGCTGGTGCAAGAGGGAGATGGCACTGGATTGGATGCCCCAAGATCATTGTTGTAATGTAGGAAAACAAGCAGCCAATCTGTGCACAGAAAAATCCCAGCCATGCCAATGACCAGATCATCTGTTTTTACTGATATTGGTTGAGGGATAAATATTGGCCAGGACACTATAGAGAACTCCACTGCTCTTCTTCAAAATAGTGGCATGGGATCTTTTACATCCACCTGACGTCTTCCGAAAGTCGGCACCTCCAACAGTGCAGCACTCCCTCAGCACTGCACTGAAGCCTCAGGTTCTGGAGTGGGAAGTGAACCCACAACATCCGGACTCAGAGGATAGAGTGTGTGAGCCACGGCTGACATGGAGACACTAAGACAGAGACTGACACCAATAATGATAGAGAGACTGCAACCCAAGATGTTGGAGTGGGCACCTAGGGATGACTAAGGGAGCGATAAAGAGGACAGAGAGCCAAAAGCAGAATGACACGAGAGGCAGATTGCATAAAAACATAAGAAATGGAGTAAGTGTAGGCCATTCGGCCCCTCGAGCCTAGTCCACCATTCAATTAGATCATGGCTGAACTTCGACCTCAATTCCACTTTACTTATCATCACTACTTCCTCTTCAGTACTGCAGTCCTTTAAACATAACCCTTTTTAAAACTTGATTTCATAAAGAATTATGGATAGTGAGGCACTCTTTGTAAGTGACCAAAATTATAAGTCCCCTGTGCTTATTAACCATTCGCTAAAAATGTTCAATCAATGTGGAGCTGTTGTGAACAGGGCCAATCAAACACTTACACACAGCTCAAGGGCAGTTGATTAAAAGCAAAGTATTCTAACCTCCTGTCAATCATGGTGAGGATACTTTTGGAGCATATGCAGTTTTGGGCACTAGACAATCGAAAGGACACAGGACAGAGTTTAGAGGGGAACCAGCAGAATCAATGTAGGACTTGGTGCTCTGATTCCTGATGAGAAATTCCTGAAACCATGGGGTTGAAATTCGCTCCCACCGTGTTTGAGACAGTGTCACCCACTGAGAGCTGGTTTTAGCGCCGGGCGTTAGGTGCAACCTCAAACTGCTAAATTCAGTTTTTACGCCCAAAGATGAGAGAGCAGCGCTAAAAGTGTCGTTGCATACTCACGCTCGGGCAGGAGCTCAGGAGGTCGACGGAATTTCCACATGGGAGGCTGCCGCCAGGCCAGGAAACAAAACGGGAAGAGAAATAAAAAGAACTGAAACTTCTGCGATCCACACACACACTTCCTCACTCTGAAACTGTTGTGTATCTGTAAAGCATGCACTCCCATGTTCCGCCACCAGGGAGCTCATCCCCTGAAGTCCCAGCATCCCTTGGGAGCACTGCATATAAGCCAGCCCCTAAGGCCTGTTCCTCACTCTGGAGTGTCTTAATAAAGACTGAGGTCACTGTTACTTTAACCTCCCTGTGTGCAGTCTCATCTGTGTTAGGAACACAATAACTGGCGACGAGAATACGAATCCAACGCAAAGATGCAGCAAACTGTGGGCATCCTGGAGAAGTTCTCGGAGGGTGAGGACTGGGAAGCCTATGTCGAACGGTTAGACCAGTACTTTGTAGCCAACGAGCTGGACAGAGAAGGAAGCGCTGCAAAAAGGAGAGTGGTCCTCCTCACAGTCTGCGGGGCACCGACCTACAGCCTCATGAAGAATCTTCTGGCTCCGGTGAAACCCACAGATAAGTCGTATGAGGAGCTGTGTACACTGGTTCGGGAGCATCTTAACCCGAGGGAGAGCGTGCTGATGGCGAGGTATCGGTTCTACAAGTGCCAGCGATCTGAAGGTCAGGAAATGGTGAGCTACGTCGCCGAGCTCAGGCGACTTGCCGGTCAATGTGAGTTTGATGGATACCTGGAGAAAATGCTCAGAGACTTATTTGTACTGGGCATTGGCCACGAGGCCATCCTACGAAAACTTTTGACTGTAGAGACACCAACCCTCAGTAAGGCCATTGCGATAGCACAGGTGTTAATGTCCACCAGTGATAACACCAAACAAATCTCTCAGCACACAAGTGCTGGCAATGTTCATAAATTAACTGGAATTGTGTTTGCGAGCAGAAATGTACAGGGCAGAAACCACGAGTCTGCAACTGCCAGCAGGCCTCAGGTGATCCAAATGACTCAGAGTCCCCAACAAAGGATGAATGCAAGGCAATTCACACCTTGTTGGCGTTGTGGAGGCTTCCATTCAGCCTATTCATGCTGCGACAAAGGGTATGTTTGCAAGAGCTGTGGAACAATGGGGCACCTCCAGCTCTGCAAAACCTGCTAACCACCACGTGGCAGAGGAAGATCGGTCCATGGTGGATCAAAGCAATTTCGAGCCTCAGAGAGAGGAGGCAGATGCTGAAGTACACGGGGTGCACATATTTTCAACGAAATGTCCACCTATAATGCGAAACGTAAAATTGAATGGCTTACCCGTAGCCATGGAACTGGACACTGGCGCTAGCCAATCCATCATGAGTAAAAAGATGTTTGAGAGATTGTGGTGCAACATGGCATTCAGACCAGCCCTGAGCCCCATCCACACGAAACTGAGAACGTACACCAAAGAGCTTATCACTGTCCTGGGCAGCGCCATGGTCAAGGTCACCTACGAGGGCACAGTGCATGAACTGCCACTCTGGATTGTCCTGGGCGATGGCCCCACACTGCTTGGAAGGAGCTGGCTGGGCAAAATCCGCTGGAACTGGGATGACATCCGAGCACTATCACATGTTGATGAGGCCTCATGTACCCAGGTTCTTAACAAATTTCCTTCCCTTTTTGAGCCAGGCATTGGAAACTTTTCCAGGGTAAAGGTGTGGATCCACTTGGTCCCAGAGGCACGATCCATTCACCACAAGGTGTGAGCGGTACCTCACATGATGAGGGAGAGAGTTGAAATCGAGCTGGACAGGCTGCAATGCGAGGACATCATCTCCCCAGTGGAATTCAGCGAGTGGGCCAGCCCGATTGTTCCAGTACTCAAAAGTGATGGCACGGTCAGGATTTGCGGCGATTATAAAGTAACTATTAATCGTTTCTCGCGACAGGACCAATACCCGCTACCTAAGGCAGACGACCTATTTGCGACGCTGGCAGGAGAAAAAACGTTTATCAAGCTCGACCTGACTTTGGCCTACATGACGCAGGAGCTGGAGGAGTCTTCGAAGGGCCTCACCTGCATCAACACGCACAAGGGACTGTTCATCTACAACAGATGCCTGTTTGGAATTCGGTCGGCTGCAGCGATCTTCCAGAGAAACATGGAGAGCCTACTCAAGTCGGTACCACACACGGTGGTCTTTCAGGACGACATATTGGTCACGGGTTGGGACACCGCCGAGCACCTACAAAACCTGGAGGAAGTCCTCCAGCGACTGGATCGCGTAGGGCTGCGGCTGAAGAGGTTGAAATGCGTCTTCATAGCAACAGAAGTGGGGAGTTTTTGGGGAGAAAGATCGCGGCGGACGGCATTCGGCCCACAGACGCCAAGACAGAGGTTATCAGGAACGCGCCCAGTCCACAGAACATCATAGAGCTGCGGTCGTTCCTGCAGCTCCTCAGCTATTTTGGTAACTTCCGATCGGGGTTAAGCACCCTCTTAGAGCCCCGACATGTGTTATTGAGCAAAGGTGAGAACTGGGTATGGGGAAAAAACCAAGTAATTGCTTTTGAGAAAGCCAGAAACTTTTTTATGCTACAAAAAGCTGCTGGTATTGTATAACCCGTGTAAAAGACTTGTGCGAGCATGTGATGTGTCGTCGTACGGAGTTGGGTGTGTATTACAACAAGCTAACGTTGCAGGGAAGTTGCAAACTGTCGCCTATGCTTCCAGCCTCCAATGGGCAGGCAGAGTGGGCAGTACAAACCATCAAACAGAGCCCTAAATGAGTCACAGAAGGCTCACTCCAAACCCACCTGTCCCGAGTACTGCTCAGCTACCGCACGAGACCCCACTCGCTCTAAGGGGTGCCCCTGGCTGAGTTACTCATGAAAAGGACACTTAAAACCAAACTCTCGCTGGTTCACCCCAACCTGCATGATCAGGTAGAGAGCAAGCGGCAGCAACAAAATGTAAACGATGGTCGTGTCACTGTGTCACGGGAAATTGATCTGAATGACCCTGTGTATGTGCTAAACTATGGACATGGTCCCAAGTGGATCGCGGGCACGGTGATAGCTAAAGAAGGGAGTAGGATGTTTGTAGTCAAACTAGACAATGGACACATTTATAGAAAGCACCTGGACCAAACGAGGCTGCGGTTCACAGACTGCCCTGAACAACCCACAGCAGACACCACCTTTTTCGAGCCTACAACACACACCCAAAGGATTAACGACACCACGCCGGACCAGGAAATCAAACCCATCACGCCCAACAGCCCAGCAAGGCCAGGCTCACCCAGCAGCCCTGCAGGGCCAACAACACGCCAGCCCAGCGAGGGCACAGCCAACACACCAGAACAGACATTTGTACCGAGGCGGTCCACCAGGGAAAGAAAGGCTCCCGACCGCCTCACCTTGTAAATAGTTTTCACTTTGACTTTGGGGGGGGAGTGATGTTGTGTATCTGTAAAGCATGCACTCCCATGTTCCGCCACCAGGGAGCTCATCCCCTGAAGTCCCAAGGGATCCCAGCATCCCTTGGGAGCACTGTATATAAGCCGGCCCCTAAGGCCTGTACCTCACTCTGGAGTGTCTTATTAAACACTGAGGTCACTGTTACTTTAACCTCCCTGTGTGCAGTCTCATCTGTGTTAGGAACACAATATAAACCTAATGAAGACACGCAGCGATAAATACAGAGAAACACTAACCTCCCTGTCTGGGCGATGCAGCCCGCAATCCGCTCTGTGACCACAGCGTTTCCCGGGATGTGCAGCCTGTTGCCCGGCAACGTACAGAGCGAGTGTCGCGACAGAGGCATCAGAGAGGCGTTGTACGCTGGATGACCTCACCACAGGGGCGGTGTTAGCCGGCACAGCGTTGCCTCTTGGTGCCTCTGCCAAAGAGCCGACTGAATGTAGGGCGAGGCGTCGACATTCAGCCTTTGCCGCCGGTTAACCGCCTCCTGCGCGCGGTGACAGGCGGCGTACACAATCCGACTTCAACCTATGAATTTGTTTCCATTGTCAAAACAGTAGAAGATAAGTAAAGAAAAAGAAAATTTCACTTAGTCCATTAACACTCATCATACTCATTCTTCTTGGCTTCCTACTGCACGATTGTCTTTATATAGCGCCTTTAACGTAATAAAATGTCCTGAAGCGCTTCACAGAAGTATGATCAAACAAACTTCGACATCGAGCCGCATAAGAAGCTATTCAAGCAGGTGACCAAAAGCTTGGTCAAAGAGATAGGTTTTAAGGAACAGCTTAAAAGGAGGAGAGAGAGGTAGAGAGGTGGAGAGGTTTAAGGAGGGAGTTCCAGAGCTTATGTCCCTGATCGCTGAAGGCACGACCACCAATGGTGGAGCGATAAACATTGAGCATGCACAGGAGGCTAGAATTGGAGGAGCGCAGAGATCACGGAGAGTTATAGGGCTGGAGGAAGTTACAGACATCTTACCTAATGACTTTGGACTGGAATCTCCTCCCAAGAGAGTCAAGTAGGTTCTCTGCCCACTGCCCCAACACTGCCGTAATGACACAGTTTCCGAGGTGGGAATCCATTGACTGTACGGCCAGCTCCCGGGGAGAAGTCGAATTCCCAGAGAGAGCGCAATGCAAATCGTGCCAGTATTTCAGCAGGGAGGCCCTCGCCTCATTCAGAGAAGGGGCAGAGAAGCCAACCTTACCTGGGGCATGGTCTCTTCACGATCAAGTATGTCATCATCTCAAGTGGCTCGGGAAGAGCCAAGATATAGAAAAACGCAGGAAGGAAGGAAGGAAGGGAGGGAGGGAGGGAGGGAGGCCAGGACACCGGGGATAACTCCCCTGCTCTTCTTCAAAATAATGCCATGAGATCTTTTACATCCACCTGAGAGAGCAGTTCAGGGCCTTGGTTTAACGTCTCGTCTGATAAACAGCACCCCCGGCAGTGCAGCACTCCCTCAGCACTGCACTGGAGTGTCAGCGTGGAGTTTTGTGCTCAATTCTTGGAGTGGGATTTAGAACTCACAACCTTTTGACTCAGAGTGTGCTGCCCACTGAGCCACGGAAAAAATGGCCAGACCAAGGTCCTCAACCTCAATCTCCCACAGCAGTCCCAGCCAGTACCACCACACCTCTTCCAGCCTTATCTGGGCTTGTTGGTACGGTGGTGAGAAGGCAGATAACGCACCCATTGCCAGCCTTTGTCGCTGTTGCCCTGTTTGGAGGGCACATGTCTCACTCTTACAATAAGATGCTCTTTCTGATATCTGTTTTAAAACTTTCTCTGTAATGTAATCATATCCATGCCATAACTAAGACCATCTATTTCCTCCTTCGTAACATCGCCCGTCTCCGCCCCTGCCTCAGCTGGCTGACGTCCTCATCCATGCCTTTGTGACCTCTAGACTTCATTATTCCAACGCACTCCTGGCAATCCTCCTACATTCTACCCGACGTAAACTGGAGTTCTTCCAAAACTCGGCTGCCCGTGTCCTAAGTCGCACCGAGTCCCGCTCACCCATCACCCCCTGTGCTCACTGACCCCGTGTCCTAACTCGCACCGTCCCGCTCACCCATCACCCCCTGTGCTCACTGATCTACATCAGTTCCCGGTTAAACAACGCCTCGATTTCAAAATTCTCATCCTTATTTTCAAATCCCTCCCTATCTCTGTAATCTCCTCCAGCCCCACAACCCCCGAGATATCTGCACTCCTCTAATTCTGCCCTCCTGAGCATCCCTGATTATAATCGCTTCACCATCGGTGGCCGTGCCTTCTGTTGCCTGGGCCCCAAGCTCTGGAACTCCCTCCCTAAATCTCTCCGCCTCTCTACCTGTCTCTCCTCCTTTAAAACAGTCCATAAAACCTACCTCTTTGGTCATCTGCCAATGACCATAAGTTGCTGGGCAAAAGCCCACGAAAGGTCTGTGGGCACCATCATCCCTTTTGTCTCTCTAATCTCTCCTGCCCCCTATCACAAACCTTCCCTTTTGATCTTAAATCTCCTCCCCCTTTCCCCGCCCCTGCACTTGCTTAAGAACCTGTTACACATCTAACGTTTTCCAGTTCTGACGAAAGGTCATTGACCTGAAACATTAACTCTGTTTCTCTCTCCACAGATACTGCCCGACCCGCTGAGTGTTTCCAGCATTCTCTGTATTTATTTCAGATTTCCAACATCCGTATTTTGTTTTTGTTTTTATGGTTAAACGTTTAGACGCTCCACTGCGGTGTAATTTAATTTCCACATTCACAGCGAGGAAACGGTGTTTGCCATAACTAATAAAGAAGGACAGTAATAAGTTTAACAATAGTGAGTTTGAACTAATTACAAAATTTCAACAGATAGAAATAGATTTCCAAGAAATTGTGCTGTTGAAACTATATTTTTTATAAAAGATGCTTTGTGCAAGAGTCAAGATTCACCGGTGTGTTACCAACGATTAAATCCATGTTTGCTGCACGTCTTTGTGTGACAATCCAAAGTACTTGTCAAAACAGTACTAATGTGAGAAGGATTCTGACTGAGAATCAGCTCAATTATCAAGCTTTTGTCAGCAGTTTGTTTAAATGCTCGCATCTGCTTCCTTTCTGGGTTGTCACCGAAACAGTAATGAAAACTAACCCTAACCCTAACCCACACAGCCCGTGATGTTCAACAAATCAATCCCCCAATAGGATGAGTGAGCATGTGCGGCGGTATTATAGAATCACAGAACGGTTATAGCACAGAAGGAGGCCGTTCGGCCCGTCGAGCCCGTGCCGGCTCTCTGCAAGAGCACCTCAGCCAGTCCCACTCCCCGCCCTTTCCCCGGAGCCCTGGAAGTTTATTTCCTTCAGGTACTTATCCAACTCCCTTTTGAAAGCCACGATTGAGTCTGCCTCCCCCACCCTCTCACACAGTGGATTGGACAATGGGCTCGACATTCTTTTTTTTATGAAAAGAATAGGCCGAGAAATTTGCTGCATTTATGCCTCCCGCTAGCAACCCCCCAGGACGGTGCTGACAATGAGTCCGGCCCTGTTGGGTGGGAATTTAGCGATGTCACTACGGCGTGGCAGCCCGACGCCCGGAGATTGTGATGTCATCGCCGTGCGCTTCGCTCCGTTAGTGCCCTGTCCCTGAAATTCACTCCCCCCCCCCCTACAGCAGCGGCGGAGGGAAACACCGACAGCTGCAGGAGGCGCAGATGCCGGGATGTTGGCCCGGTCGAGGGCGGCCCTGGTGGGCCTGTGACAGTTGCCAAAGGGACTGCAGAGCGTGCAGCGGCCCTCCCCTTTAATTGACAGTGTCGTGGGGCGTCAGGCTCTGGAGCGGGGGTTCTGAACACAGCGCCGTGCCACCACCCCAGGAGTGCCGCTGCACGGACACAGGACGCCTCCGATATCACTCCGCCTCTGCTGAGGGGCAGAATGGGGATAAATGTCCCGCCCCAGAAGTTTACTGCCTCCAAATGGGGCGTGGTGCAATTTCGCGGGGATGGGAGGGATGTTTGCCGAGCCCATGTGGCCAGGCGAGGGAGCGATTCTGCCGGCTGACCCTCGAGCCCAGTGAGGAGATGTTCGGTTGGTGGTGGGGTCGGCCTTGCGAGCACCTTTGGAGGATTCCAAGATGTACAGGAACAGAAAAGGCTTCCACTCTGTTAATGTGCAGCTCGTGTGTGACGACATGCATCGCATCATGTCAGTTGATGCGAGATACCCTGGGATAACCTATATTGTATTCATCCTACGCGATAGCGTTATATTTGCCATGTTTCAGCAGCAGCCAGAAGGGCTGCTGGGAGACAAAGGGTTAAGCCTCACCACCTGGTCATGACACACCTACGCGTAACCCGGACAGAAGCTGACCGGGAATACAACATGTCGCACATTGCGACGCGCAGCATCATTGAGAGGACCATTGGCATCTTGAAGCCTGAGTTTCTGATGCCTGGACCATTCCGGAGGCTACTTGCAAAACTCCCCTGAGACTGTCGGTCCATTCACTGTTGTGTGCTGAATGCTGCATAACTTAGCCATCATGGGACAACAGCAGCTGGTCGTAGAAGACCCACCTGAGGTGAGAGTGGCTGATGAGGAGAAGGAAGATGCAGATGATGAGGAGGAGGACGAGGAAACCATGCAACTACCTGAACCTGGAGCACGACAGCGGAGGATGGCAGGCCGTTGTGTCACTTTAACGATTGCTCGAGCCTTGTGCCAGCAGCCCAGCGGCAACTATTCCACATGGACCATGTTTACTGTTTGGACATGTTCCGTAATGTTGTGTTGTATTAATGGAACAAATGATGGAAATTATTCTTCTTTACTTCAAAAAGTTGCGTTAATAATGGAACAAATAATGTGAATGATTCAGTTATAATTTAAAATATATTTTATTCTTAAGTGTAACACTTGTTTCTACTTAACTTAATTTTAATAAAAATATTTTTGTATCAAACTTTAAAGTTTTCCATTAAGATCACTTACAAACTTTAAAACTTGTAAATTTACATAACTTACAAAAAACTTTTAATTTGAGAACAGTTATAACAGTACCAACAATAATAACAATAGCAGCAAAGAAAGGCTTCACCATCTCTGCTCCCCCTGATTCTCAGACCGCCCGCTGCGCTGGGTCTTGGTGCCTCCACCCCTGCCCGCAGGGTGGCACAGCTTTTCTGAGGTTGGTACCAAGCTTATTCTTTCGAGCATCTCGGGTAATACGCACTTCTTGATGGCAGGGGGGGCAGGCGGTCATGTGGAGGGCCCAGCTTGGGCCTCTTCAGAGGCTGGTCTGGGGATTGGAGTGGGAGTGGCAGTTGATTCTGTCAATGGATGCGGGGTCTGGGAATGTTCCCTTATTGCAGCAGCTCCCTCTGACATTTCCTCCCTCATGTTCACCGACAGTGTCCCAGCTACCTCCAACATTCCCTCCCTCATGTTCACCGATAATGTCTCAGCTACCTGCGACATTCCCTCCCTCATGCTCCCGGACAGTGTTCCCATTTCTCGTGAGAATGTTGTTACTTCTCCCGACAGTCCCGATACCTGAACACCACCCCACCGATGGGGTCCAGGAGTGATCGCGTAAGGTCAATGCTCTCCCCACTCATTGCCATCCTCTGCACCACATCTGTTAGATCCTGCACCTCAGGAGAGCGCTGTCGAGCTCTCCTTCCCCTCCTCACCCTGGGTGTGGCTCGCTGCAACCCACTGGGACCCACAGCCTCGGACAGTGTGAAACCAGGAAATGTCCCAACACTTGTACCACCCAGGAAAGGGGCTGGCACCTCAATGAGTGACACCCACACCTCCTCCAGAGTGAGTACAAGAGTGCGGGCTTCATCCATCCCCTCCCCCTGCCCCTCCCCCTATGCTCTTGGTCTGGAGGGTGGGATTGGAAGATGTTCTCCTCCCCAGGCTCGTCCGTGTCTGAATCTCCTTCTGTATCGGCTTCAGTCTCGCCAGGGTTGGCCTCAAGTTCAGCAAAATATAACAGAACAGACAAATGGTTAGTGGCAGAGGAGGGGGCAGGGTGGGTGGTGTGAGTAGGCTCACACAGCGCAGGCAGTGGGCTGGTTTGAAGGACCACGATGAATGATAGCACACTGCATCAACTGAAGCGTAGCTGACAGAGACATCACCATGAACTGAAGCACGGCTAGCCCGCGCAGTACTTAACATTTAGCAAAGCCAGACTGTGGAATTTGCAGGACTTACCCTCTCCCTTGAGTGTGGGCACAGCTTTTTGTGCAGTGGTGGTTGCTTTTCTCCAGGCAGGACCCATCAAAGCAGCAACCCTGACTTCCAAGGGTACCGATGGGTGCAGATATGTCGGGCCTCCTCCTGTTAGAGTTCTTTCCCCTTTGTTATGTTCCACCTTCCTTTGTAAAAATGAAAATATAACTTGTTAGGGAACGTGTCTTTCTGCTGGGTTTGACCTATACAGATGGTTACATTTACAATTGCAATTCCAGTGAATAAATGAAAATATTACTTACACTAACTACTTGACCAAGGTCCTGCCACTTCTTTCTGCACTGGTCTCCAGACCTCGGGGTGGTCACCAGTGCACAGTAATCTTCTGCAAGTCAGTTCCAGCGTTTCTTCATTTCTTTTGGTGAAACTTTTATGTGACCTCTGCTGGTGTTCAGCTCGTGCCGTCTGACCTCAATCACAGTAACCGGTGCCTCCACTTCATCCTGTGAGAAAGTCTTGGTCTTTGAGCCACATTGCATCTTGTATTGCAGCTCCGATTTTTCCACTGAGAATTAAAGTTCTCACACACAACTGGCTCTGTAAAAATGGCCGACTGCAGGCCGGGAGCTGTACTGGGCACGCGCTCCCAGAGCAGTCACGTCAAAATCTTCCATTTTTTTTCACACATGCTCAGGGGTGGGGGGGGGAGTGGGGCATCGTTTCCTTCGACACAGACATAAGGCTCCACCCCCGCAGCTAAAGGACAGGCTGCATGGCACCAGTTTCAAAAAAGAGAAGGGGGAAACCTGTAAGTTATTTTTTTGGAGTAGCCGGGTCAAAAGAAATGGGTGTAACTCTGGCAATACGCCAAGAACGGAATTGGGGAAAATTGAGCCCACGGGATATGGGCGTCTCGGGCAGAGCCAGCTTTTATTGCCCATCCTGAATCGCCCTTGAGAAGATGGTGGAGAGACATAAGAATATAAGAATTAGGAGCAGGAGTCGGTCTGCTCTGTCATTCAATAAGATCATGGCTGATCTTCGACCTCAACTCCACTTTCCCGCCCGATTCCCATATCCCTTGATTCCCTTAGTGTCCAAACACCTTCTTGAACCGCTGCAGTCCGTGTGGTGAAGGTGCTCCCACAGTGCTGTTAGGGAGGGAGTTCCAGGATTGTGACCCAGCGACGATGAAGGAACGGCCGATATATTTCCCAGTCAGGATGGTGTGTGACTGGGAGGGGAACGTGGAGGTGGTGGTGTTCCCATGCGCCTGCTGCCCTTGTCCTTCTCGGTGGTAGAGGTCGCGGGTTTGCGAGAGCAGACAGGGCTTCGGTTTAACGTCTCAGAAAGCCAAGGGAGGATTCCTTCAGTCCTGGCCAAGCTGTACAGAACAAATATACCGCCAATGACTCAAAAACTCATTAGCATTTTTATTTAAGGATGGGAGCACAATTGAACGTGAGATAAGTAATTCACAAATGAAAAATAGCATTAAATAGTAACTCTTTAAAATTCCAGGCACATGAAATGCAAAGTGCATCTGGGAATGAGATTTTTTGCCGTTTAATAACAACAGTTCATATTAATATATTTCCATCAATTCATTAATTGCATTAATGACATGTATTGCAAATAAGTCAAGCAGAAGATAACAATATTTTGAAGAGGCAGCAATCCTTGGCCACACCATGTAGATCCATTATGTAATACTCAGCACAATCCAGTAGGTTAAATATTGTTCATGGAATCCTCTTTATCCTTTGCTTATTAATTCTCGAACACCTTCAAGGAACCAAGTGCTCAAAGCTCTTTTAACATTCTGCAGGAGTAGAATCCACTGAATTGATTAATAAAAATTAATAAAAATGTTGTGTATAAACCTAACAGAGACCTTGATAGTGTGGATAGCAAGGACCTGTTTCCCGTAGCTATGAGGTCAATAACCAGGGGACATAGATTTTAAGTAATTGGGAGGAGGTTTAGAGGGGAGTTGAAGAGAAATGTGTTCACCCAGAGGGTGGTGGGGGTCTGGAACTCACGGCCTGAAAGGGTGGTAGAGGCAGAAACCCTCATCGCATTTAAACAGTACCTGGATGTGCACCTGAAGTGCTGTAACCTGCAGGGCTACGGACAACATATTCGATGGGCCGGATGGCCTCCTTCTGTGCTGTAAATTTATAAGCCATTCTACGATTCTAAAAAAAACCGCAGCAGTAGAGGGTGAGGAGTGTTTTACCGCACTGTGAGGCCTCGATAAACTTGCCGTTTCATTGGTGAGGTGGTCCTAGTATTGGACAAGCAACCCAGAGGTTGTGAGTTCAAGTCCCACCAGGGCGATTTGTGAAATTGAATTGAACTACAGGCTGGTCATCTCTGGGCTCACACTGTGGAAGAAAGACCATGAACAGCTGCCAGATTGTCTTAAAAACTCAACTGTTGCATTAATTCCCTTCAGGGAAGGGGGTACACAAATGATTCCTGTCCCATGTGATATGGCTGACTAATAATCTGCTCCTTGTTTTCAAATCCCTCCATGGCCTCGCCCCTCCCTACCTCTGTAACCTCCTCCAACCCCACAACCCCCAAAGCTCTCTGTGCAACAACAATTCAGTTTTAATCCTTGTCTTCTGGTAGTTGCTGGGGCAACGGCTCCAAGTCCACCAGCTGCCCTCCGGTACCTCGGCCTAGTGACCGTTCTCCTAGCGTGCGCCGAGACTGTGAGTGTTGGCAAACTGTTTAACCATGGGTGAGCAGCACAGCAAGAGTCCAAATCAGGCCTCGGCGAGTGTCCACACAATGTAGGGGTGAAGTCATCGTCAAACACAAGCAGAAACATAGAAGAAACATAGAAAATATGTGCAGGAGTAGGCCATTCGGCTCTTCGAGCCTGCACCACCATTCAATAAGATCATGGTTGATCATACACCTCAGTACCCCTTTCCTGCTTTCTCTCCATACCCCTTGATCCCTTTAGCCGTAAGGGCCATGTCTAACTCCCTTTTGAATATATCCAACGAACTGGCATCAACAACTCTCTGCAGTAAGGAATTCCACAGGTTAACAACTCTCTGAGTAAGAAGTTTCTCTTCATCTCAGCCGTAAATGGCTTACCCCTTATCCTTAGACCTGGTCTCCTGGTTCTGGACTTCCCCAACATTAGGAACATTCTTCCTGCATCTAACCTATCCAGTCCCGTCAGAATTTTATAGGTTTCTATGAGATCCCCTCTCATCCTTCTAAACTCCAGTGAATATAAGCCTAGTTGATCCAGTCTCTCCTCATATGTCAGTCCTGCCGTCCCAGGAATCAGTCTGGTGAACCTTCGCTGCACTCCCTCAATAGCAAGAACGTCCTTCCTCAGATTAGGAGACCAAAACTGAACACAATATTCCAGGTGAGCCCTCACCAAGGCCCTGTACAACTGCAGTAAGACCTCCCTGCTCCTGTACTCAAATCCCCTCACTATGAAGGCCAACATACCATTTCCTTCTTCATCGCCTGCTGAACCTGTATGCCAACCTACAATGACTGATGTACCATGACACCCAGGTCTCGTTGCACCTTCCCTTTTCCTAATCTTCCGCCATTCAGATAATATTCTGTCTTCCTGTTTCTGCCACCAAAGTGGATAACCTCACATTTATCCATATTATACTGCATCTGCCCACTCACCTAATCTGTCCAAGTCACCCTGCAGCCTCTCAGTGTCCTCCTCACAGCTCACACCGCCACCCAGCTTAGTGTCATCTGCAAACTTAGAGATATTACACTCAATTTCTTCATCTAAATCATTGATGTATATTGTAAATAGCTGAGGTCCCAGCACTGAGCCCTGCGGCACCCCACTAGCCACTGCCTGCCATACTGAAAAGGACCCATTTATCCCGACTCTCTGCTTCCTGTCTGCTAACCAGTTCTCCATCCACATCAGTACATTGTTGGAAAATGATCACCAATGTATCCACTATTTCTAGGGCCACTTCCTTAAGTACTCTGCGATGCAGACTATCAGGCCCCGGGGATTTATCGGCCTTCAATTCCATCAATTTCCCGAACACAATTTCCCACCTAATAAGGATATCCTTCAGTTCCTCCTTCTCACTAGCCCCTCAGTCCCCTAGTACTTCCGGAAGGTTATTTGTGTCTTCCTTCGTGAAGACAGAACCAAAGTATTTGTTCAACTGGTCTGCCATTTCTTTGTTCCCCATTATAAATTCACCTGAATCTGACTGCAAGGGATCTATGTTTACCTTCACTAATCTTTTTCTCTTCACATATCTATAGAGGCTTTTGCAGTCACTTTTTATGTTCCCGGCAAGCTTCCTCTCATACTCTATTTTCCCCCTCCTAATTAGATCCTTTGTCCTCCTCTGCTGAATTCTAAATTTCTCCCAGTCCTCAGGTTTGCTGCTTTTTCTGGACAATTTATACACTATCCTTAATCTCCCTTGCTAGCCATGGTTGAGCCACCTTCCCATTTTATTTTTACTCCAGACAGTCTATTCGCCAGTCATCTGCCAGTCTATCCTAGCCAATTCACGTCTCATACCATCGAAGTTACCTTTCCTTAAGTTCAGGATCCTAGTCTCTGAATTAACTGTGTCACTCTCCAGCTTAGTGAAGAATTCTACCATATTATGGTCACTCTTCCCCAAGGGGTCTCGCACAACAAGATTGTTAATTATTCCTTTCTCATTACACAAGACCCAGTCTAGGATGGCCAGTCCTCTAGTTGGTTCCTCGACATATTGGTCGAGAAAACCATCCCTAATATGCTCCAGGAAATCCTCCTCCATCGTATTGCTACCGGTTTGGTTAGCCCAATCTATATGTAGATTAAAGTAGCCCATGATAACTGCTGTACCTTTATTGCATGCATCCCTAATTTCTTGTTTGATGCTGTCCCCAACCTCCCTACTATTGTTTGGTGGTCTGTACACAACTCCCACTCATGTTTTCTGCCCTTTTGGTATTCCGCAGCTCCACCCATACAGTTTCCACATCATCCAAGCTAATGTCCTTCCTTACTATTGCATTAATTTCCTCTTTAACCAGCAACGCCACCCCGCCTCCTTTTCCTTTCTATCTATCCTTCCTGAATGTTGAATACCCCTGGATGTTGAGTTCCCAGCCTTGTCAAACCTTGGCTGATCATGTTCGTTTTCCTAGCCCAGGGCTGCCCAGGCCAATGGCGTTGACCATTACAACATGCTCACTGAGTTCAGTCATCCAATCCAGACCATGAATCTATGCTCGCACTCCAGCGAGGTTCTGAAGGAGTACCATTCCTCTGGGTCCCATCTGCCTGTTCTAGTCTACATTAAAGATCTCGTGGCACTATTTGAAGAAGAGCATTTGGTCTTCCTTGTCTCCCTATCTCTGTAACCTTCTCCAGACGTACAACTCTCTGAGACCTTTGCATTCTTCCAATTCTGGCCTCTTGCATCACTCCAACATTAGTGGCCGTGCCTTCAGCTGCCTGGGTCTGAGCTCTGGAATTCACTCCCTAAACCTCTCTACCTTTCTTTCCTCCTTTAAGATGCTCCTTAATACCTAACTCTTTCTGTCCTAATATCTCCTTATGTGACTCAGTGTCAAATTTTAAAGGAAGAAAGATTTGGATTTTTTAGCACCTTTCATGGCCACCAGTCATCTTAAAGCGCTTAATAGCCAATTAGGTATTTTTGGAGTGTAGTCACTGTTACAATGTAGGAAATGTTGCCCCTTAACACTGCTGTGAAGCGCCTTGGGATGTTTTCCTACATTGAAGGCACTATATAAATGCAAGTTGTTATGATTATGTCCTGAACAACATTCCTCCCTCAATGAGACATCACCAGGATCAGATCAACGGATCAATCATCTTAGTGCCGTGAGTCGGATCATGCTCTGGACAAACTCGTTACTACGACACCAGTCACTCTACATGAAGGGTTTTTCGCAGAGGTGTGATGGGTCGTGTTTGTAACAATCTTTCAGTTTAGTTTTGTTTGATTTGCTTACTATTGTAGTTGAGGGAAAAAGGGTGAGATTCTCCTGTCGGATGTACAGAGAGATCTAAAACTCCGTCCTGCCCTGGGATCGTTCCTGTTTGTAAGGAGGGTAAGCGTGGGTGACATTTGCTCAGTGATAAATGTTGTTATAGTGATTAATGAGGCAGGGAAACTGACCCACTTAACAGAATTAATAATACTTAATTAGCCCCTGGAAACTACAATCTTCGCCCATTAATCTCCCGAAGTTACGGCAGCATACACTTATAGAGCACCTTGATGCAGCCACCAGTCACAAGGCTTTCCACAAGAGAGGAGAGGGAAATTCAGACACAACAACAACTTATATTTATATAGCGCCTTTAATGTAATGAAACATCCCAAGGCGCTTCACAGGATAAAAGATAAAAATTATAAGATAAAAATTTGACACCGAGCCGTATAAGTAGAAATTAGCGCAGGTGACCAAAAGCTTGGTCAAAGAGGTCGGTTTTAAGGAGACTCTTGAAGGAGGAGAGAGAGGTCGAGAGGTGGAGAGGTTTAGGGAGGGAGTTCCAGAGCTTGGGGCCCAGGCAACAGAAGGCACGGCCACCGATGGTGGAGCGATTATAATCAGGGATGCTCAGGAGGGCAGAATTAGAGGAGCGCAGAGATCTCAGGAGGTTGTGGGGCTGGAGGAGGTTACAGAGATAGGGAGGGGGAGGGCCATGGAGGGATTTGAAAATAAGGATGAGAATTTTGAAATCGAGGCGTTGCTTAACTGGGAGCCGATGTAGGTCAGCGAGCACAGTGTGTGATGGGTGAGTGGGACTTGGTGCGAGTTAGGACACGGGGCAATGAGCACAGGGGGTGATGGGTGAGTGGGACTTGGTGTGAGTTAGGACACGGGTCAGCGAGCACAGGGGGTGATGGGTGAGTGGGACTTGGTGCGAGTTAGGACACGGGGCACAGTGTGTGATGGGTGAGTGGGACTTGGTGCGAGTTAGGACACGGGGCAATGAGCACAGGGGGTGATGGGTGAGTGGGACTTGGTGTGAGTTAGGACACGGGTCAGCGAGCACAGGGGGTGATGGGTGAGTGGGACTTGGTGCGAGTTAGGACACGGGGCACAGTGTGTGATGGGTGAGTGGGACTTGGTGCGAGTTAGGACACGGGGCAATGAGCACAGGGGGTGATGGGTGAGTGGGACTTGGTGTGAGTTAGGACACGGGTCAGCGAGCACAGGGGGTGATGGGTGAGTGGGACTTGGTGCGAGTTAGATCAGTGAGCACAGGGGGTGATGGATGAGTGGGACTTGGTGCGATTTAGGACACAGGCAGTGAGCACAGGGGGTGATTGGTGAGTGGGACTCGATGTGAATTAGGACACGGGGCACAGGGGGTGATGGGTGAGCGGGACTTGGTGCGATTTAGGACACGGGTCAGCGAGCACAGGGGGTGATGGGTGAATGGGACTTGGTGCGAGTTAGATCAGTGAGCATAGTGGGTGATGGGTGAGTGGGACTTGGTGTGATTTAGGACACGGGACACAGGGGGTGATGGGTGAGCGGGACTCGGTGCGAGTTAGGACATGGGCTGCTGAGTTTGGGATCACCTCTCGTTTACATCGGGTAGAATGTGGGAGGCTGGCCAGGAGTGCGAATAGTCAAGTCTGGAGGTAATAAAGAAATACCCACAATGAATGGGAAGGTGAAGTGAGCAAAAGCAGAGAGTTGTGCCTTTGACTGTGGAGAGGAGGGAGGGGAGTAGGAACAATGGGTTGTTCTGTGATAATATCATGGCATAATTCCTTTAAGTTAAAAAGTGCACCTTACACTCACCTCCTCCTCCCTGTATTTCTCCACTTTGAGATGAATGGGTTGATATTGTCTGAGTGATATGACTTACATTATCACTTCATTGACACATTTATTAATAATGCCACGCACGGCACTTGCTCTAACTTGTTCTTTCACAAGCGGAACGATAGCCTAGTGGTTATGATACTGGACCAGTAATCCAGAGTCGGAGATATGAATTCTTTCAACCACAGCAGATGGGAATTTAAATTTACTAAATTAAATAAACCCGGAATAAAAAGCTAGTGTCAGTAATGGTGACCGTGAAACTACCGGTTTGTCGTAAAAACCCATCTGGGTTACTAACATCCTTCAGGGAAGGAAATCTGCCGCCCTTACCCGGTCTGGCCGATATGTGACTCCAGACCCACAGCGATGGGTTGACCCTTAAATGGCCGACAATGAACCCCTATGAAAAAGTCTACCCGCACTGTGGGAGCACCTTCACCACACGGACTGCAGCGGTTCAAGAAGGCGGCTCACCACCACCTTCCCGAGGACAATAAATGCCGGCCTTGCCAGTGACACCCACATCCCATGAATGTAAAAAAAAAGGTTTTCTTCAAACTGTGAATCTCTTTCCCCCCTGACCCCTCCCCCCCCACCCCCCTGCACCACCTCACTCTTCTCCTCATCCGATAGTTTAAAACGTCGCAAAATTTATGTTTCTCTCATCTGTGAAACGCCTTGGGGGCATTTTCCGACATTAAAGGCCTTCTTTAAATGCAAGCCGTTTTGTGGGATCTTGCTGTGTCACTAGGCCATGCATAACAACAATGAGTTTACTGAACGTAATTAACTGCTTGAGAGATGACGAGATGCTGCATGGATTTAAGGCTTCCCTTAAAGAGTCAGGCTCACAATATCTGGTGGAAGGAGATAGTTTTCCTTTATAACAAATGTCTAATTATGAAACAAGTGCACAGACTCTAAAGCTGCCTTTTAGCCGCTACGTGTGATGAGGGCAGATTCAGCCCAGCTCCTGACCAGTCGTGAGGTCACAGCCATGGAGAATGCCAGTCACAATGGGCCTCCTCGCCACCTGACAGTATTGATGGCGATTTCTATAGACGCCGGAAAACCCAACCAGATAGATACAGCAAGTACTGTTTAGTTATCGAAGATTGCCGCACGGAAGGGGCACCCTGGTGATGTGATACAAAGTGCGACGGAGCGCGTTGTGGGATAATTGTAACCCCTGTCTGATCTAATAAGTGGTTAATTGCAGACGATCAGCCCAGTGCTTTCATCCATTGATATTTCGGGAACATTCCCTTTCATTGTTTCCTCTCTAATCTTCAAGTGACTGATGCAGTCTCGCGCAGGCATGAGCTGACTGGGCCTGTCCTGATCATTTATTTTTAACATTCAGTCTGCTCCGCTTAATTCAAAGTCCATGCTTCAACTTATTATAGAATCTTAAAGCACAGAAGGAGGCCATTCCACCCAGCGCACCTGTACCTGCTTGTTGAAAGAGCTATCTAAGTACTCCCACTCCCCTGCTCTTGTCACAATGTGGGGCCCTGAAACTTTGAGTGAAATATTAGTGTCTTCTGCTCTGTGGAGAGTTATTGCTGTGTGGGTGGGGACACGTTCATATCCACGATATTCAGTCGCTGCAGGCTGGGCTCAGCTCTGCCCAACAGTGTTGGCTGACTGGTACCATCCGCTACTGACAAACTCAACAGCTTGTTACTATTCTATCATAAAATTGTTCCCTTACAGGTGTGAACTGAGCTCTGATTTGGAAAAGGAGAGAGGGATAAACCTGGTAACTAGGCTAATCAGTAACGTCTGTACTAGGAAAACTACTAGTGACCATTGTCGAAGGCAAAACTAATTCTCACTTGGAGAAGCATGGGTTAATAAAGGACAGCAAGTGCATATTGTCAAAGGCAAATCGTGTCTGACTAACCTGATTGCGTTCTTTGAAGCAACAGTGAGGGTAGATGAGGGTAGTGTGGTAAATGTTGTATATATGGACTTTCAAAAGGCATTTGATAAAGTACCCCAGACAGACTTATTTTCAAAATAGAATCACATGGTATTCAAGGGACAGTGGTAACCTGGGCACATAATTGGCTGAGGGATAGGAGACACAAAGTAGTGGTGAACGGATATTTTTCTGACTGGAATATGCAGTAGGGTCGGTATTAGGACCATTGCCTTTCTTATATATAACTGACCGGGGCATAAAAATAAAATGGGGAAGGTGGCTCAACTGTGGTTAACAAGGGAAATTAGGGAAAGTGTTAAATATGAGGAAGAGGCATATAAATTGGCCAGAAAAAGCAGCAAACCTGAGGACTGAGAGAAATTTAGAATTCAGCAGAGGAGGACAAAGGGTTTAATTAGGAGGGGGGAAATAGAGTATGAGAGGAAGCTTGCTGGGAAAATAAAAACTGACTGATAAAGCTTCTATAGATATGTGAAGAGAAAAAGATTAGTGAAGACAAACGTAGGTCCCTTGCAGTCAGAATCAGGTGAATTCATAATGGGGAACGAGGAAATTGCAGAGAAATTGAACAAATACTTTGGTTCTGTCTTCACTAAGGAAGACACGAATAACCTTCCATAAATACTAGGGGACCGAGGGTCTAGCGAGAAGAGAGAACTGAGGGAAATCCTTATTAGTCAGGAAATGGTGTAAGGGAAATTGAAGGGTCTGAAGACCGATAAATCCCCAGGGCCTGATAGTCTTTATCCCAGAGTACTTAAGGAAGTGGCCTGAGAAATAATGGATGCATTGGTGGTCATTTTCCAACATTCCATGGACTCTGGATCAGTTCCTATGGACTGGAGGGCAGCTAATGTAACCCCACTTTTTAAAAAAGAAGGGAGAGAGAAAACAGGGAATTATAGACCGGTTAGCCTGGGCAGTGGGGAAAATGCTGGAATCAATGATTAAAGATGAAATAGCAGCGCATTTGGAAAGCAGTGACAGGATCGGTCCAAGTCAGCATGGATTTATGAAAGGGAAATCATGCTTGACAAATCTTCTAGAATTTTTTGAGGATGTAACTAGTCGAGTGGACAAGGGAGAACCAGTGGATGTGGTGTATTTGGACTTTCAAAGTCTTTTGACAAGGTCCACACAAGAGATTATTGTGCAAAATTAAGGCATATGGTATTAGGGATAATGTATTGACGTGGATAGAGAAATGGTTGGCAGACAGGAAGCAGAGAGTGGGAATAAACGGGTCCTTTTCAAAATGGCAGGCAGTGAGTAGAGGGGTGCCGCAGGGTTCAGTGCTGGGACCCCAGCTATTTACATTATACATTAATGATTTAGAAACATAGAAACATAGAAAATAGGTGCAGGAGTAGGCCATTCGGCCCTTCTAGCCTGCACCGCCATTCAATGAGTTCATGGCTGAACATTCAACTTCAGTACCCCATTCCTGCTTTCTCGCCATACCCCTTGATCCCCCTAGTAGTAAGGACCTCATCTAACTCATTTTTGAATATATTTAGTGAATTGGCCTCAACAACTTTCTGTGGTAGAGAATTCCACAGGTTCACCACTCTCTGGGTGAAGAAGTTCCTCCGCATCTCGGTCCTAAATGGCTTACCCCTTATCCTTAGACTGTGACCTCTGGTTCTGGACTTCCCCAACATTGGGAACATTCTTCCTGCATCTAACCTGTCTAACCCCGTCAGAATTTTAAATGTTTCTATGAGGTCCCCTCTCATTCTTCTGAACTCCAGTGAATACAAGCCCAGTTGATCCAGTCTTTCTTGATAGGTCAGTCCCGCCATCCCGGGAATCAGTCTGGTGAACCTTCGCTGCACTCCCTCAATAGCAAGAATGTCCTTCCTCAGGTTAGGAGACCAAAACTGTACACAATACTCCAGGTGTGGCCTCACCAATGCCCTGTACAACTGTAGCAACATCTCCCTGCCCCTGTACTCAAATCCCCTTGCTATGAAGGCCAACATGCCATTTGCTTTCTTAACCGCCTGCTGCACCTGCATGCCAACCTTCAATGACTGATGTACCATGACACCCAGGTCTCTTTGCACCTCCCCTTTTCCTAATCTGTCACCATTCAGATAATAGTCTGTCTCTCTGTTTTTACCACCAAAGTGGATAACCTCACATTTATCCACATTATACTTCATCTGCCATGCATTTGCCCACTCACCTAACCTATCCAAGTCGCTCTGCAGCCTCACAGCATCCTCCTCGCAGCTCACACTGCCACCCAACGAAGGAATTGAGTGTAATATCTCCAAG
Organism: Pristiophorus japonicus; assembly: GCF_044704955.1. Taxonomy (NCBI): domain Eukaryota; kingdom Metazoa; phylum Chordata; class Chondrichthyes; family Pristiophoridae; genus Pristiophorus; species Pristiophorus japonicus. Next base: position 189,600,184 of record NC_091989.1, read on the forward strand.
TTTGCAGATGACACTAAGCTGGGTGGTGGTGTGAGCTGCAAGGAGGATGCTAAGATGCAGGGTGACTTGGACAGGTTAGGTGAGTGGGCAAATACATGGTAGATGCAGTATAATGTGGATAAATGTGAGGTTATCCACTTTGGTGGAAAAAACAGGAAGGCAGATTATTATCTGAATGGTGATAGATGAGTAAAAGGGGAGGTGCAACGAGACCTGGGTGTCATGGTACATCAGGTAGAGCAGGCAGTAAAGAAACCAAATGAAAGCTGGCCTTCATAGCTCGGGGATTTGAGTATAGGAGCAGGGAGGTCTTACTGCAGTTGTACAGGGCCTTGGTGAGACCTCACCTGGAATATTGTGTGCAGTTTTGGTCTCCTAATCTGAGGAAGGGCATTCTTGCTATTGAGGGAGTGCAGCGAAGGTTCACCAGACTGATTCCCGGGATGGCAGGACTGACATATGAGGAAAGGTTGGATCGGCTAGGCTTATACTCACTGGAATTTAGAAGAATGAGAGGGGATCACCTGGAAACGTATAAAATTCTGATGAGACTGGACAGGTTAGATGCGGGAAGAATGTTCCCGAAGTTGGGGAAGTCCAAAACCAGGGAACACAGTCTAAAGATAAGGGGTAAGCTTCCCCATCCCTGGTAGCATTCCAGTAAATCTACGCTGCACCCTCTCCAAGTCCTTGCCATCTTTCCAAGAGTGCGGTACCCAGATTTGGACACAATACTCTAGCTGAGGTCGAACCAGTGAGTTATAAAGGTAACGTCTAACTTTCTTGCTTTTGTGCTCTATGCCACTATTTATAAAACAAGGATCCCGTTGGCCTTTTTAGTAGCTTTCTCAACATGTCCTGCCACCCTCAAAGTTTGTGTACGTACACTCCCAGCTCTCAATCTTCCGACACCTTCTTTAAAATTGAACACTTTCGTTCAATTTGTCTTTCCTCATTCCTCCGACCAACATATGTCACTTGACATTTCTCTGCATTAACTGCATCTGCCACACGTCTGCAGTTTCCACCAGTCTGTCTCTGTCCTCCTGAAGTCTGATCATCTCAACTCTTAACTTTTTCTTATGCTCAAAAAGGCAGAACCAATTAAATATGTGGTTTCTTCCCTCATCTGGCTTTGTCCCTGCTGCGTATCTGTAAAGCATGCACTCCCATGTTCCGCCACCAGGGAGTGCATCCCCTGAAGTCCCAAGGGATCCCAGCATCCCTCAGGAGCACTGTATATAAGGGCCCCGAAGGCCTGTTCCTCACTCTGGAGTGTCTTATTAAAGACTGAGGTCACTGTTACTTTAACCTCCCTGTGTGCAGTCTCATCTGTGTTAGGAACACAACAACAGGCAACGAGTAAACAAATCCAACGCAAAGATGCAGCAAACTGTGGGCATTTTGGAGAAGTTCTCGGAGGGTGAGGACTGGGAAGCCTATGTCGAACGGCTAGACTAGTGCTTTGTAGCCAATGAGCTGGACGGAGAAGGAAGCGCTGCAAAAAGGAGAGCGGTCCTCCTCACAGTCTGCGGGGCACCGACCTACAGCCTCATGAAGAATCTTCCAGCTTCGGTGAAACCCACAGATAAGTCGTATGAGGAGCTGTGTACACTGGTTCGGGAGCATCTTAACCTGAGGGAGAGCGTGCTGATGGCGAGGTATCGGTTCTACACGTGGCAGCGATCTGAAGGTCAGGAAGTGGTGAGCTACGTCGCCGAGCTAAGGCAACTTGCAGGACAATGTGAGTTTGATGGCTACTTGGAGCAGATGCTCAGAGACTATTTTGTACTGGGCATTGGCCACGAGATCATCCTACAAAAACCTTTGCTATCGAGACACCGACCCTCAGTAAGGCCATTGCGATAGCACAGGCATTTATGTCCACCAGTGATAACACCGAACAAATCTCTCAGCACACAAGTGCTAGCAATGTTCAGAAATTATCCACTTTGGTGGTAAAAACAGAGAGACAGACTATTATCTGAATGGTGACAGATTAGGAAAAGGGGAGGTGCAAAGAGACCTGGGTGTCATGGTACATCAGTCATTGAAGGTTGGCATGCAGGTACAGCAGGCGGTTAAGAAAGCAAATGGCATGTTGGCCTTCATAGCAAGGGGATTTGAGTACAAGGGCAGGGAGGTGTTGCTACAATTGTACAGGGCCTTGGTGAGGCCACACCTGGAGTATTGTGTACAGTTTTGGTCTCCTAACCTGAGGAAGGACATTCTTGCTATTGAGGGAGTGCAGCGAAGGTTCACCAGACTGATTCCCGGGATGGCGGGACTGACCTATCAAGAAAGACTGGATCAACTGGGCTTGTATTCACTGGAGTTCAGAAGAATAAGAGGGGACCTCATAGAAACGTTTAAAATTCTGACGGGGTTAGACAGGTTAGATGCAGGAAGAATGTTCCCAATGTTGGGGAAGTCCAGAACCAGGGGACACAGTCTAAGGATAAGGGGGAAGCCATTTAGGACCGAGATGAGGAGGAATGTCTTCACCCAGAGAGTGGTGAACCTGTGGAATTCTCGACCACAGAAAGTTGTTGAGGCCAATTCACTAAATATATTCAAAAAGGAGTTAGATGTAGTCCTTACTACTCGGGGAATCAAGGGGTATGGTGAGAAAGCAGGAATGGGGTACTGAAGTTGCATGTTCAGCCATGAACTCATTGAATGGCGGTGCAGGCTCGAAGGGCCGAATGGCCTACTCCTGCACCTATTTTCTATGTTTCTATGTTTCTATTAACTGGAACTGTGTTTGCGAGCAGAAATGTACAGGGCAGAAACCACGAGTCTGCAACTGCCAGCAGGCCTCAGGTGATCCAGATGACTCAGAGTCCGCAACAAAGGATGAAAGCAAGGCAATTCACACCTTGTTGGCATTGTGGAGGCTTCCATTCAGCCTATTCATGCCGCTTCAAAGGATATGTTTGCAAGAGCTGTGGAACAATGGGGCATCTCCAATGAGCTTGCAGACGAGCTGCAAGCTCTGCAAAACCTGCTAACCACCACGTGGCAGAGGAAGATCGGTCCATGGTGGATCAAAGCAATTTCGAGTCTCAGAGAGAGGAGGCAGATGCTGAAGTACATGGTGTCCACCTATAATGCTAAATATAAAATTGAATGGCTTACCCATAGCCATGGAACTGGACACTGGCGCTAGCCAACCCATCATGAGTAAAAAGATGTTTGAGAGACTGTGATGCAACAAGGCATTCAGACCAGCCCTGAGCCCCATCCACATGAAACTGAGAATGTACACCAAAGAGCTTATCACTGTCCTGGGCAGTGCCATGGTCAAGATCACCTACGAGGGCACGGTGCACGAACTGCCACTTTGGATTGTCCCAGGCAATGGCCCCACACTACTTGGAAGGAGCTGGCTGGGCATAATCCGCTTTAACTGGGATGTCATCCGAGCTCTATCACATGTCGATGAGGCCTCATGTAACCAGGTTCTGAACAAATTTCCTTCCCTTTTTGAGCCAAGCATTGAAAACGTTTCCGGAGCGAAGGTGCGGATCCACTTGGTCCCAGAGGCACGACCCATTCACCACAAGGTGCAAGTGGTACCTCACATGATGAGGGAGAGAGTTGAAATCGTGCTGGACAGGCTGCAACGTGAGGGCATCATCTCCCCAGTGCAATTATACGAGTGGGCCAGCCCGATTGTTCCAGTACTCAAAAGTGATGGCACGGTCAGGATTTGCGACGATTATAAAATAACTATTAATCGTTTCTTGTTACGGGACCAATACCCGCTACCAAAGGCAGATGACCTATTTGCGACGCTGGCAGGAGGCAAGACATTCACCAAGCTCGACCTGACTTCGGCCTACATGACGCAGGAGCTGGAGGAGTCTTCGAAGGGCCTCACCTGCATCAACACACACAAGGGACTGTTCATCTACAACAGATGCCTGTTTGGAATTATGGTCGGCTGCAGCGATCTTCCAGAGAAACATGGAGAGCCGACTCAAGTCGGTATCACGCACGGTGGTCTTTCAGGACGACATATTGGTCACGGGTCGGGACACCGTTGAGCACCTACAAAACCTGGAGGAGGTCCTCCAGCGACTTGATCGCGTAGGGCTGCGGTTGAAGAGGTCGAAATGCATCTTCATGGCAACAGAAGTGGGGAGTTTTTGGGGAAAAAGATCACGGCGGACGGCATTCGGCCCACAGACGCCAAAATAGAGGCCGTTCCTGGGACTCCTCAGCTATTTTGGTAACTTCCTACCGGGGTTAAGCACCCTCTTAGAGCCCCGAGATGTGTTATTGCGTAAAGGTGAGAACTGGGTATGGGGAAAGAATCAAGTAATTGCTTTTGAGAAAGCCAGAAACATTTTATGCTCCAACAAGCTGCTGTATTGTATAACCCGTGTAAAAGACTTGCGCTAGCATGTGATGTGTCGTCGTATGGAGTCGGGTGTGTATTACAACAAACTAACGTTGCGGGGAAGTTGCAACCTGTTGACTATGCCTCCCGGAGCTTGTCTAAGGCCGAGAGGGCCTACAGCATGACTGAGAAAGAGGCATTAGTGTGTGTGTTCGGGGTAAAGAAAATGCATCCGTACCTGTTTGGCCTCAAATTTGAGCTGGAAACCGATCACAAGCCCCTCATATCCCTGTTCGCTGAAAACAAGGGGTTAAATACTAATGCCTCAGCCCACATACAAAGGTGGGCACTCGCGCTATCAGCGTATAACTATACCATCCGCCACAGGCCAGGCACCAAGAACTCTGCGGATGCTCTCAGTCGGCTACCATTGCCCACCACGGGGGTGGAAATGATGCAGCCTGCAAACTTGTTGATGGTCATGGAAGCATTTGAAAATGATAAATCACCTGTCACGGCCCGCCAGATTGGACCAGCCAAGATCCTCTGCTGTCCCGAGTAAAAAACTGTGTGCTGCATGGGAGCTGGGCCAGCATCCCCGTTGAAATGCAAGAGCTAATCAAGCCGTTCCAGCGGCGAAAGGACGAGCTGTCCATTCAGGCAAACTGCCTGTTGTGGGGTAACCGCGTAGTGCTACCCAAAAAGGGTAGGGAGACATTCATCTCGGATCTCCACAGCACACACCCGGGTCTAGTAATGATGAAAGCGATAGCCAGATCCCACGTGTGGTGGCCCGGTATCGACTCTGACTTAGAGTCCTGTGTACGGCAATGCAGCGTATGTGCTCAGTTGAGCAACGCGCCCAAAGAGGCACCACTAAGTTTGTGGTCCTGGCCCTCCAGACCATGGTCGAGGATCCATGTCGACTATGCAGACTCGTTTCTCAGTAAAATGTTCCTGGTGGTGGTGGATGCTTTTTCAAAATGGATTGAATGTGAAATAATGTCGGGAAGCACCGCCACCGCCACCATTGAAAGCCTGAGGGCCATGTTTGTCACCCACGGCCTGCCTGACATACTGGTCAGTGACAACGGGCCATGTTTCACCAGTGCCGAATTTAAAGAATTCATGACCCACAATGGGATCAAACATGTCACCTCAGCCCCGTTTAAACCAGCCTCCAATGGGCAGGCAGAGTGGGCAGTACAAACCATCAAACAGAGCCTCAAACGAGTCACAGAAGGCTCACTCCAAACCCGCCTGTCCCGAGTACTGCTCAGCTACCGCACGAGACCCCACTCGCTCACAGGGGTGCCCCCAGCTGAGCTACTCATGAAAAGGACACTTAAAACCAGACTCTCGCTGGTTCACCCCAACCTGCATGATCAGGTAGAGAGCAGGCGGCAGCAACAAAATGTAAACGATGGTCGCGCCACTGTGTCACGGGAAATTGATCTGAATGACCCTGTGTATGTGCTAAACTATGGACATGGTCCCAAGTGGATTGCGGGCACGGTGATAGCTAAAGAAGGGAGTAGGGTGTTTGTAGTCAAACGAGACAATGGACAAATTTTCAGAAAGCACCTGGACCAAACGAGGCTGCGGTTCTCAGACTGCCCTGAACAACCCACAGCAGACACCACCTTTTTCGAGCCCACAACACACACCCAAAGGATCAACGACACCACCCCGGACCAGGAAATTGAACCCATCACGCCCAACAGCCCAACAACCCAGCAAGGCCAGGCTCACCCAGCAGCCCTGCGGGGCCAACAACACACCAGCCCAGCGAGGGCACAGCCAACACACCAGAACAGACATTTGTACCGAGGCGGTCCACCAGGGAAAGAAAGGCTCCCGACCGCCTCACCCTGTAAATAGTTTTCACTTTGACTTTGTGGGGTAGTAATGTTGTGTATCTGTAAAGCATGCACTCCCATGTTCTGCCACCAGGGAGCTCATCCCCTGAAGTCCCAAGGGATCCCAGCATCCCTTGGGAGCACTGTATATAAGCCGGCCCCTAAGGCCTGTTCCTCACTCTGGAGTGTCTTAATAAAGACTGAGGTCACTGTTACTTTAACCTCCCTGTGTGCAGCCTCATCTGTGTTAGGAACGCAATAGTCCCTTCCTCTCCCGAAACACGTTGATTTGCGTCAGGCTCGATTCCTCCTACCCGAGTTACGATTCCTCGCACGCGAGCCTCGGCCCGGCTTATTCGACCACGGAGGCAGCATTACCCCTGTGGCTGACCCTCCCCTCATCCAACCGCCGGGTGCGCACATTTCCAGCACTGGGGGAGACGGGTGGGAGATGGAGAGTGTTTGCTCAGGATCATACAGGATCACACAGGATCACACAGCACAGAAACAGACCATTGGGCCCAACCAGTCCAGGCCGGCGTTTATGCTCCACTCGAGCCTCCTCCCGTCTTTCCTCATCTAAATCTATCAGCATAACCCTCTATTCCCTTCTCCCCCATACGCTTGTCCAGCCTCCCCTTAAATACATCGATACTATTCGCCTCAACCCCTCCCTGTGGCAGCGAGTTCCACATTCTCACCCCGCTCTGGGTATAGAGGTTTCTTCTGAATGTGAGCACATAAAAAAAATCCAGGCTGACACTCCCAGTGCAGTGCTGAGGGAGTGCTGAACTGTCGGAGGGGCCATCTTTCAGATGAGACGTTAACCCGAGGCCCCGTCTGCTCTCTCAAGTGGATGTAAAAGATCCCATGGCACTATTTTGAAGAAGAGCAGGGGAGTTATCCCCAGTGTCCTGGGCCAATATTTATCCCTCAATCAACATCACTAAAAACAGATTATCTAGTCATTATCACATTGCTGTTTGTGGGAGCTTGCTGTGCATAAATTGACTGCCGCGTTTCCTACATTACAACAGTGACTACATTCCAAAAGTACTTTATTGGCTGTAAAGCGCTTTGGGACGTCCGGTGGTCGTGAAAGGTGCTATATCAATGCAAATCTTTCTTTCCTTCTTTCTTTCCTGAATTCCCCATTGGATTTCTTGGTGACGATCTTATATTGATGGCCGCTAGTTATGCCCTTCCCCACAAGTGGAAACACTCTCTCTGTACCCACTCGATCAAAACGTTTCATCATTTTGAAGACCTCTATTAGGTCAGAGCACAACCTTCCCTTTTGAAGAGACCCAGCCTGTGATCAGGAACAGAACGATGGCTGGCTATCACCCCTCCCTCGCCCAGGGAGGCTGAGTTATTGAAGCCTTCACCCATCGAGGGACGCAAGGAACAAAATGAGGAATTGAGGAGCGAGTGTGGGATATCAGGTGAACCCTTTCCCGCCTGAATGAGCCTCGGAATGCGTTGTTGGGGAAAAGCATTGAAGCAGAGAGACTGAACGAGTTTCTAGAGTCAATGTGATGGATTTCAAAAGAGAGAAGGGATTGAGGGAGACGGCAGGGAGGTAGGGCTGAGATCCATCAACATTAATCTCTAAAGGCCTCTTCCTGGTCTTAAAAATCCATTTAAAAAGACCACACAGGGAGCCTTCATGGTCTGCGGTGTACCTGATCCATCAGTGTTTCCCGTGCCTTTCTTCAGCCCTCAGCTCCCTGTCTGACTTACCAGAGACTGTGGCTTTAAGAACCCAAATCTCCCAGTCCGATCAAAGCCGACACTGCATCCTCCAACACAGCGTGCTCAGATAGCAAGCCTGATTAAAGGTGATAAGGTGCGAAGAGAGAAACTGAGGAAATTAAATCACACGCAGCTTGTGCCTCCAGTTGTCTGCCTGCTTCACGGCAAGACTAAATCGTTCAGCAACCCTGACTTGCAGGGATTTAGCGGCACAGGATTTTAAGCCAAATCAGATTGTTACGGTCGAAACTGTATTAGAGAGGACTCAGTTACACCAAGCTCCCATCACCAGGAGACCACTGCAGTCTGGCAGTCCGACGGGCTGTCTTAAAGAGACAGAACCAAAAGGATATTGCATCTATTGAAGGGACACAGAAGACAGGGCAAGTGGAATAATCGAGGGGATGGAGGGATTGGGTTCTGAGGAAGCCATGATGCAAATTGGGCAAGTTCTCACTAGAAATGAGAAGGGCCTTGTGCTAGCTGACCTACATTGGTTCCCGGTTAAGCAACGCCTCGATTTCAAAATTCTGATCCTTGTTTTCAAATCCCTCCATGGCACTTGCCCCTCCCTATCTCTGTAATCTCCTCCAGCCCCACAACCCCCGAGATCTCTGCACTCCTCTAATTCTGCCCTCCTGACCATCCCTGATAATAATCGCTCCACCATCGGTGGCCGTGCCTTCTGTTGCCTGGGCCCCAAGCTCTGGCTCTCCCTCCCTAAACCTCTCTGCCTCTCTTACCTCCTTTAAACCTCCCTCTTTTGGTCATCTGCCCTAATTTCTCCCGATGTGGCTCGGTGGCAAATGTTTTGTCATATAATAATCGGTGGGGAAGGAGGGGTGTGTTAGAGGTTTGGGGGACGTCGGGGGAGGAGGGGATCGGGGGGTGGGGGGGGCGGTCAGGGTGTGGGGGGGGTCAGGGTGCGGGGGGGGGATCGGGCGGGTCAGGGGTCGGGGGTGGGGTGGGGGGGATCGGGCGGATCAGGGGTCGGGGGTGGGGGTGGGGGGGATCGGGCGGGTCAGGGGTCAGGGGGTCAGGGTGAGGGGGATCGGGCGGGTCAGGGGTCGGGGGTGGGGGTGGGGGGGATCGGGCGGGTCGGGGGTCAGGGGTGGGGGGGTCAGGGGTCAGGGTGGGGAGAGGAGAAATTCTACTCTGCAGAAACAATGGGCCTATTCTTTACTGAAGTGTGATTTGCAAGTGGGTGGGGGAGGCCTTCTGGTCACGAGGGGGGGGGGGTGGGGGGTTAACCCCTCAGTGGCTGTGGTTTTGTCAACAGGTTTCCGCCCACAAGCTGGCCTGCTGGACAGGCTGGGCTCCCTGTCAGGCGGGGTGGGTGGGGGTGGGGGGAAGTGCGGTCCGGAGAAGGCCGCAGCCTGGGAGCAGGTAGAGGGCCCGCTGTTTGGGGCAAAGGTGGCGAGGGGAGGCAGGGGGCACTGTAGGGGTGGGTACTGCACAGTTTGAGTGATCGTGAGCTGTCGGAGAGCGATCGGAGGTACAATCGGTGGTGGGGGAGAGGGGGGCAGTTGGATATTACAGGTTGGGTCGGATTGGGGGTCCGATGGTGTGGAGTGGGAAACGGGAGAGCCCCGGGGGTGGTGGGGAGGGGAGGGGGCCGGGGAAAGCACTCGTGCCCCTCCTGGCCACAAGCAGTCCTCGTCTCCCTTTCGCTGCCGGGTTTCCTGAGGCCTGGGAAGCCGCGTTGCAGTTAGAAGGGAGATAAAGAGGGAGAAATTGCACGTTGCCCCGTCTGAGGGCGGGAATCTTCACGAGGCAGAACTTCCTGCGCCCCGTGTCGAAGCCTGGCCCCGCGACCTGTCGGGCACTCCATTTCCTCTGGGGGCGGGTCTGGTGCTCGAAGTGCCTGAAAGTCAGAACATGAGGCGATGACAGGGGCCCTCGCCTTCCATTAAAGGGGCAGGTGTTTGAAGTGGCCCTCATGAGGCCACTGGGGATGTGAGGTACCACGGGCACAGCCACAGGTTGCACTATCACGGCACGGACCCCGCGGAAAAACTCACGGAGGCCGGACCGGCAAGTCAGCCGAAAAATTCAAAATGGCGGCACGCATCGGCCCTTTAAGTGTTCCCCGTGAGCAGAGTGCGGCCCGGTTATTGTTACGCAGCGAGTTGCCGTGATCGGGAACACGCTGCCTGAAAGGGCGGTGGGAGCAGATTCAATAGTAACTTTCAAACAGGGAATTGGAGCAATACTGGAAGGGGAAAATATGCCGGGCTGTGGGATTGAGTGAGAGCGGCAGTGGGCCTGATTGGATCGCTCTGTCACAGAGCCAGCACAGGAACGATGGGCCAAATGGCCTGCTCCTGTGCTGTGAGATTCTGTGACAATTGGCAAAGTGAAAGTCACACCCAACCAGCGACAGGCCGAGTGGAGAACCCGCGGGACGCGCTAACGCCAGTCACGGGGTGACCCATTTCTGGCAAATCCCGGCAGGGGTTACGTTCAAGGTGATTGTGCTGCATTTACCTGCTCATCAAGCCTTCAGTAACTCAGGAGTACCCTCCAGGTATATATTCATGGAACCTTCTGGAACCTTCCATTGGTGAGCGGCAGTGTGAATCCCTAAATCCCTTCCCATAGATTGTATGAAAATTGAAAGGATTTGTTGACGTTGGATTTGTTTTTTCAATTCTTTGTTTTATATTGTCAGCCGTGGCTCAGTGGGTAACACCCTCGCCTCTGAGTCAGAAGGTTGTGGGATCAAACCTACAGTCCAGGGACGTGAGCACCAAATCTAGGCTGACACTCCCAGTGCAGTATTGAGGGAGCGTCGCACTGTCGGAGGGGGCAGTACTGAGGGAGCCCCACGCTGTCAGAGGGGCAGTGCTGAGGGAGTGCCGCACTGTAGGAGGGGCAATACTGAGGGAGCGCCGCACTGTCGGAGGGGCAGTACTGAGGGAGCCCCGCGCTGTCAGAGGGGCAGTGCTGAGTGAGCCCCGCACTGTCGGAGGGGCAGTACTGAGGGAGTGCCGCACTGTCGGAGGGGCAGTACTGAGAGAGTGCCGCACTGTTGGAGGGGCAATACTGAGGGAGCGCCACACTGTCGGAGGGGCAGTACGGCAGTACTGAGGGAGCGCCACACTGTCGGAGGGGCAATACTGAGGGTGAGCTGCACTGTCGGAGGGACAGTACTGAGGGAGCGGCGCACTCGCGGAGGGGCAGTACTGAGGGAGTGCTGCACTGTCGGAGGGGCAGTACTGAGGGAGTGCCGCACTGTCGGAGGGGCAGTACTGAGGGAGTGCCGCACTGTCGGAGGGGCAGTACTGAGGGAGCCCCGCGCTGTCAGAGGGGCAGTGCTGAGTGAGCCCCGCACTGTCGGAGGGGCAGTACTGAGGGAGTACCGCACTGTCGGAGGGGCAGTACTGAGAGAGTGCCGCACTGTTGGAGGGGCAATACTGAGGGAGCGCCACACTGTCGGAGGGGCAGTACGGCAGTACTGAGGGAGCGCCACACTGTCGGAGGGGCAATACTGAGGGTGAGCTGCACTGTCGGAGGGACAGTACTGAGGGAGCGGCGCACTCGCGGAGGGGCAGTACTGAGGGAGTGCTGCACTGTCGGAGGGGCAGTACTGAGGGAGTGCCGCACTGTCGGAGGGGCAGTACTGAGGGAGTGCCGTACTGTCGGAGGGGCAGTACTGAGGGAGTGCCGCACTGTCGGAGGGGCAGTACTGAGGGAGTGCCGCACTGTCGGAGGGGCAGTACTGAGGGAGTGCCGCACTGTCGGAGGGGCAGTACTGAGGGAGTGCCGCACTGTCGGAGGGGCAGTACTGAGGGAGTGCCGCACTGTCGGAGGGGCAGTGCTGAGGGAGTGCTGCACTGTCGGAGGGGCAGTACTGAGGGAGTGCCGCACTGTCGGAGGGGCAGTGCTGAGGGAGTGCTCCACTGTTGGAGGGGCAGTACTGAGGGAGTGCCGCACTGTCGGAGGGGCAGTACTGAGGGAGTGCTGCACTGTCGGAGGGGCAGTACTGAGGGAGTGCCGCACTGTCGGAGGGGCAGTACCACTGTCGAAGGTGCCGTTTTTCAGATGAGACGTGAAACCAATTCTGCCCTCTCAGGTGGATGTAAAAGATTCCACGGCCACTCGTTTGAAGAAGAGCAGGGGAGTTATCCCCGGTGTCCTGGCCAACATTTCACTCTTAATGAATACTACCCATCTAAGATTAGGAGTAAAATTAAAGTTGGTGGGCGCACAAAGTAGGCGGGAGCAGATTGGAAGCCCGTTCTACACCGGATTTCCTGTCGTTTTACCTATAACAGGCAGTGGATTCATTGCCCGGTGTGAGCCCCGACTGAAGCTGACTTTCACCCACATTATCTGGTCATTTATCTGACTGCTGCTTGTGGGAGCTTGCTGTGTGCAAATGGGCTGCTGCGTCTGACTACACTGCTAATCATGACCAACACCTACCCAGCCTAATCCCACTTTCCCGCTCTCGGTCCGTAGCCCTGTAGGTTACGGCACTTCAGGAGCACATCCAGGTACTGTTTAAATGTGGTGAGGGTTTCTGCTTCTACCACCCTTTCAGGCAACGAGTTCCAGACCCCCACCACCCTCTGGGTGAAGAAATTTCCCCTCAAATCCCCTCTAAACCTCCCTGCAATTACTTTAAATCTATGCCCCCTAGTTATTGACCGCTCTGCTAAGGGAAACAGGTCCTTCCTATCCACTCTATCCAGGCCCCTCATAATTTTATACACCTCAATCAGGTCTCCCCTCAGCCTCCTCTGTTCCAAAGAAAACAACCCCAGTCTATCCAATCTTTCCTCATAGCTAAAATTCTCCAGTCCAGGCAACATCCTCGTAAATCTCCTCTGTACCCTCTCCAGTGCAATCACATCTTTCCTGTAATGTGGTGACCAGAACTGCACGCAGTACTCCAGCTGTGACTTAACCAGTGTTTTATACAGTTCAAACATATCCTCACTGCTCTTGTATTTTATGCCTCAGCTAATAAAGGCAAGTAATTCATTGGCTATAAATCACTTTGGGACGTCCTGAGGACATGAAAGGCGCTATATAAATGTAAGTTATTTCTTTAATACTGGTAAATGTGCGACTTCCTGCTCCCAACCCCCAACAGCGAGAAATGGGAACGTGGACCCCAATCCCTGATCTGTGCCCAATCAGACCCCTGTGTCGGAGGCTCCAGCAATATTACTTCCCAGGTGTTATGTATGTAAACATTATAACTGTGTAAGACTTGCCACCAGAGGGTGCACCTTTTGGAGGCTCAAGGGTCACCTGCACACCGCGTGCAAGCGAGTATAAAAGGTTGTCTGCCATGCTGCTTTGGCATTCTGGAGTTTTATTAAAGAGACTAAGGTCATAAGAACATAAGAACATAAGAATTAGGAACAGGAGTAGGCCATCTAGCCCCTCTAGCCTGCTCCGCCATTCAACAAGATCATGGCTGATCTGGCCGTGGACTCAGCTCCACTTACCTGCCCGCTCCCCATAACCCTTAATTCCCTTATTGGTTAAAAATCTATCGATCTGTGACTTGAATACATTCAATGAGCTAGCCTCAACTGCTTCCTTGGGCAGAGAATTCCATCAGTTTAAACTCACAGTACTCAGTCTTGTGGAGTTCCTCGAAACATAACACCAGGTAACAGGGGAGATTTGTCAATAAGGTTTGCTGCAGTCTCCTCAAGCATTGACTTTGCAAAACGTGGCTGTTTAAAGCAACCTGACTGTCACACACACTCTCGGGTTTGTACAGACTGCTTTTTGGTGAAAATATGCAAAGTGTGTGAAATAACTGGAAGGTGCTAACCTTCGGCACGGCACAATGTCTGACTTGCCGGTGTTTGGAAGCTGGTCATTTCTCACACTTTAAGCTCAGTTATGTCTGTGAGCACAGTTCCCTGCACCGTGAACCCTTCTTGCTGCAGTACGGATTTTATTGCAAAGCCTCTTATTTCTCTGACAGAAATCAGCGATGGGAGCAAACACATTTGGCTTCAAAGTTCTCCCAGTGAGTTTCCTTGATATATATTTTTTTTTTCTTTCGTACTTCAATCATTTCGTTAATTTTGCAGTCCAGGCATAAAATAGCAGCTTTCCTATTTAACACCCACTTACTCTCGATTCTGCATATACTCACCTGTTTGCAAACCGCTTTTAATTCTCAAGGCCACTGACATGCTTCAGGATATTTGTTTTTTTATTTCTTCACTGAAAAATATTTTGGCATTGAGATGTTCGAGTGTTGTGTTCAAACACAAAGAGAAATTTGTTGATTCAAAAAGATTGGCCACAGGTTCCAGAAGGTGCATTAAATCCAGACAGGCTATGTTAGTTGACACGGTAACAACAACTTATATTTATATAGCGCCTTTAACGTAATGAAACTTCCCAAGGTGCTTCACAGGAGTGTTATAAGACAAACATTTGACATCGAGCCGCATAAGTAGAAATCAGGGCAGGTTGGTCAAAGAGGGAGGTTTTAAGGAGCGTCTTGAAGGAAGAAAGAGAGGTAGAGAGGCGGAGAGGTTTAGGGAGATTACAGAGATAGGGAGGGGCGAGGGCCATGGAGGGATTTGAAAATAAGGATGAGAATTTTGAAATCGAGGCGTTGCTTAACCGGGAGCCAACGTAGGTCAGTGAGCACAGGGGGTGATGGGTGAGCGGGACTCGGTGCGAGTTAGGACACGGGGCAGCGAGCACAGGGGATGATGGATGAGTGAGACTTGGTGCGAGTTAGGACACGGGGCAGCGAGCACAGGGGATGATGGATGAGTGGGACTTGGTGCGAGTTAGGACACGGGGCAGTGAGCACAGGGGTGATGGGTGAGTGGGACTGGGTGCGAGTTAGGACACGGGGCAGCGAGCACAGGGGGTGATGGGTGAGCGGGACTGGGTGCGAGTTAGGACACGGGGCAGTGAGCACAGGGGGTGATGGGTGAGCGGGACTGGGTGAGAGTTAGGACACGGGGCAGCCAAGTTTTGGATCACCTGTGGTTTACGTTGGGTAGAATGTGGGAGGCCAGCCAGGAGTGTTTTGGGATAGTCAAGTCTAGAGGTAACAAAGGCATG
Source organism: Pristiophorus japonicus (assembly GCF_044704955.1). Lineage (NCBI taxonomy): Eukaryota > Metazoa > Chordata > Chondrichthyes > Pristiophoridae > Pristiophorus > Pristiophorus japonicus. The sequence continues at coordinate 189,615,202 of NC_091989.1, forward strand.
GATGAGGGCTTCAGCAGCGGATGAGCTGAGGCAGGGGCGGAGACGGAGGTGGAAATAGATGGTCTTAGTTCAGCTGCGGATATGTGGTCGAAAGCTCATTTCAGATTCAAATATGACACCAAGGTTGCGAATAGTCAGGTTCAGCCTCAGACAGAGGTTGGGGAGAGGGATGGAGTCAGAGGCTAGGTAATGTAGATGGGAGCATAAGGTTGTAAATGGACATTGAGAGATTAAGTGAATGACCAAACCTGTGGCAGACGGAGTTCGACACGAGCAAGTGTGAGATCATCCACGTTGGACCAAAGAAAGAGAGATCGGAGTATTTTCTCGATGGTGAGAAGGTGCCACATAAGAGGTTGACTTGTATTTACTCTGTACAGCCAGCAGAGGGCTCATTCCCTGGAGTCCCAAGGGATCCCATAATCCCTTGGGAGCACAGGTATTTAAGGCGGCTTCACAGGTTGGAGAGGCACTCTGGAGACAAGCAATAAAAGACTAAGGTCACACTTTACTTTGAGCTCACAGTGTTCAGTCTCACTCTTTCTCCATACATAACAACTGGCGATGAGATACAGATAGCGAACCCAAAGATGCAGAGAACAGTGGGCATCCTGGAGAAATTTTCAGAGAGGATGATTAGAAAATTTTTGTGGAGTGACTCAACCAATACTTTGTGGCCAATGAGCTGGATGAGGAAGAGAGCGCTGCCAAACGAAGGGCGATCCTCCTCACCGTCTGTGGGGCACCAACGTATGGCCTCATGAAGAATCTGTTCACTCCAGAGAAATCGTATGATGATTTGTGCACACTGGTCCTAGAGCATTTGAACCGGAAGGAAAGCGTTCTCATGGCGAGGTACCGGTTCTACACCTACAAAAGGTCTGAAGGCCAGGAAGTGGCGAGTTATGTCACCGAGCTAAGACCTCTTGCAGGATATTGCGAATTTGAAGGACATTTGGAGCACATGCTCAGAGATTTTTTCGTACTTGGCATTGGCCACGAAACCATACTTCGCAAACTTTTGACTGTAGAGACCCCAACCTTGAGTAAGGCCATAGCGATAGCCCAGGCATTCATTGCCACCAGTGACAATACAAAGCAAATCTTTCAGCACACAAGTGTTGCTACAAGTACTGTGAACAAAGTGATGTTGTTTTCGAATCATAACGTACAGGACAGGTCACACATACCTGCAGCTACACGTCCGCAGATGTCTCAGAGTCCACCATCAAGGGTGATGAATGCAAGGCCATTAACATCTTGTTGGTGCTGCGGGGGTGATCATCGTTTCCATTCATGCCGATTCAAAGAGTACGTTTGTAAGGGCTGTGGAACAATGGGACACCTCCAACGAGTGTGCAGGCGAGCTGCTAGGCCTGCTAAACCTGCAAACCACCATGGTGCAGAGGAGGACAGATCCACTGAGGATCACGATGAACCAGAGCCTCAGATAGAGAAGGCAGAGGTACATGGGGTACACACATTCACCATGAATTGTCCCCCGATAATGCTGAATGTTGAACTAAATGGACTCCCGGTGTCAATGGAGCTGGACACGGGCGCGAGTCAGTCCATCATGGGCAAAAAGACTTTCGAAAGGTTGTGCTGCAACAAGGCCTCAAGGCCAGTCTTAACTCCAGTTCGCATGAGACTAAGAACTTACACGAAAGAACTGATTCCCGTAATCGGTAGTGCTACCGTAAAGGACTCCTACGATGGAGCGGTGCACAAGCTACCACTCTGGGTGGTACTGGGTGATGGTCCCACGCTGCTCGGCAGGAGCTGGCTGGGAAAGATACGCTGGGACTGGGACGATGACCGAGCGCTATCGACTGCTGATGACACTTCATGTGCCCAGGTCTTAAACAAATTTCCTTCGCTGTTCGAACCAGGCATCGGGAAATTCCAAGGAGCAAAAGTGAAGATCCATCTCATTCCGGGGGCGCAACCCATCCATCACAAGGCGAGAGCAGTACCGTACATGATGAGGGAAAGGGTAGAGATCGAGCTAGACCAGCTGCAAAGAGAGGGCATCATTTCACCGATCGAGTTCTGCGAGTGGGCCAGTCCTATCGTCCCAGTCCTCAAGGGAGACGGCACCATCAGAATCTGTGGTGATTACAAAAGTAACTATCAATCGTTTCTCCCTGCAGGACCAATACCCACTAATCAAAGGCTGACGACCTCTTTGCAACGCTGGCGGGAGGAAAGATGTTCATGAAGCTGGATCTGACTTCAGTCTGCATGACGCAGAAACTGGAGGAATTATCAAAGGCCCTCACCCGCATCAACACGCACAAAGATCTTTTTGTTTATAACAGATGCCCATTTGGAATCCGATCAGCGGCGGCGATATTCCAGAGAAACATGGAAAGTTTACTGAAGTTGGTCCCGCACACCGTGGTCTTCCAGGACACCATCTTGGTCACAGGTCGGAACACAGTCGAGCATCTGCAGAACATGGAGGAGGTTCTTAGTCGGCTCAACCGCGTGGGGCTCAGGTTAAAACGCTCGAAGTGTGTTTTCCTGGTGCTTGAAGTGGAGTTACTGGGAAGGAGGATTGCGGCGGACGGCATCAGGCCCACCAACGCGAAGACGGAGGCAATCGAGAATGCACCGAGGCCACAGAACGTGACGGAGCTGCGGTCGTTTCTGGGACTACTGAACTACTTTGGTAACTTCTTACCGGGTCTCAGCACCCTGCTAGAACCACGACATGTCTTACTACGAAAAGGGGGTGAATGGGTTTGGGGCAAAAGCCAAGAAAATGCCTTTGTAAAAGCGAGAAAATTGTTATACTCAAACAAATTGCTTGTATTGTATGATCCATGTAAGCGTTTGGTACTAGCATGTGATGCATCGTAATATGGCGTCGGGTGTGTATTGCAACAAGCTAATGATCGGGAAACTGCAACCGGTTGCTTATGCATCCAGGAGTCTGTCTAAGGCCGAGAGAGCCTACAGCATGATTGAAAAAGAAGCGTTAGCGTGTGTCTATGGGGTAAAGAAAATGCATCAATACCTGTTTGGGCTAAAATTCGAATTGAAAACTGACCATAAGCCATTAATATCCCTGTTTTCCAAGAATAAAGGGATAAATACCAACACATCGGCCCGCATCCAGAGATGGGCGTTCATGTTGCCCGCATACAACTACGCCATTCGCCACAGGCCAGGCACAGAAAACTGCGCCGATGCTCTCAGTAGGCTGCCATTGCCCACCACGGGGGTGGAAATGGCGCAGCCCATAGATCTAGCCATGGTTATGGAAGCATTTGAGAGTGAGCAATCACCCGTCACTGCCCGGCAGATCAAAACCTGGACAAGCCAGGACCCCTTATTATCTCTAGTCAAAAGCTGTGTGCTTCACGGGAGCTGGTCCAGTGTCCCAGTGGAAATGCAGGAACAGACAAAGCCGTTCCAGCGACGCAAAGGTGAAATGTCTATACAGGCAGACTGCCTTCTGTGGGGAAATCAAGTAGTGGATTCCTAGAAGGGCAGAGACACCTTCATCAATGACCTCCACAGTACCCACCCAGGCATCGTAATGATGAAAGCGATAGCCAGGTCCCACGTGTGGTGGCCTGGTATCGATGCGGACTTAGAGTCCTGCGTTCACAGATGTAATACATGCTCGTAGTTAAGCAATGTACCCAGGGAGGCGCCGTTAAGCTTATGGTCTTGGCCCTCCAAACCGTAGTCTGGGGTACACATCGACTATGCAGGCCCGTTCTTGGGTAAAATGTTCCTTGTGGTTGTCGACGCGTACTCCAAGTGGATTGAATGTGAGATAATGTCGGCTAGCACGTCCGCTGCCACCACTGAAAGCCACTCACAGCTTACCCGATGTTCTGGTGAGCGACAATGGGTCATGTTTTACCAGTGCTGAGATCAAAGAATTCATGACCCGTAACGGGATCAAACATGTCACATCGGCCCCGTATAAACCAGCGTCCAATGGTCAGGCAGAGAGAGCAGTGCAAACCATCAAGCAAGGCTTGAAGTGGGTAACTGAAGGCTCACTGCAGACTCGCCTATCCCGAGTCCTGCTTAGTTACCGCACGAGACCCCACTCACTCACTGGGATCCCACCTGCTGAACTGCTCATGAAAAGAGCACTTAAGACAAGGCTCTCGTTAGTTCACCCTGATCTACATGAACAGGTAGAGAGCAGGCGGCTTCAACAAAGTGCATACCATGATAGCACAAATGTGTCACGCGAGATTGAAATCAATGATCCTGTATTTGTATTAAATTATGGACAAGGTCCCAAGTGGCTTCCCGGCACTGTCGTGGCCAAAGAGGGGAGCAGGGTGTTTTGGGTCAAACTTTCAAATGGACTCATTCACCAGAAACACTTGGACCAAATCAAACTCAGATTCACGGACTATCCTGAGCAACCCACCTTGGACCTTACCTTTTTGATCCCTCAACATACACACACCAGTGGCAACCGGCACCACGGTTGACCACGAAGCAGAACCCATCATCCACAGCAGCCCTGCAGGGCCCAACACACCAGGCAGCCCAGCAAGGCCAGCTGCACAGCAGCCCAGCAGGGCCCAACACACCAGGCGGCCCAGCAAGGCCAGCTGCACAGCAGCCTAGTGAGGGCCCAACAAATGATTCAACAACACCAGCTTTCACACCGAGACGATCAACAGGGCAAGAAGGGCCCCAGATCGACTCACATTGTAAATAGTTACACTATTGACTTTGCAGAGGAGTGTTGTTATATATGTCGACTTGTATTTACTATGTACAGCCACCAGAGGGCTCATTCCCCAGAATCCCAAGAGATCCCATAATCCCTTGGTTGCACAGGTATTTAAGGAGGCTTCACAGGTTGGAGAGGCACTCTGGAGACCTGCAATAAAAGACTACAGTCACACTTTACTTTGAGCTGACAGTGTTCAGGCTGACTCTTATTCCATACACAACAGTTACTGCACAAGATAAGAGCTCACGGGGTTGGGGGTAATATATTAGCATGGATCGAGGATTGGCTATCTCATAGAAAACAGGGAGTTGAGATGAATGGGTCATTTTCTGGTTGTCAATCAGTGACTATTGGGGTGTCACAGGGATCGGACTATTTACAATCTATATTAATGGCTTGGATGAAAGGACCGAGTGTAATGGAGCCAAGTTTGCTGATGATACAAAGATGGATGGGAAAGCAAATTGTGAGGAGGACACAAAATCTGCAAAGGGATACAGACAGGCTAAGTGAGTGGAAAAACAGTTGGTAGCTGGAGTATAATGTGGGAAACTGTGAGGTTATCCACTTTGGCAGAAATAATAGAAAAGCAAATTATAATTTAAATGGAGAAAAATTACATAATGCTTCAGTACAGAGGGACCTGGGGATCCTTGTGCATGAAACACAAAAGGTTAGTATGCAAGTATAGCAAGTGATCAGGAAGGCCAATGGAATGTTGGCCTTTATTGCAAGGGGGATAGAGTATAAAAGCAGAGAAGTCCTGCTACAACTGTACAGGATATTGGTGAGGCCACACCTGGAGTACTGCGTACAGTTTTGGTCTCCATATTTAAGGAGGGATATACTTACATTGGAGGCTGTTCAGAGAAGGTTCACTAGGTTGATTCCGGAGATGAGGGGGTTGACTTATGAAGAAAGATTGAGCAGGTTGAGCCTATACTCATTGGAATGCAGAAGAAAGAGAGGTGATCTTATCGAAACATAAGATAATGAGGGGGCTCGACAAGATGGATGCAGAGATTATGTTGCCACTCATAGGGGAGACTTAAAATGAGTGGATATAGTCTCAGAATAAGGGATCACCCATTTAAAACTGAGATGAGGAAGAATTTCTTCTCTCAGAGGGTTGTAAATCTTCTTGTGTTTCTTTGCAGGTGACCCCCTTTGTAAATAAATTTTAAGTATAAATTTAATTGTGATTAGTGTTGTATTCTGCTATGATTTTTAATTAGCTAATTTATTTAAATAATTTATTTCATTATCTTTCGGAACACAAGGCAGAAGTGTTGGCTGTTCAGTAATTTCAGGCTGCTGCTATTTTGGAGTTAGCTGTGACGTGTCACAATGCTCCACATCATTTACAGTTTTAAGGCTCGGAGGTTCCATCGGAAGCTAGGAGCAGGGGGAGGCCATTCAGCCCCTCGAGCCTGTTACACAAGAGCAGGAGGAGGCCCATTCAGCCCCTCGAGCCTGTTACACAAGAGCAGGAGGAGGCCCATTCAGCCCCTCGAGCCTGTTACACAAGAGCAGGAGGAGGCCCATTCAGCCCCTCGAGCCTGTTACACAAGAGCAGGAGGATGCCCATTCAGCCCCTCGAGCCAGTTAAACAGGAACAGGAGGAGGCCATTCAGCCCCTTGAGCCAGTTACACAAGATCAAGAGGAAGCCCATTCAGCCGTTCGAGCCCGCTTTACAGCAACAGGAGGCTATTCAGCCCCTCGAGCCTGTTACACAAGAACAGGAGGAGGCCATTCAGCCCCTCGAGCCTGTTACATAGGAACAGGGGGCCAATTCAGCCCCTCGAGCCTGTTACACAGGAACAGGAGGAAGCCATTCAGCCCCTCGAGCCTGTTACACAGAAGCAGGGGGAGGCCATTCAGCCCCTCGAGCCTGTTATACAAGAGCAGGAAGAAGCCCATTCAGCCCTTCGAGCCCGTTACACAAGAGCAGGAGAAGGCCCATTCAGCCCTTCGAGCCCGTTATACAGGAACAGGAGGCCATTCAGCCCCTTGGGCCTGTTACACAGGAACAGGAGGAGGCCATTCAGCCCCTCGAGCCTGTTACACAGGAACAGGAGGAGGCCATTCAGCCCCTCGAGCCTGTTACACAGGAACAGGAGGAGGCATTCAGCCCCTTGGGCCTGTTACACAGGAACAGGGGGAGGCCATTCAGCCCCTCGAGCCTGTTACACAGGAACAGGAGGTGGCCATTCAGCCCCTTGAGCCTGTTACACAGGAACAGGAGGTGGCCATTCAGCCCCTAGAGCCTGTTACACAGGAACAGGAGGTGGCCATTCAGACCCTTGAGCCTGCTCCGCCATTCAATTAGATCATGACTGGCCTGTACCTTGCACCATTTCCACAACTTGGTTCCCGATCCCTTACTGCCTGCTCTTGGTTGAACTGTTAAGCAACGCCTCAATTTCAAAATTCTCATCCTTATTTTCAAATCCCTCCATGGCCTCGCCCCTCCCTATCTCTGTAATCTCCTCCAGGCCCACAACTCCCGAGATGTCTGCGCTCCTCTAATTCTGCCCTCTTGTGTATCCCTGATTATAATCGCTCCACCATCGGTGGCCGTGCCTTCTGTTGCCTGTGCCCCAAGCTCTGGAACTCCCTCCCTAAACCTCTCCACCTCTCTACCTCTTTCATCCTTCAAGACGCTTCTTAAAACCTACATCTTTGACCAAGCTTTTGGACACCTGTCCTAATTTCTACTTATGCAGCTCGGTATCAAATTTTTTACCTCATAATACTCCTGTGAAGCGCCTTGGGATGTTTCACTACGATAAAGAAGCTATATAAATACAGGTTGTTGTTGTTGATCTGGACAGGAGCAATGTACAAATTGAGGTGCTACACCAGATAAAAACATAAGAAATAGGAGCAGGAGTCGGCCATACGGCCCCTCGAGCCTGCTCCGCCATTTAATACGATCATGGCTGATCCGATCATGGACTCAGCTCCACTTCCCCGCCCGCTCCCCATAACCCCTTATTCCCTTATCGTTTAAGAAACTGTCTATTTCTGTCTTAAATTTATTCAATGTCCCAGCCTCCACAGCTCTCTGAGGCAGCGAATTCCACAGATTTACAACCCTCTGAGAGAAGAAATTTCTCCTCATCTCAGTTCTAAATGGGCAGCCCCTTATTCTAAGATTATGTCCCCTAGTTCTAATCTCCCCCATCAGTGGCAACATCCTCTCTGCATCCATCTTGTCAAGCCCCCTCATAAATGTGATATATTCACAGAGCACAGCACACACAGCTTCCTAACATGGCAGGCAGCTCTCTCGGAAGTCTCCGGAAATCTGCCGGTTCTGTTTATTATTAACCTTGCACTTGCAGTACACAATACGTCCACATCCACAGTGTGGAGCTACAAACATTACACGCTTACAGACATTACAATAATCTGATACGTTTCGATAAGATCACCTCTCATTTTCCTGAACTCCAATGAGTCGAGGCCCAACCGACTCAACCTTTCCTCATAAGTCAACCCCCTCATCTCCGGAATCAACCGAGTGAACCTTCTCTGAACTGCCTCCAAAGCAAGTATATCCTTTCGTAAATATGGAAACCAAAACTGCATGCAGTATTCCAGGTGTGGCCTCACCAATACCCTGTATAACTGTAGCAAGACTTCCCTGCTTTTATACTCCATCCCCTTTGCAATAAAGGCCAAGATACCATTGGCCTTCCTGATCACTTGCTGTACCTGCATACTATCCTTTTGTGTTTCATGCACAAGGTCCCCCAGGTCCCGCTGTGCTGCAGCACTTTGCAATCTTTCTCCATTTAAATAATAACTTGCTCTTTGATTTTTTTTTTGCCAAAGTGCATGACCTCACACTTTCCAACATTATACTCCATCTGCCAAATTTTTGCTCACTCACTTAGCCTGTCTATGTCCTTTTGCAGATTTTTTATGTCCTCCTCACACATTGCTTTTCCTCCCATCTTTGTATCGTCAGCAAACTTGGCTACGTTACACTCAGTCCCTTCTTCCAAGTCGTTAATATAGATTGTAAATAGTTGGGGTCCCAGCACTGATCCCTGTGGCACCCCACTAGTTACTGATTGCCAACCCGAGAATGAACCATTTATCCCGACTCTCTGTTTTCTGTTCATTAGCCAATCCTCTATCCATGCTAATATATTACCCCCATGAACTTTTATCTTGTTCAGTAAACTTTTATGTGGCACCTTGTCAAATGCCTTCTGGAAGTCTAAACACACCACATCCACTGGTTCCTCTTTATTCACCCTGTTGGACCCAGAAAGGATTTTGAGGGAGCAATGGATGGAGAGTCACTGTCCATTCTCAGCCTATCGAGAGCAGGGGTTGAGTGGCGGAACTTGTGGTCATTGAATGAATCACTGCAGGCAAAGCCTGTAACAGATAAGTCTTTGCACCCGCTAAACGTTCTGGGAGTGGTGGGGGGGGCGGGGGGTGGGGGGGGCGGGGGGGATGTGGGCAGAGTGGTGTGGTGGAAAGCTGGAAGGAGCAGGTTAAGAGCCGCACAGAACACTGGGTGTGAAAGTAAGGATGAGACAGTGGCTGAGGTACAGTAGGCCCTGATTCCATTGCCTCAGCATCAAGCACGTATTTGGAAGTTACATCGAATAACTTCGAACTTACAGCGTGTTATTAGAATCAGAGAACGGTTACAGCATAGAAGGAGGCCATTCGGCCCGTCGAGCACCTCAGCCTGTCCCACTCCCCCGCCCTTTCCCCGGAGCCCTGCTGATTATTTTCCTTCAGCTACTTATCCAACTCCCTTTTGAAAGCCACAATTGAGTCTGCCTCCCCCACCCTCTCAGGCAGCGCATTCCAGATCCTAACCACTCGCTGCGTAAAAACGTTTTCCTCGTGTTGCCTTTTGTTCTTTGACCAATCGCCTTCAATCTGTGTCCTCTGGTTCTCGACCCTTCCACCAATGGGAACAGTTTCTCTCTATCGACTCTGTCCAGACCCCTCGGGATTTCAGCCCAACTGGTCCATGCTGGTCTTTACACTTCACATGAGCCTCCTCCCACTCTATTCCATCTCACCCTCAGCATAACCTTCCGTTCCCTTCTCCCTCATGGCTCTAACCAGCTTCCCTTTAAACATATCCACGCTATTCACCGAAATCACTCATGGTGGTCGAGACTTCTACATTCTCACCCCTCTCTGGGTGCAAGGACCACAAAATCTCTTTAGACCTCCACTGTTTCTTGCATTTCACCATTTAAATAAATACTGGGATCGATTCTTTTTTGGTCCAAATTGGAACAACTCACCGGTATCCAAACCCATCTGCCACCTTTTTTCCCACTCACTGACTCTATCAATGTCTCGTTGTAAATTTACGCCCCGGCCTGCACTACTTACTCTGCTACTAATCTTTGCGCAAACTTGGGATGTATGGCTCTCACAGGGCTGGATCCTGTCCCAGGCAATCTGGTGGAGATTTTGTTCAACGATGGAGGTAAGCCTTGGATAAGGACAGAAATGGAGAGAGTGCAAAGTGTGGAGGATTGAAAAAAAAGACTTGGATATATAAAACACATCTCATCACCACCGGACATCTCAAAGTGCTTTCCAGCCAATGAAGTGCTTTTGGAGTGTAGGCACTGATGTCATGTTGTCACTGTGCGCACAGCAAGCTCCCACAGCAATGTGATAATGACCAGATAATATGTTTTAGTGATGGTGATTGAGGGATGAATATTGGCCAAAGACACCGGGGAAGGCTCCCCTGCTCTTCTTCGAAATAGTGCCATGGGATCTTTTACATCCACTTCAGTTTAACATCTCATCTGAAAGATGGCCCCTCCAACAGTGCTGCACTCCCTCAGTACTGCCCCTCCGACAGTGCTGCACTCCCTCAGTACTGCACTGGGAGTGTCAGCCTAGATTTTTGTGCTCAAGTCCCTGGCGTGGGACTTGAACCCACAACCTATTGACTCAGAGGCGAGGGTGCTGCCCACTGAGTCACGGCTGATACCTGATTGAGAGTGAAAGGCGGAAGAGAGAGAGATAGGAGGAGAAAGGAAGTTGCCAAAAGCCATGCAGTGTGAGGATCGTTGGTGCCTGTTTTGTGAGCATCAGATAACAGTATCTTCAATATCTTCCAGACAGCAACCTTCGCGCTGTTCATTTAATTATAATCGACGGGAATGTAACGTCAGAAACTGCAGCTCAACCACACCGCGGACTTCACTTACTAGTCACATGGCCTTCTGGCTTTTGCCCTGCGTACCCCGACTGCCCCCTCCCCTCCCCCAGTGTACACAGAACCATCGCTGCCTCGGCTCCGCACCATTAACACAGCACAGACCTCAATGCTGCACCCACCAATGGTCTGTAAGGACTGCCTCCGATTATCCAGAAATGCATCCTTTCTAACGAGGAACACTACTGCAGCAATCAGAAACGGGAACGGCTGGAGAGTAACGGAAAGAAAGAACTTGCATTTCTATAGCACCTTTCACAACCGCCGGACGTCCCAAAGCGCTTTAACAAACAATGAAGTACTTTTGGGGTGTAGTCACTGCTGCAATGTGGGAAACGCGGCAGCCAATTTGCGCACAGCAAGCTCCCACACACAGCAAAGTGATAATGACCAGATAATCTGTTTTAGTGATGATGACTGAGGGGGATCTCCCCTGTTCTTCTTCAAAATAGTCATGGGATCTTTTACATCCACCTGAAGACTATAGAGGTGAACTTGTTGCTGTGGCCTCTGTGTCAGGGAATGAAGATTCTAGATGTAAAAACTTCACTTGCAGATTTTTTCCAGGAAAATGTAAAGGTTGTGAAGGGTACAGGTGACCTCTCGCTGCAGCGGCTGAGCTCAACACCGCATGGTGGCCAACTCTCGGTCTCTGCCTACTTCCCTTGGCAATCATTCACAATTATACTTCCTGGAAAGCCAATCACCACCCTTGCTCCTACATAAGAACATAAGAAACCGGAGCAGGAGTCGGCCATTCGGCCCCTCGAGCCTGCTCCGCCATTCAATGAGATCATGGCTGATCTTCGACCTCAACTCCACTTCCCTGCCCAATCCCCATATATAGCATTACAGAATGCTGCAGTACAGAGGGACCTGGGGGGTCCTTGTACATCAAACACAAATAGTCAGCATAAATGGTAACTGTACATGGTATTGGTGAGGCCACACCTGGAGTACTGCATACAGTTTTGGTCTCCATATTTAAGGAGGGATGTACTTTCATTGGAGGCTGTTCAGAGAAGGTTCACTCGGTTGATTCCTGAGATGAGGGGGTTGTCTACATGAAGAAAGATTGAGCAGGTTGGGCCGATACTCATTGGAGTTTAGAAGAATGAGAGGTGATCTTACTGAAAAATAAGATTCTGAGGGGGCTCGACAGGGTGGATGCAGAGAGGATGTTTCCCCTCGTGGGGAATCTAGAACTAGGGGCCATAGTTTCAGAAAAAGAGGTCCCCATTTAAAACTGAGATGAGGAGGAATTTCTTCTCTCTGAGGGTCATGAATCTGTGGAATTCTCTGCCCCAGAGAGCTGTGGAGGCTGGGTCATTGAATATATTTAAGGTGGAGATAGATTGATTTTTGAATGTTAATGGAGTCCAGGGTTATGGGGAGTGGGCAGGGAAGTGGAGCTGAGGCCAAGAGCAGATCAGCCATGATCTTATAGAATGTTGGAGCAGGCTCGAGGGGCCAAATGGCCGACTCCTGCTCCTATTTCATATGTTCTTATTCTTTAATTCACATTAGCTCAACATTCCAAAGTCTCATTGTCTTGAAGTATCAAGGGCTGAATAGGCTCAGTGGGAAGCACTCTCGCCTCTGAGTAAGAAGGTTTTAGGCTCAAGTCCCACTCCAGGGACTTGAGCACATAAATCTAGGTTGACACTCCAGTGCAATGCTGAGGGAGTGCTGCACTGTCAGAGGTGCCGTCTCAACGATGTCTCCGAAAATCCTACAAATCCCCTAGGAAGACAGATGCACCAACATCAGTGTCCTCGTCCAGGCTAACATCCCCAGCATTGAAGCACTGACCACACTCGATCAGCTCTGCTGGACAGGCCACATTGTTCGCATGCCAGACATGAGACTCCCAAAGCAAGCGCTCTACTCGGAACTCCTTCATGGCAAATGAGCCAAAGGTGGGCAGAGGAAACGTTACAAGGACACCCTCAAAGCCTCCCTGATAAAGTGCAACATCCCCACTGACACCTGGGAGTCCCTGGCCATAGATCGCCCTAAGTGGAGGAAATGCATCTGGGAGGGCGCTGAACACCTCGAGTCTCATCGCCGAGAGCATGCAGAAATCAAGCGCAGGCAGCGGAAGGAGTGTGCGGCAAACCAGTCCCACCCTCCCTTTCCCTCAACCACTGTCTGTCCCACCTGTGAGAGTCTGTGGCTCTCGTATTGGACTGTTCAGCCACCAAAGAACTCACTTCAGGAGTGGAAGCAAGTCTTCCTCGATTCCGAGGGATTGGCTATGATGATGATGACTTTTGGATGAGATGTTACATAGAAACATAGAAAATAGGTGTAGGAGTCGGCCATTTGGCCCTTCGAGCCTGCACCACCATTCAGTAAGCTGATCATTCACCTCAGTACCACTTTCCTGCTTTCTCTCCATAACCCTTGATCCCTTTAGCCGTAAGGGCCATATCTAACTCCCTTTTGAATATAATCGAAAAAACTGGCCTCAACAACTTTCTGTGGTAGATGATGTGTATGTAGGCACTCTGTTAATGACTCCACGAGGCAGGGGTATGGCATTTGAACTGTACAGACTGTAGTCCTTTATCGCAGCTCCTAGAGGGAGGACACCAAGGAGTGAGCTCCCTTTTATACTGGCTTACCTGCAGTGTACAGGTGACCCATAGGTCTCCAGCAGCAGCACCCTCTGGTGTACAGGAATAGTGTATACAGGGTGAAGGTATATTCAGGTCTAGTGTTTCAAACAACATTAACATGCATGCATAACAACACTCCCCTCGAAGCCTTTCCCAAGTCCCTATTGCCATGACCTGGGGAGGTGATCAGTAGTGGGCTGTGGGAGGTTGTGGTGAGGGTTGTGTGGGTGCCAGATGTGATCCCTGTGCTCGTGGCTGCACTCACCCCCCACCCCCCCCATACATAGGATTCCGCAGTGGTGGAGCCAGTGCAATGGGTAAGGTACATACACTGTAGAATGGGTAAGTGGTGATGTTTAGTGGTGGGCAGGGCCATAGGTTGGTGTGGGCTCCTTGTCCTCCATTGGAGATGAAAGTCTGGTATCCCAGGGTCCGCCAGGAAAGCTGGAGGGTACTGGCCTCTCGCTCCCGGTGCTGGCCCTGGTGACCAGGGGGGGTAGGGCCGGTCTGGGGCAGGTTGTCAGTGGTGGTGGCTGGGCTGCCCATTGACCGCTGTCCCTGCAGTGGGTCTGCTCCCACTGGGTGTGTGTGAGCCCTTCCTGGGGCATCACGTTGGTCCCAGAAGTGCAGACTACATGATCAGGTAACCCGCTGGACCTGGGTGTTTCCGACGGGGGGGTTTCCTTTGCCATTGACAGTATACATATAAACATAGACATAGAAACATAAAAAATAGGTCCAGGAGTAGGCCATTCGGCCCTTCGAGCCTGCACCACCATTCAATAAGATCATGGCTGATCATTCCTTCAGTACCCCTTTCCTGCTATTTCTCCATACCCCTTGATCCCTTTAGCTGTAAGGGCCATATCTAACTCCCTCTTGAATATATCCAATGAACTGGCATCAACAACTCTCTGCGGTAGGGAATTCCACAGGTTAACAACTCTCTGAGTGCAAAAGTTTCTCCTCATCTCAGTCCTAAACGGCCTACCCCTTATCCTAAGACTATGTCCCCTGGTTCTGGACTTCCCCAACATCGGAAACATTCTTCCTGCATCTAACCTGTCCAGTCCCGTCAGAATTTTATATGTTTCAATGAGATCCTCTCTCATTCTTCTAAATTCCAGTGAATATAAGCCTAGTCGATCCAATCTTTCTTCATATGTCATTTCTGTAAAACCGAGGCCCCGTCTGCTCTCTCAGGTGGATGTAAAAGATCTCATGGCACTATTTCGAAGAAGAGCAGAGGAGTTCTCCCTGGTGTCTTGGGACCAATATTTATCCCTCAATCAGCATCACTAAAACAGATTATCAGGTTATTGTCACATTGCTGTGTGTGGGAGCTTGCTGTGTGCAAATTAGCTGCTGCGTTTTCCACATTGCAACAGTGACCACACTCCAAAAGTACTTCATTGGCACTGTAGAAATGCAAGTTCATTCCCTTATTATGGTAAAATGATAAAACATGACTAAAGCTACTGCTGTGTGAAGTAAACATATTCTTCTGATCATTAGTCTAGCCTCAAGTTTGGTGATTTTGTACACATCAGCCTGTCTCTCAGTCACAGATTCAGTTAAGTAGCTGCTTAAATTCAATTCTGAAGATGCTCATCAGCATTTTAAAGATCTGAATCACAATGCTGTGTACAAAGTGTACAATGTGACTTTTAACAAATACTCCCTTCATCGTTCACCTCATCTTCAGCTGGGTGTGTTGCTGGAGAGGTTTACTGTGCCTCGTGGGTATAGTAGCACAGTGCTTATGTTACTGGGCCAGTAATCCAGAGGCCTGACTTTTGGCCCATCATCGCCCATTTAGTGCTGAGATTCAGGCTATCGCCCATTTTGATGTAAAGTGGAAACTAGCGCCCGATTATCACCCATTTATCGCTGCTTTCGGCACACAGGAATGAGCTGCATTGACCGGCCTATTTTTTAAAAAATATATGACGTAATCCTCATGTAAGGCCGAGAATACTGGTTATAATGGAAACTAGCGCCCAATTATGGCCCAGATTATCGCCGAGCGCTACTTTCGGCATTTCGCCCACAATTCACCCAAATGATCGCTGGCCCAAAAAGACGCTGAAGAAAAGCTGTGATCACCTGACCGTAACTCGGCACTACGGACATCATTTTGTAACTCAGAGGATCTTTAATTAAAGGCTGCTTGAAGGGTTTGTCGGGAGAAGCAATTTGTGAGTGATTTTAAGGGCCTTTTTGACTCGTGCCAATCATCTAATCACATTTGTATTTGTTGAGGACAAATTAAGAAGAGAGATTAAGGGCATTTATAGGGATTTATAGAGATGTGGCCTGTAATTCCTCAACCAGTATTGATGACTAATCACATGCTGCAGACTGACGATGGGAGAAGGTTTATTGAAGAGCATTATGTGTCCAATCAAAGAGTTGGCAGACTGCTGAGGAGGAGGAGACCTTACACCCAACGCATTTACAGGGATAAGCAATCATACCTGGGCTTGTCTGATAACACGTGCCTTAGGAGACTGCGATTCCGAAAGGAGGTCATCGCTGAGATATGCCAGCTCATTAAGGGAGATCTGCAGCCTACCAGCACCATCAGGACCGCACTGCCCGTTGAGGTTAAGGTTACTGTGACACTTTCCTTCTATGCATCGGGCTCCTTTCAGGCCTCAGCTGGCGACATTTGCGGTATCTCTCAGCATGCTACACATTGCTGCATTCGACAGGTGACTGAAGCCCTTTATGCACGCAGAATGGACTTTATAAACTTCCCTATGACCAGGGAGGCACAGACCAAGAGAGCTTTGTGTTTCTCGTGAATAGCAAACTTCCCCAAGGTGTGGGGAGCAATAGACTGTACGCACATCGCCATGCGAGCACCTTTCAGGATGCAGAGGTGTTTCGGAACCGAAAGGGATTCCACTCCCTGAATGTGCAGCTCGTTGTCGACCATAAGCAAATAATCCTGGCAGTAAATGCAAATTTTCCAGGGAGCATCCATGATGCACACATCTTGCGTGAGAGCGCTGTCTCAGAACTCTGAGTGACCTGTTAAAGAGTCAGCCACAAGGTCATGATTGGATGCTGGGGGATAAAGGATATGGCTTTGCCAGCTGGCTCATGACCCCTCTGCGTAACCCCCAGACAGAAGCCGAGAAGCACTACAATGAAATCCATATCGCTACACGTAATATTGTGGAAAAGACAATTGGAGTTCTGGCCTGGACC
This sequence comes from Pristiophorus japonicus, assembly GCF_044704955.1. Taxonomy (NCBI): domain Eukaryota; kingdom Metazoa; phylum Chordata; class Chondrichthyes; family Pristiophoridae; genus Pristiophorus; species Pristiophorus japonicus. The sequence goes on from NC_091989.1 coordinate 189,631,983, forward strand.
ACTCAGGAGGCAACCTACAATACCACCCTGAGCAGGTCGCTGAGTATATCGTGGTGTGCTGCATGTTGCATAACCTCGCTATCAGGAGAGGACAACAATTGCCCGATGGGACCTCCGGTCCACCTCAGGAGAGAGGGGAGGTGGAAGAGGAGGACGAGGAGGAGGAGGATGATGAGGACCTCGGGGAGGACAATCAGCCTGGTGATGAACCCATGCCCCTCACCGCCCCCCTCCCCGCAACACGGGAAAAGTCCCGTGGGAGTTACGCGGCTGCAAAACTCTTGCTGCAGCAGGTCATAAATGAACGCTTTGCGTAAACTTACATTGGTCACCGTTACAGTTGTGTTAAGTTTCATCCTTGCCTGGCCTGGGCTGGCCATGACCATTGTTTCCAACCCTTGTATTGATTGTTTACCTTACGTTATTAGAAGACACTTCAGGACAATTGTAAACTTAAATTAAAAAGTTTAATAATTTAACAGATAATTTTTTTTAAAATTCACAACCATATATAACACCCCCTCCCCAACCCGCAACAGTTAACAACATTTTGAACAGAACAATGTAACAACAACACCCTCCCACCATCCCCCAACAGTCAGCATTCAACAATATTTTTTTAATTACAACAATAATATACAGCACCCGCCTCTCCTACCTGCAGCCACACTTCCCTCCTTGACTCCCCTTGTTGTAACCCCCCATTTCCCACGTAATCCCTGAGGAACGGGACCAAGACGTCTTGCAGCAGAGCACCTCAAGGCCTGCTGCTATCGGGGTGGGGATGGGGGGGGGGGACATCGGCAGAATGACCTCAGTGGCTGGAGGAGAAGATGTTTGCGAAGGAAGTTCTTCCTCCTGTCTCGCATCTGTCGTGCTGGTTGATGGTACGGCACCTTGGGGTGCAGTGCCATATCCCGAAGCTATCGCAAGCCGCAAGGCATCGACAGAGTCGGTCGTTCGTCCCATTGCCACAACTGTCCGCTCCACGCCCTCCGTTATTCTGGCAGACAGTGCGGCACTGTTTCCGGTCAACCCACCAATCGCCTGGAGGATCTCTCGACCGATGTCGACACTCTCCCTCGACAGTGAGACCATGTCTTCATTGACATCTGCCCATCGCAGCCCGTGCCTACCTCACTGACTCAACCTCCGCGGGGTCAGCGTGGTCACTGGACGACTCAGAGTTGAGGATGACATGGCCACAGGTACCACAGGTGAGATGTCTGCTCACCATCCTCCTCCTCCTCCTCGGTTTGCTCTTCGTCACCCGTGGTGATCACAACCTGCAGTGGTACAAGTGATAGTCCAGGGGCCTCCTATTGTGCCTGGGGAGCTGCAAAACATAATCGAGGTTATTAGAAGAGAAGGGGAGACATGAGAATGTTTGCGCTGCACAGGCATATGTACGAGGAGCAACACTGCTGCAATAAATGTGAACGAGAGACATTACATATGATTAACATGAGACTACAGAAAAGTACAGAAGCTGCATGCATAACATGACATCATTCATATATTATAATCAAATACCATTCAATGACTTTACATTCCCACTGCTTTACACATTACTCACTTGGGGCAACAACGGGATCTGCACCACCACGGGTGACAGAGTGATTGTGGGTGCTCACTAGTGCTGGAGCATGTTCCTCCAGATCAGTGAGAGGGTGCAGCTCAGCAGGCCCTCCTCCGGTCTGCCTCCGCTCCGACCGATTCTTAGATATCATCCTCTGCAAACGCGACAAGAGCATGGCATAAGCTAATTGACGAGGTACTATTACAGAAACACAATCGATAATGTAATCCACAATTAGTCACCCCACATGCAATTCATCGTTACCGGTAATGTTATATACTACTACAGTTTGTATCCAATGGATGCATGGTTACAACATCTACATTCAGAGAAAATATTTAATCAGATCGCATTTAGTAAATAATATCTCGCGTACAATCTCGAGGAAAGGCCCTATCCACAGGCCGTGCCATTCGGTGCCTGAGGGGAGGTAGGAGGTTTATTTGACTTGATGGAGGTCCCCGAGGGGGGAAATCAGGACTGCTGGTGAGCTCGGCAATGACAGGAGTATAATGGGAGAGGGCACAATGTCCATGGGCTGTGCACGGAGACCTCCGTGTGGCCGGAGCTAATGTCCCAAAGTGTCCCAGGGCAGAGAGTGGGCCAGGGCAGCTCTCCCCAGTCCAGGCTGGGTCACTGTGTGAGTGACAGCAGCTAGAGAGACTGACTCAGTCTGGGTAAAGGTGACCAGACCCCTCAGAGCTCAGTCGTGTCCCATCCACCAACCGAACCTAAAGGAAACGGTGCCCGAGTTAAAGACTTGCTCACAGCACACAAGCATTCTCCTTCTCAACTAAAGTGGTCGGAATGCCGAATGTTTGCGGTCTGTCGATTTCCAGTCGTTCCTTTAAATAATAATAATTAATGCTGTTGATTAAATGTAAGGCATCTGAACAAAATTAGTGTTAAAGGGCACAGGTTCCGACCCCAGTCCAAATCTTAGCAGGTAAGATTACCCAGATTAATTACAATGCAGCAGATTTACATTCTAATTAATTCAGTGCATCAATACAATTTAAAATGTATTAATTGAATACTTACTCTTGCTGATGCAACCAGACAGTTCCATCGCTTGCGGCACTGGTTTGCTTCACGCCTATCGTGGGCCACCGATGAGACTACGGCGCCCTATATTTTTTGATTTGTCCGGGCGGGAGATTTCCCACATCCATCCCGGGTTAATTGGACCTACTGATTCTCAATCTCATTAATCAGGGCCTCATGGTCTCATCAGAGAAGGCTTTCGCCCTCCTTCTCTCTGAAAGCTCTTCCTGCATACTATTATTGTTAGATTCTTAGCTGGACATCTTGCACTCGGCACAGATTTCTTTTCACCTTCCTTCTCTCTCTCCCTCTCTCTCAGTCTTCTGAGCATCCGCAGATGATCCCTAAACTCCAGAATTGCGGGAAAAGTTCTTTGCTGAAAATAAAAACGCGCTTGCGCAGAACGGCCATTGCTATAGACGCCAGCCTTGCATGATTGAATACATCGCTAAGGCCCATTTCACATCGCTAACGCTATCACCCATAATTCAAAAGCCAAAACTCGCGGTTTTAAAAATGGGCGATATTCCAGCGATCCTGAAAAATATAAAAAGCACTAAGGCTGAAAATATCGCACAGCGATCATCGTGGAAAGTCTAGCCCTGGGAGGTCTGGATTAATGTTCCAGGAGACTTGAGTTTAAATCTCACCACTGTAGCTGGGGAATTTGAATTCAGTTCATTAAATAAATCTGGAATTAAAAAGCTAGCATCAGTAACAGTCACCGTGAAACGAGCTGATTGTCAGAAAAACCCATCGGGTTCACTAATGTGTCTTACGGGAGGAAACTTACTGTCCTTACCTGGTCTGGCCTATATGTGACTCCAGACCCACAGCGATGTGGTTGACTCTTAACTGCCCTCTGAACTGGCCCAGCAAGTTGTCCCAAACAAAGTCAGCACTGTTGGAGCTCGCTTACCACACGGACTGCAGTAGTTTAAGAAGGCGGCTCACCACCACCTTCTCAAGGGCAATTAGGGATGGGCAATAAATGCCGGCCTTGCCAGCGATGCTCACATCCCGTGAACGCATAAAAACTTAATCCCAGCTTCAATCCGTTACCATCCTGGCCCGCTATTCCCTGCCTCTGCATTCTCGGAGGAACAGCAGTAGGTCATTCAGCCCCTGGGGCCTGTTCCGTCATTCAATCAGATCAGAACTGATCCTTAGCTCAGCTTCATCCTTCAGCCTTGGCTCCAGATCCCTGGATAGCTTTACCGAACAAAAACTCTATCTGTCTTAGTCTTGAAAGCTCCATTACCTCCCAGCATCCCGAGACTTTCGGAAAGAGACAGTTCCAGATTTCCACAGCCCTTTGAGTTGGAAAAAGTGCAACTTGATTTTGCTGCTGAAAGGCCTGTCTCTAATTTTAAAATCATTGAATCCTTTTACCATTGTAAACATCTCCCGCAACCTGTTTGACTCAAAGGAAACAATATCGGTGCGAAATTCCGGAGTGCCCCGTTTGTGGGCGGTAACATGTCCGAGTCTGGACCTGATGCACCCGGCACAGAAGTCCCGGCCCGGGATAGAAATCGGGGTCTCCGCACCTGACAGGAAGTGGAGTGCAATGTCGGGGTGGACTCGGGGGCGCTAAGTGTATCCAACTCTCAGTGCTACGTGGCCTCCCCAGGTGCCGTGCACCTCCCCTTTAACTCTCGCCCCACGAGCGGAGTACGGCCCGGTTCGCCACCCGCGAGGCTGGCACTGACATTGCCCGCGGAAGCCTTGGGGGGGGGGGGGGGGGGGGGTCTGCCCAATTTCTGCAGCGGGGCAAAAAGTGTTCACCGCTCACGGCAATGATGTCATAGCCGGAGACGCAGTGGCTCGGGGGCGTGGCATTACAGGTCCCATACCTGCGCTAACTCCCGCACAACTTCACGGGGGCTGGTAGAACCCCTCACCACCCCTCCCACCGCCGGGACAAAAACACTTTCTCGCCCCGTTAGCGATCCCCGGAGGCGCACTGCAGGCCAATTCCAGCCCCTGTAAGTCCACGCAACCCGACCTCAGAATTTAACCCTCAATTCCTCGATCATTCTGCAGACCCAGCGCATCTCTCCCTGCCGAGGCAACCTGTCCTTCCTGAGATCGGGAATTGTTTCAGTGACCCGGATGGGGGAGAGTTCCCACAGTTACACCGGGGGGGTGGGGGGGGGGTCGGGAAGGGCGGGGGGGGGGTCACGCGCTGAGCTCAGCAGCTGTTCCACAGCAGTGAGGGGTCAGGGGCCTCAAACAGCGAGCTTTTGGCTTTCTGGTGGGGGCTCATTAGCAGCACATCGCCCCCCCCACTTCCCCCCAGGCTATAGAGGCCGGAAATGTTACCCCCCCGCACCATTCCTTACCCCCTCACTCATCTCGTGAAAGCTACAGCGGCTCGACTCTCTGACCCCCCCGGCCACCCACCCAGGCCCCCCCCACCTCCGTCTGCTGCAATGTTTATTGCCCCGTATCTTCAGGGACCGGCTCGAGCTCAGACCCCCAACAGCTGGACGTCCCCTCTGCCGGTATTGTCACAGGTATACAACAACAACAACAACAACGAGCTTTTTACATCAGGCCTTTCCAGTTGGGAACTCGAGTCAGGGAAGAGTAAAGGGTAGCCGGATTGGCCTTCGGGAAGGGTAGTGCACGGAAACACTCAGCAATCAGTGGGGTGGCCAAATAGCCGAGTGTGAAACTCGCTTGCTCCTTCAGAAATGAAGCTCCAGATAGTTAAACTCCCCGGGACTCATTTAAATCCCTCGCTCAGAATTCCAATCCCTTCCGGGCGAGCAGTTGGCAGTTGGCAGTGGAAAAGCAGGCCATCCATGGGCTCCCCTCCTCTGCCCCCCCTCACCCCCACTCCTCCCTTGCCCCGTGCCCCCTCCCCCGCTCAACACAACATGGAAAGACTGACTTGCATTTATATAGCAGCTTTCACGACCACCGGACGTCTCAAAGCACTTTACAGCCAATGAAGTATTTTTGGAGTGTAGTCACTGTTGTAATATGGGAAACGCGGCAGCCAACTTTGTGCACAGCAAGCTCCCACACACAGCAATGTGATAATGACCCGATGATCTGTTTTAGTGATGTTGATTGAGGGATAAATATTGGCCCCAGGACACCGGGGATAACTCCCCTGCTCTTCTTTGAAATAGTGCCATGGGATCTTTTACATCCACCTGAGAGAGCAGAGGGAGCCTCGGTTTAACGTCTCATCTGAAAGACAGCATCTCTGACAGTGCAGCACTCCCTCAGCACTACACTGGGAGGGTCACCTTAAGTTTTGTGCTCAAGTCCCTGGATTGGGACTTGAACCCACAACTTCTAACTCGGACGGTGGGACTGAGTTCTGAGGGCGACTCATGGCAGAGTTGTGTTCGGGAAGCGGGGGAAGGTGCGGGGGGGAAGTGGTCTGGGGCACAGGGATCACCAATGCATCCACTATTTCTAGGGCTACTTCTTTAAGTACTCTGGGATATCAGGCCCCGGGGATTTATCGGCCTTCAATCCCATCAATTACCCAAACACAATTTCCCGCCGAATAAGGATTTCCTACAGTTCCTCCTTCTCACTATACACTCGGTCCCCTAGTACATTTGGAAGGTTATTTGTGTCTTCTCTCGTGAAGACAAAAGCAAAGTATTTGTTCATTTTGTCTGCCCTTTCTTTGTTCCCCATTATAAATACACCTGGATCCAACTGCAAGGGACCTACGTCTGTCTTCACTAATCTTTTTCTCTTCACATATCGATAGAAGCTTTTGCAGTCAGTTTTTATGTTCCCTGCAAGCTTCCTCTCGTACTCTATTTTCCCCCTCTTAATTAAACCCTTTGTCCTCCTCTGTTGAATTCTAAGTTTCTCCCAGTCCTCAGGTTTGTTGCTTTTTCTAGCCAATTTATATGCCTCTTCCTTGGCTTTAACACTATCCTTAATTTCCCTTGTAAGCCAACTTCCCCGTTTTATTTTAACTCCAGGCAGGAATGTACAATTGCTGAAGTTTATCCATGTGATCTTTAAATGTTTGCCATTGCTTATCCCCCATCAACCCTTTAAGTATCCTTTGCCAGTCTATTCTATCCAATTCACGCCTCATACCGTCGAAGTGACCTTTCCTTAAGTTCAGGACCCTAGTTTCCGAATTAACTGTGTCACTCTCCATCTTAATAAAGAATTCTACCATATTATGGAAAGGTTAGAGATTGAGCTCGACCGGCTGCAACGAGAGGGCATCATTTCACCGATTGAGTTCAGCGAGTGGGCCAGTCCTATTGTTCCAGTCCTCAAGGGAGACGGCACCGTCAGAATCTGTGGCGATTACAAAGTAACTATCAATCGTTTCTCCCTGCAGGATCAATACCCACTATCAAAGGCCGACGACCTCTTTGCAACGCTGGCGGGAGGAAAGACATTCACAAAGCTGGATCTGACTTCAGCCTACATGATGCAGGAACTGGAGGAATCATCGAAGGCCCTCACCTGCATCAACATGCACAAAGTCTTTTTGTTTATAACAGATGCCCATTTGGGAATCCGATCAGCAGCAGCAATATTCCAGAGAAACATGGAAAGTTTACTGAAGTCTGTCCCGCACACCATGGTCTTCCAGGACGACATCTTGGTCACAGGTCGGAACACAGTTGAACACCTGCAGAACCTGGAGGAGGTTCTTAGTCGACTCGACCGCATGGGGCTCAGGTTAAAACGCTCGAAGTGTGTTTTCCTGGTGCCTGAAGTGGAGTTCTTGGGAAGGAGGATTGCGGCGGACGGCATCAGGCGGAGACGGAGGCAACCGAGGCCACAGAACGTGACGGAGCTGTGGTCGTTTCTAGGACTCTTGAATTACTTTGGTAACCATTACCTGTCTTACTACGAAAAGGGGCAAAAGCCAAGAAAATGCCTTTGTAAAAGCGAGAAAATTGTTATACTCAAACAAATTGCTTGTGTTGTATGATCCATGTAAACGTTTGGTACCAGCATGTGAGGCGTCATCATAGGGTGTCGGGTGTGTATTGCAACAAGCTAATGATTTCGGGAAACTGCAACCGGTTGCTTATGCATCCAGGAGTCTGTCTAAGGCTGAGAGAGCCTGCAGCATGATTGAAAAAGAAGTGTTAGCGTGTGTCTATGGGATAAAGAAAATGCATCAATACCTGTTTGGGCTAAAATTCGAATTGGAAACTGACCATAAGCCATTTATATCCCTGTTTTCCGAGAGTAAAGGGATAAATAACAATGCATCGGCACGCATCCAGAGATAGGCGCTCACGTTGTCCGCATACAACTACGCCATCCGCCACAGGCCAGGCACAGAAAACTGTGCCGATGCTCTCAGTAGGCTGCCATTGCCCACCATGGGGTGGAAATGGCGCAGCCCGCAGATCTAGCCATGGTTATGGAAGCATTTGAAAATGAGCAATCACCTGTCATTGCCCGGCAGATCAAAACCTGGACAAGCCAGGACCCCTTATTATCTCTAGTCAAAAGCTTGTGCTTCACGGGAGCTGGTCCAGTGTCCCAGTGGAGATGCAGGAAGAGATAAAGCCGTTCCAGCGGCGCAAAGATGAAATGTCGATACAGGCAGACTGCCTTCTGTGGGGCAATCGAGTAGTGGTCCCCAAGAAGGGCAGAGACACCTTCATCAATGACCTCCACAGTACCCACCCAGGTAACGTAATGATGAAAGCGATAGCCAGATCCTATGTGTGGTGGCCCGGTATCGATGCGGACTTAGAGTCCTGCGTTCATAGATTTAATACATCCTCGCAGTTAAGCAATGTACCCAGGAAGGCGCCGCTAAGTTTATGGTCTTGGCCCTCCAAACCGTGGTCTAGGGTACACGTCGACTATGCCAGCCTGTTCTTGGGTAAAATGTTCCTTGTGGTTGTAGACACGTACTCCAAGTGGATTGAATGTGAGATAATGTCGGCTAGCACGTCCGCTGCCACTACTGAAAGTCTGCGGGCCATGTTTGCCACACATGGCTTACCCGATGCCCTTGTGAGCGACAACGGGCCATGTTTTACCAGTGCTGAGTTCAAAGAATTCATGACCCGTAACGGGATCAAACATGTCACATCTGCCCCGTTTAAACCAGCGTCCAATGGTCAGGCAGAGAGAGCAGTGCAAACCATCAAGCAAGGCTTGAAGAGGGTAACTGAAGGCTCACTGCAGACTCGCCTATCCCGAGTCCTGCTTAGCTACCGCACGAGACCCCACTCACTCACTGGGATCCCACCTGCTGAACTGTTCATGAAAAGAGCACTTAAGACAAGGCTCTCATTAGTTCACCCTGATCTGCACGAACAGGTAGAGAGCAGGCGGCTTCAACAAAGTGTATACCATGATAGCGCAAATGTGTCACGTGAGATTGAAATCAATGATCCTGTATTTGTATTAAATTATGGACAAGGTCCCAAGTGGCTTCCCGGCACTGTCGTGGCCAAAGAGGGGAGCAGGATGTTTCGGGTCAAACTTTCAAATGGACTCATTCACCAGAAACACTTGGACCAAATCAAACTCAGATTCACGGACTATCCTGAGCAACCCACCTTGGACCTTACCTTTTTGATCCCTCAACACACACACCAGTGGCAACCGGCACCACGGTTGACCACGAAGCAGAACCCATCATCCACAGCAGCCCAGCAGGGCCCAACACACCAGGCAGCCCAGCAAGGCCAGCTGCACAGCAGCCCAGCGAGGGCCCAACAATGATTCAACAACACCAGCTTTCACACCGAGACGATCAACCAGGGCAAGAAGGGCCCAGATCAACTCACATTGTAAATAGTTACACCATTGACTTTGGGACGGAGTGTTGTTATATATGTGGACTTGTATTTACTCTGAACAGCCACTAGTAGGCTCATTCCCCGGAATCCCAAGGGATCCCATAATCCCTTGGGAGCACAAGTATTTAAGGAGGCTTCACAGGTTGGAGAGGCACTCTGGAGACCTGCAATAAAAGACTAAGGTCACACTTTACTTTGAGCTCACAGTGTTCAGTCTGACTCTTTCTCCATACACAGCAATCACTATAACAGATTATCTGGTCATTATTATATTGCTGTTTGTGGGAGCTTGCTGTGTGCAAATTGGCTGCTATGTTTCCTCCATTACAACATTGACATCACTTCGAAAGTACTTCATTGGCTGTAAAGCGACTTCGGACGTCTGGAGGTCATGAAAGGCGCTATATAAATGCCAGTCTTTCTTTCTTTGGGCGAGTCTCCTGATCCCCAAATGCATAATGTTCAAATCTCTTCACCCTCTCACACCCTCTCCTGCCTCTATAACCTCCTCCTGCCTTACCGTTCCTACCCTCTATAACCTCCTCCTGCCCTACCGTTCCTACCCTCTGAACCCTTGGTGCGTCCCACCTCCCTTCGCCCCACCATTGGCGGCCGTGCCTTCAGCCATCTCAGCTTCGGCACTCTGTAATCCCCTCCCTAAACCCCTCCCCCTCTCTCTCCTGCTCCACCTAAAAACCCACGTCCTTGGCTGAGATGTTGGTCGCCCTCCTAATATCTCCTTCTTGTCACAGCGCCCGTGTTTCCCACATTACAACAGTGACTGCACTCCAAAAGCACTTCATTGGCTGTAAAGCGCTTTGAGACTTCCGGGGGAGCAGCAGCATCGAGTTGGGAGGCAGAGCGGGAGATTGCTGAGGCCAACAAAAGGCCCTTCAGTCCGGGGAGCAGCAGTGTTGAGTCAGGAGGCGGAGCGGGGAGTTGGAGAGGCCCAGCCGGTGCAGCTGCAGCGGGAGAGAAGGCCAAAATGAAGTAGAAAGAAATAGAAGGGTGACGTCACAGCCAAGGGGGTAAGTGATTGGCTGGTGATTGATGAGTAGTTTTTCCTTTTCTTCATCAGTAAGCAACCTATTAGCATTGTGCCAAATTAAGCTAAGTTAAGGCATGGCAGGAGAGCTCGGACATGTGTTATGCTCCTCCTGTGCTATGTGGGAAGTCAGGGATGCTTCCAGAGGGTAGTAATGGTAGGGCAGGAGGAGGTTACAGAGGGTAGGAACACTGGAAGCATCCCAGACTTCAGTGTATCCTGCTGCAGCTCCTGACAGACCGCGTTGTGGCACTAGAGCTGTGGGTGGATTTACTCTGGAGCATCCGTGATGCTGAGGATGTCGTGAAGATATTTAGTGAGTTTGTCACACCGCAGGTAAAGAGTACACAGCCAGATAAGGAATGGGTGACCAACAGGAAGAGCAGTGGAAGGAAGGTAGTGCAGGGATCCCCTGCAGTCATCCCCCTGCAAAACAGATACACCGCTTTAGGTACTGTTGAGGGGGATGACTCATCAGGGGAGAGCAGCAGCAGCCAAGTTCATGGCACCGTGGCTGGCTCTACTGCACAGGAGGGCAGGAAAAAGAGTGGGAGTGCAATAGTGGTTTGGGATTCTATTGGAAGGGGAAAAGATAGACGTTTCTGCGGCCGCAACCGAGACTCCAGGATGGTATGTTGCCTCCCTGGTGCAAGGGTCAAGGATGTCTCGGAGCGGGTGCAGGGAATTTTGAAGCGGGAGGGTGAACAGCCAGTTGTCGTGGTGCATATAGATACCAACGCTATAGGTAAAAAAACAGAATGAGGTCCGACAAGACAAATTTAGGGAGCTAGGAGCTACATTAAAAAGTAGGACCTCAAAAGTAGTAATCTCAGGATTGCTACCAGTGCCACGTGCTAGTCAGAGTAGGAATCGCAGGATAGCTCAGATGACTTTGTGGCTTGAGCAGTGGTGCAGAAGGGAGGGATTCAAATTCCTGGGACATTGGAACCGGTTCTGGGGGAGGTGGGACCAGTACAAACCGGACGGTCTGCACCTGAGCAGGACCGGAATCAATGTCCTAGGGGGAGTGTTTGCTAGTGCTCTTGGGGAGGGGTTAAACTAATATGGCAGGGGGATGGGAACCTATGCAGGGAGGCAGAAGGATGTAGAATGGGGGCAGAAGCAAAAGATAGAAAGAAGAAAAGTAAAAGTGGAGGGCAGAGAAACCTAAGGCAAAAAGCAAAAAGGGCCACATTACAGCAAAATTCTAAAGGGGCAAAGTGTGTTAAAAAGACAAGCCTGAAGGCTCTGAGTCTCAATGCGAGGAGTATTCGGAATAAGGTGGATTAATTAACTGCACAGATAGCAGTGAACGGGTATGATATAATTGGCATCACGGAGACATGGCTCCAGGGTGACCAAGGCTGGGAGCTCAATATCCAGGGGTATTCAACATTTGGGAAGGATAAACAGAAAGGAAAAGGAGGCGGGGTGGCGTTGCTGGTTAAAGAGGAAATTAATGCAATAGTAAGGAAGGATATCAGCTTGGATGATGTGGAATCGGTATGGGTGGAGCTACGGAAAACCAAAGGGCAGAAAACACTAGTGGGAGTTGTGTACAGAATACCAAACAGTAGTAGTGAGGTTGGGACAGCATCAAACAAGAAATTAGGGATGCGTGCAATAAAGGTACAGCAGTTATCATGGGTGACTTTAATCTACATATAGATTGGGCTAACCAAACTGGTAGCAATGCAGTGGAGGAGGATTTCCTGGAGTGTATTAGGGATGGTTTTCGAGACCAATATGTCGAGGAACCAACTAGAGGGCTGGTCATCCTAGATTGGGTGATGTGTAATGAGAAAGGGCTAATTAGCAACCTTGTTGTGCGATGCCCCTTGGGGAAGAGTGACCATAATGTGGTAGAATTCTTTATTAAGATGGAGAGCGACACAGTTAATTCAGAGACTAGGGTTCTGAACTTAAGGAAAGGTAACTTCAATGGTATGAGATATGAATTGGCTAGAATAGACTGTCGAATGATACTTAAAGGGTTGACGGTGGATAGGCAATGGCAAACATTTAAAGATTACATGGATGAACTTCAACAATTGTACATCCCTGTCTGGAGTAAAAATCAAACGGGGAAGGTGGCTCAACCGTGGTTAACAAGGGAAATTACGGATAGTGTTAAATCCAAGGAAGAGGCATATAAATTGGCCAGAAAAAGCAGAAAACCTGAGGACTGGGAGAATTTTATAATACAGCAGAAGAGGACAAAGGGTTTAATTAGGAGGGGAAAATAGAGTACAAGAGGAAACTTGCTGGGAATATAAAAACTGACTGCAAAAGCTTCTATAAATATGTGAAGAGATAAAGATTAGTGAAAACAAACATAGGTCCCTTGCATCAGATTCAGGTGAATTTATAATGGGGAACAAAGAAATGGCGGACCAGTTAAAAAAATACTTTGGTTCTGTCTTCAAGAAGGAAGACACAAATAACCTTCCGGAAATACTCGGGGACCGAGGATATAGTGAGAAGGAGGAACTGTAGGAAATCCTTATTAGGCGGAAAATTGTGTTCGGGAAATTGATAGGATTGAAGGCCGATAAATCCCGGGGTCTGAAAGTCTGCATCCCAGAGTACTTAAGGAAGTAGCCCGAGAAAGAGTGGATGCATTGGTGATCATTTTCCAACAGTCTATTGACTCTGGATCAGTTCCTATGGACTGGAGGGTAGCTAATGTAACACCACTTTTTAAGAAAGGAGGGATAGAGAAAATGGGTAATTATAGACTGGTTAGCCTGACATCAGTAGTGGGGAAAATGTTGGAATCAATAATTAAAGATGAAACAGCAGCACATTTGGAAAGCACTGATGGGATCAGTCCAAGTCAGCATGGATTTATGAAAGGGAAATCCTGCTTGACAAATCTTCTAGAATTTTTTGAGAATGTAACTGGTAGAGTGGACAAGGAAGAACCAATGGATGTGGTGTATTTGGACTTTCAAAAAGCTTTTGACAAGGTTCCACACAAGAGGTTGGTGTGCCAAATTAAAGCACATGGTATTGGGGGTAGTGTACTGACGTAGATAGAGAACTGGTTGGCAGACAGGAAGCAGAGAGTCGGGATAAACGGGTCCTTTTCAGAATGGCAGGCAGTGACTAGTGGGGTGCCGCAGGGCTCAGTGCTGGGACCCCAGCTCTTTACAATATACATTAATGATTTTGGTTGAGGGAATTGAATGTAATATCTCCAAGTTTGCAGATGACACTAAGCTGGGTGGCGGTGTGAGCTGTGAGGAGGATGCTAAGAAGCTGCAGGGTGATTTGGACAGGTTAGGTGAGTGGGCAAATGCATGGCAGATGCAGTATAATGTGGATAAATGTGAGGTTATCCACTTTGGGGGCAAAAACATGAAGGCAGAATATTATCTCAAAGACGTCAGATTAGGAAAAGAGGTGGTGCAACGAGACCTGGGTGTCATGGTACATCAATCATTGAAAGTTGGCATGCAGGTACAGCAGGCGGTGAAGAAGGCAAATGGTATGTTGGCCTTCATAGTGAGGGGATTTGAGTATAGGAGCAGGGAGGTCTTACTGCAGTTGTACAGGGACTTAGTGAAGTCTCACCTGGAATATTGTGTTCAGTTTTGGTCTCCTAATCCGAGGAAGGCCGTTCTTGCTATTGAGGGAGTGCAGCGAAGGTTCACCAGACTGATTCCCAGGATGGCAGGACTGACATATGAGGAGTGACTGGATCGACTGGGCCTTTATTCACTGGAGTTTAGAAGGATGAGAGGGGATCGCATAGAAACATGTAAAATTCTGACGGGACTGGACAGGTTAGATGCGGGAAGGATGTTCCTGATGTTGGGGAAGTACAGAACGAGGGGACATAATCTCAGGATAAGGGGTAAGCCATTTAGGACTGAGATGAGGAGAAACGTCTTCACTTAGAGAGTTGTTAACCTGTGGAATTCCCTGCTGCAGAGAGTTGTTGATGCCAGTTCATTGGATATATTCAAGAGGGAGTTAGATATGGCTCTTACAGCTAAAGGTATCAAGGGGTATAGAGAGAAAGCAGGAAAGGGGTACTGAGGTGAATGATCAGCCATGATCTAATTGAATGGTGGTGCAGGCTCGAAGGGCCGAATGGCCTACTCCTGCATTTATTTTCCATGTTTCTATGTCCAGTGGTCGAGAAAGGCGCTATATAAATCCAAGTCTTTCTTTTCTTTTTTATTACGCCCCTGTGTAACGCCTTGGGACATTTTTCTATGTTAAACGTGCAATATAAATATAAATGCAAGTTGAAGGTCAATGCCTGGGGGGCCGAAAGGCGGACAAGTCGATTGCTGCTCTCTCTTGCGAATTGTGTGTGCGTGCGGTGGGTGTAGGTCTTAATTCTGGCAATGACTATCTGCATGATGGGGGTCCTCAGCTCTCCCGAGGTGAGGGTCGGGGGGGGGTGTATCTGGTTTTATCCTGCGACATCTGGCCTACTTGAGGGAGTGAGCCATGTGGGGAACGCATTGGGTTGAAGCTGAGTGGAGACTGGAATGTTTTTTTGTACATTCCAGTGGCTTTCCCCCCGAGTGTAGATGAGGATTGCAATCTTGGACCACAGGCAAAGGGCCCAGCTCCAGTTTTTGAGTCGATTCATATCCACAGCTGGATCTCATTTAGTTCGGCGAGATTGAGACGGAAGAAAGCTATTGAAGTAAATGTGAGGCGATTGTTCAATGACTGTTGTTGTTGTTCGGAGGTGAGGCCTGACACTCCTGGCTGCCCTTGTGTGAAACAGCTGGAATCCCGAGCAATCCTGCTCCTTGTTTTTTTTATTTTTTGGCAGACGGAGGGAATGGAGATTTGATACTCCGCCCCACTTGCTGCGTTCTCCGTGGGTGGCTGCCAGGGGAACCAGAGTGCAGCTGCTAAGAAGGTTCATGTTTGCAAAGGGCCGGGCGGGGCGACGAGGGAAGAATACATTTTAAGGGAGACTTTATGAGAGCGCACAGATTTGGAGGTGTAATGTCTTTGCTTCAAGGGTTCTTTGCTTAAGAATTCATAGCAACACATCGCTATTAAGAACTAGTTGGTTTATTAGCAAAAGTTTTAACAATCAAACTACACATTACCAGTTCATCCACCAGGCTCACAACCATCTGCCTCATCGTGGATCCCCCCCGAGCCCAAATGGCTGGGGTTTTATTGAGTCTTGTGAACATCACATGACAGGCTAAGCCACTTCCAACTCAACAACTCTACAAACCTCACAGATGCACACGTTACCGGAGATAACCTTTCCTTTTACTTGTTCCCGGGATGTAGGCATCGCTGGCAAGGCCGGCATTTATTGCACATCCCTAGTTGCCGTTGAGAAGGTGGTGGTGAGCCGCCTTCTTGAACCGCTGCAGTCTTTGTAGCAGTTTGTTACAACTGTGTGTCTCGCTGGGCCATTTCAGGGCAGTTAAGAGTCAACCACATCGCTGTGGGTCTGGAATCACATATCGGCCAGACTGGGTAGGGGCGGCAGATTTCCTTCCCTAAAGGGCATTAGTGAACCAGATGGGTTTTTACGACCTTGCGCCATGGGTTGATAATTGGTTGGGAAGGAGTTGGGATAAAGCGTTCATTCTGGGGTCTCAGCTCTTCACCATATATGTCAACGAACTGGGTGAAGAATCTGAGAGTATTATATTCAAGTTTGTAGTTAGGGGGATCAGTAAGGGTTGAGTGGACCAGGAAGAGACAAAGGGATGTAGACAGATTAAGTGAGTGGACAATACTATGGAGATGGAGAAAGAAAGAAAGCAAGAAAGAAAGAAAGAAGAAAATACTTGCATTTATATAGCGCCTTTCACGACCATCGGACATCTCAAAGCGCTTTACAGAAAATGAAGTAATTTTGGAGTGTAGTCACTGTTGACATGTAAGAATTCAATGTGGGGATCTGTTGAGGTTATCCACTTTAGATCTGAGGAAGGTCAATATTTGCTTAATGGTGAGAGACGAGGAACTGTGGAAGAACGAAGGGATTTGGGTGACCAGGTACACAAATACCTGAAAGCTGGTGCACAAGTACCAAACGTTACCCGGGAGGCTCATGGAACATTGGCTGATATCATAAGTGGGCTGGAATACAAAGGGGAGGAGGCGATGCTTCAAATTGTGGGAGCCTTGGTCAGACCCCATCTGGAGAACTGCCTTCAGTTGTTGCCAGCACACCTCTAGGTAATTACTTTGGCCTTAGGAGGGATGCAGCTCAGATTCAGCAGAATGATAATCAGGTCTGAATGGGTTATATTATGAGGAATACATTTGGCGTATATTTATTCCCTTGAGTTTAGAAGGTTGAGGGGTGAGCTTATTGACACATTTTAAGCGGTAAAATAATTTGATAGGGTAGATACAGAGAAAGTATTTTCTCTGGTGGGGAAATCCAGAACAAGAGGGCATTGCCTTAAACACAGAAACATAGAAACATAGAAAATAGGTGCAGGAGTAGGCCATTCGGCCCTTCAAGCCTGCACCACCATTCAATAAGATCATGGTTGATCATTCACCTCAGTACCCCTTTCCTGCTTTCTCTCCATACCCCTTGATCCCTTTGGCCATAAGAGCCATATCTAACTCCCTCTTGAATATATATAATGAACTGGCATCAACAACTCTCTGCGGTAGGGAATTCCACAGGTTAACAACTCTCTGAGTGAAGAAGTTTCTCCTCATTTCAGTCCTAAATGGTTTACACCTTATCCTTCGAATGTGTTCCCTGGTTCTGGACTTCCCCAAAATCGGGATTATTCCTCCTGTATCTAACCTGTCCAGTCCCGTCAGAATTTTATATGTTTCTATGAGATCCCCTATCATCCTTCTAAACTCCAGTGAATAAAGGCCAACTCAATCTAGTCTCTCCTCATATGTCAGTCCAGCCATCCCTGGAATCAGTCTGGTGAACCTTCACTGCACTCCCTTTCTAGCACGAACGTCATTTCTCAGATTAGGAGACCAAAACTGAACATAATATTCCAGGTGAGGCCTCACCAAGGCCTTGTACAACTGCAGTAAGACCTCCCTGCTCCTATACTCAAAACCGCTAGTTATGAAGGCCAACATACCATTTGCTGCCTTCACTGCCTGCTGTACCTGCATGCCAACTTTCAATGACTGATGTACCATGACACCCAGGTCTCATTGCATCTCCCCTTTTCCTAATCTGTCACCATTCAGATAATATTCTGCCTTCGTGTTTTTGCCCCCGAAGTGGATAACCTCACATTTATCCACATTATACTGCATCTGCCATGCATTTGCCCACTCACTTAACCTGTCCAAGTCACCCTGCAGCCTCTTAGCGTCCTCCTCACAGCTTAGTGTCGTCTGCAAACTTGGAGATATTACACTCAATTCCTTCATCTAAATCATTAATGTATATTGTAAATAGCTGGGGTCCCAGCACTGAGCCCTGCGTCACCCCACTAGTCACTGCCTGCCATTCTGAAAAGGACTCATTGCTTCCTGTCTCCAGAGCGAGGTCTATTGAAATTTTTAAGAAAAAGAGGGACAGGTTTTTGTTCGGCAAGGATGTCTGTCATGTATCTCACATTACTGTATATAACTGTATCTTACCATGCTATATATGACTGCAACTGGATATGACCTGTAATAATAAGCATACCTTACCACCAGGGGTGCACTTGCAGGAGACACTCCATACCTGTCCTACTGAGGTATATAAAGGGAGGTCTCAGGCAAGTGCAGCACTGGAGAGCTGGACTTAAAGGTGCAGGTCCTGAGTGACCTTGACTTCAGCCTGTGTCTTGTGTATGTCAGTACATTAGAGTCAGGACTTAACAGTGGCGACGAGTTACGGGATCACAGAATCCACAGAATGGCTACCAACAGCTCAGATGAGAAATACAATGCTGGAGACAATTGGGAGGACTTTATAGAAAAGCTCCAGCAAAGCTTTGTGATCAAAGACTGGCTGGGCGACGATAAGGCAGACAAGAGAAGAGCCAATCTCTTGACCAGCTGTGGCTCGAAAATATACGCTTTAATGAAAGACCTGCTGGCACCCGAGAAACCAGCAAGCAAGTCATTTGAGGAGTTGAGCAAACTGGTGAGAGACCACCTGAAGCCAGCGAGCAGCCTACACATGGCCAGACACAGGTTCTACAACTACAGACGCTGTGTGGGCCAAAGCATACCCGACTTCGTGGCGGAACTTCGGAGGCTGGCTAGTTCATGTGAGTTCCCCGATGAACGAAGGAGAGAAGTACTGAGAGACTTTTTTATTGAAGGAATAGGCCACGCAGGCATATTCCGAAAGCTTATAGAGACTAAGAACCTGACTCTAGAGGCAGCAGCACTGGTCACACAGACGTTCTTGGCAGGCGAAGAAGAAACGAGGCTGATCTATACTTCGGGTATGACAACCAACGAGGCATCGGAACAAGGGGTTCACATTATGAAACAAACCGCTACCCCCACACACAGACAAAGGCAGGAGAGCAGGCCTTCAACAGCAGACAGTGGCGCCAGAAGCCATCAAAATCAAGGGCCACATGAACAGCCGATCACACCTCATCAACCCACAATGCGAGCAATCAACAACAGATTGAGAGACGCTCAAGGGAGATCAGCCAGACGCAGCTCATCCTTCGGAAACAATGGAAATGATCTGTGTTGGAGATGTGGGGGAAGGCACTCAACCAGGGTGCGTCGATTTCAGCATGCCGTTTGCAGAAACTGCAACTACACAGGGCATCTGACTCGCATGTGCAGAAAAACAGCAGCTCGGCTGGTATACGAATCGGAAGGGTCGGAAATCAGACCAGAAGATGGTTGGAACAGTGCACGGGACACCGAGGTACAACGGGTTAACACGATCAATATCCACTCTTCTTACACCAAGACGCCTCCAATTATGATGAGTGTTCTACTCAACGGGATACTCATCAACATGGAACTGGACACGGGGGCCAGTCAATCCCTCATGAGCGTTCAACAATTTGAACAGCTGTGGCCGCACAAAAGTAACAGACCAAAACTCACAAAGATCGACACCAAACTAAGGACCTATACTAAAGAAATCGTCCCAGTCCTTGGCAGCGCCATGCTCTCAGTCACACACAAAGGGACGGTGAACCGACTTTCCCTGTGGATTGTCCCCGGGGATCTCCCAGCCCTGTTGGGGAGAAGCTGGTTAGCAGAACTTAATTGGAAATGGGTTGATGTTCACGCCATGTCGGCAAAGGAACGGACCTCCTGCTCAACAGTTCTAAGCCATTTTGAACATCTCTTTCAGCCAGGTGTGGGCACCTTCAAAGGGGCTAAAGTTAGAATCTACATCACACAGAATGCCAGACCGGGCCATCACAAGGCTAGAGCTGTGCCTTATGTGATGAGGGAAAAGATTGAAAAAGAACTGGACCGGGTTCTGCGGGAATGCATAATTTCTCCTGTGGAATTCAGCGACTGGGCAAGTCCCATCGTCCCCGTCATGAAGCCTGATGGATCCGTGCGAATCTGTGGGGATTACAAGTCTACCATAAACAGAGTCTCCCTACAGGACCAATACCCGCTGCCCAGAGTGGAGGACCTATTTGCCACGTTGGCTGGAGGAAAACTTTTCTCGAAACTTGACCTCACATCTGCGTATATGGCGCAAGAACTGACCGAAGAGTCTAAGCTACTCACCACCATCAACACACATCGAGGCCTTTTTGTGTACAATCGATGCCCATTCGGCATCAGGTCGGCAGCTGCTATATTCCAGCACAACATAGAGAGTCTGCTCAAGTCCATCCCGGGGACGGTTGTGTTTCAAGATGACATACTCATCACGGGCAGGGACACCGACTCTCATCTCCGCAATCTTGAGGAAGTACTAAGTCGATTGGATCGGGTCGGCCTAAGAGTTAAGAAATCCAAGTGTCTGTTTCTTGCGCCTGAGGTTGAATTTTTGGGCAGAAGGATTGCCGCTGATGGAATCCGCCCAACAGAGTCCAAAACAGAAGCAATTTGTCTGGCACCCAGGCCCCGGAATGTCTCGGAACTACGCGCCTTTCTCGGGCTACTCAATTACTTTGGGAACTTTAAGCAGAATTTGAGCACGCTGCTGGAGCCTCTCCACGTGCTACTCAGAAAGGGGTGCGATTGGTTTTGGGGGGACATCCAAGAACGCGCCTTCAATAAGGCACGCAACCTTCTGTGTTCCAACAGTGTTTTAGCCTTTTTTCACCCAGGTAAAAAGTTAATCCTTACATATGATGCGTCAGCGTACGGGGTCAGGTGCGTTTTACAGCACGTCAATGATGTGGGTAAATTACAACCCAGTGCTTATGCCTCCAGGTCACTTTCGGGGGCGGAGCCTGGGTACGGAATGGTAGAGAAGGAGGCGTTCACGTGCGTGTACGGTGTCAAAAAGATGCACCAATACTTTTTCGGGGCCAAGTTTGCATTAGAAACCGACCACAAACCCCTCACATCCCTACTATCCGAGTGCAAGGCAATCAACGCCAACGCCTCGGCGCGCATTCAGCGGTGGGCACTCATGCTGGCGGCTTACGACTACACGATAAGGCACAGACCAGACACAGACAACTGTGCCGACGCGCTTAGCAGGCTACCCCTGGTGACCACAGAAGGGTTCGATGAACAGGACTGTGAGATGGTCATGGCAATCAATGCCTTTGAATCCATAGGTTCGCCCATGTCGGCTCGCCAAATCAGAGCCTGGACGACCAGCGACCCCACGTTATCTCTAGTTAAAAGATGCATTTTAACCGGTGACTGGGCAGAGGCTCGCGATGTCTGCCCCGAGGAGATCAAACCCTTCCATAGGCGCATGCATGAACTCTCACTACAGGCAGACTGCCTGATGTGGGGCAGCCGAGTAGTTATGCTCTTAAGAGGCAGGGAGGCGTTTATCCAAGAGCTCCATTGCGAGCACCCGGGGATCGTCCTTATGAAGGCCATAGCCAGATCCCACGTCTGGTGGCCTGGCATTGACGCGGACTTGGAGCTCTGCCTCCGTCGGTGCACCATGTGTGCCCAACTCAGTAATGCCCCCAGGGAGGACCCCCTAAGCCCCTGGCCCTGGCCCACCAAACCATGGTCGCGGGTGCATGTAGACTATGCGGGCCCATTCATGGGCAAAATGTTCCTCGTAGTCATTGATGCATTTTCAAAATGGATCGAGAGCACCATTTTAAACTCGAGCACAACCTCCACCACTGTGGAGTGCCTTCGAGCCATGTTTGCAACTCACGGCATTCCTGACATATTGGTCAGTGATAATGGTCCGTGCTTCACTAGCGCAGAATTTCACGATTTTATCGTTGACCACGGTATAAATCACGTTAAGACGGCACCTTTCAAGCCAGTCTCCAATGGCCAGGCGGAGTGAGCAGTGCAATCGTTAAACAAGGCATGCTCAGAATCCAAGGTCCCATGCTGCAGAGCCGCTTGTCGCGACTGCTGCTGGAATACAGATCTCGTCCGCATTCGTTGACTGGGGATCCATCGCGCAACTATTGATGAAATGAACCTTAAAGACCAGGCTCTCGTTAATCCTCCCAGACATGCATGAAATTGTTGAGGCTAAGCGTCAAAAGCTAACTGAGTACCATGACCGAAATTCGAGGGGAGGTGGAATGAGATGGGGGACAAAGTGTTTGTGCTAAACTATGGCAGGGGTCCCAAATGGCTTGCAGGGACAGTAACAGACAAAGAGGGAAACAGGCTACTGGTTGTACAAATGGACAATGGCCAAACCTGCCAGAGTCATGTCGACCAAGTAAAAAGTAGATTCACTGATAACACTGAAGAACCAGAGGCAGACTACAATGTGGAACTCACACCACATCTGGTGGACAGACAGGTGGAACAACCTGAGGAAAGGGCAGTCTCAACAGACAGCCCAGGCGAGATACCAGCAATCACACCGAACGATAAACAGGCACCAAGGCAAACAACTGAACCACAACTAAGACGCTCTACGCGAGAGCGCAGACCACCTGAGAGACTGAATCTATTAAGGCAATAAGACCTTAGGGGAGGGTGATGTCATGTATCTCACATTACTGTATATAACTGTATCTTACCATGCTATGCATGACTGTAACTGGATATGACCTGTAACAATAAGCATACCTTACCACTAGGGGTGCACTTGCAGGAGACACTCCATACCTGTCCCACTGAGGTATATTAAGGGAGGTCTCAGGCAAGTGCAGCACTGGAGAACTGGAATTAAAGGTGCAGGCCCTGAGTGACCTTGACTTCAGCATCTGTCTCGTGTGAGTCAGTACATTAGAGTCAGGACTTAACAGTGTCAAGGCATTATGGAAAATTGGAATTGAGGTGCAAATCAGACATGATCTAACAGAATGATGGAACAGACTTAAGGGGCTGAATGGTCTTCTCCTGTTCATATTTAATTTCCCTTCTCAAGACCTCGTGAGCCAAAAATCACATGACTGTTCTGTAGATGCAGGATACATTTTGTGAGATAGAACGATAGCAAAGTGGTAATACTACTGAACTAGTGATCCAGAGACACAAGTTCAAATCCCTGTGGAATTTAAATTCAGTTCGATAAATCTGAAATAAATCGCTACCATCAGTAATTGTGACCATAAAAGATCAGATTGTTGTAAAAACTCATCTGGTTCACTTATGTCCTTCAGGGAAGGAAATGTTCCACCCTTACCCGGACTGGGCCTATAGGTGACTCCAGACCCACAACAATGTGGTTGACTGTAAAGGGCAATTAGGGATGGGCAATAAATCCTGGCCTTGCTAGTGACGCCCACATCCCCTGAACAAATACTTTATAAAAATGCTGTTTCTGTGAGGTATGGCATGCAATTTCTTTACTTGTAATAGTGTGAAAAGTGAAGTGAAAGTTCAATGAGGCAGTCTGTGCACAGCCAACACTGACTCAGCATTTCCTGCTTATTGAGGAACTTGGTTATAGAGGCCAAGATCAAGGTCAGAATATGACAAGGCATTCACGTCCCCACTGGGATTAATAAAAGAGCAGAACACAAGGTCGTTCTACATGCTTTTCTGCCCTTCCACACAGGTCTTGATTTGTAACCCAGCTCCCGGGTGGGATTTGTATTTCCCTCTTTCCCTAGTGCCAGCCATGGCTCAGTGGGCAGCACTCTCTCTCGCCTCTGAGTCGGAAGTTGGGGATTCAAGTCTCACTCCAGGGATTTGACCACAAAAAAATATCTAGGCTGACACTCCAGTGCAGTACTGAAGGAGTGCAGCACTGTCGGAGGGGCAGTGCTGAGGGAACGCTGCACTGTCGGAGGGGCAGTATTGAGGGAGCGCCGCACTGTCGGAGGGGCAGTGCTGATGGAGTGCTGCACTGTCGGAGGGGCAGTATTGAGGGAGCGCCGCACTGTCGGAGGGGCAGTGCTGATGGAGTGCTGCACTGTTGGAGGGGCAGTGCTGATGGAGTACTGCACTGTCGGAGGGGCAGTATTGAGGGAGCGCCGCACTGTCGGAGGGGCAGTGCTGATGGAGTGCTGCACTGTCGGAGGGGCAGTGCTGAGGGAACGCTGCACTGTCGGAGGGGCAGTATTGAGGGAGCGCCGCACTGTCGGAGGGGCAGTGCTGATGGAGTGCTGCACTGTTGGAGGGGCAGTATTGAGGGAGCGCCGCACTGTCGGAGGGGCAGTGCTGAGGGAGTACCGCACTGTCGGAGGTGCCGTCTTTCAGATGAGACGTTCAGCCGAGGCCCCGTCTGCTCTCTCAGGTGGATGTAAAAGATCCCGCAGCACTATATTGAAGAGGAGCAAGGGAGTTATCCTGGGGCCAATATTTATCCCTCAATCAGCATTTAAAAAAAACAGATTATCTGTCATGATCACATTGCTGTGTGTGGGAGCTTGCTGTGCGCAAATTGGCTGCTGTGTTTCCCACATTACAACAGTGACTACACTCCAAAAAGTACTTCATTGGCTGTAAAGTGTTTTGAGACGTCCGATTGTTGTGAAAGCCGCTATATAAATGCAAGTCTTTCCTTCTTTCTGTGCAAGAACATTCTGCAATTGAATGGAAACATAAAATGAAGAGTGGATGGCTATTGGAAAATAAAGTTGGGGAAAGGGCAGCGAAGTGGCTAACTCCTTCTGAGAGCTGGTGCAGGCCCCAGCAAGTCAAAGTCTGCCTTCAGTGCTGTAAAGTTCTATGACTCGATAGAAACAGTTGAATTGGTGGCTCTTTACCCCACGGCATATCGAGGAGCAATTGGAGGGACGGTTTCTCATCCAGCTCGAGCCTAGAGATTAAAGAAATTTGCAATTCTATTGCGGCTTTCATGACTGCTGCACTTCCCAAAAGCATTTTACAGCCAATAAACTACTTTTTGCCATGTAGTCACTGTTGTAATGTAGGAAATGCAGCAGCCAATTTGCGCACAGCAAGCTCCCACAAACAGTGATGTGATAATGACCAGATAATCTGTTTTTGAGTGCTAAATATTGGCCACTACACTGGGGAGAATTCCCCTGCTCTTCTTTGAATAATGCTGTGTGAACTTTTATACCCATCTGATTTAATGCCTCATACAAAAGACGTGACCTCTGACAGTGCAGCACTCCCTTAGTACTCGAGTGTCAGCTTGGATTTATGTGCTCATGTTCCTGGAGTGAGACTTGAACCCACAACCTTCTGACTCAGAGACGAGAGTACTGCCCACTGAGCCACAGCCGTAGGAAGCTAGTATTTTGGTGCTTAATTCCGAAATTCCTCCGCCCATTACTTTAATAGAGGTGTTGACCATTCACAATTAGTGGATCAATACTTCTGTTAAAGCAGCAAACATGGTAAATTCACAAAACAAGATTGGAAAGTTCTGTTCAAGTACGAAAGTATCCTCTTCGAAACAGAAAACTAATGGTTAAGTCTGATTTATAAATATGGAAAAATAAGTTCTTACTTTTTGTTTTGTATACCATGCAAGTTATGTATCATGATTTGTTTTATTATGATTACTTCTTCAATAAGGAGGGAGAAGTGCGATGGAGCTCCACCTAGTGGACTACTGGTGTAATGCAACTACTGATGTGCAACAATAAACAGTCATGTGGCAAGTCATGTGACAAAGGTCATGTGGCAGGTCATGTGACAAAGATTATGTGGCAAGTCATGTGACACAGTCTTGTTAAGGAGCCATCTTGTATGTGTGTGCTTATGTTAGTGATGTATAAAGATATCACAAAAGACATCAAGTATTAGTGCTCTAATTACTGCCTTTCAGGAGTGGTTAGGAAACACTTCTACACACGAAGTGTGGTAGAAGTTTGGAGCGCTCTTTTGTAAATTGATTAATTTTAAATCTGAGATTGATAGATTTTTTTTTAACCAAAGGTATTAAGGGAGATAGGACAAAGCGGGTATATGGAGATCAGCTATGATCTCATTGAGTAGATTCGGCAATCTCATTGAAACATATAAGATTCTGAGGGGCATTGACAGGGTAGATGCAGGGGGGATGTTTCCCCCCGGGCTGGGGAGTCTAGAACCAGGGGTCACAGTCTCAGGATAAGGGGTCGGCCATTTAAGACTGAGATGAGGAGGAATTTTTTCACTCAGAGGGTTGTGAATCTTTGGAATTCTCTACCCCAAAGGGCCATGGATGCTCAGTCGTTGAGCTTATTCAAGGCTGAGATCGATAAATTTTTGGACTCTAGGGGAATCAAGGAATGTGAGTATTAGACAGAAAAGTGGGCTTGAAGTCAAAGATCGACCATGATCTTATTGAATGGCGGAGCAGGCTCGAGGAGCCGAATGGCCTACTCCTGCTCCTAAATCTTCTGTTCTTATGTTCTTATGGAATGGGATCGAGGGGTTGAATGGTCTACTCTGGTTCTATGATCCTAATTGTGTCTAATTTCTGTGCTGCCCAAATTCAGCAAATAATAAATAAAGGTCGAAATGTATTACCTCAATATCCCCAGTACAAGTGTCCTCAAGTTAAGAAAATATTCTATACATTGCTCCACACATGACATAAGAACATAAGAACATAAGAATTAGGAACAGGAGTAGGCCATCTAGCCCCTCGAGCCTGCTCCGCCATTCAACAAGATCATGGCTGATCTGGCCGTGGACTCAGCTCCACTTACCCGCCCGCTCCCCATAACCCTTAATTCCCTTATTGGTTAAAAATCTATCTATCTGTGATTTGAATACATTCAATGAGCTAGCCTCAACTGCTTCCTTGGGCAGAGAATTCCACAGATTCACAACCCTCTGGGAGAAGGAATTCCTTCTCAACTCGGTTTTAAATTGGCTCCCCTGTATTTTGAGGCTGTGACCCTTGTTCTAGTCTCCCCCACCAGTGGAAACAACCTCTCTGCCTCGATCTTGTCAATCCCTTTCATTATTTTAAATGTTTCTATAAGATCACCCCTCATCCTTCTGAACTCCAACGAGTAAAGACCCAGTCTACTCAATCTATCATCATAAGGTAACCCCCTCATCACCAGAATCAGCCTAGTGAATCATCTCTGTACCCCCTCCAAAGTTGGTATATCCTTCCTTAAGTAAGGTGACCAAAACTGCATGCAGTACTCCAGGTGCGGCCTCACCAATGCCCTATACAGTTGTAGCATAGACTCTGGATCAGTTCCTATCGAGTGGAGGGTAGCCAATGTAACCCCACTTTTTAAAAAGGAGGGAGAGAGAAAACATGGAATTATAGACCGGTCGGCCTGACATCAGTAGTGGGTAAAATGATGGAATCAATTATTAAGGATATCATAGCAGCGCATTTGGAAAGAGGTGACATGATAGGTCCAAGTCAGCATGGATTTGTGAAAGGGAAATCATGCTTGACAAATCTTCTGGAATTTTTTGAGGATGTTTCCAGTAGAGTGGACAAGGGAGAACCAGTTGAAGTGGTATATTTGGACTTTCAGAAGGCTTTCGACAAGATCCCACACAAGAGATTAATGTGCAAAGTTAAAGCACATGGGATTGGGGGTCGTGTGCTGACATGGATTGAGAACTGGTTGTCAGACAGGAAGCAAAGAGTAGGAGTAAATGGGTACTTTTCAGAATGGCAGGCAGTGACTAGTGGGGTACCGCAAGGTTCGATGCTGGGGCCCCAGCTGTTTACATTGTACATTAATGATTTAGACGAGGGGATTAAATGTAGTATCTCCAAATTTGCGGATGACACTAAGTTGGGTGGCAGTGTGAGCTGCGAGGAGGATGCTATGAGGCTGCAGAGTGACTTGGATAGGTTAGGTGAATGGGCAAATGCATGGCAGATGAAGTATAATGTGGATAAATGTGAGGTTATCCACTTTGGTGGTAAAAACAGAGACAGACTATTATCTGAATGGTGATAGATTAGGAAAAGGGGAGGTGCAACGAGACCTGGGTGTCATGGTACATCAGTCATTGAAGGTTGGCATGCAGGTACAGCAGGCGGTTAAGAAAGCAAATGGCATGTTGGCCTTCATAGCAAGGGGATTTGAGTACAGGGGCAGGGAGGTGTTGCTACAATTGTACAGGGCCTTGGTGAGGCCACACCTGGAGTATTGTGTACAGTTTGGTCTCCTAACTTGAGGAAGGACATTCTTGCTATTGAGGGAGTGCAGCGAAGGTTCACCAGACTGATTCCTGGGATGGCGGGACTGACATATCACGAAAGACTGGATCAACTGGGCTTGTATTCACTGGAGTTCAGAAGAATGAGAGGGGATCTCATAGAAACGTTTAAAATTCTGACGGGTTTAGACAGGTTAGATACAAGAAGAATGTTCCCAATGTTGGGAAAGTCCAGAACCAGGGGTCACAGTCTAAGGATAAGGGGTAAGCCATTTAGGACCGAGATGAGGAGAAACTTCTTTACCCAGAGAGTGGTGAACCTGTGCAATTCTCTACCACAGAAAGTTGTTGAGGCCAATTCACTAAATATATTCAAAAAGGAGTTAGTTGTAGTCCTTACTACTAGGGGGATCAAGGGGTATGGCGAGAAAGCAGGAATGGGGTACTGAAGTTGCATGTTCAGCCTTGAACTCATTGAATGGCGGTGCAGGCTTGAAGGTCCGAATGGCCTACTCCTGCACCTATTTTCTATGTTTCTATGTTTCTATGTTTCCCTGCTTTTGTACTCCATCCCTCTTGCAATGAAGGCCAACATTTCATTCGCCTTCCTGATTACCTGCTGCACCTGCAAACTAACTTTTTGGGATTCATGCACAAGGACCCCCAGGTCCCTCTGCACCGCAGCATGTTGTAATTTCTCCCCATTCAAATAATATTCCCTTTTACTGTTTTTTTTTCCAAGGTGGATGACCTCACACTTTCTGACATTGTATTCCATTTAAATATGACAGATTCTATCCCAGAAGGCAACAGCACATTTTACATAGTACAGAGCACGATTGATTACAGCGAAGGGACATTCATTTATAACAGTTTGAATTTTCCTCCATTATTTTATTTTTTATTTATGATAAATTGGAATTATGTTCACTGATTACACATATTTATCTTAGTCATCTATCATAGCTTAAATTAAAGCACTGCACCAAACATGTTTTATTACAGCCAGCTAAAAGGCTGCAAGAAAAATAGCCGGTTTAGAAAAATGATGAATTAAAATGTTCACGAATCTGTGCTCTTACAACAGAAATGCATTTGGTAACAAATATTCACCCGTGGCACATTCAATGTGACAACTATTTCAATCTGACACAGCTATACACCTCAATTCCCAATGGGGAATTCAGGAGAAACTTCTTTACCCAGGGAGCGGTGAGAATGTGGAACTCACTACCACAGGGAGGGGTTGTGGAGAATAGTATCGATGTATTTAAGCGGAAGCTGGATAAATACATGAAGGACAAGGAAATAGAGGGTTATGCTGACAGATTTAGATGAGGAAAGACGGGAGGAGGCTCGCATGGAGCATAAACGCCGGCCTGGACTGGTTGGACCGAACGGCCTGTTTCTGGGCCACATATCCTGTGTAATTAACATTTTTACCAACTTTTAACATGTGCTTTTGAATTTTGGGCTCAATTTGCAAAGCTAATCTAGTGGCTGGCTTTAGAAACATAGACATTTACAGTACAGAAGGAGGACATTTCGGCCCATCGTGTCCGCTCCGGCCGACAAAGAGCCACACGGCCCTCGGTCAGCAGCCCTGAAGGTTACATATAAACCTAGGAACAATGAACAATGACGGAAAGGCACAGAGCACCCAACCCAACCAGTCCGCCTCACACACTGTGACACCCTCATACTGAAACATTCTACACTCCACCCCAACCGGAGTCATGTGATCTCCTGGGAGAGGCAAAAACCAGATAAAAACCCAGGCCAAATTAGGGAGAAAAATTCTGGAAAAATTCCTCTCTGACCCATCCAGGTGATCGACACTAGTCCAGGAGATCACCCTGGCCGTATTCTATTCCCTGCAGTACTTACCATTATATCTGCATCGTCCCACAAAAAATCATTCAGTCTAATCCCAATTACCAGCTCTAGGTCTGTAACCCTGCAGGTTACTGCACTTTAAGTGCCCATCCAACCATCTCTTAAAAGTGGTGAGGGTTTCTGCATCCACCACCCTTCGTCACGAAGGAAGGCACAAATAATCTTCTGGAAGTACGAGGGGATCGAGAGTCTAGTGAGAAGGAGGAACTGAAGGATATCCTTATTAGGCAGGAAATTGGTGTTAGGGAAATTGATGGGATTGAAGGCCGATAAATCCCCAGGGCCTGATAGTCTGCATCCCAGAGTACTTAAGGAAGTGGCCCTAGAAATAGTGGATGCATTGGTGATCATTTTCCAACAGTCTATCAACTCTGGATCAGTTCCTATGGACTGGAGGGTAGCTAATGTAACACCACTTTTTAAAAAAGGAGAGAGAGAGAAAATGGGTAATTATAAACTGGTTAGCCCTGACATCAGTAGTGGGGAAAATGTTGGAATCAATTATTAAAGATGAAATAACAGCACATTTGGAAAGCAGTGACAGGATCGGTCCAAGCCAACATGAATTTATGAAAGGGAAATCATGCTTGTCAAATCTTCTGGAATTGTTTGAGGATGTAACTAGTAGAGTGGACAAGGGAGAACCAGTGGATGTGGTGCGTTTGGACTTTCAAAAGGCTTTTGACAAGGTCCCACACAAGAGATTAGTGTGCAAGATTAAAGCACATGGTATTGGGGGTAGTGTACTGACATGGATAGAGAACTGGTTGGCAGATTTCTATAGTCCTTACTACTAGGGGGATCAAGGGGTATGGCGAGAAAGCAGGAATGGGGTACTGAAGTTGCATGTTCAGCCATGAACTCATTGAATGGTGGTGCAGGCTAGAAGGGCCGAATGGCCTACTCCTGCACCTATTTTCTATGTTTCTATGTCTAGAGAGTTGGGATAAATGGGTCCTTTTCAGAATGGCAGGCAGTGACTAGTGGGGTGCCGCAGGGCTCAGTGCTGGGTACCCAGTTATTTACAATGTACATTAATGATTTAGATGAAGGAATTGAGTATAATATCTCCAAGTTTTCAGATGACACTAAGCTGGGTGGCGGTGTGAGCTGTGAGGAGGATGCTAAGAGGCTGCAGGGTGACTTGGACAGGTTAGGTGAGTGGGCAAATACATGGCAGATGCAGTATAATGTGGATAAATGTGAGGTTATCCACTTTGGTTGCAAAAACACGAAGGCAGAATATTATCTGAATGGTGGCAGATTAGGAAAAGGGGAGGTGCAACGAGGCCTGGTACCATGGTACATCAGTCATTGAAAGTTGGCATGCACGCACAGCAGGCGGTGTAGAAGGCAAATGGTAAGTTGGCCTTCATAGCTAGGGGATTTGAGTATAGGAGCAGGGAGGTCTTACTGCAGTTGTACAGGGCCTTGGTGAGGCTTCACCTGGAATACTGTGTTCAGTTTTGCTCTCCTAATCTGAGGAAGGATGTTTTTGCTATTGAGGGAGTGCAGCGAAGGTTCACCAGACTGATTTCCAGGATGGCAGGACTGACATATGAGGAGAGACTGGATCACTGGAGCTCAGAAGGATGAAAGGGGATCTCATAGAAACATATAAAATTCTGATGGGATTGGACAGGTTAGATGCAGGAAGAATGTTCCCGATGTTGGGGAAGTCCAGAACCAGGGGACACAGTCTAAGGATCAGGGGTAAGCCATTTAGGACCGAGATGAGGAGAAACTTCTTCACTCAGGGAGTTGTTAACCTGTGGAATTCCCTGCTGCAGAGAGTTGTTGATGCCAGTTCATTGGATATATTCAAGAAGGAGTTAGATATGGCCCTTATGGCTAAAGGGATCAAGGGGTATGGAGAGAAAGCAGGAAAGGGGTTCTGAGGTGAATGATCAGCCATGATCTTATTGAATGGTGGTGCAGGCTCAAAGGGCCGAATGGCCTACTCCTACACCTATGTTTCCAGGCATCTGAGTTCCAGATCCCACAACCCTCTGCGTAAAGAAGCCCCCCCCTTAAAATCGCCTCGAAACCTTCCACCAACCACCTTAAAATTATGCCCCCTCGTAATAGACCCCTCCATCAATGGAAATAGACCCTTACTATCCACTATGTCCAGGCCTTTCAATATTTTGTACACCTCGATGAGGTCTCCTCTCAACCTCCTCTCTTCCAATGAGAACAAATCCAGCCTGTCCAATCTGTCCTCATAACTAAGATTCTCCATTCCAGGCAGCATCCTAATAAATCTCCTCTGCACCCTCTCTAGTGCAATCACGTCCTTCCTATAATACGGCGACCAGAACTGCACACAGTACTCCAGCTGTGGCCTAACCAAAGTATTATACAATTTAAGCATAACCTCCCTGCTCTTATATTTTATGCCTTGGCCAATAAAGGCAAGCATTCCGTATGCCTTCTTAACCACCTTATCCACCTGGCCTGCTACTTTCAGGGATCTGTGGACAAGCACTCCAAGGTCCCTTTGTTCATCTACACTATTAAGTGACCTACCACTTAATGTGTATACCCTTTCCGTATTAGCCCTCTCAAAGTGCATCACCTCACACTTCTCTAAATTAAATTCCGTTTCCCACTGCTCTGCCCACCTGACCAGTAGATTGATATCCTCCTGCAGCCCATGACTTTCCTCTTCATTATCAACCACACAGACAATTTTAGTGTCGTCTGCAAACTTCTTAATCATACTCCCAATATTCAAATCTAAATCGTTGATATATACCACAAAAAGCAAGGGACATGCTATTTAACTGAGTTATTTTAGGAAGGATATGAATGGAGAGGCTGCAGAGACATTGGCCAAGATAATCCCTGGGACGTGAGTCTTCAATGATGAGGAGCGGCGAGAGAAACTGAAGCTCTTTTCATTCGACGAAGGAAGGCTAACAGGAGATCTGATAGAGATGTCCAACATCAGGAAGAACTATTTCACATCAGGGGAAACTATTTCCACTGGCCAGTGGGTCAGTAGCAAGAGGTCATAAATTTCAAATCACCACCAAAGGAATGAAGGAAGAAGTTCATAGAATCAGAGAACAATACCACACAGAAGGAAACCATTTGACCCACCGTGTCTTTGTAACAGCTATCCAATTAGTCCCACTCCCCTGCTCTTTCTCCATAGCCCTGCAATCTTTTCTTGTTCAGGTGTGTTAGCAGAGGGGTCAATAACCAGGGTCATAGATTTAAAGTAATTAGGAGGAGGTTTAGAGGAGATATGAGGGGAAATGTCTTCACCCAGAGGGTGGTGGGGGTCTGGAACTCACTGCCTGAAAGGGTGGTAGAGGCAGAAAACCTCACCACATTTAAACAGTACCTGGATGTGCACCTGCAGTGCCGTAACCTACAGGGCTACGGACCGAGAGCTGGAAAGTGGGATTCGGCTGGGTAGCTCTTGGTCGGCCGGCACGGACACATGTTGTTAATTCCTTATGTGGCTCAGTGTCAAATTTATTTGTTTTGTCTTATAACACTCCTGTGAAGCACCGTGGGACGTTTTACTACATTAAAGGCACTATATAAATATAAGTTGTCGCTGTTATTAGTTCTATGGTATACATCCAATTCCCCTTTGAGAGTTATTATTGACCTTCGGTACTCAGATAGACTCAAGGACCTTGGTCTATTCATTTTAGAGCAGAGTAGGCTTAGAGGCGACCGGATATATAAAAATGAAAGGGCTGGGTAGCTTGCCTATTGATAGATTATTCCAGTTTAACAGGTTGGAGAGCACCAGGGGACAGATTTAAACGATGGAAGAGTAGAAATAGATTGGCTGTTGGGTGATTCTGCCTTTCCCAGAGAGTCTTTCGGATGAGACATTAAACCAAGGCCCCGCCTGCTTTCTCAGGGGGATGTAAAAGATCCCACAGCAATATTTCGAAGAAGAGCAGGGGAGTTATCTTGGGGCCAATATTTATCCCTCAATCAACATAAAAGATTATCTGGTCATTATTACATTGCTGTGTGTGGGAGCTTGCTGTGCACAAATTGGCTGCTGCATTTCCCACATTACAACAGTGACTACACTCCAAAAGTACTTCATTGGCTGTAAAGCAAATTGAGATGTCCGGTGGTCGTGAAAGGCGCTATATAGATGCAAGTCTTTCTTTCTGGAATGTGTTGCCGGCTGGGACAGTGGGCACTGACTCTGCCTTCGAGAGGGGGCTGGATCGGTTCCTGATCGCGGCAGAGATCCCATCATAGAGAAGGTGAGTGTCGGTATGGGGAACTCTGGTTCCGAGTGATTCCCTGGACTGATTCCCATCACCTGACGGGGGGGGTTGCAGAGGAATTTTCCAGAGTCCTTTCTTAGGTGGACATAATCCCCCATTATAATCACTCCACCATCGGTGGCCGTGCCTTGAGCTGCCTGACCCAAGCTCTGGAACTCCCTCCCTAAACCTCTCCGTCTCTCTACCTCTCCCTCCTCCATCAAGATGCTCCCTAAAACCGACCTCTTTGACCAAGCTTTTGATTGTATGCCCTAATATTCCCTCATGTGACTCGATGTCAACGTTTTATTTTATAACGCTCCTGTGAAGTGCCTTGGGAGGCTATATAAATACAAGTTGTTGTTGTAATGTTGTTACTCTCAACCACCCAGTAGGTCAAGAGACAGGGGTCAAGAGGAGCTATTTGAGTTTCCACTGGGAGCTTCTCTGCTCCGATAGGCAAGTAACAAAACCGCTGTGTGATGTGTTCCCAGCCTCCTCAGGCAAGTCTGTCAGCACACATGGAGCACAGTGCTGTAATATAAATGGACTATCAGTCTAACCAGCTGAACTATTGATAGCCTGCAGTCAGGCTGGTTCCAAGGCTCACATTACTCTCTTTCATCACTTTGTTTGTTAATGTATTTTTTAATTAAATGAACATTGTCACCTCTTGTTTCCACCTCACGATTCAATTGATATTTAATATTTTGCTCCGTTACGGGAGGCCAAATATAATAAATAGTAATGATTTTGGTAAACCACTTGTGTTCAAAGCAAAACAAAGGTTCGCATTTGTGAGCACATCATCAATCTTATATTTTAGCAATGGCAACTTGCATTAATATCAGGTCGTAAAATGTCTCTGGGTGCTTCACTGCAATGTTAGCCAACAGAATTTGACATTGAGCCACAGAAGGAGATATTACGTTATTAGCGCAGGTGACTAATATGTCCTGACTATACAGTGCAAATGCACACGAGGCCCATACTAGAGAGAAGGTCACTCTGTGACCAGTAACCTTTATTAGCCAGCACTGAAGAGATGAAGGTGGGTGGAGCTTACCCTTTTATACCTGAAAGTCCAGGTTAGGAGTGTCTCCCACAAGTTCACCACCTAGTGGTCAGTGTTCTCACGGTGTACAACTTAGGTCAGTTTACATGGATTACAATGACAGTTGAATACATGACATCATCTCCCCCCCCCGCCCCCCCTAAAGTCTTATTGGGATCACAGGTTAAGTCTCTCTGGTGGTTTACGCTCCCTTGTAGAGCGCCTGAGTTGGGGCTCCGGTTGTTGGGCGCTGGCCTGAGTGTCTGCTGTTTGCGGTGCCTCAGGCCTGTCCGGACTGCCCACAGTGAGTGGGCTCTCCTCCACTTGGTTCCGGTGTTCGGTCACCTGTGGTGGAGTAAACTCTACATCGTGTTCTTCCTCTGCTTCTTCTATGGGGTTGCTGAAACTCCTTTTTGTTTGATCCACATGTTTGCGGCAGATTTGCCCATTGGTAAGTTTAACTACCAGAATCCTATTCCCCTCTTTGGCAATCACAGTGCCTGCGAGCCATTTGGGCCCTGCAGCGTAGTTGAGAACAAAGACAGGGTCATTGACATCAATACATCGCGCCCTCGCATTCCCGTCGTGGTAGTCACATTGTGACCGGCGCCTGCTCTCAACAATTTCTTTCATGGTGGGGTGTATAAGGGATAACCTGGTTTTGAGCGTCCTTTTCATTAGCAGCTCTGTGGGTGGAACCCCTGTGAGTGAGTGTGCTCGGGATCTATTGGCCAACAGGAGGTGTGATAAGCGGCTTTGTATGGAACCCTCTTGGATTCTGAGCATCCCCTGTTTGATTATCTGCACTGCTCGTTCTGCCTGGCCGTTTGAGGCCGGCTTGAACGGTGCCGTTCTGACACGGTTGATACCATTTCCTGCCATGAAGTCCTGGAACTCAATGCTTATAAAGCACGGGCCATTGTCGCTGACCAAGACTGTGGGCGGCGAACATTGCCCGTAGACTTTCTACCGTGGCAGAGGATGTGCTTGAATTGAGAATGTCACACTTGAGTTTGGAGTAGACGTCTACAACAACCAAAAACATTTTTCCCATGAAAGGACCTGTGTAGTCCACATGGATGTGTGACCAAAGCTTGGCGGGTCAGGACCAGGGGCTAAGGGGGGCTTCCCTGGGCACATTGTCCAGCTGGGCACACGTGTTGCACCTGCGAACACAAAGTTCCAGATCTGCATCTATCCCTGGCCACCAAACGTGTGACCTGGCAATTACCTTCATCGTGACAATGCCCGGGTGCTCATTGTGGAGTTCTCTGATAAACAGTCTCTGCCCATCTGGGGCATGACTACTCGGTTTCCCCACAGTAGGCAATCGGCCTGAATCGAGAGTTCATCCTTGCGCCTGTGAAATGGTTTCAATTCCTCAGGGCATGCCCCGTATGTGGCTGCCCAGTCCCCATTCAGGACACATTTCTTGACTAAGGACAGTAGCGGGTCTCTTTGTCCAGACTTTAATCTGACGGGCTGTCACGGGTGAGCCTTCACTTTCGATAGCCTCAACAGCCATGACCATCTCAGCAGCATGCTCGGTTGCCCCCTCGGTGGTGACATGTGGGAGCCTGCTGAGTGCATTAGCACAGTTTTCAGTGCCCGGTCTGTGCCGAATTGTATAGTCATACGGGGCTAACGTGAATGCCCACCTCTGTATGCGAGCCGGCGCATTTGCATTTATGGCCTTGTTGTCGGCCAAAAGGGACATTAGGGGTTTATGATATGTCTCCAGCACAAATTTCCTGCCAAACAGGTATTGATGCATTTTTCTTTACAGCATATACACATGCAAGCGCTTCCTTTTCTACCATCCTGTATCCCCTTTCTGCCTGGGACAGACTTCTGGAGGCATAAGCTACCAGCTGTAACTGACCCTTGGCATTCACATGCTGCAACACACACCCGACACCATAGGACGACGCATCGCACGTTAACACAAGTTTCTTACATGGGTCATATAGCGTTAACAGATTGTTGGAGCATAACAAATTGCATGCTCTGTCAGTCCCGCCATCTCGGGAATCAGTCTGGTGAACCTTCGCTGCACTCCCTCAATAGCAAGAATGTCCTTCCTCATGTTAGGTGACCAAAACTGTACACAATACTCCAGGTGTGGCCTCACCAAGGCCCTGTACAACTGCAGTAATACCTCCCTGCCCCTGTACTCAAATCCCCTCGCTATGAAGGCCAACATGACATTTGCTTTCTTAACCGCATGCTGTACCTGCATGCCAACCTTTAATGACTGATGTACCATGAAACCCAGGTCTTGTTGCAACTCCCCTTTTCCTAATCTGTCACCATTCAGATAAAGTCTGTCTCTCTGTTTTTACCACCAAAGTGGATAACCTCACATTTATCCACATTATACTTCATCTGCCATGCATTTGCCCACTCACCTAACCTATCCAAGTCACTCTGCAGCCTCATAGCATCCTCCTCGCAGCTCACACTGCCACCCAACTTAGTGTCATCCGCAAATTTGGAGATACTACATTTAATCCCCTCGTCTAAATCATTAATGTACAATGTAAACAGCTGGGGCCCCAGCACAGAACCTTGCGGTACCCCACAAGTCACTGCCTGCCATTCTGAAAAGTACCCATTTACTACTACTCTTTGCTTCCTGTCTGACAACCAGTTCTCAATCCATGTCAGCACACTACCCCCAATCCCATTTGCTTTAACTTTGCACATTAATCTCTTGTGTGGGACCTTGTCGAAAGCCTTCTGAAAGTCCAAATACACCACATCAACTGGTTCTCCCTTGTCCACTCGAGTGGAAACATCCTCAAAAAATTCCAGAAGATTTGTCAAGCATGATTTCCCTTTCACAAATCCATGCTGACTTAGACCTATCATGTCACCTCTTTCCAAATGCGCTGCTATGACATTCTTAATAATTGATTTCATAATTTTACCCACTACTGAGGTCAGGCCGACCGGTCTATAATTTCCTATTTTCTCTCTCCCTCCTTTTTTAAAAAGTGGGGTTACATTGGCTACCCTCCACTCCATAGGAACTGATCCAGAGTCAATGGAATGTTGGAAAATGACTGTCAATGCATCCGCTATTTCCAAGCCCACCTCCTTAAGTACTCTGGGATGCAGTCCATCAGGCTCTGGGGATTTATCGGCCTTCAATCCCATCAATTTCCCCAACACAATTTCCGGACTAATAAGGGTTTCCCTCAGTTCCTCCTCCTTACTAGACCCTCCGACCCTTTTTATATTCGGAAGGTTGTTTGTGTCCTCCTTCGTGAATACCGAACCAAAGTACTTGTTCAATTGGTCTGCCATTTCTTTGTTGCCCGTTATGACTTCCCCTGATTCTGACTGCAGGGGACCTACGTTTGTCTTCACTAACCTTTTTCTCTTTACATATCTATAGAAACTTTTGCAATCCGTCTTAATGTTCCCTGCAAACTTCCTCTCGTACTCTATTTTCCCTGCCCTAACCAAACCCTTTGTCTTCCTCTGCTGAGTTCTAAATTTCTCCAAGTCCCCGGGTTCGCTGCTATTTCTGGCCAATTTTTATGCCACTTCCTTGGCTTTAATACTATCCCTGATTTCCCTTGATAGCCACGGTTGAGCCATCTTGCCTTTTTTATTTTTACGCCAGACAGGAATGTACAATTGTTGTAGTTCATCCATGCGGTCTCTAAATGTCTGCCATTGCCCATCCACAGTCAACTCCTTCAGTATCATTCGCCAATCTATCCTAGCCAATTCACGCCTCATACCTTCAAAGTTACCCTTCTTTAATTTTTGGACCATGGTCTCTGAATTAACTGTTTCATTCTCCATCCTAATGCAGAATTCCACCATATTATGGTCACTCTTCCCCAAGGGGC
This sequence comes from Pristiophorus japonicus, assembly GCF_044704955.1. Classification (NCBI taxonomy): domain Eukaryota; kingdom Metazoa; phylum Chordata; class Chondrichthyes; family Pristiophoridae; genus Pristiophorus; species Pristiophorus japonicus. The sequence continues at coordinate 189,671,022 of NC_091989.1, forward strand.
CTCGCACAATGAGATTGCTAATTAATTCTCTCTCATTACACAACACCCAGTCTAAGATGGCCTCCCCACTAGTTGGTTCCTCGACATATTGGCCGAGAAAACCATGCCTTATGCACTCCAGGAAATCCTCCTCCACTGTATTGCTTCCAGTTTGGTTAGCCCAATCTATATGCATGTTAAAGTCACCCATGATAACTGCTGCAACTTTATTGCATGCACCCCTAATTTTCTGTTTGATGCCCTCCCCAACATCACTACTACTGTTTGGAGGTCTGTACACAACTCCCACTAACGTTTTTTGCCCTTTGGTGTTCTGTAGCTCTACCCATATAGATTCCATATCATCCAAGCTAATGTCATTCCTAACTATTGCATTAATCTGCTCTTTAACCAGCAATGCTACCCCACCTCCTTTTCCTTTTATTCTATCCTTCCTGAATGTTGAATACCCTTGGATGTTGAGTTCTCAGCCCTGATCATCCTGGAGCCACGTCTCTGTAATCCCAATCACATCATATCTGTTAACATCTCTTTGCACTGTTAATTCATCCACTTTATTACTGATACTCCTTGCATTAAGAGACAAAGTCTTCAGGCTTGTTTTTTTAATACCCTTTGTCCTTTTAGAATTATGATGTAGTATGGCCCTTTTTGTATCTTGCCTTTGTTTACTCGGTCTTCCACTATTGCTTTTTATCTTTCGACCATCTGTTTCTGACTCCATATTACTTCATCCTGTCTCACTGCATCGGTTCCCATTCCCCTGTCATATTAGTTTAAACACTCCCGAACTGCATTAGCAAATGTTACCCCCAGGACTTCTCGCTCCAGGCTTCCTGCACATATTTATTATTTTTTTTTGCCAATTCTCGTCAGATCAACTCCAGCGCCAAAGATCACTTTGCGCTATTTACACTTGATCTTAGCCAAAAGGCCGAGAGGGGAAGCTGCACAGTTCCTGGAAACACTGCAATACCAGGTCGGTGCGTGGAGTGGACGGAGCAAGCCCCTGTTCCATCTCCCTCTTCCAAAAAACAATTCAATATCTGGTCCCCATAGGGGATATTAAACTGATAAGAACAGATACTACACTTGATCTTAGCCAAAAGGCCGAGAAGCGATCCTGCACATACGCGCCAAATGACCACTGACGTTGCAGTTTCTGCAGGTATATTGCTGATATCTGCAAGCTCTGGCTGGGTGTTTGCCTCCACACCTCCAACATGAGCCGTTGTTGGAAACAAAAGGTCCATTACCAATCGATCGTCTCTGACTGTCTCTGTAACTGTCCTTAAACGCACCATTAACAGGTGTTGATGGCCCCATTACTGGCCGCATTGTCCCTTGCGATGGCATGAATCGCCGTTCAGCTAGCCATTGTCTCTGTTGAATTCCCCCTTTGGGTTTGACTACATGCTCGGGCATGTCCGATTGCCCCTGTCTGCCTGGAGAACTGTGTGCCGCGTTAACAATGTTATTCCCTGTCCATTTGCTGCATTTAAACCAAGATTTTTGTCAAACATCATTCTGGTCTCTTCCTCCCCTGAGATAAATGTCTGGGCCATCAAAGCCGCCGTTTCCAGGGTCAAGTCTTTGGTCTCGATCAGTTTCCTGAAAACCCCAGCGTGTCTGATGCCCTCAATAAAAAAGTCTCGCAGCATCTCCACTCTGCACGCATCTGGGAACTTACATAGGCTCACCAGTCGCCGGAGGTCTGCCACGAAGTCTGGAACGCTTTGCCCTTCTCGCCGCCGGTGCGTGTAAAACCGGTGTCTCACCATGTGCATGCTGCTCGCTGGTTTAAAGTGTTCCCCGATCAACTTACTGAGCTCTTCAAAAGTCTTGTCCACCGGCTTCTCTGGCGCCAGAAGGTCCTTCATCAGGGAGTACGTCCTGGATCCACAAACCGTCAGAAGATGAGCCCTGCGTTTGTCGGCCGAATCCTGTCCCAACCATTCCTTAGTGACAAAACTTTGCTGTAGTCTCTCAATAAAATCGTCCCAATCATCACCAACACAGTACCTCTCGTCTGTGCTGCTAGTGGCCATGCTCGCGTGGTTTAAATCCCAGTTTCTCATCGCCAATAATATGTCCTTACTATACAGTACAAATGCACACGAGGCCCATACTAGAGAGAAGGTCACTCTGTGACCAGTTACCTTTATTTGCCAGCACTGAAGTGATGAAGGTGGGTGGAGCTTCCTCTTTTATACCTGAAAGTCCAGGTTATGAGTGTCTCCCACAAGTTCACCACCTAGTGGTCAGTGTTCTCACGGTGTGCAACTTAGGTCAGTTTATACATGGGTTATAATGACAGTTGAATACATGACAGTGACCAAATGCTCGGTCAAAGAGGGAGGTTTTAAGGAATGTCGTAAAGGAGGAAAGAGAGATAGAGAGGTGGAGAGGATTAGGGAGGGAGTCCCAGAGATTGGGGCCCAGGCAGCTGAAGGCACAGCCACCGATGGTGGAGCGATTAAAATCGGGGATGTATAAGAGACCAGAACTAAGGGAGCGCAGTGATCTCGGGGGGTTGCAGGGTTGGAGGAGATTACAGAGATAGAGAGGGGCGAGACCAAGGGGGGATTTGAAAACAAAGATGAGAATTTTAAAATTGTCCGGGAGCAAATGTAGTGCAGCGAGCACAGGGGTGATGGGTGAGTGGGACTTGGTGCGAGTTAGTACACGGGCAGCCGAGTTTTGCATCACCTCAAGCAACACCTTAGGATATTTTACTACATTAAAGGTGCTATACAAATGCAATTTGTTGTTATTGCTTTGTTCAATAAATTCACTTGACAGTGAAAAGCATAAAATAAGACCTGATGTGACGCTCGATTGCTTTTGAAAGATGGAAGAAAATGCCTGGAAGGGCACAGGATAATCTAATAGCTGAAGTGATTAACCAAAAGGTTTTACTGTTAGTTTCTCTGGGCTTGTTCTCCGAACTTAGTAATGTATCTGGGCCCACGAAGAAACTCTCAAGACTGCGAGAGTAATCTGCAAAATACAGAAAGCAAAGTAAAATATTTAGAAAAGATCCAAAAAAGGAGACAAGTTCCTCCCAGCAATATGGCATTCCTGTACTGGAATGTCAGCCTAGGCTTAGTGGACAGCACCCTCGCCCTCGAGTCAGAAGGTTGTGAATTCGACTCACACTCCAGGGCTGGGCTTTTACAGGCGCTGAGAGGGCGGGATCAGAGGCGGGTCAGTGGTCAAATTGAAATGATTGGCAGCGGGTCGTGACCCCGCTATCAACCCGCCTCCAGTCTCGTCTCCCAGGTGTCAGGTCTGTCAGCACTGAACAGACCCAACACCAAGCGGAGGGGGAGGCTATTTAGATTATTAAGAGGTTGTTATATGAGAATTAAAAAACATTTGAAGCTCATCTTTAGATTTTTAGAGCTCGCTAATGGGCTTCCCCGCTGCTCAGCGATCACATCAGGTACGGAGGCCGGGTGTTGTGTCAGCATGGGATGGTTTACTGACTTGACAGCTACAAATGGTCTATAAAAGCTCCCATTTCACAGGTGTTCATTTTCCAAGGTTAAAAGCTTTAGCTTACTGCATTTGGAAGACAGATTTACCTTTACACAGCTAGCAGGTATTTGGAGCAAACTCTCTATCCACTCTCACCTCATTGGAGCAACCTCTCTCACTATTGACAGGTCGCTTCTGTCATCTCAACCTCACCTGCCCTCTATCCCATCAGCATCGGTGCCCTTGAAAAAATCTCACCTCAGAATCCCACCACGATCAGCCCCAACACCAGCAGCACCAGGCACACCAGCAGCATCAACAACACCAACCTTCTCTGCAATCACCTGATACCGCACAGGACACGGGGCATCGGCACCCGACCACATTGTTGCCTGGGATGCCAGGGATGGCCTCACCTTGGTCACATTTACTTCACTTGATGCTGTACACCCCGGCTGTCACATGATACACCAGGTTGGCACCACCCCACACCAGCACCACAAAGCATCCCTACGATGCCCAACCCATTACTTTCATACTCACCACCACTACGGGGGGTAACGTTATGTCTCACCATTCACTGCAACTCACTGAGCCACTGCCAAAGGTGCCCACAAATCTGTTGAAAATAAAGATTTCAATGTTTGACAACAGATTAACAGAAACTTTACATGAACATTAGCGATAACACCCAAGTGCCTACCCTTGTATGTTGTTAGTTGGACTAGGATGAGGGTGAGTGGGAGGGTGGTTAGTGAGATGGGGATGTGATAATGTAGAGAGAGAGGGCTGGGTGGGGGTGCACGGTCAGTTGGTGTGAGTAAGGATGTGCAGGAGTAGGGTAGGGAAGGCAGAGTGATGGGGATGTGATGAGAGGCACAGCAGGATGAGGTTGAGTGGGGCTTTGCAATAACGTTTCCTGATCTACTGAGATCACTGAAAGGTTTGCACCACTGCAGCCTGGTCCTCCTGACCACATCCCGGCTGTGACCGACTGTACAATGTGCAACCAGGCTGCGTTGGTCTCCTGAGGAGGTATTTTTCGCCCATGGGAAGGGAAGAGAACCTCCCTGTGTGCTGTGACTCCCTCCATAAACATCTGTAGGGAGTGACGGGAGAGCCTGGGTACAGCCTGGCCCCTCTGTGCTGATTGTCAGTGTGTGCAGCACCTCAATGCTGTAGAACACTGACAGCACCACTGTCAATATCAATGTGGACATGGTCCCTTTAAGGAAACCAGCTGATGATGTGTAATCAAATGACACCATCAGAGCCACTTACGTTTAATTGGCCGGGAACCATTGCTAGATGGGCTTGACAAGCCCAATCACCTTAAAATCACTTGTACAGAGCAGAATGGAGCCAGCAGCAGGCAGGGAACACGCTATGGACATTGCCCACTTTGCTCCTGCCTCGGTACGTGAAACCGTGGCCCGGGTACTTGAGCACAAAAAAAATCTAGGCTGACACTCCAGTTCAGTGCTGAGGGAGTGCTGCACTGTCGGAGGTGCCGTCTTTCAGATGAAACATTAAACCGAGGCCCCGTCTGCCCTCTCAGGTGGATGGAAAAGATCCCATGGCACTATTTGGAAGAAGAGCAGGGGAGTTATCCCCGGTGTCCTGGGGCCAATATTTATCCCTCAATCAACTTAACAAAAACAGATTATCTGGTGATTATCACATTGCTGTTTGTGGGAGCTTGCTGTGCGCAAATTGGCTGCCGCGTTTCCCACATTACAGCAGTGACTACACTCCAAAAAGTACTTCATTGACTAATGCGCTTTTGGAACATTCGGTGGTCGTGAAAGGTGCAACAGAAATGCAAGATTTTCGATCTTTGCTTCAGTATTTTTTTTTCACGGGATGTGGACATCGCTGGCAAGGCCAGCATTTATTTCCCATCCCTTTTCGCCCTCAAGAAGGTGATGCTGGGCCATCTACTTCAATACAACTGAGTAACTCCCTGGACCATTTCATAAGAACATAAGAAATAGGAGCAGGAATCGGCCATTTGGCCCCTCGAGCCTGCTCCGCCATTTAACAAGATCGTGGCTGATCTGATCTTGGACTCAGCTCCACTTCCCCGCCCGCTCCCCATAACCCTTCACTCCCTTATCGTTCAAAAATCTGTCTATCTCCGCCTTAAATATAGTCAATGACCCAGCCTCCACAGCTCTCTGGGGCAGAGAATTCCACAGATTTACAACCCTCTGAGAGAAGAAATTCCTCCTCATCTCAGTTCTAAATGGGTGGCCCCTTATTCTGAGACCATGCCCCCTAGTTCTAGATTTCCCCATGAGAAGGAAACATCCTCTCTGCATCTACCCTGTCAAGCCCCCTCAGAATCTTACATGTTTCAATCGATCACCTCTCATTCTTCTAATGCCCAATTTTGTCGTGCATTTAAGAACCAACCATCTTGCTGTGGGTCAGGAGTCATGTATCAGCCAGAACGGGTAAGGATGACAGATTTCCTGCGAACCAGTTGGGTTTTTACAACAAACCAGTAGTTTCATGGTCACCATAACTGATACTGGCTTTTTATTCCAGTTATTCAAATAACTGAATTTAAATTCCCCAGTCGCCTTTGAACTCATTTCTCTTGGATCACTAGAACGATAAGGGATAAAGGGTTATGGGGAGCGGGCGGGGAAGTGGAGCTGAGCCCAAGATCAGATCAGCCATGATCTTATTGAATGGCGGAGCAGGCTCGAGGGGCCGAATGGCGGACTCCTGCTCCTATTTCTAATTCAGGCCTCCTGATTACTCGTCCCGTAACCAACCCATTGTGTTGCTGCACCCCACTAAACGCTCCAGGACACTGCCATAAGCAAAGCTAAGAGAAAAATCAGAGCAAGCATAACAAAATAGTGAGCCAAACTTATCGTATGGGAGGGGGGGGGGGAACGGTGGGGCGGATGCCGGGAGGGTTGGGCGGGTGGCGGAAGGCAGGGCTTTTGGAGGGCTGTGGAAATGGGGGGCTGTGCAGAGGGGAGAGGGCAGGGGGAACGGGGGGCTGGGTGGAGGATGGAGGGTGGGGGGGGACGTGGGGGCTTTGGAGCATAGGGGAACCGGGGGGGCGGGGTACGGGAGAATGGGCGGAGGGTGGGGGCGGGGAATGGGGAATGGGTAGGGGGGTGCGTGGGGGCGGGGGTAGCTAGGGCACGGGGGGGGGGGGGTAATGGGGGGAGGGCGGGCGGGAAGAGGGATACAGTTCTCAGTCAAGACACACAACATTCCAACTGGAAGTGGAAGTTATTTACAGCAATGCGATAAAGTGCTGCAGGAAATAAACCCATCCTGATTGCAACCCTCCTGTTCGTTGTCTGACTGATCATTTACTTATCAGTGCCTAGTATGTCCTTAAATGCCATCCATTCCTATTCATTGCTAAAGCAGTAATTACTGACCGAGTTATTTGATAGCAGTGAGTAACTGGGCTCCTTACCATTTGGAAGCATTTTGCCCAGCTGTTTTAATTGCTGTTTAATTGAAAGTCTCATTTATGCAGCTCCAAAGAAGGTCTGTTAGTCTTTCTGCAAATGAATACTCTGAGCCTTGCCAATGTACTGGCGTGACAGTGTCTGTTATGTCTGTAATGTGCCTATGAATGACTCCACGAGACAACGTGTTGTACTCAAACTGTAGAGACCTTGGTCCTTTATTCCAAACTCCAGACTGAGGCACAAGCACGGTGAGCAGCCTTTTATACTGGGCCCTGCACACCTATACAGGTGACCCTCAGGTCTCCCACCGCAGTGCTCTCTGGTGGACAGCCTCTGCCACAGGGGCAGGAAACCTCGGTCTCCACCAGTTGCACCCTCTAGTGGTGCCAGCATAGTATATACACAGTGTAAACCTTATTGATAGTACATCAGGTAATAAGTCTCCATCTTATGCAACTATACAGTGACTACACAGAGAGTATATCTATATCTGCATATATAACATCACTCTCCCCCAAGTCCTTTGTGCCGATTACCTTTGCACTATGTGCTCTGGCTCAGCTCTCCCCAGACTTAAGTCCCAATAGCCCTTGCACCTTGGCTGTGCTTTGGCTTGGCTCTCTCCCTGTTAACCCCCAAGTCCCTTTGCCACAATGTTGGGTAGTGGTTACCAGTTTGGATGGTTCGATGATGCGTTGGAGGTTCCAGTGGGTTCTGGGTGTGATCCATGTGTGTGTCCATGGCTGCATACATCCATTTCCCCCCCACAGCGAGATCGTGCAGCCGGCCCGTTACATTAACATACAGGATCAGACACAGTGCAAGTACAAAGAGAGGAAGTTACAGTTTGTATCGTGACACCTTGGGTCAGTGACGTACAGTCATTATGTTTTGCGGTCATGCGTCAGGATTGGGTAGATTGCATTCATGGTTCAGTCATGGTCAGTACTGAGGTATGTACAGGTATGCGAGGACGCAGGCTCCAGAGCAACCGGATGGAATCCTAGCCGTCTGATGGCGGCGCTGTGCCCCTGCTAGCGGGGTGGGCTAGGTTCACTCACCGAGCCAGGACTCAGGGCCTTTGCCGTTGCCTAGTGGTGGGCAGAGCCACAGATGTGTGTGGCCTCCCTGTCCTCCTGTGAGGGTTGCAGAATCTTCTGCCTGCTCTCTAACGGTGTTGGGAACCTGGCTGTTCCACGTCCTGTTTGGGGAACTCGTTGGTTCTGACCTTTCGCTCCCGGACATGGCCGAGGTAGTAACTGGGTCTGGGGGCTGTGCCATCTCCACCCAGGTGGTGGGCAACGGTGGCCGACTGCGCGTATTGGCACCGTTTTCGTTTCCGGGTCCGTGGCGAATAGTGCCAACGGGTGCCTACAGCGTGGGATAGACCTGGGGCAGGGTATCAGGATCAGTGCCTTTACCCTTCTGAGGTCACTGACCTATAACTTGTGGGATAGACCTGGGGCAGGGTATCAGGATCAGTGCCTTCACCCTCCTGAGGTCACTGACCTATAACTTGTGGGGACACCTGGGGCAGGGTATCAGGATCAGTGCCTTCACCCTCCTGAGGTCACTGACCTATAACTTGTGGGGACACCTGGGGCAGGGTATCAGGATCAGTGCCTTCACCCTCCTGAGGTCACTGACCTATAACTTGTGGGGACACCTGGAGCAGGGTATCAGGATCAGCGCCTTTACCTTCGTGAGGTCACTGACCTATAACTTGTAGGGACACCTGGGGCAGGGTATCAGGATCAGCGCCTTTACCCTCCCGAATTCGCTCACTTGCTACTTTTGGAGTCACTCTATTCCCAACATCTCACAACAACATTTTGTTCACAATCTTAATCGGCTCGTTACATTGATTGCCGTGCATACAATGTCTCTTTAAGTTCAGTTGGTTGCCGGTCTCCTTTCAGAGGACCCTGCTGGCTTTACCCCAATCAGATCATTTGTCAGACACCACGTGTTGGTCCCTCAGTGCTGCACCTCGTGATCTGGCCGCGGACATCTTTTTTTCCAGCCACGCTGCACCTCGCTGCAGCAGGGACGCCATCTTGCCTCTGTCCTCGAGGTCGACTGCCTTGATCCCTCTCTCCCGTGATTCTGCCACAAACGCTGGAAGAGTGCCTGTGAATTTGATCTTCCTCCCCAGGAGTCCTGCCACTGGAGCCGGGAAGGTACTTTTAGGGTGTTCCGGTCGGATCATTGCCACGCAGTCGTGATGGACAGTCTGTGCCTCAGGTGCTGCGCTGGTCTGTTCTCTGGTGCCTGGCCCAAGCGAAGGTGAGGTTTTGCTCTGCCTCTGAGCATGGGGGACATTGATTGCTGGAGTGAAGAGGTCTTCCCATTGCCACTGGATCTTCCCCATCCACCTTCTTCCGAGTAGCGTTGGACCATCACCTGCAACAATCCACAGAGGTAACTTGTGCACCACGCCATTATGGATTACACTTATATCCACACTACCCAGGACTGGGATCAGCTCCTTGGTGTAGGTGAGCAACTTTTCCTGTACTGGAACCAGCTCGGGTCGTTTTTCATTCAATAACCTCTCAAAGGCATCCTGGCTCATCACTGACTGGCTCACTCCTGTGTCCACTTCCATGAAGACTGGAACTGTTGTGTATGCATGCCTGTTTACTGTGTGATGTCTGTAACACTGTTATGCCACATTGAATGTACCCTTATACTGCACACACCTTACCGGTACACCAGAGGGTGCTGCTGTTGGAGACCCAGGGGTTGTCTGCACACAACAGGTAACCCAGTATAAAAGGGAACTCACAGCTTGTTGTCGTCACTCAGGAGCTGCAAATAAAGGACGACAGGTTTACACAGTTTAAGTATCATACCCTGTCTCGTGGAGTCATTACTAAAGGTGCCTACATACACTACAGGAACGCTGTTTATCTCGACTTCCATCTTCACTGGAGGACAATCGGTGGTGCAGGTATACACTCCATACACTTCTTCTTGGGGCTGAGCTGTCTCTCTGGCCAAATCACCATACTCCCCGCTGGATTCAAAGTCATCTACCGACTCCTCTGCTAGACGGTGAGTCATTTCTTTTACACATACGCTGGAGGTGGCCCTTCATGTTATAGGCTTTGCATATGTACTCAGCAAACCGACACTGGTGAGCCCTATGGTTTCCTCCACAACCCCAGCATGGTGCTACTCGATTAGCACCCATCGGCGGACTCTGAGTTCTGGAACCCTGAGGTCTGTGCTCTCTGCCCTGGGCAGAGCCATGTTCTACAGTCTTGCCTGTGAAAGGCACCATTCTGTGTACAGTACTTGCCGGGTTTGAGTCCACAGGATGAATAATTTGTTTGGTGCTGCAGGTCGAGGTCATGAACGTCTGACTGATACCGATGGCCTTCTGCAGGTTGACTGTGGTGTTGGCAGATAATAGCTTGTGAAGAAGGCACTCTTGGCCAATTCCCATAACGAAGATATCTCGCAATGCTGCGTTGAGGTGCATGCCGAAATCACACGGTGCCGCAAGTCTCCTGAGGTCGGCAGCTTATTTTGCAATCTCCTGGCCCTCAGGTCTGCGGTGAGTGTAGAATCTGTGCCTGGCCGTGAGGATGCTCTTTTTTGGTTTTAGTTGGTCGCGAATTAGTTCAGTCAGCTCATCGTATGTCTTATCCTTGGCCTTCGTGGGTGCCAGCAAGTCCCTGATGAGGCGGTGGACCTCGGGCCCACAACTGGTCAGCAGTATGGCCTTCCGCTTCTCCGCCAATGCCTCCATCTCCCCTGCCAGGTCATTTGCCACGAAATATTCCACGAGCCTTTCCGTGAAGGCATCACCCTCTGTGAAGTCTTTTAGTGTGCCAAAGGTAGCCATAATCGCGTGAAAGTCCATAGTTAGGGAATTTAGGGGGCTAGGAGTTAAATTAAAAAGTAGGACCTCAAAGGTAGTAATCTCAGGATTGCTACCAGTGCCACGTGCTAGTCAGAGTAGAAATAGCAGAATAGCTCAGATGAATACGTGGCTTGAGGAATGGTTCAAGTGAGACTGTTTTAAATTCCTGGGACATTGGAACCAGTTCTAGGGAAAGTGGGTCCAGTTCAAACCAGACAGCCTGGGCAGGACCGGAACCATTACCCTAGGGGGAATGTTTTTTCATACTGTTGGGGAGGGTTTAAACTAATATGGCAGGGGGATGGGAACCTATGCAGAGAGACAGAGGGAAGTAAAATGGGGGCAGAAGCTCAAGGTAGAAAGGAGATAAGGAAATGTGGAGGGCAGAGAAACCCAAGGCAAAAATCAAAAAGAGCCACATTACAACATTAGTCTAAAAGGACAAAGAGTGTTAAAAAAACAAGCCTGAAGGCTCTTGCCTCAATGCGAGGAGCATTCATAGTAAGGTGGATGATAGCTGTGAACGGATATGATGTAATTGGGATTACGGAGACATGGCTCCAGGGTGACCAAGGCTGGGAGCTCGACATCCAGGTGTATTCAACATTCAGGAAGGATAGTCAGAAAGGAAAAGGAGATGGGATAGCATTCCTGGTTAAAGAGGAGATTAACGCAATAGTAAGGAAGGACATTAGCTTGGATGATGTGGAATCTGTATGGGTAGAGCTGCTGAACACCAAAGGGCAGAAAACGTTAGTGGGAGTTGTGTACAAACCACCAAACAGTAATAGTGAGGTTGGGGATGGCATCAAACAGGAAATTAGGGATGTGTGCAATAAAGGTAAAGCAGTTATCATGGGTGACTTTAATCTACATATAGATTGGGCTAACCAAACTGGTAGCAATACAGTGGAGGAGGATGTCCTGGAGTGTATAAGGGATGGTTTTCTAGACCAATATGTTGAGGAACCAACAAGCGAGCTGGCCTTCCTAGACTGAGTGTTGTGTAGTGAGAGAGGATTAATTAACAATCTTGTTGTGCGAGGCCCCTTGGGGAAGAGTGACCATAATATGGTAGAATTCTTCATTAAGATGGAGAGTGACACAGTTAATTCAGAGACTAGGGTCCTGAACTTAAAGAAAAGTAACTTCGATGGTATGAGACGTGAATTGGTGAGGATAGACTGGCGAATGATACTTAAAGGATTGACGGTGGATAGGCAATGGCAGACATTTAAAGATCACATGGATGAACTTCAACAATTGTACATCCCTGTCAGGCGTAAAAATAAAACAGGGAAGGTGGCTCAACCGTGGCTAACAAGGGAAATTAAGGATAGTGTTAAATCCAAGGACGAGGCATATAAATTGGCCAGAAAAAGCAGCAAACCTGAGGACTGGGAGAAATTTAGATTTCAGCAGAGGAGGACAAAGGGTTTAATTTGGAGGGGGAAAATAGAGTACGAGAGTAAGCTTGCCGGGAACATAAAAACTGACTGCAAAAGTTTCTATAGATATGTGAAGAGAAAAAGATTGGTGAAGACAAACATAGGTCCCTTGCAGTCAGAATCAGGTGAATTTATAATGGAGAACAAAGAAATGGCAGAACAATCGAACAAATACTTTGGTTCTGTCTTCAATAAGGAAGACACAAATAACCTTCTCGAAATACTAGAGGACTGAGGATCTAGCAAGAAGGAGGAACTGAAGGAAATCCTTATTTGTCAGGAAATTGTGTTAGAGAAATTGATGGGACTGAAGGCTGATAAATCCCCAGAGCCTGATAGTCTGCATCCCAGAGTACTTAAGCCAGTGGTCCTAGAAATAGTGGATGCATTGGTGGTCATTTTCCAACATTCTATAGACTCTGAATCGGTTCCTATGGATTGGAGGGCAGCTAATGTAACCCAACTTTTTTAAAAAGGCAGGAGAGAGAAAACAAGAAATTATAGACCGATTAGCCAGACATCGGTAGTGGGGAAAATGTTGGAATCAATTATTAAAGATGTAATAGCAGCGCATTTGGAAAGCAGTGACAGGATTGTTCCAAGTCAGCATGGATTTATGAAAGGGAAATCATGCTTAACAAATCTTCTAGTATTTTTTGAGGATGTAACTAGTAGAGTGGATAAGGGAGAACCTGTGGATGTGGTGTATTTGGATTTCCAAAAGGCTTTTGACAAGGTCCCACACAAGAGATTAGTATGCAAAATTAAAGCACATGGTATTAAGGGTAATGTATTAACGTGGATAGAGAACTGGTGGGCAGACAGGAAGCAAAGAGTAGGAATAAACGAGTCCTTTTCAGAATAGCAGGCAGTGACTTGTGGGGTACCGCAAGGTTCAGTGCTGGGACCCCAGCTACTTACAATATACATTAATGATTTAGACGAAGGAATTGAATGTAATATCTCCAAGTTTGCAGATGACACTAAGCTGGGTGGCAGTGTGAGCTCTGTGGAGGATGCTAAGAGGCTGCAGGGTGAATTGGACAGGTTAGGTGAGTGGGCAAATGCATGGCAGATGCAGTATAATGTGGATAAATGTGAGGTTATTCACTTTGGTGGCAAAAACAGGAAGGCAGAATATTATCTGAATGGCGACAGATTAGGAAAAGGGGAGGTGCAACGAGACCTGGGTGTCATGGTAAACATAGAAACATAGAAACATAGAAAATAGGTGCAGGAGTAGGCCATTCAGCCCTTCGAGCCTGCACCACCATTCAATAAGATCATGGCTGATCATTCAACCTCAGAACCCCTTTCCCGCTTTCTCTCCATACCCCTTGATCCCTTTAGCCATAAGGGCCATATCTAACTCCCTCTTGAATATATCCAATGAACTCGCATCAACAACTCTCTACGGCAGGGTATTCCACAGGTCAACAACTCTCTGAGTGAAGACGTTTCTCCTCATCTCAGTCCTAAATGGCCTATCCCTTATCCTAAGACTGTGACCCCTGGTTCTGGACTTCCCCAACATCGAGAACATTCTTCCTGCAACTAACCTGTCCAGTCCCGTCAGAATCCTATATGTTTCTATGAGATCCCCTCTCATCCTTCTAAACTCCAGTGAATAAAGGCCCAGTTGATCGAGTCTCTCCTCATATGACAGTCCAGCCATCCCTGGAATCAGTCTGGTGAACCTTTGCTGCACTGCCTCAATAGCAAGAACGTCCTTCCTCAGACGAGGAGACCAAAACTGAACACAATATTCCAGGTGAGGCCTCACTAAGGCCCTGTACAACTGCAGTAAGACCTCCCTGCTCCTATATTCAAATCCCCTAGCTATGAAGGCCAACATACCATTTGCCTTCTTTACCGCCTGCTGTACCTGCGTGCCCACTTTCAGTGACTGATGAACCATGTCACCCAGGTCTCGTTGCACCTCCCCTTTTTCTAGTCTGCCGCCATTCAGATAATATTCTGCCTTCGGGTTTTTGCCCCAAAATGGAAAACCTCACATTTATCCACATTATACTGCATCTGCCATATATTTGCCCACTCACCTAATCTGTCCAAGTCACCCTGCAGCCTCTTAGCGTCCTCCTCACAGCTCACACCGCCACCCAGTTTAGTGTCATCCGCAAACTTGGAGATATTACACTCTTTTCCTTCATCCAAATCGTTAATGTATATTATAAAGAGCTGGGGTCCCAGCACTGAGCCCTGCGGCACTCCACTAGTCACTGCCTGCCATTCTGAAAAGGACCCGTTTATCCCGACTCTCTGCTTCCTGTCTGCCAACCAGTTCTCTATCCACGTCAGTACATTACCCCCAATATCATGCGCTTTGATTTTGCACACCAATCTCTTGTGCGGGACCTTATCAAAAGCCTTATGAAAGTCCAAATACACAACATCCACTAGTTCTCCCTTGTCCACTCTACTAGTTACATCCTCAAAAAATTCTAGAAGATTTGTCAAGCATGATTTCCCTTTCTTAAATCCCTGCTGACTTGGACCGATCCTGTCACTGCTTTCCAAATGCGCTGCAATTTCATCCTTAATGATTGATTCCAACATTTTCCCCACAGCTGATGTCAGGTTAACCGATCTATAATTACCCGTTTTCTCTCTCCCTCCTTTTTTAAAAAGTGGTGTTACATTAGCTACCCTCCAGTCCATAGGAACTGATCCAGAGTCAATAGATTGTTGGAAAATGATCGCCAATGCATCTACTATTTCTAGGGCCACTTCCTTAAGTACTCTGGGATGCAGACTATCAGGACCCGGGGATCCCATCATAATCCCTAACATAATTTCCCGCCTAATAAGGATATCTTTCAGTTCCTCATTCTCACTCGACCCACTGTCCCCTAGTACATTCGGAAGGTTTTTTGTATTTTCCTTTGTGAAGACAGAATGAAATATTGGTTCAATTGGTCTGCCATTTCTTTGTTCCCCATTATAAATTCACCTGAATCCGACTGCAAGGGACCTACATTTGTCTTTATTAATCTTTTTCTCTTCACATATTTATAGAAGCTTTTGCAGTCAGTTTTTATGTTCCCTGCAAGCTTCCTCTCGAACTCTATTTTCTCCTTCTTAATTAAACCCTTAGTCCTCCTCTGTTGAATTCTAAATTTCTCCCAGTCCTCAGGTTTGTTGCTTTTTCTGGTCAATTTATATGCCTCTTCCTTGGTTTTAACACTATCCTTAATTTCCCTTGTTAGCCATGGTTGGGCCACCTTCCCAGTTTTATTTTTACTAAAGACAGGGATGTACAATTGCTGAAGTTCATCCATGTGATCTTTAAATGTTTGCCATTGCTTATCCACCATCATCTCTTTAAGTATCCTTTGCCAGTCTATTCTAACCAATTCACACCTCATACCGTCGAAGTTACCTTTCCTTAAGTTCAGGACCCTAGCTTCCGAATTAACTTTGTCACTCTCCATCTTAATAAATAATTCTACCATATTATGGTCACTTTTCCTCAAAGGACCTCGCACAACAAGATTGCTCATTAGTCCCTTCTCATTACACATCACCCAGTCTAGGATGGCCAGCTCCCTGGTTGGTTCCTCAACATATTGGTCGAGAAAACCATCCCTAATACACTCCAGGAAATCCTCCTCCACCGCATTGCTCCCAGTTAGGCTAGCCCAATCTATATGTAGATTAAAGTCACCCATGATTACTGCTGTACCTTTATTGCACACATCCCTAATTTCCTGTTTGATGCCATCCCCAACCTCACTACTACTGTGTGGTGGTCTGTACACAACTCCCACTAGCGTTTTCTGCCCTTTGGTATTCCGCAGCTCCACACATACCGATTCCACATCATCCAAACTAATGTCCCTCCTTACTATTGCATTCATTTCCTCTTTAACCAGCAACGCCACCCCGCCTCCTTTTCCTTTCTGTCTATCCTTCCTAAATGCTGAATACCCCTGGATGTTGAGTTCCCAGCCTTGGTCACCCTGGAGCCATGTCTCTGTGATACCAATTCCATCATATTCATTAACTGCTATCTGCACAGTTAATTCATCCAACTTATTCCGAATACTCCTCACATTGAGGCACGGAGCCTTCAGGCTTGTCTTTTTAACACACTTTGCCCCTTTTGAATCTTGCTGTAATGTGGCCTTTTTTGCTTTTTGCCTTGGGTTTCTCTGCCCTCCACTTTTACTATTCTCCTTTCTATCTTTTGCTTCTGCCCCCCTTCTATTTCCCTCTGTCTCTCTGCATAGATTCCCATCCCCCTGCCATGGTACATCAGTCATTGAAAGTTGGCATGCAGATGCAGCAGGCAGTGAAGAAGGCAAATGGTATGTTGGCCTTATAGCGAGAGGATTTGAGTATAGGAGCAGGGAAGTCTTACTGCAGTTGTACAGGGCTTTGGTGAGACCACACCTTGAATATTGTGTACAGTTTTGGTCTCCTAATCTGAGGAAGGACATTCTTGTTATTGAGGGAGTGCAGCAAAAGTTCACCAGACCAATTCCCGGGATGGTAGGGCTTACATATGAAGAATGACTGGATTGACTAGGCTTATATTCACTGGAATTTAGAAGAATGAGAGGGGATCTCATAGAAACGCAAAATTCTGATGGGATTGGATAGACGAGATGCAGGAAGAATGTTCCTGATGTTGGGGAAGTCCAGAAGCAAGGGTCACAGTCTAAGGTTAAGGGATAAGCCATTTAGTGCTGAGATGAGGAGAAACTTCTTCACTCAGAGAGTTGTGAACCTGTGGAATTCTCTACCACAGAAAGTTGTTGAGGCCAGTTCGTTATATATATTCAAAATGGAGTTAGATATGGCCCTTATGGCTAAAGGGATAAAGAGGTATGGAGAGAAAGCAGGAATGGGGTACTGAAGTTGCATGATCAGCCATGATCATATTGAATGGTGGTGCAGGCTCGAAGTTGCTAAATGGCCTACTCCTGCACCTATTTTCTATGTTTCTATGTTTCTCATCGCCAGTTATTATGTCTGTAATGTACCTATGAATGACTCCATGAGGCAACGTGTTGTACTCAAACTGTAGTGACTTTGGTCCTTTACTCATAACTCCAGAGTGAGGCACAAGCATGGTGGGCAGCCTTTTATACTGGGCCCTGCACACCTTTGCAGGTGACCCTCAGGTCTCCCACCTTATTGCCCTCTAGTGGACAGCCTCTGCCACAGGAACAGGAAACCCCGGTCTCCACCAGTTGCACCCTCTTGTGGTGCCAGCATAGTATATACACAGTGTAAACCTTATTGGGCAGAGAAACCCAAGGCAAAGAACAAAAAGGGCCACTGTACAGCAAAATTCTAAAAGGACAAAGGGTGTTGAAAAAACAAGCCTGAAGGCTTTGTGTCTTAATGCAAGGAGTATCTGTAATAAGGTGGATGAATTAACTGTGCAAATAGATGTTAACAAATATGATGTGATTGGGATTACGGAGACGTGGCTCCAGGATGATCAGGGCTTGAAACTCAACATCCAGGGGTATTCAACAGTCAGGAAGGATAGAATAAAAGGAAAAGGAGGTGGGGTAGCATTGCTGGTTCAGGAGGAGATTAATGCAATAGTTAGGAAGGACATTAGCTTGGATGATGTGGAATCTATATGGGTAGAGCTGCAGAACACCAAAGGGCAAAAAACGTTAGTGGGAGTTGTGTACAGACCTCCAAGCAGTAGTAGTGATGTTGGGGAGGGCATCAAACAGGAAATTAGGGGAGCATGCAATAAAGGTGCAGCAGTTATAATGGGTGACTTTAATATGCACATAGATTGGGCTAACCAAACTGGAAGCAATACGGTGGAGGAGGATTTCCTGGAGTGCATAAGGGATGGTTTTCTAGACCAATATGTCGAGGAACCAACTAGGGGTGAGGCCATCTTAGACTGGGTGTAGTGTAATGAGAGAGGATTAATTAGCAATCTCGTTGTGCGAGGCCCCTTGGGGAAGAGTGACCATAATATGGTGGAATTCTGCATTAGGATGGAGAATGAAACAGTTAATTCAGAGACCATGGTCCAGAACTTAAAGAAGGATAACTTTGAAGGTATGAGGCGTGAATTGACTAGGATAGATTGGCGAATGATACTTAAGGGGTTGACTGTGGATGGGCAATGGAAGACATTTAGAGACCGCATGGATGAACTACAACAATTGTACATTCCTGTCTGCGTAAAAATAAAAAAGGGAAGGTGGCTCAACCGTGGCTATCAAGGGAAATCAGGGATAATATTAAAGCCAAGGAAGTGGCATACAAATTGGCCAGAAATAGCAGCGAACCCGGGGACTGGGAGAAATTTAGAACTCAGCAGAGAAGGACAAAGGGTTTGATTAGGGCAGGGAAAATGGAGTATGAGAAGAAGCTTGCAGGGAACATTAAGATGGATTGCAAAAGTTTCTATAGATATGTAAAGAGAAAAAGGTTAGTAAAGACAAATGTAGGTCCCCTGCAGTCAGAATCAGGGGAAGTCATAACGGGCAACAAAGAAATGGCAGACCAATTGAACAAGTACTTTGGTTCGGTATTCACTAAGGAGGACACAAACAACCTTCCGGATATAAAAGGGGTCAGAGGGTCTAGTAAGGAGGAGGAACTGAGGGAAATCCTTATTAGTCGGGAAATTGTGTTGGGGAAATTGATGGGATTGAAGGCCGATAAATCCCCAGGGCCTGATGGACTGCATCCCAGAGTACTTAAGGAGGTGGCCTTGGAAATAGCGGATGCATTGACAGTCATTTTCCAACATTCCATTGACTCTGGATCAGTTCCTATCGAGTGGAGGGTAGCCAATGTAACCCAGCTTTTTAAAAAAGGAAGGAGAGAGAGAACGGGAAATTATAGACCGGTCAGCCTGACCTCAGTAGTGGGTAAAATGATGGAATCAATTATTAAGGATGTCATAGCAGCGCATTTGGAAAGAGGTGACATGATAGGTCCAAGTCAGCATGGATTTGTGAAAGGGAAATCATGCTTGACAAATCTTCTGGAATTTTTTGAGGATGTTTCCACTCGAGTGGACAAGGGAGAACCAGTTGATGTGGTATATTTGGACTTTCAGAAGGCTTTCGACAAGGTCCCACACAAGAGATTAATGTGCAAAGTTAAAGCGCATGGGATTGGGGGAGTGTGCTGACATGGATTGAGAACTAGTTGTCAGACAGGAAGCAAAGAGTAGGAGTAAATGGGTACTTTTCAGAATGGCAGGCAGTGACTAGTGGGGTACCGCAAGGTTCTGTGCTGGGGCCCCAGCTGTTTACACTGTACATGATTTAGACGAGGGGATTAAATGTAGTATCTCCAAATTTGCGGATGACACTCAGTTGGGTGGCAGTGTGAGCTGCGAGGAGGATGCTATGAGGCTGCAGAGTAACTTGGATAGGTTTGGTGAGTGGGCAAATGCATGGCAGATGAAGTATAATGTGGATAAATGTGAGGTTCTCCACTTTGGTGGTAAAAACAGAGAGACAAACTATTATCTGAATGGTGACAGATTCGGAAAAGGGGAGGTGCAACGAGACCTGGGTGTCATGGTACATCAGTCATTGAAGGTTGGCATGCAGGTACAGCAGGCGGTTAAGAAAGCAAATGGCATTTTGGCCTTCATAGCGAGGGGATTTGAGTACAGGGGCAGGGAGGTTTTGCTACAGTTGTACAGGGCCTTGGTGAGGCCACATCTGGAGTATTGTGTCCAGTTTTGGTCCCCTAACTTGAGGAAGGACATTCTTGCTATTGAGGGAGTGCAGCGAAGGTTCACCAGACTGATTCCTAGGATGGCGGGACTGACCTATCAAGAAAGACTGGATCAACTGGGCTTGTATTCACTGGAGTTCAGAAGAATGAGAGGGAATCTCATAGAAACGTTTAAAATTCTGACGGGTTTAGACAGGTTAGATGCAGGAAGAATGTTCCCGATGTTGGGGAAGTCCAGAACCAGGGGTCACAGTCTAAGGATAAGGGGTAAGCCATTTATGACCGAGATGAGGAGAAACTTCTTCACCCAGAAAGCGGTGAACCTGTGGAATTCTCTACCACAGAAAGTTGTTGAGGCCAATTCACTAAATATATTCAAAAAGGAGTTAGATGCAGTCCTTACTACTAGGGGGATCAAGGGGTATGGCGAGAAAGCAGGAATGGGGTACTGAAGTTGCATGTTCAGCCATGAACTCATTGAATGGCGGTGCAGGCTCGAAGGGCCAAATGGCCTACTCCTGCACCTATTTTCTATGTTTCTATGTTTTTATGATCGTACATCAGGTAACACCTCTCCAACGTATGCAACTATACAGTGACTACACAGAGAGTATATCGATCGTCTGCACATATAACAGTGCCCCTTCTCACTGGGACACATCCTGTTAGATTAGCCATGATCTTATTGAATGGTGGTGCAGGCTCAAAGGGCCAAATGGCCTACTCCTGCACCTATTTTCTATGTTTCTATATTTCTATATACAACCAAAATGCAGTCTTCATATAATTGTAGAAATCTGGACTAAAAAGCTGGTATCAGTAACAGTGACCATGAAACTATCAGATTGTCGTAAAAACCCATCTGGTTCACTAATGTCCTTTTCGGGAAGGAAATCTGCTGCCTTTACCCGGTCTGGGCCTCTATGTAAGACCAGACCCACAAGATGCACTGCAGCAACTCGCCAAGGCTTCTTCGGCAGCACCTCCCAAACCCGCGACCTCTACCACCTAGAAGGACAAGGGCAGCAGGCGCATGGGAACACCACCACCTCCACGTTCCCCTCCCAGTCACACACCATCCTGACTTGGAAATATATCGGCCGTTCCTTCATCGTCGCTGGGTCACAATCCTGGAACTTCCTCCCTAACAGCACTGTGGGAGCACCTTCACCACACGGACTGCAGCGGTTCAAGAAGGCGGCTCACCACCACCTTCTCAAGGGGCAATTAGGGATGGGCAATAAATGCCGACCTTGCCAGCGACGCCCACATCCCAGGAACAATTTTTTTTTCAATGTGATTCCTGTAATGCAGCAGCACAGGAGATATCAAGATGTGAAGAATTGTAATAAGCCAAGAAATTACTGGAGAAGGACTTACTCCGCACGAACCATCTCTTATCGCAAAGGCAGTCACCATCTGCTAATGTCGCTAACAGTCATTTCTGCCGCTGTGTCAGTCTCCAATCAGTGGGTAACACTGAAACCGTACAACGAGGGTTATTGTTGGGCACGCCAAAGTTCATGTGACAACCTCGGGAAAAACCATGTTCTAATGATGGCTGCGGAGAGATTGAGTAGACTCGGGGCTGGATTTCCGGCTCATTTGCGCCCGTTTAGCACCTTTTTTTTGGCGCAAAACGGGGCGCACTACATTTGGCGTCCGGACGGAACCTTCGGCAGTGGTTTTGCGACGTCACTAAAGCCTCGCGCCCGCCCAATGTTTTCCCCGTTTGGGTGATGTCACTCGGGCGGAACTTTCGAGCAGGTCGCCTGATTTAGTGTCCGCCCGCGAACCCGCCAGCAGAGAGTAGTCGCACCCCGGGCGGGCCAAGCGCGAACGGCCCCATCGTTACAACCCATCTTTAAATCGAATCCAACCTTCCGCTGAAACCGTGAATCATTTATTGTTAAAGAAAAAATAATGACATTTTTAATGGCATTTAATGGTGCCCTGCCTGGCATTTGAACTTATATCCCCAGGTCTTGTGTCGGGCTGATTTGAACCATTCCAGTTCCGTATAACTACACCAATCTGACATCACAGTAATGTCTGTTTGACAATGCTTAAAGCTCCTTTCCAATCGATGTCTCTTGCAGCTAATAAATTGTCCGCGTTTTATTTCAGTTTTAAAGAGCAAGAAATCTCAGTTGGCACTGATCATCTTTCCATCTCCTTTTTGCCCCCTCCTCAGCTTTGCTCCCTCACCTTGCCTCACCTCGCCTCGCCTCGCCTCGCCTCGCCTCGCCTCACCTCGCCTCACCTCGCCTCTCCTCGCCTCACCTCACCTCGCCTCGCCGCGCCTCACCTCGCCTCGCCTCGCCTCGCCTCGCCTCGCCTCACCTCGCCTCGCCTCGCCTCGCCTCGCCTCACCTCGCCTCGCCTCGCCTCACCTCGCCTCGCCTCACCTCGCCTCTCCTCGCCTCACCTCACCTCGCCTCGCCTCACCTCGCCTCGCCTCACCTCGCCTCGCCTCGCCTCGCCTCACCTCGCCTCGCCTCACCTCGCCTCACCTCGCCTCGCCTCGCCTCGCCTCGCCTCGCCTCACCTCGCCTCACCTCGCCTCCATGGAACAGGCTGTTTGGGGAGGGGCAGAGAACGGCTCGGCCAGGTACAGCTGGTTCTCACTCAGCATCCACACATGTGCACGTCCCAGAAGGGTCACTACACCCTCCATCATTGTCTGGGGATATCAGCCAATGATATCGTGTCTTGCTATCTTGTATCTTGCCTAGTTCACTATCCAAAAGGACTGGGAGAAGAAGGCTGCGTTTTTCATAGTGAAGTTTTATCTGAGTTTATAGTTCGTTTTAAAGGACATTTAAGAACATTTTAAAAGATGGGGTCCATACTGTGTCAGCCATTCATGCTGGCTGCTGTATTTATACAGCGTCGATTATTAATGAGCATTTTCAACATAATCGAAGAGATCGCAGACGTACTGGGAGGCGGCCTTAGCCCCCACAGGTTTACAGGGAACATTGCTCATACGTTCAGCTCTCTGAGGCACAGTGCGTTCGAAGGCTGCGCTTCTGAAAGGAAGTGCTGACAGAAATATGCCAACTTGTACAGGCAGACCTACAGCCTACCAGCGGCAACAGGACTGACTGCCCGTCGAGGTGAAGGTGACTGCAGCACTTGCCTTCTAGGCCTCCGGCTCCTTTCAGGCATCGGCGGGGGACATATGCTCCATATCGCAGCACGCTACACATTGCTGCATTCGTCAGGTGACTACTGCACTGCACACACCGCAGGATGGACCATAAACTTCCCAATGACCAGGGAGGCCCAGAAGGAACGGGCTGTAGGGTTTGGACGATTTGCTGGCTTCCCCAAGGCTCAGGGTGCCATTGACTGTACACACATCGCCCTGCGAGCACCTTTACACAATCCAGAGGTTTACTGAAACCGAAAGGGATTCCACTCCATGACGTACAGTTCGTCTGTGACCTTACTCAGTGCATCATGGCAGTCAATGCCCAATATTCAAGGAGCATCTGTGATGCTTTCATCTTGCGTGAGAGCAATGTCTCAGGCCTGTTCCAGCGTAAAGCACAAGGCCAGGGCTGGATTCTGGGGGACAAAGGTTACGGCCTCGCCACCTGGCTCATGACCCTCCAGAACCCTCAGACACAAGCCGAACATCGTTATAATGAGAGCCGTATAGCCACATGCAACATCGGCGAACAGACAATTGGAGTGCTCAAGCAACGCTCCCGATGCCTGGACCACTCTGGAGGCTGCCTGCAAGACTCCCCTCAGCAGGTCTCTGAGTTCATTGTGGTGTGCTGCATGCTACACAACTTAGCCATCATGAGGGCACAGGAATTGCCACTGGGGATTGCAGGATCACCTCAGGAGAGAGGGGGGGAGGGGGAGGAGGAGGAGGAAGCTGAGGAAGAGGAGCTGAGTGAGGAACTCATGCACCACCACCCCCTCCATCACAACCACAGGGGGGGCATCGTGGAAATGGTGGAGATTTCTCTGCCGCAAAAGCCTTACGTCAGCAGTTCAGAATTGAACGCTTTGCTTGGAGTGAACGGCAGGTTTAACCATTGCCGGGACACTCGATCCCACCATGTTGACTATTCCCCCTCTTATTCTGCAAATGAGACACTACACAGGAATGGTTAAGGTGAACAAAAGATTTTATGAAAAATTTAAGTTGTTAAAACTTTGTAAACGTAATTTTGAAAGATTGTAACTTCAATAAACATTTCTGAACTTTATAACTTAATATGAACATAACTTTATAATTTAATATTAACATGAAAACTTTAAAAACCCTTATCCACCCCCCTTGCCTGATGGCCCCATCCGAAGTGGCACCAAGCGTTTGTCCAGCAAAGCGGACAAAGTCCTGCTGTGTTGCGGGGAGAGACATTGGAAATATCACCTGGGGATGAACTGGACCAGCGAGAGGTGTGCAGGGCCCAGACGGTCTGCACCTGGGCAGGACCGGAACCAATGTCCTAGAGGGAGTGTTTGCTAGTGCTATTGGGGAGGAGTTAAAGTAATATGGCAGGGGGATGGGAACCAATGCAGGGAGACAGAGGGATGTAGAATGGGGGCAGGAGCAAAAGATAGAAAGAAGTAAAGTAAAAGTGGAGGGCAGAGAAATCCAAGGCAAAAAGCAAAAAGGGCCACATTACAGCAAAATCCTAAAGGGGCAAAGTGCGTTAAAAAGACAAGCCTGAAGGCTCTGTGCCTCAATGCAAGGAGTATTCGGAATAAGGTGGACGAATTAACTGCGCAGACAGCAGTTAATGGATATGATGTAATTGGCATCATAGAGACATGGCTCCAGGGTGACCAAGGCTGGGAACTCAATATCCAGGGGTATTCAACATTTAGGAAGGATAGATGGAAAGGAAAAGGATGTGGGGTGGCATTGCTGGTTAAAGAGGAGATTAACGCAATAGTAAGGAAGGACATTAGCTTGGATGATGTGGAATCGGTATGGGTGGAGCTACGGAATACCAAAGGGCAGAAAACGCAAATGAAAGTAATGTACAGACCACCAAACAGTAGTAGTGAGGTTGGGGACCCAGCTGTTTACATTGTACATTAATGATTTAGACGAGGGGATTAAATGCAGTATCTCCAAATTTGCGGATGATACTAAGTTGGGTGGCAGTGTGAGCTGCGAGGAGGATGCTATTCGGCTGCAGAGTGACTTGGATAGGTTAGGTGAGTGGGCAAATGCATGGCAGATGAAGTATAATGTGGATAAATGTGAGGTTATCCACTTTGGTGGTAAAAACAGAGAGACAGACTATTATCTGAATGGTGACAGATTAGGAAAAGGGAAGGTGCAACGAGACCTGGGTGTCATGGTACATCAGTCATTGAAGGTTAGCATGCAGGTACAGCAGGCGGTTAAGAAAGCAAATGGCATGTTGGCCTTCATAGCGAGGGGATTTGAATACAGGGGCAGGGAGGTGTTGCTACAGTTGTACAGGGCCTTGGTGAGGCCACACCTGGAGTATTGTGTACAGTTTTGGTCTCCTAACTTGAGGAAGGACATTCTTGCTATTGAGGGAGTGCAGCGAAGGTTCACCAGACTGATTCCCGGGATGGCGGGACTGACCTATCAAGAAAGATTGGATCAACTGGGCTTGTATTCACTGGAGTTCAGAAGAATGAGAGGGGACCTCATAGAAACGTTTAAAATTCTGACGGGTTTAGACAGGTTAGATGCAGAAAGAATGTTCCCAATGTTGGGGAAGTCCAGAACCAGGGGTCACAGTCTGAGGATAAGGGTAAGCCATTTAGGACCGAGATGAGGAGAAACTTCTTCACCCAGAGAGTGGTGAACCTGTGGAATTCTCTACCACAGAAAGTAGTTGAGGCCAATTCACTAAATATATTCAAAAGGGAGTTAGATGAAGTCATTACTACTCGGGGGATCAAGGGTTATGGCGAGAAAGCAGGAAGGGGGTACTGAAGTTTCATGTTCAGCCATGAACTCATTGAATGGCGGTGCAGGCTAGAAGGGCTGAATGGCCTGCTCCTGCACCTATTTTTCTATGTTTCTATGTTTCTATCAAACAAGAAATTAGGGATATGTGCAATAAAGGTATAGCAGTTATCATGGGCGACTTTAGTCTACATATTGATTGGGCTAACCAAACTGGTAGCAATGCAGTGCAGGAGGATTTCCTGGAGTGTATTAGGGATGGTTTTCTAGACCAATATGTCGAGGAACCAACTGGCCATCCTAGACTGGGTGATGTGTAATGAGAAAGGACTAATTAGCAATCTTGTTGTGCGAGGCCCTTTGGGGAAGAGTGACCATAATATGGTAGAATTCTTTATTAAGGTGGAGAGTGATACAGTTAATTCAGAGACTAGGGTCCTCAACTTAAGGAAAGGTAACTTCGATGGTATGAGATGTGAATTGGCTAGAATAGACTGGCGAGTGATACTTAAAGGGTTGACGGTGGATAGGCAATGGCAGACATTTAAAGATCACATGGATGAACTTCAACAATTGTACATCCCTGTCTGGAGTAAAAATAAAACGGGGAAGGTGGCTCAACCGTGGCTAACAAGGGAAATTATGGATAGTGTTAAAACCAAGGAAGAGGCATATAAATTGGCCAGAAAAAGCAGCAAACCTAAGGACTGGAAGAATTTTATAATACAGCAGAGGAGGACAAAGTGTTTCATTAGGAGGGGGAATATAGAGTTTGAGAGGAAGCTTGCTGGGAATATAAAAACTGACAGCAAAAGCTTCTATAAATATGTGAAGAGAAAAAGATTAGTGAAAACAAACATAGGTCCCTTGCAATCAGATTCAGGTGAATTTATAATGGGAAACAAAGAAATGGTGGACCAGTTAAACAAATACTTTGGTTCTGTCTTCATGAAGGAAGACGCAAATAACCTTCCGTAAATACTAGGGGACCGAGGGTCTCATGAGAAGAAGGAATTGAAGGAAATCTTTATTAGACGGGAAGTTGTGTTAGGGAATTGATGGGGGGGTGGATAGAAGGCCAATAAATCCCCGGGGCCTGATAGTCTGTATCACAGAGTACTTAAGGAAGTAGCCCTAGAAATAGTGGGTGCATTGGTGATCATTTTCCAACAGCCTATCAACTCTGCAGAGACCCTGCAGCCTTTTAGCGTCCTCCTCACAGCTCACACCACCGCCCAGCTTAGTGTCATCTGCAAACTTGGAGATATTTACACTCAAATCCCTCATCCAAAGCATTAATGTATATTGTAAATAGCTGGGGTACCAGCATTGAGCCCTGCGGCACTCCACTAGTCACTGCCTGCCATTCTGAAAAGGATCCGTTTATCCCGACTCTCTGCTTCCTGTCTGCCAACCAGTTCTCTATCCACGTTAGTACATTACCCCCAATACCATGTGCTTTAATTTTGCACACCAATCTCTTGTGTGGGACCTTGTCAAAAGCCTTTTGAAGGTCCAAATACACCACATCCACTGGTTCTCCCTTGTCCACTCTACCAGTTATATCCTCAAAAAATTCTAGAAGATTTGTCAAGCATGATTTCCCTTTCATAAATCCATGCTGACTTGGACCGATCCTGTCACTGCTTCCCAAATGTGTTGCTATTTCATCTTTAATAATTGATTCCAACATTTTCCCCACTACTGATGTCAGGCTAACCGGTCTATAATTACCCGTTTTCTCTCTCCCTCCTTTCTTAAAAAGTGGTGTTCCATTAGCTACCCTCCAGTCCATGGGAAGTCATTGAAAGTTGGCATGCAGGTTAGCAGGCGGTGAAGAAGGCAAATGTATGTTCGGCTTCATAGCCATGGGTTTTGAGTATAGGAGCAGGGAGGTCTTACTACAGTTGTACAGGGCCTTAGTGAGGCCTCACCTGGAATATTGTGTTCAGTTTTGGTCTCTTAATCTGAGGAAGGACGTTTTTGCTATTGAGGGAGTGCAGCGAAGGTTCACCAGACTGATTCCCGGGATGACAGGACTGACATATGAGGAGAGACTGGATTGACTGGGCCTGTAGTCACTGGAGTTTAGAAGAATGAGAGGGGATCTCACAAAAACATAAAAATTTCTGACAGGACTGGACAGCTTAGATGCAGGAAGAATGTTCCCGATGTTGGGGAAGTCCAGAACCAGGCGACACAGTCTAAGGATAAGGAGTAGGCCATTTATGACTGAGATGAGGAGAAACGTCTTCACTCAGAGAGTTGTTAACCTGTGGAATTCCCTACCGCAGAGAGTTGTTGATGCCAATTCATTGGATATATTCAAGAGGGAGTTAGATATGGCCCTTACGTCTAAAGGGATCAAGGGGTATGGAGAGAAGGCAGGAAAGGGGTACTGAGGTGAATGATCAGCCATGATCTTTTTGAATGGTGGTGCAGGCTCGAAGGGCCGAATGGTCTACTGCTGCACCTATTTTCTATGTTTCTATGTTTCTGACTGGTAAGCATCTTGATCGGCGTTACTAGTCACGGGTGCTGTGGGGGTTGTCTGGTTGTGACACTGGGGAACTGGGAAAGGCTGCTCCCCACACTCTCCGGGACTCCAGTGTGATTGATTGAGACCACCAGCCTCGTGTGGGCAGCGATGGCCTCGCAAGTTTCGCGACTCGCACCAACAATCTGCGACCCTACCTCCGTAATGGTCGCAGTGAGAGTCTTGATGGTCGCGGGAATCCTACCCAGGGCATCAAGGAGCTGACGGGTGAGCCTGATGTTCTCCCTGGACAGTCCCACCAGGACTGACGGGTGAGCCTGACGTTCTCCCTGGACAGTCCCACCAGGACTGACGGGTGAACCTGACCTTCTCCCTGGACAGTCCCACCAGGACTGACGGGTGAACCTGACCTTCTCCCTGGACAGTCCCACCAGGACTGACGGGTGAGCCTGACGTTCTCCCTGGACAGTCCCACCTTGACCAGTTCCACATCGGTCTGTCTGTCAGCAGGCCGACTTTGCCGACTCACCATCCGGAGAGATGGCATGTAGGATTCGATCCTAGAACTGCGTTGCTGCACACCACTAGACCCAGGAGGTCGGATGTGTCACAGCTCGGGAATGTTTCATCATCCTCGGACAAGGCAAGAAAGATGTCGGGTGCCTCCCCTCATCACCAACATCCGCCTCCCCCACAGTCGGATCGTCACTGGTCTCCTCTTCCTCCCCCCCTCTCCCCCCACCCCCCGCTCCCCCCCACCCCTCGCTCCCCCCACAGTCGGATCGTCACTGGTCTCCTCTTCCTCCCCCCCCCCCAACCCCCGCTCCCCCCCCACCCCCTCCCCCCACAGTGGGATCGTCACTGGTCTCCACTTCCTCCCCCCCCTCCACCCCCCCCCGCTCCCCCCACATGATAGCCTGATGTGGAGCCTGCCTGTGGCTGGTCATCTGGAAGTAGAAAGCAACAGACGAGTGGTTAGCAGCAGGGGAGGGGGCAGGGTGACATGAGGAAGGTCACACAGCACAGGCTCATTTGAAGGACCGCCGCTACTCCATTAAATCTAGTTCACAGACACTGCATCATATTGTCCCAACCCTAGCCCACAGACACGACATCACATTGCCCCGACCCTAGCCCACACACACTATCACAATGCCCCAACCCGAGCCCACACACACTACATCACATTGCCCCGACCCTAGCCCACACACACTATCACTTTGCCCCAATCCTAGCCCACAGACACTGCAGGACATTGCCCCAACCCTAGCCCACAGACACTGCAGGACATTGCCCCAACCCTAGCCCACAGACACTACATCACATTGTCCCAACCCTAGCCCACACACACTACATCATATTGCCCCAACCCGAGCCCACAGACACTACATCACATTGCCCCAACCCGAGCCCACAGAGACTGCAGGACATTGTCCCAACCCTAGCCCACACACACTACATCACATTGTCCCAACCCTAGCCCATAGACACTACATCACATTGCCCCAACCCGAGCCCACAGAGACTGCAGGACATTGTCCCAACCCTAGCCCACACACACTACATCACATTGCCCCAACCCGAGCCCACAGACACTGCATCATATTGCCCCAACCCTAACCCACAGACACTGCAGGACATTGCCCCAACCCTAGCCCACAGACACTGCAGGACATTGCCCCAACACTAGCCCACAGACACTGCAGGACATTGCCCCAACCTGAGCCCACAGACACTGCAGGACATTGCCCCAACCCTAGCCCACAGACAGTACATCACATTGCCCCAACCCGAGCCCACAGACACTACAGGACATTGCCCCAACCCTAGCCCACAGACAGTACATCACATTGCCCCAACCAGAGCCCACAGACAGTACATCACATTGCCCCAACCCGAGCCACAGACACTACAGGACATTGCCCCAACCCTAGCCCACAGACACTGACTGACATTGCCCCAATCCTAGCCCACAGACACTACATCACATTGTCCCAACCCTAGCCCACACACACTACATCACATTGTCCCAACCCTAGCCCACAGACACTGCATGACATTGTCCCAACCCTAGCCCACAGACACTGCAGGACATTGCCCCAGCCCAGCCCAGGCAGTGTGCAGGACTTACCCTCACTTTCCAAGCGGGTGTCAGCACCCCCAGTGGCAGTTGCCCGACCGGAGTCGCCGATGAGGCTTGCCACTCGCTCCTCGATGTCCGTGAGTGGAGGGTCCGAGGCGGACCGCCACCTGTCCGCACCTGCTCCCTCCGATTGTGCGACTTCTTTGCCTGTAAAGATAAAAATGGGAATGGTTACCAGAGGGTCCATCTGCTCTTGTGCCACACACAGATAGCCACCAAAGCACTGATACCATACTGTGTGAATGTAATACAGTCCTCTGTTTAATGGCCTTGGAAGTTGCATGTGGTTGATCAGGAGAACATCTTGTGAGATCTCAGAAAGCAATCTTAATAATGTATAAAGATCATTTATAGCAGATAGGGTGCCACACTAAGCCTACCTATGTCTCATTGCCGAGAGCATGCAGAATTCAAGCGCAGACAGCGGAAGGAGCGTGCGGCAAACCAATCCCACCCACTCTTTCCCTCAAAGACTATCTGTCCCACCTGTGACAGGGACTGTGGTTCCCATATTGGACTGTTCAGCCACCTAAAGACTCATTTTTAGAGTGGAAGCAAGTCTTGCTTGATTACGAGGGACTGCCTATGATGATAATGATGATGATGATGATGATGACCTATGTGTCATGCATTTTAGGAGGCAACCCACAGAACGCTGAGAGACAGCGACTGGATCAGAACAAATAGTGAGTCAGATTTATAATTTCAGTGAAGAAGGAGTGCATGAATTAAAATGGTACTCACTCTGACGACCCTGGTGAGATCATTAAATTTCTTTCAACACTGGGTGCTACTTTGAACCATAGTGTCAGAGGCAGAGACCTCCTCAGCTATTTTCCTCCAGATATTGTTCAGCTTTGCTGGGAGGAGTCTCGATCCAGCCCTCCTTTACAACTGAGCACATCTCCTCTCCACAGCCCCAACTAGAGCTTTGTTTGCCTCTGGTGTGAATCTCCTCGCACGCTGTCTCGACTCCTCCATCATCACCTGCTCCTCCATTATCAACTTCAAAAGTAGAGTGGCTGATGAAACTCTGGGTGTATGGCGCATGCACACGGTCGGTCCCTGCCTGCATTAGCGTTTGCGATCGGACAGCTGACCAGAAGCACGGGAAGAAACCCAAAAAAAATTGCGCATGTGCAGAAGGGCCGATTTTTTTTTGGATGGCCGTTTCGGCTCCAGCGCAGAAAATCTGTTGTGTAACGCCAGAGTTAGCGCTAACGTTCGTCGGCAATTTTCATTTGCCGAAAGTTGCGCGCTCTGGTGCGAACGCTCTGATGCTAAATTTGCCGCGATTTGCGTTCTACTCCTGCTCCTATTTCTGATGTTCTTACGAAAGAGCAACAAAGAAAAATTAAAGCTTCTCCCATTTGCATATAAAGGACTTAAGTTGTTGGGGCAGAGCCAAGGGAGCTTTACTCTGCTCTTCAAATACAATGCCTGAGAGTACTGAGAGAGGGGAGCCTGAACAGGCTGGGGCTCTTTGCACTGGAAAACAGAAGGCTGAGGGGTGACCTGATTGAGGCCTTTAAGATTATGCAGGGATGCAATAGGGAGACGTAGAGAAAATATTTCCACTTGTCCAAAACTAGTGGCCATCAATATAAGACAGTCACTAATAAATCCAATCAGGATTTCACGAGAAAATTCTTTACCCAGAGAGTGGTGAGAATGTGGAACTCACTGCCACAGGGAGTGGTTGAGGCGACGAGATTAGATGTATTTAAAGGGAAGCTAAATAAACACATGAAGGAGAAAGGAATAGAAGGATGTGTTGATGGGGTGAGCTCAAGAAAGGCGGGAGGAGGCTGGTGTGGAGCATAAACCCCGGCAGTTGGGCCGAATGGCCTGATTCTGTGCCGTAGGTTCTAGGGGCTGGAAATGTGGTGGGATCGCGGCCCTGGCGAGGGTGGGAACAGGGGCACTAAAGGGTTTGCAGCCGCGAGCGTCGGCATTCGCGCCACTCGGCAGATTCGGTGTGCCGGTACCGACGGTGCTGAGCAGTATTGCCCGGGAGCACCGCGCCGGTGTGCAACGCCCCCGTATCGACACGGAGGCGACATTCGGTTACCGCGGCACCTGTAGCGCCCCCTAGTGACCCCGCCAGAGAAAGCTGGTGTGCAGAGCTGTCCCGGGGCGCTACGGGAAGGAACGACTGCGCGAGGGAAGTGTGAGGGATATATATTATTTTGCGATGTAACTTTATTTGGGGTGAGGAATGTATGGGGAATGTTTCTGTATTTTTTGTTCCGATTCTGTGTTTTGCCGGGAAGCCTCTGTCGCGGCGTTCCGAAGCCGGCTCTTTAGCTCGGGATATTCAGTTGATCCCCGGCCCAGCGCCCTGAGAGAGTGTGTAACCCCCTCCCTCAGCGCTCCCCCGCCCCACTCTCAGGGTGGAAACACTCAATTTGGTGGCTCCCGTCACTAAACATTTTCTGGCACTAAATTTAGCGCCCGCCCGACATCAGCGCCTTAAGAACCCTTCCCGAATTTCCTGCCCTGTGTAATTTTATGCAATGTAAGCAGTAAGCTTCTGATTAACCGCAGAGCTTTGGGACAGAGAGACAATCACGCAGTTACTGCGCAGTGAAATTGCTTCATTGATGTTTGTGATGAACAATGTGATTATTGTTCCTCATCATCCACAACAAATGGAATTGTCTGGAGAAAATGTAATTTCAGAGTCTTCCGTTTAATTATGGCAATGTAGTGGTAACAATAAATTAGGGTTATTTAATTAAAGTCAATTGTGGAGTTCAACAATGTGATTGAGTGAACTTGAGCTTATTCATTCCACTGATAACATGAATAGAGGGATGAACTTTCATCTCTCCAGCAACTTTCACAACACCTGCATGTCCCAACGGGTCTTACAGCCAATGAAGTACATTGTGTAGTGCTGTCGCTGTTGTAATGTAGGAGACACGGCAGCCAGTTTGTGCACAGCAAGCTCCCACAAACAGCGAATGTGCTAATCCTAGAATGATACCCCATGGCAGAAGGCCATTCGGCCCTTTGTACTGGTGCAGGATAATGGTTAGACCCTCTGCTTTGGTGATGTTGGTTGGGGGATAAATATTGGTCGCTATCACATGAACTAGACTGTTGTATTTGGTACATTATTCAGGCTGCTGGGATAAATATCTTCTCTCTCTCTCGCTCTCGCTTTGTTTTGTTCTCTCACTCTCACTGTGCTGGCGTACGAACCCCAGGCAACATGTCTGGGTATCTCAGGGAATGTGCAAGGTGTTCCGATCCCGTGGGCACACAGTCTCACGAGTTCTGTATTCTTGGCCTTATCGGCCAGGGTTATTTCCTGCAATGGGAGCACTGTTGTCCTTGGAGTAGCCGACGCTCTCTCTCTCCGGAATTAGGACAGGGGTCCCTGTAGATAGTCATCGGGGGAGAAATTGGCTGCATTTGTACCTCCCATTGACACCTCCGGGGGGTGCTATTGGGGCGAGAATGAGTTTGCGACTGGGCACGCCGCCACTAATGCCCCCCGATAAATTCGGCGGGAGTTTATCAGCGGCGCTACGGCGTTGCGCCCCAAGCTCCTGCGCCCGGAGATCGTGAGGTCATCAGCGCATTGCCCCGTTAGCGCTCCGGACCCTAAATTGGGTATCACCCCCTGAAGCAGCTCCGGGTGATGACAGCAACAGTGTCGGGGGGCGCGTAACCAGGCAGCCGGCCGCTGGCGGGGAGACAATTAAAGGGGACACCGGCTGGTTGCTGCTGGAACAACATCTGCCCTTTCCGTTGCCGTTCCGGTCCGGAGTCGGTGCGGTGATCGCTCGGCCCGCCGCTCCGCTCGAGTACAGGGCTGATCGCGCAGCACGCCCTGCTCCCCGGTGGTCCAGCAAGGAGGCTTCTTCTGTGGCAGAGTCGGCAGCATGGGTCTTCCCTTTAAGTGAGGGGCGAGCCAATCCTACTCTGCAGCGCTGTGCGGCCCAGTGCGGAACGCTGCTGATCCGTGCAACCCGCTCCTGCCCCAGAGAGGAAGCGGAGTGCGTTATTTTGCGATCCTCTTCCTTCCAGGGGCAGTAACCCAAATTTAGCAGGCAGGGCGGGACCTCCATGCCTGGCGCAAAATGTCCCGCAGCCCGGATGTTACCGACCCCCAACGGGGTGATCATGAATTTCTGGGCCATAGAATCTTGCAGCACATTCGTCCCATCGTGCCTGGGCCAGTATTTACCAATTCCCGGTTTGAACGTCACTATGGAATCTGCTCCCACCGCCCTTTCAGGCAGCGCGTTCCCGATCACAACAACGCGCTGCGTAACATAATCATCATCTCGCTCCGGCATTTTTGCCAATGATCTTAAATCTGTGTCTCTGGTTACTGACCCTTCTCCCAGTGGGAAACAGTTTTATTTACTTTATCAAACTCCTCATAGTTTTGAGCACCGTTATTAAATCTCCCATTACAACAGTGACTACACTCCAAAAGTACTTCATTGGCTGTAAAGTGCATTGAGGCATCTGGTGGTTGTGAACGGCGCTATAGAAATGCAAGTCATTCTTTATTTCTTTTGCCTTCTCTTCTCTCAGGAAAACAACTTCATATTCTCCAATTTCTCCACATGGCTGAAGTCCGTCCTCGCTGGAACTATTCGAGTAAATCTCCTCTGCCCGCTCTCCCAGGACTTGGCAGCCTTCCTAAAGTGCGTGGTACCCAGAAATGGCCAGATAGATTGAGAAAGCTTTTTTATAATCCTTTCCCTTGGGAAAGAAAAACAAAGGGATTATAAACCAACTAAGAAGAGGAATAACTAAAGTGTTCGTTTTAACGAGGACACTTGAGTGACCTGGCTCTCCGAAACAACAGCTCTCTCTCTCACTGAGCCCCACTGCAATCGATGTAACTCAGTGAGAACCTATTTATAGGAGCGTTGGTTAGTCGCTGATGATTTAAGTGACGACTGACAACGATAATATTTTCTCAGCCCAGCTCAGTGTCTGCGGCGTTATTCCCTCTCACAGTCAGCTGGGATTGTTCAAATGTGCTAAGAGGCTTGCTCTGATGCACTGATTGTCACAGCTCTCTGTGACACCACCCCACACACTGCAGACATCATTGTTGGGCACCAGAGCCAAACACTTCAGACACCCAGGCCTTTGTTGTATGCTTCCTACATCAGAATGTACCAGTCAAGGCCGATCTCAGTTGGTATTTCGCAGTCCGTGACCCGTTCCTGGTGATTGTTCACCTGCCTTAACTCGCACCAGTGACAAGTGGGGATTGAAAGAAAGACTTGCATTTATATAGCACCTTTCATGACCAGCGGACATCTCAAAGCGCTTTACAGCCAATGAAGTACTGTTTGAAGTGTAGTCACTGTTGTAATGTGGGAAAAGCCAATTTGTGCACAGCAAGCTCCCACAAACAGCAATGTGATAATGACCAGATAATCTGTTTTAGTGATGTTGAT
The DNA here is from genome assembly GCF_044704955.1 of Pristiophorus japonicus. Taxonomy (NCBI): domain Eukaryota; kingdom Metazoa; phylum Chordata; class Chondrichthyes; family Pristiophoridae; genus Pristiophorus; species Pristiophorus japonicus. The sequence goes on from NC_091989.1 coordinate 189,706,963, forward strand.
TGAGGGATAAATATTGGCCTCAGGACACTGGGGAGAAATCCCCTGCTCTTCTTCGAAGAAATAGTGCCGTGGGATCATTTATGTCCACCCAGGGGGCAGACAGGGCCTCGGTTTAACATCTCATCCAAACAGCAGCACCAACAACAGTGCAGCACTCCCTCAGCACTGCGCTGGAGTGTCAGCTTAGATTTATGTGCTCAATCCCTGGAGAGGGACTTGAACCCACAACCCTCTGACTCAGAGCAGGAGTGCAGCCCACTGAGCCACAGCTGACACTCAAAATAGTGGCCGCAATGTAAATGAGTGTCTTAATTAACTTTCTCAAAACATTGCACATACAATGGCTGACTGTGAAAGGCAGAGACTGTTATTTGATATAGGCTGCTAGTCATGGCTCAGTGGGTCTCACTCTCCCCTCTGAGTGAGAAGGTCGTGACTCACTCCAGAGACTTAGGGGGCAATCTTAACTTTTAAACCCGCTGGGAGCCAAGGGGATTGGTAGCACAAGGGGGACAGGGGTTGGACAGGGGAGGGGGGAGAGGGGTGGGCGGGGGAGGGGGACAGGGGTTGGGCGGGGGAGGGGGACAGGGGTTGGGCGGGGGAGGGGGACAGGGGTTGGGCGGGGGAGGGGGGAGAGTGGTGGGCGGGGGAGGGGGACAGGGGTTGGGCGGGGGAGGGGGGGAGAGGGGTGGGCGGGGGAGGGGGACAGGGGTTGGGCGGGGGAGGGGGGAGAGGGGTGGGCGGGGATGGGGGGCTGTTGTGGCCCAGCAGCACACAGGGAACCCAGAAGTCAGGGTTTACCCGCACGCTGTACAACATGCGTCTGGCCAGGCTCGGCTTCCGGTCGGGCGGGGAATGGTGGAGAAGAGGCCACAGGGCCAGGGAGATCCGATCGCTGACCCAGGGGGAGGGTCTGATGGTGGCCAACCTTCGGAAACCAGGAGAAAGCATCCCTGCTCCTCCCACACCAGGGACTTGAGCATATTGATCCAGGCCGACACTCCCAGTGCAGTGCTGAGGGAGCTCCGCACTGTCAGAGGGGCAGTACTGAGGGAGCTCCGCACTGTCGGAGGGGCAGTACTGAGGGAGTGCTGCACTGTCGGAGCAGCAGTGCTGAGGGAGTGCTGCACTGTCGGAGGGGCAGTACTGAGGGAGTGCTGCACTGTCGGAGGGGCAGTACTGAGGGAGTGCCGCACTGTCGGAGGGGCAGTACTGAGGGAGTGCTGCACTGTCGGAGGGGCAGTACTGAGGGAGTGCCGCACTGTCGGAGGGGCAGTACTGAGGGAATGCCGCTCTGTCGGAGGGGTAGTACTGAGGGAGCACCGCACTGTCGGAGGGGCAGTACTGAGGGAGTGCTGCACTGTCAGAGGGGCAGTACTGAGGGAGCGCCGCACTATCAGAGGGGCAGTACTGAGGGAGCACCGCACTGTTGGAGGGGCAGTACTGAGGGAGTGCTGCACTGTCGGAGGGGCAGTACTGAGGGAGCGCCGCACTGTCGGAGGGGCAGTACTGAGGGAGAGCCACACTGTCGGAGGGGCAGTACTGAGGGAGCACTGCACTGTCGGAGGGGCAATACTGAGGGAGCGCCGCACTGTCGGAGGTGCCATCTTTTGGATGCAACGTTAAACCGAGGCCCCGTCTGCTCTCTCGGGTAGACGTAAAAGATCCCATGGCACTATTTCAAAGAAGAGCAGCGGAGTTCTCCCCGGTGTCCTGGGGCCAATATTTATTCCTCAATCAACATCACTGAAAACAGATTATCTGATCAGTATCACAATGCTGTTTCTGGGAGCTTGCTGTGCTCATATTGGCTGCCATGTTTCCCACATTACAACAGTGACTACACTCCAAAAGTACTTCATTGGCTGTAAAGTGCTTTGAGACATCCAGTGGTCGTGAAAGGCTCTATAGTAATGCAAGTCTTTCTTTCTCCCGGCCCACAAGAAGTCCTCGTCAAGGCAGTCGGTGCCTCACTGAATCTGCCAGGTTCCCTGAGGCCCAGGAACCCCAGCCGGCAACACTTCCACCCCAGGCTCCTAGCCCACAGAGCCTAGCGACAGGCCAAGCCCAGGCTTCCGGCCCACGGAGCGTAGCGACAGGCCAAGCCCAGGCTTCTGGCCCACGGAGCATAGCGACAGGCCAAGCCCAGGCTTCTGGCCCACGGAGCGTAGCGACAGGCCAACCCACCTCCTGGGAGCAGATTTGCCGCCTGCCCTTTGTTCTGCCTCAGTAAAAACCGTGCGTCAGTGGCTTGGAGTTGGCTTCCCTACACACTTCATTTGTTGCCCATTTAACCTCCCTCCCACCTGCACCCAATCCCACACACTCCCCCATGTTACAATCCTCCCCTTGAGCACAATCTCGGCTGACAGTCCAGGGCAATGCTGAGGGAGCGCTGCAGTGTGGGATGTGCCATGGTTCAGATGAGACGTCAAACCGAGGCCCTTGCACACAGGCTGTGTCAGTCCATGTGTGCTTATATATGTGTGTGTGTATGTGTGATCATTCGTAAAGTCCGATGGCTTTATACTGGCGTCTTCAGAACAGCTGAGCTTCCCTCCATTGGCCAAATAACCGATAGTATCATCGGCCTGTTATTGGTTGGTTCCTGTTTCCCTTCCCAATACAAATGGTTCTCCGTTCCTGACTCCTGCTGGTGTGCAGTTCCACAAGCCCTGGGCACTCGTCTCGATAAAGCCGAGACCACAAGCGTTGGCAGACTATTCCATTGTCGGGGGTAGTCCCGACTGGGACACTGAGAAGCCGACCCGAAGCAGAAGCCGCCCTTTTCGGAGACGGAAGGCAGGGGAGAACAAATGTACATAAGAAATAGGAGCAGGAGTCGGCCATTCGGCCCCTCGAGCCTGCTCCTCCATTCAATAAGATCATGGCTGATCCGATCATGGACTCAGTTCCACTTCCCCGCCCGCTCCCCATAACCCTTCACTCCCTTATCGCTCAAAAATCTGTCTATCTCCACCTGAAATATATTCAATGACCCAGCCTCCACAGCTCTCTGGGCCAGAGAATTCCTCCTCATTTCCGTTTTAAATGGGCGACCCCTTATTCTGAAACTATGCCCTAGTTCTAGATTCCCCCACGAGGGGGAAACATTCTCTCTGCATCTACGCTGTCGAGCCCCCTCAGAGTCTCAGGAGGGAGGAGGAGTAGCGGGGAGATCCCAATTTTGCGACTTGTTCTGTTGTGCTGCATGGAAGAAAGTCCCATCATGCCCCCTTATTTATATCGTCCAACTTACCGAGCTGTGCTTTCTCCGGAGGCGAGGGATCGCACACTCGCTTGTTGTTAGGCGCTGATATGGTCAGGGCTCACGGCAGTCTGTTTCTCCAGTTGGTGAGATGCATTGTTACATATTGAAATCAGTTGGCCAGCACAGGGCAATCAGGAAGGATTGCAATGGTAATTCTGTAGGAGAAGATTGTGCGTCTACTGCCTGAAGAAGTGATAATTCACTCAAGTGAGGAGTATAATATGTTATCCAGTACATTGTGAATAATGTTATAATCTCCAACACACACAGCCTTAATAATAACCTTCCCTCCGTGGGACGATGGGTAAGCGTTCAGTGATCCTGCTGCTCAGGAAATGTCTCGTATCAGTCTGGGCCTCACAGCGCTGCCATTAATCGCACTCCCTGGGCAAGGCAGAGAAACCGGCGGCCCTCTCAAACCAAGCTCGAATATTGGCCCGAGGGAGGGAGGGAGCAAGGGAAGGGAGGGAGTGAGGGAGGTAGCGAGTGAGGGAGGGAGTGAGGGAGGGAGGGAAGGGAGGGAGGGAGCGAGAGAGCGAGTGAGGGAGGGAGGAAGGGAGGGAGGAGGGAGGGAGGGAAGGAATGAATGAATAAAAGAAAGGAAGAAGGAAAAAAAGAAAAAGAAAACCTGTATTTCTACAGCGCCTTTCATGATCTCAGGATGACCCGAAGCACTTTTCAGCCAATGAAGTACTTGTGGAGTGTGGTCACTGTTGCATTGTGGGAAATGTCCATGGCAAGGTCCCGCTAACACTGTGATAAATGACCAGGTCGTCTGTTCTCTTTGGACACTGGCGTGCCCGACTAGATTAGGTGCTCAAACCCTTGTGTTGGGCTTGAACCCACAAGCCTGTGACCCAGGGCTGAGAGAGAGTGATACCCACTGAGCCAAGCTGACAAATTCTGGTTTGTTGTTAAAATCTTGCAATATCAGGGGCAACTCTTGAGAAGCCTGGACTGAGATGCACTGGTGAGCAGAGCAAGCGTAGAGGGAGTATTACTCGACAGATGGCCATGTTGTGTGTCAGCTTGGCTCAACAGGTATTACTCTTGCTTCTGAGTGCAGTGATGTCCTGCTATCGAGGCTGACATTCCCGTGCAGTAATAAACCAGATTGGCTTAACCCATCGGGTTCACTAATGTCCCTGTAGGGAAGGAAATCTGCCGCCCTTACCCGGTCTGGCCGATATGTGACTCCAGACCCACGGCGATGCGGTTGACTATTACCTGCCCTGAGACGGCCCGGCGAGACACTGCGTTGTAACAAACCGCTGCCACAAAGTCAGCGCTGTGGGAACATCTTCACCACACGGACTGCAGCGGTTCAAGAAGGCAGCTCACCACCACCTTCTCAAGGGGCAATTAGGGATGGGCAATAAATGCCGGCCTTGGCAGCAACGCCCACATCCTGTCAATGAATACATTTTTTAAAAGACCGATAGGAGAAGTGTTGTCTTTTACATGAGACATTAAACCAATGTAGACGTAAAGGTCTAAAGAAATGAAAAGTAGTGAAGATATGCTAAACCTGTATCGAACCTTGGTTAGCCCACACTTGGAGTACTGTGTACAATCCTGGTCACCATATTATAAAAAGGATAAAGAGGCACTGGAGAGGGGGCAGAGATGATTTACAAGGATGATACCAGAAATGCGAGGGTATACATATCAGGAAAGAACGGACAGGCTGGGTCTCTTTTCTCTTGAAGAGAGAGAATGTTTCCACTTGTGGGGAAGAGCATAACTAGAGGCCATCAATGTAAGATAGTCACCAAGAAATCCAATGGGGAATTCAGAAGAAACTTCTTTACCCAGAGCGGGGTGAGAATGTGGATCTCGCTGTCACAGGGAGGGGTTGAGGCGAATAGTATCGATGTATTTAAGGGGAGGCTGGACAAGTATATGGGGGAGAAGGGAATAGAGGGTTATGCTGATAGAGTTAGATGGGGAAAGACGGAGGAGGCTCGAGTGGAGCATGGACTGGTTGGGCCGAATGGCCTGTTTCTGTGTCGTATATCTGATGGAATCCTATGTATGTAGTCTCAAGGCATAAGTCACAGAAGTTGGTCTGGTATACGGACCAACATTCCCCTCCCCAACCAACCTCATCAAAAACAAACACGGTGTCTGGTTATTCATTCATTGGTTGTTTATGGGGTCTTGCTGTGCTCAGCATTTGTCATCGTAACAGCACTTTGAAAGTAATTGGTTAGTTGCGGAGTGCACTGGGACACCCTGAGGATGTGACCAGTGCTATATTAATGTTAGCTCTTTGCGTGCCTGACCTGGGAATGCCAGATGCTGACTAAAAATAGAAAAACTTGTATTTATATAGCACCTTTCACAACCACCTGATGTCTCAAAGCGCTTTACAGCCAATGAAGTACTTTTGAAGAGTAGTCGCGGCAGCCAATTTGCGCACAGAAAGCCCCCACAGACAGCAGTGTGATAATGACCAGGTAATCAATTTTTTTGTCATGTTGATTGAGGGATAAATATTGGATAACTCCCCTGCTCTCTTCGAAATGGTGCCCTAGGATTTGTACAACCGCTTGCGAAAGCAGACAGGGCCTTGGTTTAACGTCTCATCTGAAAGACGGCACCGCTGACAGTGCGGCACTCCCTCAGCACTGCACTGGGAGTGTCAGCCGAGATTTCATTATGCTCCAGTCCCTGGAGTGGGACTTGAACCTTCTGACTCAGAGGTGATACTGCTACCCACTGAGCCACGGCTGATAATAAAACTGCTTCCCATATCTCACAAAAACCATTCACTTTCAAAGGCGTGTTTTTTGTAAATATAATGAGAGGCAGTCAGCTTCACAGTTTTAAAAACAAATTAATGAAAATTGTGCCTTTCCAGTTGAGCAGAAACAGCTAAGTCAGAAGTCATATTTACTCTGGAGTAAAATCCCCAAGGACCAGGCTGACAGACACGGCAGAGAAAAACTTCTCTCAAACTATTATGTACATATATCTGAGACCTACAGGGCAGGGAGAGAGTCAGAATGATAGAGAGCATGTCTTAAAACATGGCAACTCACTTTGCACATAATCTGTGGACAGACAGGAGTCTCATCGAATAAAGCGTCGGGGGAATTTGGTGACACAGCAGAGTTAAGTCGTGTCTCTCTCTGCTGTGGGAATCCGATTGGGCACTCCCTCGCCACGCCTGTGCAGACAGAACAGACCGGCCTCAGTGGGCAATGTGCTCCATTGCTCCTGTGCTCACGGACCTACATTGGATTCTGGTCCGGCAACGCATCGATCTTAACATTCTCAATCGTGTCTTCAAATCCGTCCATGGCCTTCCACCCCTGCCAACCCACATCCCCCCCACCGCAAACCCACCCCATCTCAGTGTCAACCGTGGCTCAGTGGGCAGCATCCTCACCTTTGAGTCAGAAGGTTGTGGGTTCAAATCCCACTCCAGGGACTCAAACACAAAAATCCAGGCTGACACTCCCAGTGCAGTGCTGAGGGAGTGCCGCACTGTCGGAAGCACCATCTTTTGGATGAGATGTTAAACCGAGGCCCCATCTGCTCTCTCAGGTGGATGAAAAAGATCCCAAGGCACTATTTTGAAGAAGAGCAGGGAGCTATGCCCAGTGTCCTGACCAATATTTATCCTGCAAGCAACATCACTGAAAAATCGATGATCTGGTCATTATCACATTGCTGTGTGTGGGAGCTTGCTGTGTGCAAATTGGCTACTGCATTTCCCACAATACAACAGTGACTACACTCCAAAAGTACTTCATTGGCTGTGAAATGCTTTGAGACATCTGGTGGTCATGAAAGGTGCTATATAAATACAAGTCTTTCTCTGCAATCGCTTCCAGCCCGACAATGCTCTGAGATCTCTGCGCTCCTCTAATTTTGGTCTCTTGAGTATCCCCAATTTAATCGCTCCACCATTGGTGGCCGTGCCTTCAGCTGCCTGGGTTCACAGCTCTGGAATTCCCCATCTATCCTCTCCACCTCACCTCCTTTAAAACGCTCCATAAAACCTACCTCTCTGACCAAGCTTTTGGTCTCCTGCCCTAAAACCTCCTTCTGTAGCTCAGTGTCAACGTTTGTCTGACAACTGTCCTGTGAAGCACCTTGGGTCATTTTAGTGCGTTCAAGGCGCTATATTAATGCACATGGTTAACGAAGAAAGAAAGACTTGGAATTTATCGTGCTTTTCATGACCACCGGATGTCCCAAAGCGCTTTACTGCCAATGATGTGGTTTGGGAGTGTAGTCACTGTTGTAATGGATAGTGGATGCATTGGTTGTAATTTACCAAAATTCCCTGGATTCTGGGGAGGGCCCGGCAGATTGGAAAACTGCAAATGTAACACCCCTATTTAAAAAAGGAGGCAGACAAAAAGCAGGAAACTATCGACCAGTTAGCTTAACATCTGTGGTTGGGAAAATGTTGGAGTCCATTATTAAAGAAGCAATAGCAGGACATTTGGAAAAGTAAAATTCGGTCAGACAGAGTCAGCATGGATTTATGAAGGGGAAGTCATGTTTGACAAATTTGCTAGAATTCTTTGAGGATGTAATGAACAGGGTGGTTAACGGGGAACCAGTGGATGTGGTGTATTTAGACTTCCAGAAGGCGTTTGACAAGGTGTCACATAAAAGGTTACTGCACAAGATAAAAGTTCATGGGGTTGGGGGTAATAAATTAGCATGGTTAGAGGATTGGCTAACTAACCGAAAACAGAAAGTCGGGATAAATGGTTCATTCTCAGGTTGGCAATCAGTAACTAGTGGGGTGCCACAGGGATCAGTGCTGGGACCCCAACTATTTACAATCTATATTAACAACTTGGAAGAAGGGACTGAGTGTAACGTAGACAAGTTTGCTGATGATACAAAGATGGGAGGAAAAGCAATGTGTGAGGAGGACACAAAAAATCTGCAAAAGGACATAGACAGGCTAAGTGAGTGGGCAAAAATTTGGCAGATGGAATATAATGTTGGAAAGTGTGAGGTCATGCACTTTTGCAGGAAAAAAATCAAAGAGCAAGTTACTATTTAAATGGAGAAAGATTGCAAAGTGCCGCAGTACAGCGGGACCTGGGGGTACTTGTGCATGAAACACAAAAGGATAGTATGCAGGTACAGCAAGTGATCAGGAAGACCAATGGAATCTTGGCCTTTATTGCAAAGGGGATGGAGTATAAAAGCAGGGACGTCTTGCTACAGCTATACAGGGTATTGGTGAGGCCACACCTGGAATACTGCGTGCAGTTTTGGTTTCCATATTTACGAAAGGATATACTTGCTTTGGAGGCAGTTCAGAGAAGGCTCACTAGGTTGATTCCGGAGATGAGGGGGTTGACTTATGAGGAAAGGTCGAGTAGGTTGGGCCTCTACTCATTGGAATTCAGAAGAATGAGAGGTGATCTTATCGAAACGTATAAGATTATGAGGGGGCTTGACAAGGCGGATGCAGAGAGGATGTTTCCACTGATGGGGGAGACTAGAACTAGAGGGCATGATCTTAGAATAAGGGGCTGCCCATTTAAAACTGAGATGAGGAGAAATTTCTTCTCTCAGAGGGTTGTAAATCTGTGGAATTCTCTGCCCCAGAGAGCTGTGGAAACTGAGACATTGAATAAATTTAAACAGAGATAGACAGTTTCTTAACCAATAAGGGAATAAGGGGTTATGGGAGCGGGCGGGGAAGTGGAGCTGAGTCCATGATTGGATCAGCCATGATCGTATTAAATGGCGGAGCAGGCTCAAGGGGCCGTATGGTCTACTCCTGCTCCTATTTCTTATGTTCTTATGTAATGTCGGAAACATGCAGCCAATTTGCACACAGCAAGCTCCCACAAACAGCAATATGTGGGGTTATCCACTTTGGGGGCAAAAACACGAAGGCAGAATATTATCTGAATGGTGACAGATTAGGAAAAGGGGAGGTGCAACGGGACCTGGGTGTCATGGTTCATCAGTCATTGAAAGTGGGCATGCAGGTACAGCAAGCGGTGAAGAAGGCAAATGGTATGTTGGCCTTCATAGCAAGGGGATTTGAGTATAGGAGCAGGGAGGTCTTACTGCAGTTGTACAGGGCCTTGGTGAGGCTTCACCTGGAATATTGTGTTCAGTTTTGGTCTCCTAATCTGAGGAAGGACGTTCTTACTATTGAGGGAGTGCAGCGAAGGTTCACCAGGCTGATTCCCGGGATGGCTGGACTGTCATATGAGGAGAGACTGGATCAACTGGGCCTTTATACACTGGAGTTTAGAAGGATGAGAGGGGATCTCATAGAAACATATAAGATTCTGATGGGACTGGACAGGTTAGATGCGGGAAGAATGTTCCCGATGTTGGGGAAGTCCAGAACCAGGGAACATAGTCTTAGGATAAGGGGTAGGCCATTTAGGACTGAGATGAGGAGAAACTTCTTCACTCAGAGAGTTGTTAACCTGTGGAATTCCCTGCCGCAGAGAGTTGTTGATGCCAGTTCATTGGATATATTCAAGAAGTTAGATATGGCCCTTACAGCTAAAGGGATCAAGGGGTATGGAGAGAAAGCAAGAAAGGAGTATTGAGGGAATGATCAGCCATGATCTTATTGAATGGTGGGGCAGGCTCGAAGGGACTCCTGCACCTATTTTCTATGTTTCTATGTTTTTAATATGAGAATGACTAGATAATCTGTTTCAGTGATGTTGGTTGTGGGATAAATATTGGCCCCACCACCCCCGCTCTTCTTTGAAATAGTGCCAAGGGATCTTTTGCATCCACCTGGGAGAGCAGACTGTGTGTCTTTTTAATATCTCATCTGAAAGATGGCCTCCCCGACCGAACAGCAATGTGATAATGACCAGATAATCTCTTTGTGTTATGTTGATTGCTGACACCATTATAAGCAGCAACCTTCCCTCTCCGGAGGGAGTTACGCACACTCATTGAAACGCACTTGAGTTAAAGCTGGAAGTTGGGGCGTCGGGGCTGGTTTCCAGACACGCTGACATTCTCGGCGCTTCTAACACCCCTCCCCCACACATACCCAAGTGCTCTGTACTATTAAAACTCCCCACCTATGTAGCTCTGCGCAATAACCTGGAGCCAACAGCTCAGGCCCATGTCACTGCAGTGTGAGGTGAGGATAACCAGATGTCTCTCTCTATGAGCCACACGGCAGGCCTGGGAATCTGAGCCAGCACTTACACTGGCTTCAGATGCCCAAATAAGGCCACAGGCTGCCCTGCCTCCTAATATGGAACAGAATCTCCAATATCTCAGCAAGTGGGGATCATCTTTTCTCATTTCCTTTTATGGTCTTGATATTTTTTTGATTTTCTATTATTATCCTCTGTCTCTTTCTATATATATATATATATATATATAAAGCTGTATTCTGGATTTATATATTTACAGGGTAAAGATATTATATAAATCTAGAAAATAGCGTTTATCCTTTGCAAATACATCTATCTTGCCAAAACTTAAATAATGGCACTTTGTCACAAACCACTATTGAGTTTGATGGTAAGGTGCACAGTGACTAATAACTCTCGGCACTTCATACACTGTCAATTCTTGTTCCTTTCTCTCACCATGTTTGAGATTTCCTGCAAATTAGGCTCAATGATCAGAATTCACATTCTTTTGATATCAAAGCAACCTTCTATCCCTCTGTTACCGTTTGAAGGAGGATATAATTCTTTGGCAGCACCTCCCAAACCCGCGACCTCTACCACCTAGAAGGACAAGGGCAGCAGGTGCATGGGAACACCACCACCTCCACGTTCCCCTCCCAGTCACACACCATCCTGACTTGGAAATATATCGGCCATTCCTTCATCGTCGCTGGGTCACAATCCTGGAACTCCCTCCCTAACAGCACTGTGGGAGCACCTTCACCACACGGACTGCAGCGGTTCAAGAAGGCGGCTCACCACCACCTTCTCAAGGGGCAATTAGAGATGGGCAATAAATGCCGGCCTTGCCAGCGATGCCCACATCCCGAGAACAAATAAAAGAAAAGAATTGAGAACTTTGGCAAACAGTACCATTTCTGCAGGGATTAAGAACTCATCCTTCCAGATGCTGTGTTTGCACCTCCAACCCATCCAACCATGCCTATCGCCCTCGCCCTATCAGCCTAACCATAGTATTTACAACAACTACACCAACAGCGTCAGCCAGTGGCTCAGAAGGCAGCACACTTGACTCTGGGTCAGAAAGTTGTGGGTTCAAGTCCCGCTCCAGGGACTTGAACACAAAAAAAACAAAAATCTACATTAACGGGAGTGCCACACAGAGTTGGAGGTGCTGTCTTTCAAATGAGACATTAAACTGAGGCCCTGTCTGCTCTCTCAGATGGATGTAAAAGATCCCATGGCACTATATTGAAGGAGAGCAGGGGAGTTATTTCTGGGGCAATATTTATCCCACAATCAACATAACAAAAACAGATTATCTGGGTCATTATCATATTACTGTTTGTGGGAGCTTGCTGTGCGCAAATTGGCTGCCGCGTTTCCTACATTACAACAGTGACTACACTTAGAAAGTACATCATTGATTGTAAAGCACTTTGAAACGTCTGGTGGTCTTGAACGGCGCTATATAAATGCAAGTCTTTATTTTCTTTGTTTTATAATATAAACGTATTTCTTTCTTGAATGAGGCGGTTTGAAGGAGATTTTCCCCGGGATTTAAACTTAAGATGATATCCCTCTGTTACTGTTTTGAAGGAGGATATCTTTCCTTCGACAGTACCTCCCAAACCCTCGACAAATACGCAGCTTTCCCGGGCTTCAAAACCACCATTGAAAGGAAGGGGCAATTTGTGGGACATTAAAAGTCGAGCACATGGGAATAAAAAAGCGGGGTAGGGCAGTGGCAGGGGGGTTAATGTCGCAGGAGGACCTACCCGCGGAACAGGATATACTGCCAGAGGCTCGGCCTCCCTGACCTCCCGCAAGAGCAGCACTTCCAGAGGCTGAGCGTGTCACGCAGTGTGATAGAGCTCCCCTAGTGGACTACTGTGGTAATGCAACTACTGATGTCAGTAATAAAAGGATCATGTGCCAAGGTCACATGATGACGGATTTCTGTAGTGGAGCCATCTTGCAGAGTGTGTGCTGTGTTAATGACGCAGTCAGAACATATGGTAGTCAGGTGGCGGCAGTCACCCGCAGACTCCCAGAAAACGATGTGCGCCCCGCTAGACCTGGCGTCCACACAACGCTGCTCCCCTCACTTTACTGCAACTCTGAACTCCGCCAAACTGCACCCTTGCATTGGCCCTTTAACTGTTGCAACTGAGATCACGTCATGTGGGTCCCCATCACGCCCACTGCCACGCCCTCAACGCCAAGCCCGGGTGTACTGTTATAGAGAGGTGAAATACCGCAACCCTTTGCGCTGAAACTTCTTCCAGCTTTCACGCCTGGCATCACACCATCCCGCTACCATGCTCCTTGGAGTTATTATCGAGGCCACAGTATCAGGCCATTTGGCCCAACTGGTCCGTGCCAGTGTTTATGCTCGACACCAGCCTGCTCCCGTCTTTCCTCATCAAAATCTATCAGCACGGGTGAGGTGAGGGGTGAGAGGCCGACTAAAGGCCCAGCAGCAAGCTACTGCAGGGAGAAAGGGCAAAAAAGAATTAAAAAGAAATTGAAAGGTGACGTCACAGCCAAGGGGGTAAGTGATTGGCTGGGGATTGGTGAGTAGTTTTTTCTTACCTTTATCTTTTTCTTTTAATTATCAGTAAGCAACTTAGTCATAGTTGCTACATTAAATTAATTTAAGAGTTAAGTCATGGCAGGAGAGCCCAGTCACGTATCATGTTACTCCTGTGCTATGTGGGAAATCAGGGATAGTGTCCCTGACTGCGATGTGTGCAGGAAGTGTATCCAGCTGCAGCTCCTGTCAGACACATTGCGGCACTGGAGCTGCACATGGATTCACGCTGGAGCATCCGCGATGTTGAAGATGTCGTGAATAGCACGTTTCGTGAGTTGGTCACACCACAGGTAAAGGTTACATAAGAACATAAGGGCAGGAGAAAGAGTGGGAGAGCTATAGTGGTAGGGGATTCTATTCTAAGGGGAATATATGGGTGTTTCTGCGGCCACAACCGAGACTCCAGGTACAAGGGTCAAGGATGTCTCGGAGCGGCTGCAGGCATTCTGGAGCGGGAGGGTAAACAGCCAGTTGTCGTGGTACATATAGGTACCAACGATATAGGTAAAAAGTGGGATGAGGTCCTACAAGCTGAATTTAGGGAGCTAGGAGTTAAATTAAAAAGTAGGACCTCAAGGTAGTAATCTCAGGATTGCTACCAGTGCCACATGCTAGTCAGAGTAGGAATCGCAGGATAGCCCAGATGAATACGTGGCTTGAGGAGTGGTGCAAGAGGGAGGGATTCAAATTCCTGGGACATTGGAACCGGTTCTGGGGGAGGTGGGACCAGTACAAACCGGACGGTCTGCACCTGGGCAGGATCGGAACCAATGTCCTCGGGAGAGTGTTTACTCGTGCTGTTAGGGAGGGGTTAAACTATTATGGCAGGGGGATGGGAACCTATGCAAGGAGACAGAGGGAAGTAGAATGGGGGCAGAAGTGAAAGATAGAAAGAAGAAAAGTAAAAGTGGAGGGCAGAAAAACCCAAGGCAAAAAGCAAAATGGCCACATTGCAGCAAAATTCTAAAGGGGCAAAGTGTGTTAAAAAGACAAGCCTGAAGGCTCTGTGCCTCACTGCGAGGAGTATTCATAATAAGGTGGACGAATTAACTGCACAGACAGCTATTAACGAATATGATATAATTAGGATTATGGAGACATGGCTCCAGGGTAACCAAGGCTGGGAATTCAACATCCAGGGGTACTCAACATTCAGGAAGGATAGACAGAAAGGAAAAGGATGTGGGGTAGCATTGCTGGTTAAAGAGGAAATTAACGCAATAGTAAGGAAGGACATTCGTGTGGAATCTGTATGGGTAGAGCTGTGTAAGGGGTTTTCACAGGGTTGTTGTTGTGCCTTGGGTGTCTCTCTCTGGGCCTCTGCCCTCACAGCTTATGCCTGGCCTGTGAGGTACCCTGAGTGCTGCAAGAGCACCCCTGGAGAGACTGTGTCCACAGCTTATGAAGGGGGTTTTGAGACTCGAGCGTCCCCACAGCTTATGCCTAGCCTGTGAGGCACCTGTGAGTGTCAAACACTCCTAATCCCTTTCTTCCCGAGCCTGTGACACACAGTTGAGTGTTTTCGAGGCGTTCCTGGCTTCCCTTACACTGTTCTGACATAAGACTCACGATCAGGAGATGTAATACAACAGAACTGAGACGAGGCGATTCCAAGAGGAACTTTAAGTTTCCAATTTATTTGACAAGGTGTATCTCAACAAACAGCAATACACCAACAAAACAATCCCCCTAAATCCCACTAAACGGACACAACGAAAATTTTTACACAAGTTTAACAGCAGTGCAATGCCCAACCTCCCACCTTCCTGACCTAACTGAGTTGGGAGTTCTGGGGACCAGAGATTATACTCACCACAGCCTTTACAGTCTTTCCAGGTCAAAACGCAGTTTCGAGGTTCTCTTTTTGCTATCTTCAGGACCTTGAAGTTACTTTTTCGGTTGTGATTTTTCTGGAACCTTGGTTGTTGTTGCGTCTTGTTGTTGCTGTGGATCTATCTGAGTCCAGCTCTCAGGGGAAGACCCTTGTGGAAAAAGAAAAGGTTCAGTCTCCAGTAGTGAAAGGAGGCTGAACTGATGCCGTCTCGGGATGGTGGTTTGTTTCTTTTGTCTTCGGTGTCTTCGGACACTGGTCTTCCTTCTGTGTCGAAAGGCTGACTGCTTGCTGGAACATGAGAATGGAACTACTTCGGGGCAGAAACCCCTTCTTATATGCAGTTATCCAGCCAGACTTTCGTGCTGAAATAAATCCTTCCCATTGGTGGGCTTGTGATTTTTGAAAAATGCAGCAGTGTTGGATTTCGCGGGGGGTTTTCCACTGGCCATCCCTGATGTTAACCTAATCAAGGGTTGAGTAGGTGTTAATTGGGTTGGCAGGCTATGGGCCTCCTGTAGCCATTGTGTAGGCCCTTGGTTTGTTTTGGGTTCCCTAGTTTTCTTAAGGCCTGCATAATATCCCTCTATAGTGTAAATGTGGGGGAGACAATAGCCCGGTATCGGTGATGAGTCAGTCCCGGGTTTTCGAGCAAGGGCGCTCCCATTGGCTTGGAGTCCCTTGCTTCGGGCTGACTCTGTCCCACCACTGGCTCTCCGGGGTCCTCCCCCGCCCAATCACTGCCCTGCCAAGGCCAAACCGTCTCGGTTTCAATCCACATCTGGTTCTGGGTTCCCTGTTCCTTCCAGGACACTGGCCTGCTGCAGCACAGACAGATCCCACAGCTCTTTTCCTTCTGGGTAAAATGAATGGTCTTCATCCTCCCCTACAGCTGTGGAATACCAGAGGGCAGAAATCGCTAGTGGGATTCGTGTACAGACCACCAAACAGTAGTAGTGAAGTTCGGGACAGCATCAAACAAGAAATAAGTGATGCATGCAATAAAGGTACAGCAGTTATCATGGGCGACTTTAATCTATATATAGATTGGGCTAACCAAACTGGTAGCAATACAATGGAGGAGAATTTCCTGGGGTGTATTAGGGGTGGTTTTCGAGACCAATATGTCAAGGAAGCAACTAGAGGGCTGGCCATCCTAGAAACATAGAAACATAGAAAATAGGTGCAGGAGTAGGCCATTCGGCCCTTCTAGCCTGCACCGCCATTCAATGAGTTCATGGCTGAACATTCAACTTCAGTACCCCATTCCTGCTTTCTCGCCATACCCCTTGATCCCCCTAGCAGTAAGGACCTCATCTAACTCCTTTTTGAATATATTTAGTGAATTGGCCTCAACAACTTTCTGTGGTAGAGAATTCCACAGGTTCACCACTCTCTGGGTGAAGAAGTTCCTCCGCATCTCGGTCCTAAATGGCTTACCCCTTATCCTTAGACTGTGACCCCTGGTTCTGGACTTCCCCAACATTGGGAACATTCTTCCTGCATCTAACCTGTCTAACCCCGTCAGAATTTTATATGTTTCTATGAGGTCCCCTCTCATTCTTCTGAACTCCAGTGAATACAAGCCCAGTTGATCCAGTCTTTCTTGATAGGTCAGTCCCGCCATCCCGGGAATCAGTCTGGTGAACCTTCGCTGCACTCCCTCAATAGCAAGAATGTCCTTCCTCAGGTTAGGAGACCAAAACTGTACACAATACTCCAGGTGTGGCCTCACCAATGCCCTGTACAACTGTAGCAACACCTCCCTGCCCCTGTACTCAAATCCCCTTGCTATGAAGGCCAACATGCCATTTGCTTTCTTAACCGCCTGCTGCACCTGCATGCCAACCTTCAATGACTGATGTACCATGACACCCAGGTCTCTTTGCACCTCCCCTTTTCCTAATCTGTCACCATTCAGATAATAGTCTGTCTCTCTGTTTTTACCACCAAAGTGGATAACCTCACATTTATCCACATTATACTTCATCTGCCATGCATTTGCCCACTCACCTAACCTATCCAAGTCGCTCTGCAGCCTCACAGCATCCTCCTCGCAGCTTACACTGCCACCCAACTTAGTGTCATCCGCAAATTTGGAGATACTACATTTAATCCCCTCATCTAAATCATTAATGTACAGTGTAAACAGCTGGGGCCCCAGCACAGAACCTTGCGGTACCCCACTAGTCACTGCCTGCCATTCTGAAAAGTACCCATTTACTCCTACTCTTTGCTTCCTGTCTGACAACCAGTTCTCAATCCATGTCAGTACACTACCCCCAATCCCATGTGCTCTAACTTTGCACATCAATCTCTTGTGTGGGACCTTGTCGAACGCCTTCTGAAAGTCCAAATATACCACATCAACTGGTTCTCCCTTATCCACTCTACTGGAAACATCCTCAAAAAATTCCAGAAGATTTGTCAAGCATGATTTCCCTTTCACAAATCCATGCTGACTTGGACCTATCATGTCACCTCTTTCCAAATGCACTGCTATGACATCCTTGATAATTGATTCCATCATTTTACCCACTACCGATGTCAGGCTGACCGGTCTATAATTCCCTGTTTTCTCTCTCCCTCCTTTTTTAAAAAGTGGGGTTACATTGGCTACCCTCCACTCCATAGGAACTGATCCAGAGTCAATGGAATGTTGGAAAATGACTGTCAACGCATCCACTATTTCCAAGGCCACCTCCTTAAGTACTCTGGGATGCAGTCCATCAGGCCCTGGGGATTTATCGGCCTTCAATCCCATCAATTTCCCCAACACAATTTCCCGGCTAATAAGGATTTCCCTCAGTTCCTCCTCCTTACTAGACCCCCCGACCCCTTTTATAACCGGAAGGTTGTTCGTGTCCTCCTTCGTGAATACCGAACCAAAGTACTTGTTCAATTGGTCCGCCATTTCTTTGTTCCCCGTTATGACTTCCCCTGATTCTGACTGCAGGGGACCTACATTTGTCTTTACTAACCTTTTTCTCTTTACATATCTATAGAAACTTTTGCAATCCGTCTTAATGTTCCCTGCAAGCTTCTTCTCGTACTCCATTTTCCCTGCCCTAATCAAACCCTTTGTCCTCCTCTGCTGAGTTCTAAATTTCTCCCAGTCCCCAGGTTCGCTGCTATTTCTGGCCAATTTGTATGCCACTTCCTTGGCTTTAATACTATCACTGATTTCCCTTGATAGCCACGGTTGAGCCACCTTCCCTTTTTTATTTCTATGCCAGACAGGAATGTACAATTGTTGTAGTTCATCCATGCGGTCTCTAAATGTCTGCCATTGCCCATCCACAGTCAACCCCTTAAGTATCATTCGCCAATCCATCTCAGCCAATTCACGCCTCATACCTTCAAAGTTAGCCTTCTTTAAGTTCTGGACCATGGTCTCTGAATTAACTGTTTCATTCTCCATCCTAATGCAGAATTCCACCATATTATGGTCACTCTTCCCCAAGGGGCCTCGCACAACGAGATTGCTAATTAATCCTTTCTCATTACATAACACCCAGTCTAAGATGGCCTCCCCCCTAGTTGGTTCCTCGACATATTGGTCTAAAAAACCATCCCTTATGCACTCCAGAAAATCCTCCTCCACCGTATTGCTTCCAGTTTGGTTAGCCCAATCTATGTGCATATTAAAGTCACCCATTATAACTGCTGCACCTTTATTGCACGCACCCCTAATTTCCTGTTTGATGCCCTCCCCAACATCACTACTACTGTTTGGAGGTCTGTACACTGGGTGATGTGTAATGAGAAAGGACTAATTAGCAATCTTGTTGTGTGAGGCCCCTTGGGGAAGAGTGACCATAATATGGTAGAATTCTTTATTAAGATGGAGAGTGACACAGTTAATTCAGAGACTAGGGTCCTGAACTTAAGGAAAGATAACTTCGATGGTATGAGACGTGAATTGGCTAGAATAGACTGGCAAATTATACTTAAAGGGTTGACGGTGGATAGGCAATGGCAAACATTTAAAGATCACATGGATGAACTTCAACAATTGTACATCCCTGTTTGGAGTAAAAATAAAACAGGGAAGGTTGCTCAACTGTGGCTAACAAGGGAAATTAAGGATAGTGTTAAGTCCAAGGAAGAGGCATATAAATTGGCCAGAAAAAGCAGCAAACCTGAGGACTGGGAGAAATTTAGAATTCAGCAGAGGAGGACAAAGGGCTTAATTAGGAGGGGGAAAATAGAGTATGAGAGAAAGCTTACTGGGAATATAAAAACTGACTGCAAAAGCTTCTATAAATATGTGAAGAGAATAACATTAGTGAAGACAAACATAGGTCCCTTGCAGTCAGAATCAGGTGAATTTATAATGGGAAACAAAGAAATGGCAGGCCAATCGAACAAATACTTTGGTTCTGTCTTCACGAAGGAAGACACAAATAACCTTCCGGAAATACTAGGGAACCGAGGGTCTAGCGAGAAGGAGGAACTGAAGGATATCCTTATTCGTCGGGAAATTGTGTTAGGGAAATTGATGGGATTAAAGGCCGATAAATCCCCAGGGCCTGATAGTCTGCATCCCAGAGTACTTAAGGAAGTGGCCCTAGAAATAGTGGATGCATTGGTGATCATTTTACAACAGTCTATCGACTCTGGATCAGTTCCTATGGACTGGAGGGTAGCTAATGTAACACCACTTTTTAAAAAAGGAGGGAGAGAGAAAACGGGAAATTATAGAATGGTTAGCCTGACATCAGTCGTGGGGAAAATGTTGGAATCAATTATTAAAACATTTGGAAAACAGTGACAGGATCGGTCCAAGTCAGCATGGATTTATGAAAGGGAAATCTTGCTTGAAAAATCTTCTAGAATTTTTTGAGGATGTAACTAGTAGAGTGGACAAGGGAGAACCAGTGGATGTGGTGTATTTGGACTTTCAAAAGGCTTTTGACAAGTTCCCACACAAGAGATTAGTGTGCAAAATTAAAGCACATGGTATTGGGGGTAATGTATTGACGTGGATAGAGAACTGGTTGGCAGACAGGAAGCAGAGAATCGGGATAAATGGGTCCTTTTCAGAATGACAGGCAGTGACTTGTGGGGTGCCGCAGGGTTCAGTGCTGGGACCCCAGCTATTTACAATATATAGCAATGATTTAGATGAAGGAATTGAGTGTAATATCTCCAAGTTTGCAGATGACACTAAGCTGGATGATGATGTGAGCTGTGAGGAGGATGCTAAGAGGCTGCAGGGTAACTTGGACAGGTTAGGTGAGTGGGCAAATGCATGGCAGATGCAGTATAATGTTGATAAATGTGAGGTTATCCACTTTGGTCGCAAAAACAGGAAGGCAGAATATTAACTGAATGGTGGCAGATTAGGAAAAGAGGAGGTGCAACGAGACCTGGGTGTCATGATACATCAGTCATTGAAAGTTGGCATGCAGGTACAGCAGGCAGTGAAGAAGGCAAATGGCATGCTGGCCTTTATAGCTCGGGGATTTGAGTATAGGAGCAGGGAGGTCTTACTGCAGTTGCACAGAGCCTTGGTGAGGCCTCACCTGAAATATTGTGTTCAGTTTTGGTCTCCTAATCTGAGGAAGGACGTTCTTGCTATTGAGGGAGTGCAGCGAAGGTTCACCAGACTGATTCCCGTGATGGCAGGACTGACATATGAGGAGAGATTGGATCGACTAGGCCTGTATTCACTGGAGTTTAGAAGAATGAGAGAGAGGGGATCTCATAGAAACATATAAAATTCTGACAGGTTAGAGGCAGCAAGAATGTTCTAGATGTTGGGGAAGTCCAGAACCAGGGGACACAATCTAAGGATATGGGGTAAGCCATTTAGGACCGAGATGAGGAGAAAATTCTTCACTCAGAGAGTTGTTAACCTGTGGAATTCTCTACAGCAGAAAGTTGTTGAGGCCAGTTCGTTAGATATATTCAAGAGGAAGTTATATATGGCCCTTACGGCTAAAGGGATCAAGGGGTATAGAGAGAAAGCAGGAAAGGGATACTGAAGTTGCATGATCAGCCATGATCTTATTGAAAGGTGATGCAGGCTCGAAGGGCCGAATGGCCTACTCCTGCAACTATTTTCTATGTTTCTATGTAACCCTCTATTCCCTTCTCCCCCATATGCTTGTCTAGCCTCCCCTTAAATGCTTCCCTGTGGCAGTGAGTTCCACATTCTCACCGCTCTCTGGGTAAAGAAGTTTCACCTGAATTCCCCATTGGATTTATTCGTAACTAACTTAAAATTACAGACCCTAGTTTTGGACTGGCCCGCCTGCGCCTCCCCTGTCAGACCCCTTCATCATTGTAAAGATCGCCATCAGGTCACCCCTCGGCCTTCTCACTGCCAGAGAACAGAGCCCTGCCCATTCAGTCTTTCCTGGTCGTTGTAAGCTCTCACTTCTGGCCTCATGCTTGTAAATCTTTGTTGCAGCTTCTCAAGTGCCTCGATATTCTCTGTATAACATGGAGACCAGAGCTGTGCACAATACTCCGTGTTACTCACACTTTGAACCCTGCACGTTCTGACTCAAGGGCGAGAACGCTCCCTCTGATAAAGTCATTATTATTGTATTGGACAACATTCAAAGGGAAGGTCTGACCTAATTGGGCAGGTGGGGATTGTGGATGGATTTTATGGTTGAATGTAATTTCATAGTTTGTTAAAGTTGATTTTCGGGATGTGGGCGTCACTGCCAAGGCCTGTATTTATTGTCCATCCCAGGTTGCCCTTGAGAAGGTGGGGTTTGACAAGGTGGTTGCAGAGAGGATGTTTCCACTGATGGGGGAGACTAGAACTAGGGGGCATAATCTTAGAATAAGAGGCCGCCCATTTAAAATTGAGATGAGGAGAAATTTCTTCTCTCAGAGGGTTGTAAATCTGTGGAATTCTCTGCCTCAGAGAGCTGTGGAGGCTGGGACATTGAATAAATTTAAGACAGAAATAGACAGTTTCTTAACCGATAAGGGGATAAGAGGTTATGGGGAGTGGGTGGGGAAGTGGAGCTGAGTTCATGATCCTCATGCATCATCATCATCATCATAGGCGGTCCCTCGAACAAGGATGACTTGCTTCCACGAGTTCACAGATGTATCAATGAAGGACCTGATGTTCCAGTCCTGAACTCCAGTTGAGGGGGTGGAAGATGTCTGTGGGTGGATTTTTTTCATGTTTGGTGACCGTTGCACACCAGCCACCACATGGGCTTGACAGGACTAGGTCTTGGTTCAGCCCAGCCCCAGCCTCAGCCCACCTGAGTCCATGATCAGATCAGCCATAATCGTATTAAATGGCGGAGCAGGCTCGAGGGGCCATATGGCCTACTCCTGCTCCTATTTCTTATGTTCTTATGTGGTGAATTTGTGAGATTCTCACTGGACCGTTTCAGAGGGCAATTAAGAGACAACTGCGTTGATGTGGAACTGGAGTCACATGTAGGCCTAGACCGTATGACCCGATAGGACATTAGGTTCAGCTTGGCTCAGCTGGTAGTAGTCTGACCTCTGGGTCTGGGGAGACTCTAATAGATTCCTATCGAGCTGTTTTCTATGCTGTTTAACACAATTGTCAGCCTGGCTATTTGTAACTGCTTCAGGACTGTGTGAAATAACAGAGAAAGACTGATTCCTGGGATGGGGGGATTGTCCTATGAGGAGAGATTGAGTAGACTGGGCCTTTATTCTCTGGAGTTTAGAAGAATGAGAGGTGATCTCATTGAAACATATTAAATTCTTACAGGGATTGATAGGGTAGATACTGGGAGGGTGTTTCCCCCGGGCTGGGGAGTCTAGAACCAGGGGTCACAGTCTCAGGATAAGTGGTCGGCCATTTAGGACTGAGATGAGGAGGAATTTCTTCGCTCAGAAGGTGGTGAATCTTTGGAATTCTCTGCCCCAGAGGGCTGTGGGGGCTCATTCTGTGAGTATATTCAAGACAGAGATCGATAGATTTTTGGATTTTACAGGAATCGAGGGATTTGGGGATCGGGCGGGAAAGTGGAAGTTGAGGTCGAAGATCAGCCATGATCTCACTGAATGGCGGAGCAGGCTCGAGGGGCCGAATGGCCGACTCCTGCTCCTAATTCTGATGTCCTTATGTAAAGCAGTTCAGCAGGAGCCTGGTAGCCTGTGCACTGCCAGGGGGAGCTGAAACCCTTTGATCCAAGAGGGGGAGGACAGGAAAAGTCTCAGAAATTTGCAAAATCACTGCTGGTGAAAGATGCTGACTTAAATGACAGCACGCTTGTTTGACCCCCTTGCCCCCTTTTCTGCATCATGTGTGGGTACAGCTACAATGTGCATTGAGTTTACTTCTATAGAATTTACACAGAATGTAGAGCACAGCAACAGGCCATCCAGCCCAACAGGTCTGTGCCGATGTTAATGCTCCATGTGTATTTGTTCATGGATTGACAAGGCCGGCATTTATTGCCCATCCCTAATTGCCCCTTGAGAAGGTGGTGGTGAGCCGCCTTCTTGAACCGCTGCAGTCCGTGTGGTGAAGGTGTTCCCACAGCGCTGACTTTGTCGCAGCGGTTTGGTACAACGCAGTGTCTCGCCGGGCCGTCTCAGGGCAGGTAATAGTCAACCCCATCGCTGTGGGTCTGGAGTCACATATCGGCCAGACCGGGTAAGGGCGGCAGATTTCCTTCCCTAAAGGGACATCAGTGAACCCGATGGGTTTTTACACCAATCCGATAGTTTCATGGTCACCGTTACTGACACTAGGATTTTTATTCCAGGTTTATTTAATTAAATTTAAAACTCCAGCTGCCCCCAGGTGGAAGTTGAACTCACATCTGCCAGATTATTAGTCCAGGGGCTCGACGTTCCACTGATGATTGCTGAGCTGTTGCCCATCTATCGCCCAAATAGGCAGGCTATCGCCCACTTTACTTAAAAAATGGAAAGTTGGGCCAGAATATCGGCCAAAAATCGCCAGCCCAACTTTCGGCACACAAGAATTTCACATCGCCGAGGTGATCGCTGGAGAAAAGCTGCTCTCGACTGGCACTGTTCAGCAGGGCTCGGCACTGCAGACATCATTTTGAAAGTCGGAGCAAGTGAGAGGCTGCTTAAAGAAGGGGCTTATCAGGAGAAATAATTTGTGAGTTATTTAATGGTCTTACTGACTGATCTGCTCACATTTATATTTATTGAGGACCACAAAGGGCATTTATAGCAGCAGTGATGGGGTCTGTAACTTCTCTACCATTATTTGTAACATGCTCACATGCTGGAGTTTGAAGTTGGGTTTAGAAACATAGAAACATAGAAATTTACGGCGCAGAAGGAGGCCATTCTGGGCCATCGTGTCCGTGCCGGCCGACAAAGAGCCACACGGCCCTCGGTCAGCAGCCCTGAAGGTTACTGATAAACCCATGAACAATGACGGAAAGGCAAAGAGCACCCAGCCCAACCAGTCTGCCCCACACAACTGCGACACTCCTTATACTGAAACATTCTACACTCCACCCCAACCGGAGCCATGTGATCTCCTGGTCAGAGTAGGAATCGCAGGATAGCTCAGATGAATACGTGGCTTGAGCAATGGTGCAGCAGGGAGGGATTCAAATTCCTGGGGCATTGGAACCGGTTCTGGGGGAGGTGGGACCAGTACAATCCGGACGGTCTGCACCTGGGCAGAATCGGAACCAATGTCCTCGGGGGAGTGTTTGCTAGTGCTGTTGGGGAGGAGTTAAACTAATATGGCAGGGGGATGGGAACCAATGCAGGGAGATAGAGGGAAACAAAAAGGAGGCAAAAACAAAAGACAGAAAGGAGATGAGGAAAAGTGGAGGGCAGAGAAACCCAAGGCAAAGAACAAAAAGGGCCATTGTACAGCAAAATTCTAAAAGGACAGAGGGTGTTAAAAAAACAAGCCTAAAGGCTTTGTGTCTTAATGCAAGGAGTATCCGCAATAAGGTGGATGAATTAACTGTGCAAATAGATGTTAACAAATATGATGTGATTGGGATTACGGAGACGTGGCTCCAGGATGAGCAGGGCTGGGAACTCAACATCCAGGGGTATTCAACATTCAGGAAGGATAGAATAAAAGGAAAAGGAGGTGGGGTAGCATTGCTGGTTAAGGAGGAGATTAAGGCAATAGTTAGGAAGGACATTAGCTTGGATGATGTGGAATCTATATGGGTAGAGCTGCAGAACACCAAAGGGCAAAAAACGTTAGTGGGAGTTGTGTACAGACCTCCAAACAATAGTAGTGATGTTGGGGAGGGCATCAAACAGGAAATTAGGGGTGCGTGCAATAAAGGTGCAGCAGTTATAATGGGTGACTTTAATATGCACATAGATTGGGCTAACCAAACTGGAAGCAATACGGTGGAGGAGGATTTTCTGGAGTGCATAAGGGATGGTTTTTTAGACCAATATGTCGAGGAACCAACTAGGGGGGAGGCCATCTTAGACTGGGTGCTATGTAATGAGAAAGGATTAATTAGCAATCTCGTTGTGCGAGGCCCCTTGGGGAAGAGTGACCATAATATGGTGGAATTCTGCATTAGGATGGAGAATGAAACAGTTAATTCAGAGACCATGGTCCAGAACTTAAAGAAGGCTAACTTTGAAGGTATGAGGCGTGAATTGGCTGAGATGGATTGGCGAATGATACTTAAGGGGTTGACTGTGGATGGGCAATGGCAGACATTTAGAGACCGCATGGATGAACTACAACAATTGTACATTCCTGTCTGGCATAGAAATAAAAAAGGGAAGGTGGCTCAACCGTGGCTATCAAGGGAAATCAGGGATAGTATTAAAGCCAAGGAAGTGGCATACAAATTGGCCAGAAATAGCAGCGAACCTGGGGACTGGGAGAAATTTAGAACTCAGCAGAGGAGGACAAAGGGTTTGATTAGGGCAGGGAAAATGGAGTATGAGAAGAAGCTTGCAGGGAACATTAAGACGGATTGCAAAAGTTTCTATAGATATGTAAAGAGAAAAAGGTTAGTAAAGACAAATGTAGGTCCCCTGCAGTCAGAATCAGGGGAAGTCATAACGGGAAACAAAGAAATGGCGGACCAATTGAACAAGTACTTTGGTTCGGTATTCACGAAGGAGGACACGAACAACCTTCCGGTTATAAAAGGGGTCGGGGGGTCTAGTAAGGAGGAGGAACTGAGGGAAATCCTTATTAGCCGGGAAATTGTGTTGGGGAAATTGATGGGATTGAAGGCCGATAAATCCCCAGGGCCTGATGGACTGCATCCCAGAGTACTTAAGGAGGTGGCCTTGGAAATAGTGGATGCGTTGACAGTCATTTTCCAACATTCCATTGACTCTGGATCAGTTCCTATGGAGTGGAGGGTAGCCAATGTAACCCCACTTTTTAAAAAAGGAGGGAGAGAGAAAACAGGGAATTATAGACCGGTCAGCCTGACATCGGTAGTGGGTAAAATGATGGAATCAATTATTAAGGATGTCATAGCAGTGCATTTGGAAAGAGGTGACATGATAGGTCCAAGTCAGCATGGATTTGTGAAAGGGAAATCATGCTTGACAAATCTTCTGGAATTTTTTGAGGATGTTTCCAGTAGAGTGGATAAGGGAGAACCAGTTGATGTGGTATATTTGGACTTTCAGAAGGCGTTCGACAAGGTCCCACACAAGAGATTGATGTGCAAAGTTAGAGCACATGGGATTGGGGGTAGTGTACTGACATGGATTGAGAACTGGTTGTCAGACAGGAAGCAAAGAGTAGGAGTAAATGGGGACTTTTCAGAATGGCAGGCAGTGACTAGTGGGGTACCGCAAGGTTCTGTGCTGGGGTCCCAGCTGTTTACACTGTACATTAATGATTTAGATGAGGGGATTAAATGTAGTATCTCCAAATTTGCGGATGACACTAAGTTGGGTGGCAGTGTGAGCTGCGAGGAGGATGCTGTGAGGCTGCAGAGCGACTTGGATAGGTTAGGTGAGTGGGCAAATGCATGGCAGATGAAGTATAATGTGGATAAATGTGAGGTTATCCACTTTGGTGGTAAAAACAGAGAGACAGACTATTATCTGAATGGTGACAGATTAGGAAAAGGGGAGGTGCAAAGAGACCTGGGTGTCATGGTACATCAGTCATTGAAGGTTGGCATGCAGGTGCAGCAGGCGGTTAAGAAAGCAAATGGCATGTTGGCCTTCATAGCAAGGGGATTTGAGTACAGGGGCAGGGAGGTGTTGCTACAGTTGTACAGGGCATTGGTGAGGCCACACCTGGAGTATTGTGTACAGTTTTGGTCTCCTAACCTGAGGAAGGACATTCTTGCTATTGAGGGAGTGCAGCGAAGGTTCACCAGACTGATTCCCGGGATGGCGGGACTGACCTATCAAGAAAGACTGGATCAAATGGGCTTGTATTCACTGGAGTTCAGAAGAATGAGAGGGGACCTCATAGAAACATATAAAATTCTGACGGGGTTAGACAGGTTAGATGCAGGAAGAATGTTCCCAATGTTGGGGAAGTCCAGGACCAGGGGTCACAGTCTAAGGATAAGGGGTAAGCCATTTAGGACCGAGATGCGGAGGAACTTCTTCACCCAGAGAGTGGTGAACCTGTGGAATTCTCTACCACAGAAAGTTGTTGAGGCCAATTCACTAAATATATTCAAAAAGGAGTTAGATGAGGTCCTTACTGCTAGGGGGATCAAGGGGTATGGCGAGAAAGCAGGAATGGGGTACTGAAGTTGAATGTTCAGCCATGAACTCATTGAATGGCGGTGCAGGCTAGAAGGGCCGAATGGCCTACTCCTGCACCTATTTTCTATGAGAGGCAAAAACCAGATAAAAACCCAGGCCAATTGGGGGACTGGACCCATCCAGTCGATCTAAACTAGTCCAGATCACACCCTGGCCGTATTCTATTCCCGACAGTACTTACCATCATATCTACTCCATCCAACAAAAGGTCATCCAGTCTAATCCCAATTACCAGCTCTAGGTCTGTAACCCTGCAGGTTACTGCACTTTAAGTGCCCATCCAACCATCTCTTAAAAGTGGTGAGGGTTTCTGCATCCACCACTCTTCCAGGCAGCGAGTTCCAGATCCCCACAACCCTCTGCGTAAAGAAGCCCCCCCTCAAATCCCCTCTAAACCTTCCACCAACCACCTTAAAACTATGCCCCCTTGTAATAGCCCCCTCCACCAATGGAAATAGACCCTTCCTATCCATGATGTCCAGGCCCCTCAATACATTGTGCACCTCAATGAGGTCTCCTCTCAACCTCCTCTGTTCCAATGAGAACAAACCCAGCCGATCTAATCTGTTCTCATAACTAAGATTCTCCATTCCAGGCAGCCTCTTAGTAAATCTCCTCTGCATCCTCTCTAGTGCAATCATGTCCTTCCTATAATATGGCGACCAGAACTGCACGCAGTACTCCAGCTGTGGCCTAACCAAAGTATTATACAATTTAAGCATAACCTCCCTGTTATGTCTTTAATACGCTTATGAATGATTCCATGAAGTCAAGGTCTAGTATTATACTTGAGCTGTTGTGACCTTTGTCCCATTTATTGTAACTCCAGAGTGAGGCACAAGCATGGTGGGCAGCCTTTTATACTGGGCCCTGCACACCTGTACAGGTGACCCTCAGGTCTGCCACCGCAGTTCCCTCATTGGGAGAGGGATGGAGTACAAAAGCAGGGAGGTCCTTCTGCAACTGTACAGGGTATTGGTGAGGCCGCACCTGGAGTACTGCGTGCAGTTTTGGTCACCCTCCTTAAGGAAGGATATACTAGCTTTGGAGGGGGTACAGAGACGATTCACTAGGCTGATTCCGGAGATGAGGGGGTTACCTTATGATGATAGGTTGAGTAAACTGGATCTTTACTCGTTGGAGTTCAGAAGGATGAGGGGTGATCTTATGGAAACATTTAAAATAATGAAAGGGATAGACAAGATAGAAGCAGAGAGGTTGTTTCCACTGGTCGGGGAGACTAGAACTCGGGGGCACAGCCTCAAAATATGGGGGAGCCAATTTAAAACTGAGTTAAGAAGGAATTTCTTCTCCCAGAGGGTTGTGAATCTGTGGAATTCTCTGCCCAAGGAAGCAGTTGAGGCTAGCTCATTGAATGTATTCAAGTCACAGATAGATAGATTTTTAACCAATAAGGGAATTAAGGGTTACGGGGAGCGGGCGGGTAAGTGGAGCTGAGTCCACGGCCAGATCAGCCATGATCTTGTTGAATGGCGGAGCAGGCTCGAGGGGCTAGATGGCCTACTCCTGTTCCTAATTCTTATGTTCTTATGTTCTTATGGTGGCACACCTTATGTGACTATACAGTTAGTGTACATGGTCTACATACATGACACTTCCTGCTCTTATATTCTATGCCCCGGCCAAAAAAGGCAAGCATTCCGTATGCCTTCTTAACCACCTTATCCACCTGTCCTGCTACTTTCAGGGATCTGTGGAGAAGCACTCCCAGGTCCCTTTGTTCATCTACACTATTAAGTGGCCTACCGCTTAATGTGTGTACTCTTTCCTTATTCGCCCTCCCAAAGTGCATCACCTCACACTTCTCTGAGTTAAATGGGTTTAGTGAAGAGCCCAATCAAAGAGGTGGCAAACTGACATGGAGGAGGAGACCTTACATCCGATGAACTTACAGGGAAAAGCAATCATACCTGGACTTGTCTGATAAAACGTGTCTTAGGAGGTTGCGCTTCTGAAAGGAGGTCATCAGTGAGATATGCCAGCTCATTAAGGGAGATCTGCAGCCTACCAGCACCATCAGGACCTCACTGCCTGTTGAGGTCAAGGTTACTGTGGCACTTTCCTTCTATGCATCGGGCTCCTTTCAGGCCTCAGCTGGCGACATTTGGGGTATCTCTCAGCACGCTACACATTGCTGCATTCGACAGGTCACTGAAGCCCTTCTCGCATGCAGAATGGACTTTATAAACTTCCCTATGACCAGGGAGGCACAGAGTGAGAGGGCTTTGGATTTCTCGCAAATATTAAACTTCCCCAAGGTGCGGGGAGCAATAGATTGTACGCACATCACCCTGCGAGCACCTTTACAGGATGCGGAGGTGTTTCGGAACCGAAAGGGATTCTACTCCCTGAATGTGCAGCTCGTTGTCGACCACACCATCATGACAATAAATGCAAATTTTCCAGGCAGCATCTATGATACGCACATCTTGCGTGAGAGCACTGTCTCTGACTGTTTAACAGTCAGCCACAAGGCCACGGTTGGATGCTGGGAGATCAAGGATGTGGGGCTAGATTTTCCACTTTTTTTGCGTGCTTAACGACCACTTAACGTCCATTTTACCGCTGAAATGAAGTATAACGCCCATATATCGCCCACTTAGCCACAAAATGGAAACTGATGGCCATTTTTCGGACACTTATCGCTAAACGTTACTTTCCCCATGTGCATAACGCCAGGAAATAAAATATCACCCGCCCACTTTTTTTGGGCGGAATCATCAGAATGGGCGAAATCAACGCTCATAATATCGGCCAACGTTAGTTTCCGCACGGAATTAACGCCGAGATTCAATAATACCCTCTGACCACTTTATTTTGTCGTAGAGATCACATTTGCTGAAACTAACGGCCAGGAGATCGCCCAGCGTCACTTTCACCACCTCGCACACATCTCGCCCACAATATCGCTCACCCAAAAAACCGCCCGGAAAAAGTGGAACTAACCGGAACTAATCACAGCGTTATGGACGCCATGTTCGACATCACATGACGCATCCTTTAAAAGGCTGCTCTGCTTCAGCCTCGGTGGAGGTCAGATATACTCTGGAGGTCTTTGGAGGTGATGTGAACATCTGTACAAACATCTTGACCACACTGTGATTGATTGGAATTGAATATCTAACTTCGTCGGGACCTTCATTGTTTGTGACCAATCGGTGGAAAACAGAGAGCTATTGCAATGGGGCCTGTCCTTTCTCACCCTCTCTTGATGACCAATTACATGCTGCAGACTCGAGATGGCGGAAGGCATGCTCCACAGCATTATGTGCCCAATGTACGAAGTGACAGACTGATGAGGAGGACCCAGACATTACACCCCCCGCAAGTGCAGGGAGAAGCAGTCTTACCTCGACTTGCCTGACACCACTTGCCTTCGGAGACTGCCCTTCCACAAAGAGGTTATCACTGAGGTATGCCAGCTGATAAGGGGAGATCTGCAGCCTGCCAGCACCATCAGTACTGCACTGTCCGTCAAGGTCAAAGTCACAGCGGCACTGTCGTTCTATGCCTCGGGTTCTTTTCAGGCCACAGCTGGCGACATTTGCGGACTTTCTCAGCATGCCACACATCGCTGCATTAGACAGGTCACTGAAGCCCTGTCCACACACAGGAGGGACTTGATCAGCTTCCCTATGACCAGGGAGGCACAGAGTGAGAGGGCTCTAGGATTCTCCAGAATTGCAAACTTCCCCAAGGTGCAGGGAGCAATAGACTGTACACACATCGCGATGCGGGCACCTTTTCAGGGTGCTGAGGTTTTCAGGAACCACAAGGGATTCCACTCCCTGAATGTGCAACTCGTTGTCGACCACCAGCAAATTATACTGGCAGTGAATGCTCAATTTCCGGGCAGCATCCATGATGCTCACATCCTGCGTGAGAGCTCTGTATCTGACTTGTTTAACAATCAGCCACAAGGTCAATGCTGGATGCTTGGTGACAAGGGATGTGGCCTCGCCACCTGTCTGATGACACCCCTGTGTGACACCCACACTGAGGCCGAGAGGCGATACAACGAGAGCCACAGAGCAACTCACAATATCGTGGGGAAAACCATTGGAGTGCTGAAGCAGTGCTTTAGATGTCTGGACCACTCAGGAGGCGAGCTCCAATACCACCCTGAGCAGGTAGCTCAATTCATGGTGGTGTGCTCCATGCTGCACAACTTGGCTATCAGGAGGGGACAAGAATTGCCTGATGAGTCTGACAGTCCACCTCAGCAGAGAGAGGAAGAGGAGGATGAGGAGGCGAATGCTGACATCGGCCCAGACAATCAGGCTGACGCTGAACCCATGCCCCCGCCCCACTGCAGACCGCATGTAAAGCCCCATGGTGGCATGATAGCTGAAAGAGCCTTACATCAGGAGCTCATCAATGATCGCTTTGCCTGAAAGAACGTTGGTGTTATTTACAAGGCTGACACACTGCTGGGTGTGCAGGTGATACATCAATGGTGGGCATCATCTTGGTGACAGTGAAAGGTTACGTTGATTGAAGTTAAGTGTGATTATACCCTTTGATTTTAAGGAATCACCAGTGTGTAATGTTGCAGCAATCTGAGCCAATGCACAACAAGGTTTTGTTCAATAAAAAACATTTAAACCGAATATTTGTCTGAAATCATCAATATTTCTGGACAAAGCAACCCTCCCCCCCACATCCCCCCCACTTCTCCTCCCCACCTCTACCCCTTCCCCTTCCTCTCCTGACTCCAAGCCGCCTGGCCGAGGAGCTCTTCAGGCGATGTTCATTGAGGGGGGTGACGGCCAAAGCGCTGCTTGGACGGATAAGCGCGAGGACGGTCCCGAGGAGGGAGTGTGCTCTGAGCCAGAAGCAAGATGTTGCTGCTGGCTCTCGTGTGGTTGGCAATGGGGTGCAGCACCTTGGGGTGCAGTACCATGCTCCAGGACCACTGGGAGCTCTCTGCTATCACTGTTCCTGGCTACCAGCTCCAGGGCCTCTTCCATCCCTTCCATGTTATATCTTACTTGTTGGACAAAAACTCAGTGCCAACTATGTTCTTGGTGCTTAGTGGGCTTTTTGCTGTTGGTGAATCTCCCTCGTGCCTCCCCGAACAGCCAGACAAGCACACACCACAGCCACACACACTTTCAGTGCCTCTGAGCTCCCTCTCTCTCTGTCTCCTCTTCTGTGCATGTCATGATGACCCTTGGCCTCCTGAATCGCGGGAATCGAGCGTTGCCATGCCGTTGCTAAGGACGGCGACACTTTACGGCAGAAGGTCAGAGAGATTTAACGCTAGTGCCCATTTCATATCGCTCGCGGTAACGCCCAATTTAAAAAATGGAGACTAGGTGCTTTGAGGATGGGCGAGAAGCCGGCGATCTGAAAACCCATTTTTACCGCCCACGCCGGAAATAACGCTCATTTTTGGGCGATATGCACAAAAGTGTAAAGTCGAGCCCATGGCCTTGCCAGCTCTGCGTAATCTCCAGACAGAAGCCGAGAAGTGTTACAACGAAAGCCATATAGCTACATGCAATATTGTCGAGAAGAGAATAAGAGTACTGAAGCCTACAATACCACCCAGACCAGGTCACTGAGTTATTGAGGTGTGCTGCATGTTGCATAACCTAGCTATAAGGAGTGGACAGCAATTGCCAGAAGGGACCGCTGGCCCACCTCAGGAGAGAGGGGAGGCAGAAGAGGCAGATGAGGAGGAGGATGATGAGGACCTCGGGGAGGACAATCAGCCTGGTGATGAACCCATGCCTCCACATTCCCCGCAAGACTGGAAAAACCCCGTGAGAGTTACACAGCTGCGAAACTCTTGCATCAGCAGCTCATAAATGAACGATTCGCATGAACTTACATTGCTGACAGTTACACTTACAGTAATGGAAAGACAACACTTGCAATTGCGTTACTTTGCATCCTTGCCTGGCCTGGCCGTTGTTTTTCAACAATTGTATTCATGTTTTACCTTACCTTATGTTATTAGAAGACACTGCACAACAATTGTAAAATTTAATTAAAATTTTTAATAATTTGACAAAGTAACTATATTTTTCACCTGTAACAAGCCCCACCCCCAACAATTACCCAACAATAACCTTAAAAACCAGCAACAACAGCAAGAAAATACAACCATAACAATAACACCAGTAAACCCCCCTCCCCTCCCTACCTTGGCCACGTTTCCCTCCAGGTCCTCGACCTCCGTCCCCCGTGTCTTAGCCCACATTTGAATCCCCAGGTAGCAGGATGAGGTGGACATGCAGCGGGTGACCTCAGGACTTACTGCGGGGGGGGGGGGGGAGTGGGGGTTGGCAGGATCGGCTTGGGAGGGTGGTGGAGGAGCAGATGTTCCTGAGGAAACGACTTCCGAGCCAGAAAGAAGTTCTTCCTCCTGACTCGCATCTGTGCTGGCGGTTGGTGGGATGGCACCTTGGGGTGCAGTGCCGTCTCCCCGCACTATCGCACGCCGCAAGGCATGGACAGGGTTGGTCTGCTCACGCATCTCCCGGATCATCTGCTGCACATCCTCCGATCTGTGAGCGGGCATCCGGGACATGCTCCCCGTGTACGTTCCAAACGCCTGGAGGAGGTCGCGACTTATCCCGACACTCTCCATGCACAGTCTTGTCTAACCCTCAATCCGATCTGCCAGTGGAGGCGTGTGCTGACCTCGCTGACTCGCCCTCCATGGGGTCAGCGTGAGCACTAAACGTCTTGTGTCACCGCTGCACGCCGCGTGGTCCCACTACTTCTGTCGAAGATGACAACGAAGAAGTGGCCACAGGTACTACTTCCAGTTGGATGGAAGGGGCATCCTCCTCCCTTTCCATAACATTCTCTTCCTCCTCTGGTTCCGGTTCCAATGTGTCGACCTCCTCGGTACCCGTGGTGATTATTACCTGTCGGGGGGTAGGTGCGGCCTCCCTTTGCACCATCGGAGTTGTGGGACCTGCAAAACACAATTGAGCTTATTAGAACAGAAGGGATTCTTGCGCTGCGCCGGTATACGTAGGAGGAGTAGCACTACTCCAATAAATGTGACCGAGAGACGTTACTGCATCATATGGTAGTAAATCTATGTGGAATTCACTGCCCCAGAGAGCAGCAGAGGCTGGATCAATCAGAGATAGCCAGAATGATAAGTGAGTGAAGGGTTATGGGGAGCGAGCAGGGAAGTGGAGCTGAGCCCTAAATCAGATCAGCCATGATCTTATCAAATGGCGGAGCAGGCTCGAGGGACCAGTTGGCCTGCTCCTGATCCTATTTGTTGTTAACCTGAGAGTAGCACAGAAGCTGCCTGCATAACATGATATCATTACGTGTATGAATTGCCGTTACATTACCTTGAGTTAATACAGCTTTACACATTACTCACGTGACGCAAGGGAGGGCTCTGCCTCACCACGGGTGGTGGCTGAACGACTGTGGCTGCTGACCAGTGCCGCAACACGTTCCTCCAAGTCGGTGAGCATTACCAGCTGTGCGGGCCCCCCTCCAGTGCGCCTACGCTCCGCACGATTCTTAGATATCTTCCTCTGCAAACGTGACAAGAGCATAGCATAAGCTAATTGACTAGGTACTATCATGAAAAGACAACAGTTTCCAACGTTATATGCGAATTGGGTTTGTATCCACAATTGATGCATGTTATGTATGTAACTATGTAATACTTGCCACCAGAGGGCGCGACTGATGGAGTCCCAATGGTCACCTGCACACACACGTGCAGGGCCAGTATAAAAGGTCGGCTGCCATGTTGTTTAGGCACTCTGGAGTTGTAATAAAAAAGACTAAGATCACACTAAGTTTAGATCACAGTACTCAGCCTCGTGGAGTTCTTCTATACACAACAATTGGCGACGAGTAACAGAATACGAACCTTCATGCAACCATGGCTGCCTTTGGAATATTAGAGAGATACATAGAGGGTGATGATTGGGAAGCCTCCGTCAAGTGTCTCGACCAGTACTTCGTGGCCAAGGAGCTGGAGGGAGACACTAACGCGGCCAAGCACAGGGCGGTTCTCCTCACCGTCTGTGGGCCTAAAGTAGACGGCCTCATCAAGAATCTGCTCGCATCGACAAAACCAAAGGAGAAGGAATATACAGAGTTGTGCACGCTGGTTCGGGACCACCTCAAGCCGAAGGAGAGTATCCTCATGGTCAGATATCGCTTTTACATGCACCATCGCTCCGGGGGCCAGGACGTCGCCGACCTGAGATGTCCCACGGGACCTTGCGATTTTGGAGCTGTGTTGGGGCAAATGCTGTGGGACTTTTTCATGCTGGGCATCAGCCACGAGGTCATTCTTCGAAAGCTGCAGGCCGATGAAACCCTAGACCTGAGCAGGGCCATCGCGATCGCCCAGGCATGCATGGCCACAGACGATAACACCAAACAGATATCTTCTCAACATCGAAGCTCACCGGCAAGTGCTGTGCATAAAATAACGTCGCTAGCAGGCCGAACTGCATATGGCACGGCCTATACGTCTGTGGCTGCAAGATCTGTGATGACTCAGAGTCCGCCATCGGGAGTGAATGTGAATCCATTAGCACCGTGTTGGCTGCGGGGGTAATCATCGGGTCCATCAATGTTGATTCAAGCACGACGTGTGCAAAGGCTGCAACGATGGGGCACCTCCAGCAACTGCGACATACCACGTGGCAGAGGATGATCGATCTGGCGCAGATCACACAGCACAGGCAACTCAACCCGAGGAAGAAGTGTATGGGATACATACCTTCACCACCAAGAGCCCTCCTATAATGCTGAAAGTCAAATTAAATGGAGTTCCAGTATCCATGGAGTCGGTCACGGGTGCGAGTCAGTCAATAATGAGCCAGAAGGCTTTCGAGAAACTGTGGGGCAATAAAGCACAAAGGCCCAAACTGAGTCTGATTAATGTAAAGCTGCATACCTTCACCAAGGAGCTCATACCAGTCATTGGAAGTGCGGCACTGAAGGTACCGTACGATGGAGCTGTGCATGACCCATCATTGTGGATTGTTCCAGGCAATGGCCCTATGCTGTTTGGCAGAAGCTGGCTAGAAAAGATTAGATGGAATTGGAACGACATCAAAGCACTATCTTCAGTGGATGATGCCTCGTGTGCTCAAGTGCTGAACAAGTTTCCCTCGCTATTCGAACCAGGCATCGGCAACTTCACAGGCGCTAAGGTACAGATCCATCTAGGCCCCGATGCACGGCCCGCCCATCACAAGGCTCAGGCAGTTCCGTATATGATGAGGGAGAAAATCGAGATCGAACTGGACAGACTCCAACACAAAGGAATCATATCACCAGTCGAGTTCAACGAGTGGGCCAGTCCAATTGTTCCGGTGTTGAAAAGCGATGGCATGGTTAGTATCTGTGGAGACTACAAGGTAACGATTAACCGAGTCTCACTACAGCACCAGTACCCGCTACCCAAGGTGGATGACCTGTTCGCAACGTTAATGGGGGGGAGTCGTTCACCAAGTTGGACCTAACCTCCGCCTACATGACACAGGAGCTGGCTGAATCTTCAAAAAGACTGATGTGCATCAACATACACAAAGGGCTGTTTATATACCACAGATGCCCTTTCGGGATTCGCTCGGCTGCAGCCATTTTCCAGAGAAACATGGAGAGTTTGCTGAAATCCGTTCCGCGCACCGTTGTGTTTCAAGACAACATCCTGATCACTGGTCGTGACACCATCGAACACCTACACTAAGTCGCCTAGACAGAGTGGGACTCAGGCTGAAACGCTCCAAGAGTGTTTTCCTGGTGCCAGAAGTCAAAATTTTGGGGAGAAAGATTAGAGCAGACAGCATCAGGCCCTTGGACTCAAAGACAGAGGCTATCCAGAATGCACCCAGACCACAGGATGTGACGGAGCTGCATTTGTTCCTGGGACTCCTCAACTATTTTGGTAACTTTCTAACCGTTGTTAGAGCCTTTTCACATGTTGCTACGTAAGGGTGACAACTGGGTTTGGAGAAAGTCAGGACCCTGCTATGTTTAAATAAGTCACTTGTACACTATGACCCATGTAAACGTTTAGTGCGAGCTTGTGACGCCTCACCGTACGGGGTCGGCTGTGTGTTACAGCAAGCCAATGTATCGGGCAACCTCCAACCGATTACATACGCGTCTAGAAGTCTGTCTAAGGCTGAGAGAGCCTATAGTATGTCGAGAAAGAGGCTTTAGTATGTCTATATTGGGTTAAGAAAATGCACGAATACCTATTTGGACTTCGGTTTGAGCTTGAAACTGACCACAAGTCGCTCATTTCGCTGTTTTCAGAGAGCAAAGGTATAACACCGTTGCTTCGTCCCGCATCCAAAGATGGGCACTAACATTATCCGCTTATGACAATGTTACCCGCCACAGACCAGGCACTGAAAACTGCCAGTGCTCTCAGCCGGCTACCATTACCCACCACTGGGGTTGAAATGGTGCAGCCCGCAGACTTGCTACTGGTCATGGATGCTTTTGAGAGCGAGGGGTCCCCCGTCACAGCTCGCCAGATCAGGACCTGGACCGGCCAGGATCCTGTGCTATCATTAGTAAATGGGAACTGGTCGGCCGTTCCCGGGGAAATGCAAAATGAAATTAAGCCGTTTCACCAACGCAAAGCTGAAATATCCATCTAGTTGGATTATCTCTTGTGGGGTAATCGCGTGGTTCTGCCAAAAAAATGCTGGGAAACATTTATACACAACCTACACAGTACCCACCCAGGCATTGTCATGATGAAGGCAATTGCCAGGTCGCATGTTTGGTGGCCCGGCATTGACTCAGACTTGGAGTCATGCGTACATCAGTGCAACACTTGCTCGCAACTGAGCAATGCACCAAGGGAGGTGCCACTGAGTCTGTGGTCATGGCCCCCCAAACCGTGGTCCAGGATCCACGTAGATTTTGCCGGCCCCTTTCGAGGAAAGATGTTTTTAGTAGTTGTGGACGCTTACTCCAAATGGATTGAATGCATAATCATGTCATCCAGCATGTCCACAGCCATGGAAAGCCTCGGGGCCATGTTCTCCACCAATGGCTTGCCCGACGTCCTGGTCAGTGACAATGGACCGTGTTTCACCAGCTCGGAATTCAACGAGTTTATGACCCGCAATGGCATCAAGCATGTCAGGTCTGCCCCGTTTAAGCCCGTATCTAATGGTCAAGTGGAATGGGCAGTCCAAACAATCAAGCAGAGCACGAACAGCGTAACGGACGGCTCCCTGAAGACCCACTTGTCTCGCATTCTGCTCAGTTACTGGATGCGACCCCACTCACTCACCGCGGTTCCCCCGGCAGAATTGTTAATGAAGAGAGCCCTCAAAACCAGGCTCTCCCTAGTCCACCCGGATCTCAATGATCACGTGGAAACCCAGGCGACACCGGCAGGACATGTACAACCATCGCGCGACTGTTTCACGTGACATTGATGTTAACGACTCTGTGTTTGTCCTGAATTACGGTCCTGGTCCCAAGTGGGTTGCTGGCACAGTTTTGGCCAAGGAAGGGAATAGGGTGTTTATAATCAAACTGTTAAATGGCCAAACCTGCAGAAAGCATTTAGATCAGACCAAATTGCGATTTACTGACAACCAGGAACGACTTGAAGAGGACATCACCATCGACGACTCAACCAGCAATTAACCTCGCTGTCAATCACGAGGATGAACCCACCATTCCTGACAGTCCGGTCAGACCAGCCGTGGTGCAGTGCAGCAATGGTCTGGCCAACTCACACACGCCAGGGTTTGACCTTAGACAATCAACCAGCGAAGGGCTCCGGATCGCCTCAACTTGTAAATAACTTGTACTGAAGACTTTGGGGGGAGTGATGTTATGTATGTAACTATGTAATACTTGCCACCAGAGGGCGCGACTGTTGGAGTCCTAATGGTCACCTGCAGACATATGCAGGGTCAGTATAAAAGGTTGGCTGCCATGTTGTTTAGGCACTCTGGAGGTGTAATAAAGAAGACTAAGGTCACACTAAGTTTAGCTCACAGTACTCCGCCTCGTGGAGTTCTTCTTTACACAACAATAACAAAGATTGTGTTTCGGATCTAATACTTGACACAAACATCTCGACTACAATCTCCATTGAAGGGCCCCTGGGGGTGGTGGGAATCAGGAAAGTTGGTGAAGTCTGCAATGACAGGACCTAATGTCCCAAAGTGTCCCAGGGCAGACAGTGAGCCAAGGTAGCTCTCCCCCCCAGTCCAGGCTAGCTCACTGTGTAAGTGACAGCAGCTCGAGAGACTGACACAATCTGGGTAAAGGTGACCGGACCCTTCAGTGCTCAGCCGTGCCCCATCCACCAAAATAAGCCAAAAGGAGACGGTGCCAAAATTAGACTTAAAAATGGCGCAGGTTCCGAGCCCTCTCCAAATCTTAGCAGGGAATATATGCAAGAATAACCCGCTTAATTTCAATCTATTGTGTCAATCTATTTCATACTTACTCTTGCCGAAGCAAGCAGGCTGTTCCAGCACTTGCGGCACTGGTCCGACCCACTCGCCTTGTGGACGCTGACGATACCACGTCGGCAATCTCACCCCAAATCTTCCTGTAGGCCCGGGCTGGAGGTTTCCCACGCCCAACCCGGGTTAATTGGCCCACCTCGACTGCACCTCGCTGACCAGGGCCTCCTGAGCCTCATCTGAAAAGGGCTTTGCCTTCCTCGTTCCCCCTTCACATCTTGCACATTCTGATCTGACTCGTGCCCTGACATTTTCTGCAATATTATCTCTTTCTCTCTCTTTTTCTCTCTCCTCTCTGACTCTCCTCTCCTCTCCTCTCTCTCTCCCCCACCCTTTGCCTTCTGCGCATACGTGGATGACCCCTGACCTCCCGAATCGCAGGGAAACTTGTTTGCAAAAAAAAAAGCATGCGCAGTGGGCCGTTGCTAGGGAAGCCTTGCCTTCCACATCGCTAAGGCTCAATCCATATCGCTGGACTATCGCCGGGAAAAAAAAGCCGAAAGTAGCGACCTGAAAAATGGCCAATGTTCCAGTGACCCTGAAAGCTGAAACATTGCTAAGGCTGGAACATCGCCCATTTTTTGGGCCCCAGTGATCTAAGTGGAAAGTCTAGCCCCGGGTCTCTGGATTCCAAGCCCAGTATCATATCCACTGTATTGTGTATGTAGGCACTCTGTTAATGACTCCACGAGGCAGGGGTGTGGCACTTGAACTGTACAGACTGTAGTCCTTTATCGCAGCTCCTGGAGTGAGGAAACCAAGAGGTGAGCTCCCTTTTATACTGGGTTACCTGTACAGGTGACCCTTAGGTCTCCAGCAGCAGCACCCCCTGGTGTAAAGGTAAGGTATATACAGAGTGAAGGTACATTCAGGTCCAGTGTTACAGTACATCAGTACATCATTGGCATGCATACATAACACACTGTGCTAACATACCCCAACTTCATCCTCCCACCCTACTTTATCTCACCCTATCAGCATAACCGTCTATTCCTTTCTCCCTCATGTGTTTAACAAGCTTCCCCTTAAATGTATGTCTACTATTCACCTCAACTATTCCTTATGGTAAGAAGTACCCATATTCTAAGCACTCTCTGGTTAAAGAAGTTTCTCCAGAATTAATTTATCAGTGACTATCTTATACTTATGGCCAATAGGTTGGTCTCCCCCACAAGTGGAAACATCTTCTTTACGCCCACCCTATCAAATCCCTTCCTGATTTTAAAGCCCTCGAGCAGGTCGCCCCCTCAGTTAAAGCTCCTTTGGGGGAATTTACAGCTGAGCAGAATCAGCGAACACTCCCACACTCCCGTGCACGTTCACAATGGTACCAGGATTGGCTTTATTTGCCCCTACCCCGCAGCCCAGTGACACAGGGGGGCCATCATTGCCCTGCCAAGGCTCCTCGAGTTGAGATTAGTTAAGACCCAGGACATATCAAAGATAACGTCCTCCAGCCCCACAACCCTCCCAGATCTCTGCGCTCCTTCAATTCTGGCCTCTTGACCATCCCCCATTTTCTTTGCCCCCACCATTGGTGGCCATGCCTTCAGCTGCCTGGGCCCTCTCCGCCTCTCTCTCCTCTTTTAAGATGCTTTGGAGCTCTGTCAGCTGTGGCTCAGTGGGCAGCGCCCTCGCCCCTGAGTCCAGAAGGTTGCAGGTTCAAATCTCACTCCAGGGACTTGAGCACAAAATCTAGGCTGGCACTCCCAGTGCAGTGCTGAGGGAGTGCTGCACTGTCGGAGGTGTCGTCTTTCAGATGAGATGTTAAACCGAGGCCCCGTCTGCTCTCTCAGGTGGACGTAAACAATCCCAAGGCACTATTTTGAAGAAGAGCACGGGGAGTTAATCCCGGTGTCCTGGGACTAATTTTTATTCCTCAATCAACATCACTAAAACAGATTATCTGCTCATTAACACTTTGCTATGTGTGGGAGCTTTCTGTGAACAAATTGGCTGCTGTGTTCCCACATTACAACTGTTGTATATAGAGAAAGAGTCAGACTGAACATTGTGAGCTCAAAGTAAAGTGTGACCGTAGTCTTTTATTGCAGGTCTCCAGGGTGCCTCTCCAACCTGTGAAGCCTCCTTAAATACCTGTGCTCCCAAGGGATTATGAGATTCCTTGGGACTCCAGGGGATGAGCCCTCTGGTGGCTGTACAGAGTAAATACAAGTCCACATATATAACAACAACAGTAACTACCCTCCAAAAGTACTTCATTGGCTGTAAAGTGCTTTGAGACGTCCGGTGGTCATGAAAGGCGCAATATAAATGCAAGTCTTTCTTCTTTATTACAACCTATCCCATTGACCAAGATTTGGCCGCCTCTCCCAATATCTCCTCGTGTGGCTCGGTGTCAAATATTGTTCGGTGATGCTCCTGTGAACCACCTTGGGATATTTTACTACAGTTAAGGTGCTATATAAATACAAGTTGTTGTAGTTTGATCCTGGGACTTCTCGGATCTGTATATTTCTGCTTCATTCGCCAATCAAATCATGAGCAAGAGTTATTTTGGAAGACAAGCTTCTTATTAAGGGAGGGTGATATAATTGAATGCTGGGTGGAGGGGAGGGTTTGCCGACGGTGAGGTTATTTTGGGATGTTTCTCATTCTGTTTGAAATGTGACAGAGCGATTTAGTTTGCCACATCAAAGCCCAGCTGTAAATTCAATGGGTTGCAGCTGATGTGTAAACGGAGATGATCTCAACAGAGTGTCTGGGCACAGGAGAGGCAAAGGGACGATTAGCGGGAAATGCCTGCCGCTAATCTCTCGTTATCAGCAGATAAGTGCGAGAGGGCAGAGTGCCTTGTGAGCAATGTCTGGCTCAGTGGGAGCCCCCAGCCAATGCTGTTCCTCGTTACAATACACGTGGCATCTGATGTGCACTTATCACTTCCCGCACACACGACTTGAACAAGGGAGCCGCGACCAACATGTATCTCTGATCTGCTGCCATCAGATTTCTGCATCCAGCTGGAATTCTCGCTCCCTGAGTGACAGGCAAACCTCACAGCCTTTTCTCCGTGCTTTACCCTTCCATTTCATCTGGCCTGCTATCTAGAAACACCTTCATTTAAATAGTGCCTTTACAGCAGTCCAAAAGCACAGTGGTCGTGAAAGGCGCTATATAAATCCAACTCTTTCTTTCTTCCTTCCTCTCTCTCTCTCTCTCTCTCTTTCTTTCTTTCTTTCTTTCTTTCTTTCTTTCTTTCATGAAACCAGGACATCACAACGTTCTTTTTGGAGTGTAGTCACTGTTGTAATGTGGGAAACGCGGCAGCCAATTTGCGCACAGCAAGCTCCCACACACAGCAATAAGATAATGACCAGATAATCTGTTTTAGTGATGTTTATTGAGAGATAAATATTGGACAAAACACAGCGATAACTCCCATGCTCTTCTACAAAATAGTGCCGTGGGATCATTTACATCCAGTTGAGAGAGCAGACAGGGCCTCGGTTTAACGTCTCATCCAAAAGATGGCACCTCCGACAGTGCGGCACTCCCTCAGTACTGCCCCTCCGACAGTGCGGCACTCCCTCAGTACTGCCCCTCCGACAGTGCAGCGCTCCCTCAGTACTGCCCCTCCGACAGTGCGGCACTCCCTCAGTACTGCCCCTCCGACAGTGCGGCGCTCCCTCAGTACTGCCCCTCCGACAGTGCGGCGCTCCCTCAGTACTGCCCCTCCGACAGTGCGACACTCCCTCAGTACTGCCCCTCCGACAGTGCGGCACTCCCTCAGTACTGTCCCTCCGACAGTGCGGCGCTCCCTCAGTACTGCACTGGGAATGTCAGCCTAGATTTATGTGCTCAAGTCGCGGGAGGGGTACTTGAACCCACAACCTACTGACTCAGAGACGAGAGAGTGACCCACTGAATAACAGCTCAATACAAAGAAGTTACAACACAGGAACATGCCCTTTCCCCAGACAATCCAAGCTCAAGGGACAGCACCTCATCTTTCGTTTCGGCACTTTACAGCTTCTGGACTCAACATCAAGTTCAACAATTTCAGAGCGTAACCGCTGGCGACCTTTCCCCAACCCCCCCATCTTAAGTATTTTTTCCTCTTTGTCTCCCATGGCAGCTGGTCATTATCCCACCATTCACACCCTATCCAGACTAATCTTTTTCTAACTTGTCCCATTACCATCTCAAGTCGGCCCATCATCCCCCTTGTCTC
Organism: Pristiophorus japonicus; assembly: GCF_044704955.1. Lineage (NCBI taxonomy): Eukaryota > Metazoa > Chordata > Chondrichthyes > Pristiophoridae > Pristiophorus > Pristiophorus japonicus. The sequence goes on from NC_091989.1 coordinate 189,751,137, forward strand.
TCTAATCTCTCCTGTCTTCCACCCTATCACAGACCTTCCCTTTTGTTCTTCCCTCCCCTCCCCCTTTCAGTGCTCCTCAAGAATCTGTTCATTTCGAACATTCGCCAGTTCTGACGAAGGGTCATCGACCTGAAACGTTAACTCTGCTTCCTCTCCACAGACACTGCCCGACCCACTGAGATTTCCAGCATTCCCTGTTTTTATTCCAGATTCCAGTGTCCGCGGTATTTTGCTTCTGAATCCATGTTGGTGCTGACCCTATGCATTAGCATATGGTCCCAGTCACATTTACCTGCTCGGTCCCCATATCCCTTCATCCCCATTTCCTCCACCCCCCTCTCCAAACTAATCTTGAAACTTGACAGGAGTTTCTGCCTGAACCACTCACCCTGGATGTGAATCCCACAGCCACACAACTCGAGGTGAAGAGATTAAGGAACTTCTCACTCACACACACACACACGCACACACAGACTCTGGCCCTAACCTCACACAGCGTTGAGATTTGATTGAAGCTCTCTCGACTGAGTACAGACTGCACATCAAAGCGGGGGCATGTGACTCAATACCACACCAGACAATTGCGACATATATTGAGCTCTGAGCGCATTCCTCTCATCCTGCCTCCGAGTGAGTTCCCCTCACCCTCCGCAGTGCCAGGCCAGTACAATCAGTTCCTGTCGGACTGGCAGTGTTCTGAGCCAATCGGTCCTAAACCGGCTTCCTGCGAGGGGACTACAGCCCTGTGGCTCCCTTGCCATGTCCACGTCGGGAATTCAATGTAAAAATAACACATGATTGCGGAGGTGGTTCCAGATGGGCATTCTCCTGTTTATGTTAACATTTTTTCTTCTTCCTGAACGGAGTGCATTTGAGGGAATACAGGAAATGGCCTTCCGCAACCTTTGGCATTCTCTGTGCTTATTCAGCTTTGTGATTCCAGAACATTCCATATGTGCCTTTCTCCCTCCCCCATCTGTCTGTGTTCATGTGCTTCTCACTCTCTCCCACAGCGCAGACTGTCTCAATCTGGCTCTCACTCCCACTCCGCACATTCTCTCTGTAGTCTTTTCCTTTCTCTTTGGAACAGAGGAGGCTGAGGGGAGACCTGATTGAGGTGTATAAAATTATGAGGGGCCTGGATAGTGTGGATAGGAAGGACCTGTTTCTCTTGGCAGAGGGGTCAACAACCAGGGGGCATAGATTTAAAGTAAAAGGTTTAGAGGGGATTTGAGGTGAATTTTCACACCCAGAGGGTGGTGGGGGTCTGGAACTCACTGCCTGAAAGGGTGATAGAGGCAGAAACCCTCACCACATTTAAACAGTACCTGAAGTGCCGTAACCTACAGGGCTACGGACCGAGAGCGGGAAAGTGGGATTAGGCTGGGTAGCTCTTGGTCGGCCGGCGCGGACACGATGGGCCGAATGGCCTCCTTCCGTGCTGTAAATTTCTATGATTCTATGATTCTCTCTCTCTCTCTCTCAATCTTTCTCTCTTTCACTCTCTCGCCTGCTCTCACACTCTTTCCATCTCCTCTCTTTCACTGACACTGATTTTCAAGGTGGGGGGCTTTGGGGGTGGTGGTGGATAACATTTCTCGACTCCCAGATGGAACCAGCTTCCTGGGCGATGGGCAGGAGGGTTGCCCTGGGAGTCTCCTGGAATTGGAGATTCTTCCCTGGGATGTTGCTGGGGGGAAAACCCAGGAGAAAAACCATGGCGGGATGGGGGGAGCAGTAAAAACATACATTTCTTTGAATACTTTTGTATATTAGTGATAGACTGTTGGTGCTGGGAATAAAGCCTGTTTCACTGGTAGTCAGTCGGGTAACGAAGCTCGCGGGTTGGCAGGGCCAGAACCTCTCCCTGAGCTTTGTGGGTAGCTCTATACAAGCTGCAAAAACCCGCTCCCACCTTTGATGCCGATGCTGAGTTAGATAAAGGAGGAAAACTGTGGAGATAAAGCTAAAACCTTGTGTTTATATAGTGCCTTTCATGACATCGGGATGTCCCAAAGTGCTTCACAGCCAATGCAGTACGTTGTGAAGCGTAGTTACTGTTGTAATGGAGAAAACACAGCAGTCAATTTGCGCGCAGGAGGGTTCCACAAGTAGTTAATGACCAGATAACTTGTTTGAGTGATGTTGGTTGTTGGCCTTTATTACAAGAGGATTTGAGTATAAGAGTGAAGGGGGTAAAAATTCCCACCCCGTTTCCATGGTTTTTACCGCAGCTGCGGTTCAGGTCGCCTCTTGAGTGACATTCGGCTCTTTGTTTTTTTCTCTCCGATCCGGAACTCGACCATAATGGGGCGGTGACATCATCTGAGGGGGTATACGGGGCGGTGACATCATCTGAGGGGGTATACGGGGCGGTGACATCACCTGAGGGGGTATACGGGGCGGTGACATCACCTGAGGGGGTATACAGGGTGGTGACATCACCTGAGGGGGTATACGGGGTGGTGACATCACCTGAGGGGGTATACGGGGCGGTGACATCATCTGAGGGGGTATACGGGGTGGTGACATCACCTGAGGGGGTATACGGGGCGGTGACATCATCTGAGGGGGTATACGGGGCGGTGACATCATCTGAGGGGGTATACGGGGCGTGACATCATCTGAGGGGGGATACGGGGCGTGACATCATCTGAGGGGGGATACGGGGTGTGACATCATCTGAGGGGGTATATGGGGCGGTGACATCATCTGAGGGGGTATATGGGGCGGTGACATCATCTGAGGGGGGATACGGGGCGTGACATCATCTGAGGGGGGATACGGGGCGTGACATCACCTGAGGGGGGAAGGTGGGTGCGGAGCGGAGTGACCGCCACGATGACATCACCGCGGCTCTCCCCTTCACTTAAAGAGGCGAGTCTTCGCAATTTTAAAACTTCAGCCCACTGGACCACCAGGGAGGGTTCTGGCCGGGCCAGCGGTGGTGTTAGGGAGGGTTCTGGCCGGGCCAGCGGTGGTGTTAGGGAGGGGTCTGGCCGGGCCAGCGGTGGTGTTAGGGAGGGTTTTGGCCGGGCCAGCGGTGGTGTTAGGGAGGGGTCTGGCCGGGCCAGCGGTGGTGTTAGGGAGGGGTCTGGCCGGGCCAGCGGGGGTGTTAGGGAGGGTTCTGGCCGGGCCAGCGGTGGTGTTAGGGAGGGTTCTGGCCGGGCCAGCGGTGGTGTTAGGGAGGGTTTTGGCCGGGCCAGCGGTGGTGTTAGGGAGGGGTCTGGCCGGGCCAGCGGGGGTGTTAGGGAGGGTTCTGGCCGGGCCAGCGGTGGTGTTAGGGAGGGGTCTGGCCGGGCCAGCGGTGGTGTTAGGGAGGGTTTTGGCCGGGCCAGCGGTGGTGTTAGGGAGGGTTCTGGCCGGGCCAGCGGTGGTGTTAGGGAGGGTTCTGGCCGGGCCAGCGGTGGTGTTCGGGAGGGTTCTGGCCGGGCCAGCGGTGGTGTTAGGGAGGGTTCTGGCCAGGCCAGCGGTGGTGTTAGGGAGGGTTCTGGCCGGGCCAGTGGTGGTGTTAGGGAGGGTTTTGGCCGGGCCAGCGGTGGTGTTAGGGAGGGTTTTGGCCGGGCCAGTGGTGGTGTTAGGGAGGGTTTTGGCCGGGCCAGCGGTGGTGTTCGGGAGGGTTCTGGCCGGGCCAGCGGTGGTGTTAGGGAGGGTTTTGGCCGGGCCAGCGGTGGTGTTCGGGAGGGTTTTGGCCGGGCCAGCGGTGGTGTTAGGGAGGGTTCTGGCCGGGCCAGCGGTGGTGTTAGGGAGGGTTTTGGCCGGGCCAGCGGTGGTGTTAGGGAGGGTTTTGGCCGGGCCAGTGGTGGTGTTAGGGAGGGTTCTGGCCGGGCCAGCGGTGGTGTTAGGGAGGGTTCTGGCCGGGCCAGCGGTGGTGTTAGGGAGGGTTCTGGCCGGGCCAGCGGTGGTGTTAGGGAGGGTTCTGGCCGGGCCAGCGGTGGTGTTAGGGAGGGTTCTGGCCGGGCCAGCGGTGGTGTTAGGGAGGGTTTTGGCCGGGCCAGCGGTGCAGTCAGGCTTCCTGTAGGCGGCCCGGCCGAACTCGGGGCCTAGTTGTCGGTCCAACCTGGCAGTTGGCTGACAATAAAAACATGGCGGCTGCGGCAGTGCGCCCGCCCCTTTAAGGGAAGCCGCACCGCCGTTGCTGTAGGCCACGGCCTCACCGGACCACCGGGAAAAGCTTGTTTTGGCCCCGCCGGGCGGGCTGAAGATTTTCCGAGGGGAATGTCACCGTCGGGGGGGGTAGATCGGCGGTGTGCACGGTGACGACGATCTTACCGCCGATCGGCAGAAACGGAGCGGTGAGAGGCATTGCCGGGAAACCTCGGGAGGGAATTGGGCGAGCAGCGGTCATTCCACCAAACGTCACAGGCCAGTCCACCCTGCAGCGTGGCCTCCGATTTACAGGGGTATCAGGCCTAAGGAAAGGGGCCATTTCTACCCACAGGGTCTTACTGCAATTATATCGGGCCCTGGGGAGACCACACCTGGAGTACTGTGCACACTGTCGGTCTCCTTACCCGATTATATAGGGCCCTGGGGAGACCACACCTGGAGTACTGTGCACAGTGTTGGTCTCCTTACCCGATTATATAGGGCCCTGGGGAGACCACACCTGGAGTACTGTGCACAGTGTCGGTCTCCTTACCCGATTATATAGGGCCCTGGGGAGACCACACCTGGAGTACTGTGTACAGTGTCGGTCTCCTTACCCGATTATATAGGGTGCTGGGGAGACCACACCTGGAGTACTGTGTACAGTGTCGGTCTCCTTACCCGATTATATAGGGTCCTGGGGAGACCACACCTGGAGTACTGTGCACAGTGTCAGTCTCCTTACCCGATTATATAGGGCCCTGGGGAGACCACACCTGGAGTACTGTGCACAGTGTCGGTCTCCTTACCCGATTATATAGGGCCCTGGGGAGACCACACCTGGAGTACTGTGTACAGTGTCAGTCTCCTTACCCGATTATATAGGGCCCTGGGGAGACCACACCTGGAGTACTGTGCACAGTGTCGGTCTCCTTACCCGATTATATAGGGTCCTGGGGAGACCACACCTGGAGTACTGTGTACAGTGTCGGTCTCCTTACCCGATTATATAGGGTCCTGGGGAGACCACACCTGGAGTACTGTGTACAGTGTCGGTCTCCTTACCCGATTATATAGGGCCCTGGGGAGACCACACCTGGAGTACTGTGCACAGTGTCGGTCTCCTTACCCGATTATATAGGGCCCTGGGGAGACCACACCTGGAGTACTGTGCACACTGTCGGTCTCCTTACCCGATTATATAGGGTCCTGGGGAGACCACACCTGGAGTACTGTGTACAGTGTCAGTCTCCTTACCCGATTATATAGGGCCCTGGGGAGACCACACCTGGAGTACTGTGCACAGTGTCGGTCTCCTTACCCGATTATATAGGGTCCTGGGGAGACCACACCTGGAGTACTGTGTACAGTGTCGGTCTCCTTACCCGATTATATAGGGCCCTGGGGAGACCACACCTGGAGTACTGTGTACAGTGTCGGTCTCCTTACCCGATTATATAGGGCCCTGGGGAGACCACACCTGGAGTACTGTGCACAGTGTCGGTCTCCTTACCCGATTATATAGGTCCCTGGGGAGACCACACCCGGAGTACTGTGTACAGTGTCGGTCTCCTTACCCGATTATATAGGGTCCTGGGGAGACCACACCTGGAGTACTGTGTACAGTGTCAGTCTCCTTACCCGATTATATAGGGTCCTGGGGAGACCACACCTGGAGTACTGTGTACAGTGTCGGTCTCCTTACCCGATTATATAGGGTCCTGGGGAGACCACACCTGGAGTACTGTGTACAGTGTCGGTCTCCTTACCTAAGGAAGGATATACTTGCCACAGACGGAGTGCAACGAAGGTTCACCAGACTGATTCCTGGAATGGGGGGATTGTCCTATGAGGAGAGATTGAGTAGACTAGGGCTCTATTCTCTAGAGTTTAGAAGAATGAGAGGTGATCTCATTGAAATATACAAAATTCTTACAGGGTTTGACAGGGTAGATTTTTCCCTTGGCTGGGGAACCTAGAACCAGGGGTCACAGTCTTAGAATAAGGGGTCGGCAATTTAAGGCTGAGAAATTTCTTCATGTGGAATTCTCTGCCACAGAGGGCTGTGGAGGCTTAGTCGTTGAGTATATTCAAGACAGCGATCGATAGATTTTTGGATATTAAGGGAATTAAGAGATATAGAGATCGGGCGGGAAATTGTTGAGGTAGAAGATCAGCCGTGATCTCATTGAAGGCGGAGCAGGCTCGAGGGGCCGAATGGCCGACTCCTGCTCCTGTTCTTATGTTCGAGAGAGAAACTTTTGGCCAGAACACCGGGGAGAATCTTCCAATAGTACCATCACAAACTTTCGCATCCACCTGAGGGGTGGACGAGGGCTTTGGGGTTTAATGTCTCACCTGAAGAGACAACACCGCTATCTCTCGCAGCACTGTACTGGGAGCGCCATCTTAGATTCATGTGCTGAAGTCTCTGGTGTGGGGGCTTGAACTGACAACTTGTGAGTCAGTGGGCAAGAATGCTGCTTTTACGGCAGCACACGACCCTTTGCTGAATTGGCCTCTTGCCTGTTGCGATCGCCTTGAGTCAGCAGTTTCATGAAACCACTGACTAAACTAAAAGCCATGCTCAATCCTGCCAGCCTGCTCTATTCATGTGGCCTGGATTCCATCAGCACACAACTGAATTCCTACATTTGCAATAGCTTTTTGAAAGTAAACATTCTATCCAGATGAGCTATGTCCTCATCCCAGCCCCAGATTTTAATACACGAGTGTGTAGGCGGACAGAGCTCACTGTCAGCTGAAAGCAAGAACAAAGAAATGCCCTCCATCTCCTGCACGTGTTCCTTCAAACTCCCCCAACCGCTCGATGATGAAACAGATTGTGTGTGGTTGATGTTAGAATTATTTCTCACAATGCTTTCTGTGTATTTTTTGGGGGGTCTGGGTTTAAGGTACAGAGTGACTGTTGCAATTTATGGGCCTTGCCGGTTCCCAGAGTTCCTGGTGTTGATGTAGTGCCGATCACACACGTTGATGTTCGGGTGTTCACCAAGGCTCAGCAGGAAGCACGCCTGCCTTTTCATAAGAACATAAGAAATAGGAGCAGGAGTCAGCCATTCGGCCCCTCGATCCTGCTCCGCCCTGGTGGGCGTAGTTTATAGGCCCCCAAATAATAACTTCACGGTGGGGCGGGCAATAATCAAGGGAATAATGGAGGCATGTGAAAAAGGAACGGCAGTAATCATGGGGGATTTTAACCTACATATCGATTGGTCAAATCAAATCGCACGGGGTAGCCTGGAGGAGGAATTCATAGAATGCATACGGGACTGTTTCTTAGAAAGTATGTTACAGAACCTACAAGGGAGCAAGCTATCTTAGATCTGGTCCTGTGTAATGAGACAGGAATAATAAACAATCTCCGAGTAAAAGATCCTCTCGGAATGAGTGATCACAGTATGATTGAATTTGTAATACAGATTGAGGGTGAGGAACTAGTGTCTCAAACGAGCGTACTATGCTTAAACAAAGGGGACTACAGTGGGATGAGGGCAGAGTTGGCTAAAGTAGACTGGGAACACAGACTAAACGGTGGCACAATTGAGGAACAGTGGAGGACTTTTAAGGAGCTCTTTCATGGTGCTCAACAAAAATATATTCCAGTGAAAAAGAAAGGCGGTAAGAGAAGGGATAACCAGCCGTGGATAACCAAGGAAATAAAGGAGAGTATAAAATTAAAAAACAATGTGTATAAGGTGGCCAAGGTTAGTGGGAAACTAGAAGATTGGGAAAATTTTAAACGACAGCAAAGAATGACTAAGAAAGCAATAAAGAAAGGAAAGATAGATTACGAAGGTAAACTTGCGCAAAACATAAAAACAGATAGTAAAAGCTTTTACCGATATATAAAACGGAAAAGAGTGACTAAAGTAAATGTTGGTCCCTTAGAAGATGAGAAGGGGGATTTAATAATGGGAAATGTGGAAATGGCTGAGACCTTAAACAATTATTTTGTTTCGGTCTTCACAGTGGAAGACACAAAAACCATGCCAAAAATTGCTGGTCACGGGAATGTGGGAAGGGAGGACCTTGAGACAATCACTATCACTAGGGCGTAGTGCTGGACAGGCTAATGGGACTCAAGGTAGACAAGTCCCCTGGTTCTGATGAAATGCATCCCAGGGTATTAAAAGAGATGGTGGAAGTTATAGCAGATGCATTCGTTATAATCTACCAAAATTCTCTGGACTCTGGGGAGGTACCAGCGGATTGGAAAGCAGCTAATGTAATGCCTCTGTTTAAAAAAGGGGGCAGACAAAAGGCAGGTAACTATAGGTCAGTTAGTTTAACATCTGTAATGGGGAAAATGCTTGAAGCTATCATTAAGGAAGAAATAGCGGGACATCTAGATAGGAATAGTGCAATCAAGCAGACGCAGCATGGATTCATGAAGGGGAAATCATGTTTAACTAATTTACTGGAATTCTTTGAGGATACAACAAGCATGGTGGATAGAGGTGTACCAATGGATGTGGTGTATTTAGATTTCCAAAAGGCATTTGATAAGGTGCCACACAAAAGGTTACTGCAGAAGATAAAGGTACGCGGAGTCAGAGGAAATGTATTAGCATGGATAGAGAAATGGCTGGCTAACAGAAAGCAGAGAGTCGGGATAAATGGGTCCTTTTCGGGTTGGAAATCGGTGGTTAGTGATGTGCCACAGGGATTGGTGCTGGGACCACAACTGTTTACAATATACATAGATGACCTGGAAGAGGGGACAGAGTGTAGTGTAACAAAATTTGCAGATGACACAAAGATTGGTGGGAAAGCGGGTTGTGTAGAGGACACAGAGAGGCTGTAAAGAGATTTAGATAGGTTAAGTGAATGGGCTAAGGTTTGGCAGATGGAATACAATGTCGGAAAATGTGAGGTCATCCACCTTGGGAACAAAAACAGTAAAAGGGAATATTATTTGAATGGGGAGAAATTACAACATGCTGCGGTGCAGAGGGACCTGGGGGTCCTTGTGCATGAATCCCAAAAAGTTAGTTTGCAGGTGCAGCAGGTAATCAGGAAGGCAAATGGAATGTTGGCCTTCATTGCGAGAGGGATGGAGTATAAAAGCAGGGAGGTCCTGCTGCAACTGTACAGGGTATTGGTGAGGCCGCAACTGGATTACTGCGTGCAGTTTTGGTCACCTTACTTAAGGAAGGATATACTAGCTTTGGAGGGGGTACAGAGACGATTCACTAGGCTGATTCCGGAGATGAGGGGGTTACCTTATGATGATAGATTGAGTAGACTGGGTTTTACTCGTTGGAGTTCAGAAGGATGAGGGCTGATCTTATAGAAACATTTAAAATCATGAAAGGGATAGACAAGATAGAGGCAGAGAGGTTGTTTCCACTGGTCGGGGAGACTAGAAATAGGGGGCACAGCCTCAAAATACGGGTGAGCCAATTTAAAACCGAGTTGAGAAGGAATTTCTTCTCCCAGAGGGTTGTGAATCTGTGGAATTCTCTGCCCAAGGAAGCAGTTGAGGCTAGCTCATTGAATGTATTCAAGTCACAGATAGATAGATTTTTAACCAATAAGGGAAGTAAGGGTTATGGGGAGCGGGCGGGTAAGTGGAGCTGAGTCCACGGTCAGATCAGCCATGATTTTGTTGAATGGCGGAGCAGGCTCGAGGGGCTAGATGGCCTCCTCCTGTTCCTAATTCTTATGTTCTTATGTACTTATGTTCTTATGTTCTTATGTTCTATTCAATAAGATCATGGCTGATCTGATCATGGACTCAGCTCCACGTCCCTGCCTGTTCCCCATAACCCTTTATTCCCTTCTCGCTCAAAAATCTGTCTATCTCCACCTTAAATATATTCAATGACCCAGCCTCCACAGCTCCCTGGGGCAGAGAATTCCACAGATTCACCACCCCTCTGAAAGAAGAAATTCCTCCTCATCTTAGTTTTAAATGGGCGACCCCTTATTCTGAAACTATGCCCCCTAGTTCTAGATTCCCCCACGGGGGGAAAGATCCTCTCTGCATCCACCTTGTCGAGCCCCCTCAGTATCTTATATGTTTCAATAAGATCATCTCTCATTCTTCTAAACTCCAATGAGTACAGGCCCAACCTGCTCAACCGATTTTCATAAATCAACTTCTTCACGTCAAACAATTGTGGGGTTAAGTCGAACGTTCCCTCGAATGTAGTTTTGAGCCGCGCGGCCAATTTAACGGCAGCACAGTCTGTCCACCATTCCACATATGCGCGCTTTTTCCATTTATGAGCCGGTGTGCCAGCCACGTGGGACAACCCGACAGTCACGTGACCGCGTGGGACGGCCCGACAGTCACGTGACCGCGTGGAACGGCCCGGCAGTCACGTGACCGCGTGGGACGGCCCGACAGTCACGTGACCGCGTGGGACGGCCCGACAGTCACGTGACCGCGTGGAACCGCCCGACAGTCACCTGACCGCGTGGGACAACCCGACAGTCACGTGACCGTGCATCTGAACGGGAATGTTATTCAAGTTCCCTCGACCAAACAACTGAGCGCAAAAGCTCGGCTCGCGCTCCATTGCCGCATCGAGGGAGTACCGCACAGTCAAAGGTGCCGTCTGTCAGCTGAGATATTAAACAAAGGCCCCATCTGGCTTGGCAGGTGGGCGTATGGGATCCTTTTCTGTACATCTCACTCTTTCTACCACTGAAGGCCAATCACAGTTGGCATTTTGCAGACTGTGACCCACCCTCGGTGGTGTGGTAACTGTCCTAACCCGCACCCGTGAGAGGTGGGAATAGGGAGAATTACGTTGCATCTTGACTTGGACGTACAATGAATGACTTCACACTGCAGCAACTCTTGCCATGGCTCAGTGGGCAGCACTCCCCCTCTCCTCACTGAGTCAGATGATGCAGGTTCAAGGTTCACATCCCACTCCAGAACAACTGAGCGCAAAGCCCAGGCTGACACTCCCAGTGAGGAGCTGAGGAAGTGCTGCACCGTTCAATGTAGTGTCCTTCAGACCAGACGGTAAACCGAGGCCCCGTCTGCTCTCTCAGGTGGATGTAAAAGATTCCATGGCACTATTTTGAAGAAGAGCAGGGGAGTTCTCGCCGGTGTCCTGGGGCCAATATTTACCCCTCAATCAACATCACTAAAACACATTATCTGGTCAATTGTGACAGTGCTGTTTGTGGGAGCTTGCTGTGCACAGATTAGCTGCCGCGTTTCCCACATTGCAACAGTGACTACACTTCAAAAAGTACTTCATTGGCTGAAAAGAGCTTGGGAACGACCTGAGATTATGATAGACACTATATAAATGCAAGTTCTCCTTTCTTTATAGGGTTCAAAGAACGCTGATATGACTTGGGCAACAGGATTTTGGGTTGTGATGCTTTGAACGTGATCCTGCAGAACCAGTTACAGAGGAGCCCCTGCCCTTCACTGGGGGACCTCAGCTGATTGGCTGTTCGATTTGTGCAAAGATCACCATGAGTAATTGTGGCTCAGTGGGTAGGACACGAGCTTCTGAGTCATGAAGGTTGTGGGTTCAAGTCTCACTTGAGGGAGTGCTACACTGTTGGAGGTGCTGTCTCTCAGATGAGATGTTAAACTGAGTCCCTGTCTGCTCTCTCAATGGATGTAAAAGATAGTCAGATGTTTTGGGATCTTAATTGAGGGATAAATATTGTCTCATCATCATAGGCAGTCCCTCTTTAAATGAGTCATTTGGTGGCTGACCAGTCCAATATGAGAGTCACAGGTGGGACAGACAGTGGTTGAGGGAAGGGGTGGGTGGGACTGGTTTGCCACACGCTCCTTCCGCTGCCTGCGCTTGGTTTCTGCATGCTCTCGGCGATGAGACTCGAGGTGCTCAGCGCCCTCCCAGATGCTCTTCCTCCACTTAGGGCGGTCTTTGGCCAGGGACTCCCAGGTGTCGGTGGGGATGTTGCACTTTAATCAAGGAGGCTTTGAGGGTGTCCCTGTAACGGTTCCTCTGTCCACCTTTGGCTCGCTTGCTGTGAAGGAGTTCCGAGTCGAGTGCTTGCTTTGGGAGTCTCATGTCTGGCATGCAAACTATGTGGCCCGCCCAGCGGAGCTGATCGAGTGTGGTCTGTGCTTCGATACTGGCCTGGTCGAGACACTAACGTTGGTGTGTCTGTCTTCCCAGGGATGTCTCAAGTGGATGTAAAAGATAGTCAGTTTTTTTAGTGATCTTAATTTAGGGATAAATATTGGTCAGGACACCAGGGATAACTCCCCTGCTCTTCTAAGAAAGAATGCCATGGGATCTTTTACACCCACTCAAAAGAGGGCAGACAGAGCCTTGATTTAACTTCTCATCTGAAAGACAACACTTCTGACTGTGTGGCACTCCCTCAGCACTGCACTGGAGTATCAGCCTAGATTTTTATGTTCAAGTGGGACTTGAACCCACAATCTTCTGATTTCGAGGCAAGAGTGCTGCCTACTGAGCTACAGCTGATACGATAAACAATTCTGTGTAACGATACAGAGTTCTCACAAAAAGGACGCGAGCTGTGCAGTTGGCAATTAATGTGTTTCTGCCACAATCTATTTCACACGTTTTGTCCGGAATCTGTTGGCTCTGCTGATTCTATTCTGTCTGCACAGATTAGCAGTTGTAACATTTGAAATGCAACATAAATTGTCAGAGAGACGACGCATCGTGAATCCTTTCTTGCCCTTCAAGTTAAGCAATAAAATACTACATCTGGGACAGGAGAACCTGCGAGCCTTGTTGAGCGTTCCATCATTGTCATGACGGGCACGCAATGTGACAGGAGCTGTATTTAGCACGACTGTGGGAATACTTTGTGCATATTTGTTCTTTGATCAACTGCCATAGAATAACATTAATGCTTTTATCGTTGCAGGGGGATGGGGAGGGTGGGGGCGGCTGCTGAAGGCATTCTCTGGCAGAGTGTTTCCCTGGCAATGTGACATAGAAAACATAGAAACATAGCAAATAGGTGCAGGAGTAGGCCATTCAGCCCTTCGAGCCTGCACTGCTATTCAATGAGTTCATGGCTGAACATGCAACTTCAGTACCCCATTCCTGCCATCTCGCCATACCCCTTGATCCCCCTAGTAGTATGGACTACATCTAACTCCTTTTTGAATATATTTAGTGAATTGGCCTCAACAACTTTCTGTGGTAGAGAATTCCACAGGTTCACCACTCTCTGGGTGAAGAAGTTTCTCCTCATCTCGGTCCTAAATGGCTTACCCCTTATCCTTAGACTGTGACCCCTGGTTCTGGACTTCCCCAACATTGGGAACATTCTTCCTGCATCTAACCTGTCTAAACCCGTCAGAATTTTAAATGTTTCTATGAGATTCCCTCTCATTCTTCTGATCTCCAGTGAATACAAGCCCAGTTGATCCAGTCTTTCTTGATAGGTCAGTCACACCATCCCGGGAATCAGTCTGGTGAACCTTCATTGCACTCCCTCAATAGCAAGAATGTCCTTCCTCAAGTTAGGAGACTAAAACTGTACACAATACTCCAGGTGTGGCCTCACCAAGGCCCTGTACAACTGTAGTAACACCTCCCTGCCCCTGTACTCAAATCCCCTCGCTATGAAGGCCAACATGCCATTTGCTTTCTTAACCGCCTGCTGTACCTGCATGCCAACCTTCAGTGACTGATGTACCATGACACCCAGGTCTCGTTGCACCTCCCCTTTTCCTAATCTGTCACCATTCAGATAATAGTCTGTCTCTCTGTTTTTACCACCAAAGTGGATAACCTCACATTTATCCACATTATACTTCATCTGCCATGCATTTGCCCACTCACCTAACCTATCCAAGTCATTCTGCAGCCTCATAGCATCCTCCTCGCAGCTCACACTGCCATCCAACTTAGTGTCATCTGCAAATTTGGAGATACTACATTTAATCCCCTCATCTAAATCATTAATGTACAATGAAAACAGCTGGGGCCCCAGCACAGAACCTTGCGGTACCCCACTAGTCACTGCCTGCCATTCTGAAAAGTACCCATTTACTCCTACTCTTTGCTTCCTGTCTGCCAACCAGTTCTCAATCCACGTCAGCACACTACCCCCAATCCCATGTGCTTTAACTTTGCACATTAATCTCTTGTGTGGGACCTTGTCGAAAGCCTTCTGAAAGTCCAAATACACCACATCAACTGGTTCTCCCTTGTCCACTCTACTGGAAACATCCTCAAAAAATTCCAGAAGATTTGTCAAGCATGATTTCCCTTTCACAAATCTATCATGTCACCTCTTTCCAAGTGTGCTGCTATGACATCCTTAATAATTGATTCCATCATTTTACCCACTACTGATGTCAGGCTGACCGGTCCATAATTCCCTGTTTTCTCTCTCCCTCCTTTTTTTAAAAAGTGGGGTTACATTGGCTACCCTCCACTCCATAGGAACTGATCCAGAGTCTATGGACTGTTGGAAAATGACTGTCAATGCATCCGCTATTTCCAAGGCTACCTCCTTAAGTATTCTGGGATGCAGACCATCAGGCCTTGGGGATTTATCGGCCTTCAATCCCATCAATTTCCCCAACACAATTTCCCGACGAATAAGGATTTCCCTCAGTTCCTCCTTCTTACTAGACCCTCTGACCCCTTTTATATCCGGAAGGTTGTTTGTGTTCTCCTCAGTGAATACTGAACCAAAGGACTTGTCCAATTGGTCTGCCATTTCTTTGTTCCCAGTTATGACTTCCCCTGAATCTGATTGCAGGGGGCCTACGTTTGTCTTTATTAACCCTTTTCTCTTTACATATCTATAGAAGCTTTTGCAGTCCATTTTAATGTTCCCTGCAAGCTTCCTCTCGTACTCTATTTTCCCTGCCCTAATCAAACCCTTTGTCCTCCTCTGCTGAGTTCTAAATTTCTCCCAGTCCCCGGGTTCGCTGCTATTTCTGGCCAATTTGTATGCCACTTCCTTGGCTTTAATACTATCCCTGATTTCCCTTGATAGCCATGGTTGAGCCACCTTCCCTTTTTTATTTTTATGCCAGACAGGGATGTACAATTGTTGTAGTTCATCCATGTGGTCTCTAAATGTCTGCCATCTAAATCCACTGTCAACCCCTTAAATATCATTCGCCAATCTATCCTAGCCAATTCACGCCTCATACCTTCAAAGTTACCCTTCTTTAAGTTCTGGACCATGGTCTCTGAATTAACTGTTTCATTCTCCATCCTAATGTAGAATTCCACCATATTATGATCACTCTTCCCCAAGGGGCCTCGCACAATGAGATTGCTAATTAATCCTCTCTCATTACACAACACCCAGTCTAAGATGGCCTCCCCCCTAGTTTGTTCCTTGACATATTGGTCGAGAAAACCATCCCTTATGCACTCCAGAAAATCCTCCTCCACCGTATTGTTTCCAGTTTGGTTAGCCCAATCTATATGCTTATTAAAGTCACCCATGGTAACTGCTGCACCTTTATTACATGCTCCCCTAATTTCCTGTTTGATGCCCTCCCCAACATCACTACTACTGTTTGGAGGTCTATACACAACTCCCACTAGCGTTTTCTGCCCCCTTGTATTCCGTAGCTCCACCCATACCGATTCCACATCATCCAAGCTAATGTCTTTCCTTACAATTGCATTAATTTCCTCTTTAACCAACAACACCACCCCGCCTCCTTTTCCTTTCTGTCTATCCTTCCTAAATGCTGAATACCCTTGGATGTTGAGTTCCCAGCCTTGGTCTGCCTAATGACACGCAGCTCCTGTCTGTGAGCCTGGGGGGCGTCAGGACCATCATACGAGGTCTTTCACCAGGAGCTCATCAGGGTCTGGAACAGAGTTGCCATCAAGCGCAGTTCTCCGCTATCTGGAGTGGCGGCTGCCCTTTGGGAGCCACTGCTAGGAATCCGTATCTCCACGACCGAGGTTTTAGGTGGCAGGCTGATGAGAAGGCTGCATCTGGCATGATGACCAGGGTCAGGGACTTGCTCGATGGCGGAGGAGCGGGCTGGATGGCACCAGATGAGCTGGCACGGCACCTATCCTGGGCTGACATCCGGTGCGCGGCCAATGCCATCGAGTCGCTAAAAACAGCGCTGGGCCCTGACTCCGTTAGGTGTGTCGAGGAGGCTCAAGCACGTGGGACAATCCCGTCCAAACTGACGCCCCTCCGGACGGAATTCCTCATCGGCACCAAGCCCCGAAACTGCCCTCGGGAGCCGGCGCCTCACAACTTGAGACTCCTCGGGGAAATCCCCTCCGTGCCTTTCAGTTCTGCGCGGAGGGGATTCCTGTACGGGCTGCTCCTGTTGCCATCCTCGTCTGCCGTCCGGACACGCCATGGCGCACCATCTTGCCATCCGGAGGAGGCGGGGGTTCCCAATGGAGTGCTCTCTACGCGGGAGTCCTCCCTTTACTTATTGGGGACTTGGCCTGGAGGGTGTTGCACGGAGCATTCCGTGCAGTAAGCTTTTAAGTCAGTTCACAGGCTCCCAGGCCGCCTGTAATTTCTGGGGTCTAGTGGAATCCGTGTTCCATACTTAGGTTGAATGTGCAAGGATGCAGCCCCTCTTCCAATATTTGAAAGGGCTGCTCCTCAAATTCTGGTTCACTTGTCGAAATCTCGACCTCCGAAAAGAATGACTCCGACACTTACAGCTCCGGTAGAAGTTTCTTTAATTTACTTGCTAGCAAGGGGCAGGTCACACTCAGTCAAGGGCTAAGTGAACACCTCCGAAATGGTACAGCTTCACAAGATATTTATACAGTAAAACCCAAGTTATGGCTTCTCCCTGTGTATTGCTCTGTCTCACAGTCAGTGAATACAGATAAAGAGTTAATTACTATATCCTGGTCCTGACATGGTTTCCAGATATTTCCTTTTGTCAGGGTTATCAGTTGGCCAGTCGGCCATTACTCCATGAGAATGAGGTAATGGGCTATCACCTGTCTTGTATTGTGTCAGGATTGTTCAATTTCCTGGTCAGTTTATCTGTTTGCATCAAATGGATGAGGTCTCTACAAGAGATAATGGCTGGTGGTTTGAGTCAAGAAGATAAGGTTGGGGTGACATGGAACTCTTGTCGTGTAGACAATAGGAAAGCACCATGGAGGGGTACTTGTCTCAGCATGACTTGTCTCCTAGCTGTCTGATGGCCATCAGCCATCTCAAACCAGGTTTAGCTGTTTATGCAAGCTGACTGTTAAAAAGCTGAAAGTTCTGGAAAGACCAGGACTCCATTTTGATATATATTGCAAGGGGCACACAAATACCATATGGTATCAGCTTAGATAAAAATACATTTCCACACACTTCAGTCCCACACTCCTGATCTTTGGGCACCCTGTGCAGAGGGGAGAGGGCAGGTCAGAAGGCCTCCTCATAGGACTGCTCCTGGGTATGGTCAAGTGAGCCATCAACTGGTCCAGGCAGCGGGTGGTCGAGGGGGTCATCCAGCCCAACTGCCTGTCTCTCTCCCGCGGTTACATCCGAGACAGGGTGTCCCTGGAGATGGAGCACGCAGTGTCCACCGGTACGCTCGCGGCCTTCCGCGAGAGGTGGGCACCGGAGGGACTGGAGTGCATCATCACGCCCGGCAACCAAATTTTAATTTGACCATTTAATGTCTAAAGTCTAATTTGTCGGTTTAGTGCCCCTTTAATAAGGGGGCACTTTAATTACATTTGATTTAAAGGTACAGCTCAAAATAGTTGTAGAGCTGTTGAGTTGAGAGTGGGTTAGCAGTCATGTGATGTTCACAAGACTCAATAAAACCCCGTGCAGTTGGGTTCGGGGGATCCACGATGGGACAGATGGTTGTGAGCCTGGTGGATGAACTGGTAATGTGTCGTGTGATTGTTAAACCTTTGTTAATAAACCAATCAGTTCTCAATAGCAATTGGTTGCTGTGAATTCTTAAGCAAATAACCCATGAAGCAAATACATTACAGCCGCCATTTGAGAGGGCAGGTAAGAGTGAACCACATTACAATGGGTCTGGAGTTGCGTATAGGCCAGACTGGGTAAGGACGGCAGATTTCCTTCCCTAAAGGACAATAGTGAACCAGGTGGGGGTTTTTTTTAATTCCAGATTTATTTAATTGAATTTAAATTCCCCAGCTGCCATGGTGGGATTATGAACGTGTGTCTCGGGATTATTAGGCCAGGCGTCTGGATTGCTAGGCCAGCAACATAACCATTATTCTACCGTACCAGTCACTAGCACCAAAGGATCTGCTAAGTTTATCATTGGTGCTGTGCCATTAGCATGGTATCCAAACCTGAGCAATTCTCGCGTTCGGTCTTGGAAAGTGTGTTCTGAAGTAAATGCTAAAGAGATTTTGGTACTTAAAGAGGTAACATGGCGACTGTGGTATGCAGCCTACCAGTTACTCTAATATCCCTGTAACACTATAATAAGCAGAGCTGCGACTTTTCTGGTGTTTTTATTGATAATCATAGGCAGTCCCTTGAAGCGAGGATGACTTGCTTCCATGCCAAAAAGGAATGAGATCACAGGTGTTTCAATAATACTCCAGGTCCCGAACTACATGTTGAAGGTTGCAAGATGTCTGTGCGTGGATTTTTTTAACGTGTGGTGGCCGTTGCACACCAGCCACCACAATCTCTCGCCGCCTCTTCACCCCGACCTCGCTGCTCCTGCCGCAGAGTTTGTGACAAGAGTTTATAGAATTTTTGGGGGATTAACTTCTCACTGAACGACATCAGTGTTGAGGTGCTGTTTCCTTTTACTTGGAGAAAGTGTGAGCGTTTTTTTAAAGGATACATTTACACCTCCGGCCAATATTTCAGTGCAGTGGAGATCACGGAGATAAGTATGGGTGGGAGAGACCATTGGAGGCCATGCGGTTGATCATTCCAGAGAAACCTCCGATCTCCTGTCACCATCTTCCAGCCGCTCCGATGGTTCCAACGTGCTCCCCTCATCGCCTCACTCATTCCTAACATTGGACGAGCCTTCGCATGAACAGCTACTGCCACCTCTGTCCTGTTTATACCTACGCCCCCTTGTCCTACACTTTTCTTTGATTACTTGGGATTAACCTCTTCTGTTCCGCTTATTATCTTATACAACACCAGCTTGCACTTGTATAAAGCCTTTAATGTTGGACAAAGGAACATCATTTTAATCGAGAGTGCCACCTAGTGGACTAATGTGGTAATGCAACTAATGATGTAAATAATAAAAGGGTCATGTGACAAAGTCACATGGTGACAGGTTTTCGAGTTGAGAGCCACCTTGTGCAGAGTGTGCTTGTTAGTGATGCAGCAAGAATATATTACAACCATCACCTCCACGTTCCCCTCCGAGTCACACACCATCCTGACTGGGAAATATATCGGCCGTTCCTTCATCGTCGCTGGGTCACAATCCTGGAACTCCCTCCCTAACAGCACTGTGGGAGCACCTTCACCACACGGACTGCAGCGGTTCAAGAAGGCGGCTCACCACCACCTTCTCAAGGGGCAATTAGGGATGGGCAATAAATGCCGGCCTTGCCAGCGACGCCCACATCCCAGAACAAATTTTAAGAAGTATTCCGAGGTGCTTCACAGAGGCCTAACCAGCAATGGAGAGTGAGCGGGTTACCCAGGGAAGGAGGATGGTCCAGTGAGCGGGTTACCCAGGGAAGGACGATGGAGAGTGAGCGGGTTACCCAGGGATGGACGATGGTCCAGTGAGCGGGTTACCCAGGGAAGGACGATGGGGAGTGAGCGGGTTACCCAGGGAAGGAGGATGGTCCAGTGAGCGGGTTACCTAGGGAAGGACGATGGAGAGTGAGCGGGTTACCCAGGGAAGGACGATGGGGAGTGGGCAGGTTACCCAGGGAAGGACGATTGGGAGTGAGCGGGTTACCCAGGGAAGGACGATGGGGAGTGGGCAGGTTACCCAGGGAAGGACGATGGGGAGTGAGCGCGTTACCCAGGAAGGACGATGGGGAGTGGGCAGGTTACCCACGGAAGGACGATGGGGAGTGGGCAGGTTACCCAGGGAAGGACGATGGTCCAGTGGGCAGGTTACCCAGGGAAGGACGATTGGGAGTGAGCAGGTTACCCAGGGAAGGACGATGGGGAGTGAGCAGGTTACCCAGGGAAGGACGATGGAGAGTGAGCAGGTTACCCAGGGAAGGAGGATGGTCCAGTGAGCAGGTTACCCAGGGAAGGACAATGGGGAGTGAGCAGGTTACACAGGGAAGGACGATGGGGAGTGAGCAGGTTACCCAGGGAAGGACGATGGGGAGCGGGCAGGTTACCCAGGGAAGGAGGATGGGGAGTGGGCGGGTTACCCAGGGAAGGACGATGGTCCAGTGAGCAGGTTACCCAGGGAAGGACGATGGGGAGCGGGCAGGTTACCCAGGGAAGGAGGATGGGGAGTGAGCGGGTTACCCAGGGAAGGACGATGGGGAGTGAGCGGGTTACCCAGGGAAGGACGATGGGGAGTGAGCAGGTTACCCAGGGAAGGATGATGGTCTAGTGAGCGAGTTACCCAGGGAAGGACGATGGGGAGTGAGTGAGTTACCTAGGGAAGGACGATCGTCCAGTGAGCGGGTTACCCAGGGAAGGACGATGGGGAGTGAGCAGGTTACCCAGGGAAGGAGGATGGAGAGTGAGCGGGTTACGCAGGGAAGGACGATGGGGAGTGAGCGAGTTACCTAGGGAAGGACGATCGTCCAGTGAGCGGGTTACCCAGGGAAGGACGATGGGGAGTGAGCAGGTTACCCAGTGAAGGACGATGGGGAGTGAGCAGGTTACCCAGGGAAGGACAATGGGGAGTGAGCAGGTTACCCAGGGAAGGACGATGGGGAGTGAGCAGGTTACCCAGGGAAGGACGATGGGGAGTGGGCAGGTTACCCAGGGAAGGACGATGGGGAGTGAGCGGGTTACCCAGGGAAGGACGATGGGGAGTGAGCGGGTTACCCAGGGAAGGACGATGGGGAGTGAGCAGGTTACCCAGGGAAGGAGGATGGGGAGTGAGCAGGTTACCCAGGGAAGGACGATGGGGAGTGAGCAGGTTACCCAGGGAAGGAGGATGGGGAGTGAGCGGGTTACCCAGGGAAGGACGATGGGGAGTGAGCGAGTTACCCAGGGAAGGACGATGGGGAGTGAGCAGGTTACCCAGGGAAGGAGGATGGGGAGTGAGCAGGTTACCCAGGGAAGGACGATGGGGAGTGAGCGGATTACCCAGGGAAGGACGATGCGGAGTGAGCAGGTTACCCAGGGAAGGACGATGGTCCAGTGAGCAGGTTACCCAGGGAAGGACGATGGGGAGTGAGCAGGTTACCCAGGGAAGGATGATGGTCTAGTGAGCGAGTTACCCAGGGAAGGACGATGGGGAGTGAGCGAGTTACCTAGGGAAGGAGGATGGGGAGTGAGCAAGTTACCCAGGGAAGGACGATGGTCCATTGAGCGGGTTACCCAGGGAAGGACGATGGGGAGTGAGCAGGTTACCCAGTGAAGGACGATGGGGAGTGAGCAGGTTACCCAGTGAAGGACGATGGGGAGTGAGCAGGTTACCCAGGGAAGGACGATGGGGAGTGAGCAGGTTACCCAGGGAAGGACAATGGGGAGTGAGCAGGTTACCCAGGGAAGGATGATGGGGAGTGAGCAGGTTATCCAGGGAAGGACGATGGGGAGTGAGCAGGTTACCCAGGGAAGGAGGATGGGGAGTGAGCAGGTTACCCAGGGAAGGACGATGGTCCAGTGAGCGGGTTACCCAGGTAAGGAGGATGGGGAGTGAGCAGGTTACCCAGGGAAGGAGGATGGGGAGTGAGCGGGTTACCCAGGGAAGGACGATGCGGAGTGAGCAAGTTACCCAGGGAAGGATGATGGTCCAGTGAGCAGGTTACCCAGGGAAGGACGATGGGCAGTGAGCAGGTTACTCAGGGAAGGATGATGGTCCAGTGAGCGAGTTACCCAGGGAAGGACGATGGGGAGTGAGCGAGTTACCCAGGGAAGGACGATGGGGAGTGAGCAGGTTACCCAGGGAAGGACGATGGGGAGTGAGCGGGTTACCCAGGGAAGGACGATGGGGAGTGAGCAGGTTACCCAGGGAAGGATGATGGTCCAGTGGGCAGGTTACCCAGGGAAGGACGATGGTCCAGTGAGCGGGTTACCCAGGGAAGGACGATGGTCCAGTGAGCGAGTTACCCAGGGAAGGAGGATGCGGAGTGAGCGAGTTACCCAGGGAAGGAGGATGGGGAGTGGGCGGGTTACCCAGGGAAGGACGATGGGGAGTGAGCAGGTTACCCAGGGAAGGACGATGGGGAGTGGGCAGGTTACCCAGGGAAGGACGATGGGGAGTGGGCGGGTTACCCAGGAAGGACGATGGTCCAGTGAGCAGGTTACCCAGGGAAGGACGATGGGGAGTGAGCAGGTTACCCAGGGAAGGACGATGGGGAGTGAGCGGGTTACCCAGGGAAGGAGGATGGAGAGTGAGCGCGTTACCCAGGGAAGGAGGATGGAGAGTGAGCGGGTTACCCAGGAAGGACGATGGTCCAGTGGGCAGGTTACCCAGGGAAGGACGATGGGGAGTGAGCGGGTAACCCAGGGAAGGACGATGGGGAGTGAGCAGGTTACCCAGGGAAGGACGATGGGGAGTGAGCAGGTTACCCAGGGAAGGAGGATGGGGAGTGAGCAGGTTACCCAGGGAGGGAGGATGGTCCAGTGAGCGGGTTACCCAGGGAAGGAGGACGGGGCGTGAGCAGGTTACCCAGGGAAGGAGGATGGGGAGTGAGCAGGTTACCCAGGGAAGGACGATGGGGAGTGAGCGGGTTACCCAGGGAAGGACGATGGGGAGTGAGCAGGTTACCCAGGGAAGGATGATGGTCCAGTGAGCAGGTTACCCAGGGAAGGACGATGGGGAGTGGGCGGGTTACCCAGGGAAGGACGATGGTCCAGTGAGCGGGTTACCCAGGGAAGGACGATGGGGAGTGAGCGGGTTACCCAGCGAAGGACGATGGGGAGTGGGCGGGTTACCCAGGGAAGGAGGATGGGGAGTGAGCAGGTTACCCAGGGAAGGAGGATGGGGAGTGAGCAGGTTACCCAGGGAAGGACGATGGGGAGTGAGCGGGTTACCCAGGGAAGGACGATGGGGAGTGAGCAGGTTACCCAGGGAAGGACGATGGTCCAGTGAGCGGGTTACCCAGGGAAGGAGGATGGGGAGTGGACGGGTTACCCAGGGAAGGACGATGGGGAGTGAGCAGGTTACCCAGGGAAGGAAGATGGGGAGTGGGCAGGTTACCCAGGGAAGGACGATGGGGAGTGAGCGGGTTACCCAGGGAAGGACGATGGGGAGTGAGCAGGTTACCCAGGGAAGGAGGATGGGGAGTGAGCAGGTTACCCAGGGAAGGATGATGGTCCAGTGGGCAGGTTACCCAGGGAAGGACGATGGTCCAGTGAGCGGGTTACCCAGGGAAGGACGATGGGGAGTGAGCAGGTTACCCAGGGAAGGACGATGGGGAGTGAGCAGGTTACCCAGGGAAGGATGACGGTCCAGTGGGCAGGTTACCCAGGGAAGGACGATGGTCCAGTGAGCGGGTTACCCAGGGAAGGACGATGGGGAGTGAGCAGGTTACCCAGGGAAGGACGATGGGGAGTGGGCAGGTTACCCAGGGAAGGAGGATGGGGAGTGGACGGGTTACCCAGGGAAGGACGATGGGGAGTGAGCAGGTTACCCAGGGAAGGAGGATGGGGAGTGAGCAGGTTACCCAGGGAAGGATGATGGTCCAGTGGGCAGGTTACCCAGGGAAGGACGATGGGGAGTGAGCGGGTTACCCAGGGAAGGACGATGCGGAGTGAGCAAGTTACCCAGGGAAGGATGATGGTCCAGTGAGCAGGTTACCCAGGGAAGGACGATGGGGAGTGAGCAGGTTACTCAGGGAAGGATGATGGTCCAGTGAGCGAGTTACCCAGGGAAGGACGATGGGGAGTGAGCGAGTTACCCAGGGAAGGACGATGGGGAGTGAGCAGGTTACCCAGGGAAGGACGATGGGGAGTGAGCGGGTTACCCAGGGAAGGACGATGGGGAGTGAGCAGGTTACCCAGGGAAGTATGATGGTCCAGTGGGCAGGTTACCCAGGGAAGGACGATGGTCCAGTGAGCGGGTTACCCAGGGAAGGACGATGGGGAGTGAGCAGGTTACCCAGGGAAGGACGATGGTCCAGTGAGCGAGTTACCCAGGGAAGGAGGATGCGGAGTGAGCGAGTTACCCAGGGAAGGAGGATGGGGAGTGGGCGGGTTACCCAGGGAAGGACGATGGGGAGTGAGCAGGTTACCCAGGGAAGGACGATGGGGAGTGGGCAGGTTACCCAGGGAAGGACGATTGGGAGTGGGCGGGTTACCCAGGAAGGACGATGGTCCAGTGAGCAGGTTACCCAGGGAAGGACGATGGGGAGTGAGCAGGTTACCCAGGGAAGGACGATGGGGAGTGAGCGGGTTACCCAGGGAAGGAGGATGGAGAGTGAGCGCGTTACCCAGGGAAGGAGGATGGAGAGTGAGCGGGTTACCCAGGAAGGACGATGGTCCAGTGGGCAGGTTACCCAGGGAAGGACGATGGGGAGTGAGCGGGTAACCCAGGGAAGGACGATGGGGAGTGAGCAGGTTACCCAGGGAAGGACGATGGGGAGTGAGCAGGTTACCCAGGGAAGGAGGATGGGGAGTGAGCAGGTTACCCAGGGAAGGAGGATGGTCCAGTGAGCGGGTTACCCAGGGAAGGAGGATGGGGCGTGAGCAGGTTACCCAGGGAAGGAGGATGGGGAGTGAGCAGGTTACCCAGGGAAGGACGATGGGGAGTGAGCGGGTTACCCAGGGAAGGACGATGGGGAGTGAGCAGGTTACCCAGGGAAGGATGATGGTCCAGTGAGCAGGTTACCCAGGGAAGGACGATGGGGAGTGGGCGGGTTACCCAGGGAAGGACGATGGTCCAGTGAGCGGGTTACCCAGGGAAGGACGATGGGGAGTGAGCGGGTTACCCAGCGAAGGACGATGGGGAGTGGGCGGGTTACCCAGGGAAGGAGGATGGGGAGTGAGCAGGTTACCCAGGGAAGGAGGATGGGGAGTGAGCAGGTTACCCAGGGAAGGACGATGGGGAGTGAGCGGGTTACCCAGGGAAGGACGATGGGGAGTGAGCAGGTTACCCAGGGAAGGACGATGGTCCAGTGAGCGGGTTACCCAGGGAAGGAGGATGGGGAGTGGACGGGTTACCCAGGGAAGGACGATGGGGAGTGAGCAGGTTACCCAGGGAAGGAAGATGGGGAGTGGGCAGGTTACCCAGGGAAGGACGATGGGGAGTGAGCGGGTTACCCAGGGAAGGACGATGGGGAGTGAGCAGGTTACCCAGGGAAGGAGGATGGGGAGTGAGCAGGTTACCCAGGGAAGGATGATGGTCCAGTGGGCAGGTTACCCAGGGAAGGACGATGGTCCAGTGAGCGGGTTACCCAGGGAAGGACGATGGGGAGTGAGCAGGTTACCCAGGGAAGGACGATGGGGAGTGAGCAGGTTACCCAGGGAAGGATGATGGTCCAGTGGGCAGGTTACCCAGGGAAGGACGATGGTCCAGTGAGCGGGTTACCCAGGGAAGGACGATGGGGAGTGAGCAGGTTACCCAGGGAAGGACGATGGTCCAGTGAGCGGGTTACCCAGGGAAGGAGGATGGGGAGTGGACGGGTTACCCAGGGAAGGACGATGGGGAGTGAGCAGGTTACCCAGGGAAGGAAGATGGGGAGTGGGCAGGTTACCCAGGGAAGGACGATCGTCCAGTGAGCGGGTTACCCAGGGAAGGACGATGGGGAGTGAGCAGGTTATCCAGGGATGGACGATGGTCCAGTGAGCGGGTTACCCAGGGAAAGACGATGGGGAGTGGGCAGGTTACCCAGGGAAGGACGATGGGGAGTGAGCAGGTTACCCAGGGATGGACGATGGTCCAGTGAGCGGGTTACCCAGGGAAGGACGATGGGGAGTGGGCAGGTTACCCAGGGAAGGACGATGGGGAGTGAGCGGGTTACCCAGGGAAGGAGGATGGAGAGTGAGCGGGTTACCCAGGAAGGACGATGGTCCAGTGCGCAGGTTACCCAGGGAAGGACGATGGGGAGTGAGCGGGTTACCCAGGGAAGGACGATGGGGAGTGAGCAGGTTACCCAGGGAAGGACGATGGGGAGTGAGCAGGTTACCCAGGGAAGGAGGATGGGGAGTGAGCAGGTTACCCAGGGAAGGAGGATGGGGAGTGAGCAGGTTACCCAGGGAAGGAGGATGGGGAGTGAGCAGGTTACCCAGGGAAGGACGATGGTCCAGTGAGCGGGTTACCCAGGGAAGGAGGATGGGGAGTGGGCAGGTAACCCAGGGAAGGACGATGGGGAGTGGTCAGGTTACCCAGGGAAGGAGGATGGTCCAGTGAGCAGGTTACCCAGGGAAGGACGATGGGGAGTGAGCGGGTTACCCAGGGAAGGATGATTGTCCAATGGGCAGGTTACCCAGGGAAGGACGATGGGGAGTGAGCGAGTTACCCAGGGAAGGACGATGGGGAGTGGGCAGGTTACCCAGGGAAGGACAATGGGGAGTGAGCAGGTTACCCAGGGAAGGACAATGGGGAGTGAGCAGGTTACCCAGGGAAGGACGATGGGGAGTGGGCAGGTTACCCAGGGAAGGACGATGGGGAGTGGGCAGGTTACCCAGGGAAGGATGATGGGGAGTGGGCAGGTTACCCAGGGAAGGACGATGGGGAGTGAGCAGGTTACCCAGGGAAGGACGATGGGGAGTGAGCAGGTTACCCAGGGAAGGATGATGGGGAGTGAGCAGGTTACCCAGGGAAGGACGATGGGGAGTGAGCAGGTTATCCAGGGAAGGATGATGGGGAGTGAGCAGGTTACCCAGGGAAGGATGTGATGCTTCAGTGCTACAGAGCCTCAGTCAGACTCCAACTTCAGCTTTGGGCACCGCGCCTCTGGGAGGATATACTGGGCTTGGAGGAGGGGGTGCAGCACAGAGTCACCAGAATATCAGAGGTTCGAGGGTTAAATGATGAGGACAGGTTGCATAGACTTGGCTTGTATTAACAAGTATTGAAGATTGAGGGGCGATCTGCTGGAGTAGCTGAAATGTTAAAATGATTCCGTCGGGTAAATAAAGAGAAACTATTGCCTCTGATTGGGGAATCAAGAACGAGGGGCCACAATCTTAAAATAAGTGCTGGGCCATTTAGGAGGGAAATCAGGGACCGCTTCTTCACAGAGAGGGAGGTCGAAATCTGGACGTTCCCAAAAAGGCTGTGGATACTCGGGATCAATTGGAGCTTTCAAGACTGAGGTCGATAGATTTATGTTGTGTAAGGGTATCGAGGGATTATGCAGCAAAGGCGGGTAAATGGAGTAGAGGTACAACTCGAACATGATCGAATAGAATGGCAGCACAGGCTCGGGCTGAACGGCCTCCTCCTGTTCTTCTGTTCCTAATAAACAAATGTTAAGCCAAGGAAGGCGATACTATGAGGAGCTGACCAAAAGCCCTTCCTTTTTAAAGAGAGTTTTAAATGAGAAATTGTTCTTATGGGAATCAAGGGATATGGGGCTTGGGCGGGAAAGTGTTGAGGTCGAAGATCAACCATGACCTTATTGAATGGCGGAGCAGGCTCGAGGGGCCGTAAGGTCTGCTCCTGCTCCTAATTCTTAAGTTCTTCGGAGAGGGAGGTGGAGAGGGAGGCGAGGCCTGTGGAATGCACAAACGGCCAGAATATACTTTTATGAGGTTCCCCATCATCTTACATTTTTTCACAACGCCTATGTTTAGGGGACACTTTAAAGGATCACTCGTGTTGCCTTTCTCTGAGCTGATTTTCAAGGCTTAGCTGTTTTTCTTGTGAACAACAACAACAACTGGCATTTATATAGTGCCTTTAACATAGTGGAACATCCCCCCAAGTGCCTCACAGGGGCGTACTCAAACATATGACATCGAGCCACATAGTGGGATATTTGGAGAGGTTGACTAAAAGTTTGCTGAAAGAAGTAAGTTTTAAGGAGTGTTTTAAAGGAGGAGAGAGAGAGAGGCGGAGAGGCGGAGAGATTTAGTGATGGAATTCCAGAACTTAAGGCTGAAGGTATGACCGCCAATGGTGGAGCGATGAAAATGGGGGTGGGCAAGAGGCCAGATTTGGAGGAGCGCAGAGATCTGAGAAGGTCGTAGGGTTGGAGGAGGTTGCAGAGGGCAGTATTGAAGGGCTGGGCTGACAAAAGCACTGTACAGGTTCCAGTTTAATGGGCTATCACATACAGGCTCAGTGTTTTAAGATTGCAATGTTGATGATAACTCATCCGTTTTAATGAGATTGGAAAAACCTGGCCCATATCTGCTGACATGCCGTATAACTCTGTGTTCCATTTGATCTGTTAATTGCTGTCTGCAGTCCCTTCCCATGATATACCCTTAGCTGCTATTTTAACCCATTTTAATGTATTCCGTAAAAGAGCTGTTTCAGTTAATGAGTGCGCCTATTGCTAATATCGCACACAGAGCCATTTCAACCCGCCTATGTCCTGATTTAATTGTTGGTCTCAGTTTGTAAGCAGATCAGTTCAGTGCAAGCAGTGTGTTTCTGTAACACATCAGTGTTTTTGGGCTGGTTGCACAAGAGGGAAACAAGTTTAACGTGTTGGATCGATATTGGGCTTATACTTTGGAGTTCAGAAGAACACGAGGTGATCTCCTTGGAACACATGGGGGATAAATTTGGCCGCTGGTGTTGCGGCATTAATCCAGGCGGAGCGGTACTTTCGCGCCTTGGAAAAGTTTGCACCTCCCGCCCAGAAATTGGTCAGAATCTGGTGAGGAGCTGATGGGGGGGCGATAAATCAGCCATTGCACACCCGAGCTGGGGGGTGCGGGGCGTGAGATAATGAAAGTTTGGTCGGTACATTTGCTGGGCCCATTGCGATGTGTGGAAATCCAATTCAGACCCCAGGAAAAGCCAAGTCTTAAAGGCACAGCACAGTAACGCCCTCATTAAAGTTTTCAAAATCACTTGTTTCCTCCCGTACTGTTATGGCAGTCTACCGCTGCAAACTCGGAGACTCACGCACCGTGCTGTGTGTAAACATTGCACTGACTGTGACTGAGACTCACACCGTGCTGGTGTGTAAACCTTGCACTGACTGTAACTGAGACTCACACCGTGCTGTGTGTAAACCCTGCACTGACTGTGACTGAGACTCACACCGTGCTGTGTGTAAACCTTGCACTGACGGTGACTGAGACTCACACCGTGCTGTATGTAAACCTTGCACTGACTGTGACTGAGACTCACACCGTGCTGTGTGTAAACCTTGCACTGACTGTGACTGAGACTCACACCGTGCTGTGTGTAAACCTTGCACTGACGGTGACTGAGACTCACACCGTGCTGTGTGTAAACCTTGCACTGACTGTGACTGAGACTCACACCGTGCTGTGTGTAAACCTTGCACTGACTGTGACTGAGACTCACACCGTGCTGTGTGTAAACCTTGCACTGACTGTGACTGAGACTCACACCGTGCTGTGTGTAAACCTTGCACTGACTGTGACTGAGACTCACACCGTGCTGTGTGTAAACCTTGCACTGACTATGACCTCCGAGGGAAGCACTTCCTCATCCCTTTAAGTAGCCGCCAGTTAACAACTCTACAGCCTGGACCCACCATTTCTCCAGACGTTGTTATTGCCGAGCGCTCAATGAGGTGGCCGCACCGAATTTACCGACCGGGGTTAGGCGTGGGCGTTGCACTGGGAATACGTCGGGATCGGAGCGGTCGTCAGCAGCCGGGCGCTATAGGTTTGTGCCCCCGGGAAGCCGCTAATGAATTTCCGGGCGAGGCGCTAAATGCTGCGTGCCCGGTCGGTTACCTCTTACGCTCCCATTAACACCCCCTCTGGCCGCTAACTCAGGCATTGTACAACCGGAAATCCAGCCCTGGGGGTTTTGACAGGGCAGGTGTTGAGAGGCTCTTTTTCCTAGAGTCAGAGAATCATAGAACGGTTACAGCACAGGAGGCCATTCGGCCCGTCGAGCCCATACCGCTCTCAGCCAGTCCCCCTCCCACGCCCTTTCCCCGGAGCCCTGCAATGTTTTTCCTTCAGGTACTTATCCACGATTGAGTCTGTCTCCACCACCCTCTCAGGCAGCGCATTCCAGATGCTAACCACTCGCTGCGTAAAAACGTTTTTCCTCATGTCGTCTTTGGTTCTGTTGCCAATCGCCTTAAATCTGTGTCCTCTGGTTCTCGACCCTTCCACCAATGGGAACAGTTTCTCTCGATCTACTCTGTCCAGACCCCTCATGATTTTGAACACCTCGATGAAATCTCCTCTCAACCTTCTCTGCTCCAAGGAGAACAAGCCCCTTTTGTTTTGGTTACCTTCCCCCTCTTCCATTTCCTACTCTCAACAGACCTTGAAATGTTAGTTAACAATCACTGAACCTTTTCCAATCAAGGACCCAGACCTTCCTGTCCACTTTCCCTCGTCCCTTCCTGACTGGAGAGCCTCGAACTTAGGGGTCACAGTCTCAGGGTAAGGGGTCAGGAGTCTGGAACCCGGGGTCACAGTCTCAGGATAAAGAGTTGGGAGTCTGGAACCAGAGGTCACAGTCTCAGGGTAAGGGGTCGGGAGTCTCGGACCGGAGGTCATAGTCGCAGGGTAAAGGGTCAGGAGTCTGGAACCAGAGGTCACAGTCGCAGGGTAAGGGGTCAAGAGTTTGGAACCCAGGGTCACAGTCTCGGGGTAAGGGGTCAGGAGTCTGGAACCCAGGGTCACAGTCGCAGGGTAAGGGGTCAGGAGTCTGGAACCCGGGCTCACAGTCTCGGGGTAAGGGGTCAGGAGTCTGGAACCAGAGGTCACAGTCGCAGGGAAAGGCGTCGGGAGTCTGGAACCCGGGGTCACAGTCTCGGGGTAAGGGGTAGAGAGTCTCGAACTAGGGGTCACAGTCTCAGGGTAAAGGGTCAAGAGTCTGGACCCCGGGGTTACAGTCTCAGGATAAGGGGTCGGCCATTTAGGACTGAGATGAGGAGGAATTTTTTCACTCAGAGGGTGGTAAATCTTTGGAATTCTCTGCCCCAGAGGGCTGTGGATGCTGAGTCTCTGAATATATTCAAGGCTGAGATCAATAGATTTTTGGACTTGGGGGGGAATCGAGGGATATGGATCGGACAGGAAAGTGGAGTTGAGGTCGATGATCTTATTGAATGGCGGAGCAGCCTCGAGGGGCTGAATGGCCGACTCCTGCTCCTAATTCTTATGTTCTTAATTTAAATCTTTGGTGTTGCCCCTCAGCTCAAAGTCTCCTGCCTTTCACACACTTCCCCTACCAACATACAAAGATAGACAGACAGGAAAAGGCCTCTGTGTCCACCCAACCTGTCCCACACCGCTGTGATGCTTTGTGCATGATGATATATGCAACCTCCACTCCTCCTGAAAACCATGTGATCTCCCAGGAGAGGCGAAAAAACCCAGGCCAATTGGTGGGGGATCTGGAAAATTCATATCCGACCCCCTGAGGAGATCAAAACTAGCCCAGGAGATCACTCTGGCCCCGATTAACCTTATACAGTACCTAGCGCTTTAGTGAAGGGTGATGGCTCCCTCTCCCGGAAGGACATTAGCGAACCAGTTGGATTTTTACGACAACCTGACAACTTACATGGTCATTGCTACTGATACCAGCCCCTGGTCACCAGATTGTAATTAATCCAATTTCCAACCCCCCAGTACTGTAACCACTGGATTAGCGTGCCTGCCCACAAGGTGTCCCGATAAAAGGAGGGCTTTTGTACCCCTCGGATTTCCACTCATTAAACGGACCAAAGGTTGGGTCCCAGATCTCACTGAGTGCAATACATCAGCTGATTGCTTTATAAAACTCTGGTTGGTCTCCAGTTGGAGTATTGTGTCCAATTCTGGGCACCATACTTTAGGCAGGACATGAAGGCCTTAGCGGGAGTGCAGAGGGGGTTTACTAGAATGGCACCAGGAATGAGGGACTCCAGATACGTGTAGATACTGGAGAAGTTGGGATTGTTCTCCTTAGAGAAGAGGAGGTTAAGGGGAGATTTGATCAACATGTTCAATATCATGAAGGGTTTTGATAGGGTAAATAAGGAGAAACTGTTAGAAGAACATAAGAAATAGGAGCAGGAGTTGGCCATTCGGCCCCTCAAGCCTGCTCCGCCATTCAATGGCTGATCTTCGACCTCAACTCCACCTTCACCACCCTCTGAGTGAAGAAATTTCTCCTCATCTCAGTCCTAAATGGCCGACCCCTTATCCTGAGACTGTGACCCCTGGTTCTAGACTCCCCAGCTTTTTTTCACCAGTGACAGAAGGGTCGGTAACCAGAGGACACGGATTTAAGGTGATTGGCAAAAGAACCAGAGGCGAGATGTGGAAAAATGTTTTCCCGCAGAGAGCTGTAACTACTTGCAGCGCACTGCCTGATAGGGCGATGGAAGCAGATCGAGGGAGAGAAAATTGCAGTGCTGTGGGGAAAGAGTTGGGAAGAGAGGGACTAATTGGATAGCTCTTTTTCAAACTGCACCCAATCCCTAACCTTGCTCGGCCCGTCACCAGGATAACTTTTAAAATAAACTTTCACAAACTATATATCATAAAGAATCAGAGATGAGTTCAAGGCAATTATATGTTTGAACTGAAATTCTAACATCCTTTCAACTATTCCCTTCACATTGGTTGAAAGAAGTCCTGGCCTTTAAACCTAACCGGGTGATAAATCACCTTATCAAGAATTTGGCTCCAGTTCCCTGGCTGACCCTTCCTGGAGAGCAGTTCCTTGGCCGCAGGTCGCCATTCCGTGACTTGCCCAAGTAACCACTCTTTGTTTATTGCCGACGTGAGCAACATGGGCAAAGCACACATTTGTTTTTCCATCCTACAAGGGCTTCAGTGTCAGCTGTGGCTCAGGGGACAGCACTCTCGCAGGTCAGCAGGTTGTGGGTTCCAGTCCCACTCCAGAGACTTGAGCACAAAAATCTAGGCTGACACTCCCAGTGCAGTACTGAGGGAGTGCTGCACTGTCGGAGGGGCCGGCTTTTGGATGAGACGTTAAACCGAGGCCCCGTCTGCTCCCAGGCGGATGTAAAAGATCCCACGGCACTATTTTGAAGATGAGCAGGGGAGTTATCCCCAGTGTCCAGGCCAATAATTATCCTTCAATCAACAATGTTAATGAGAAAACAGATTATCTGGTCGTTATCACATTGCTGTGTGTGGGAGCCTGCTGTGCACAAATTGGCTGCTGCGTTTCCCACAATACAACAGTGACTACACTCCAAAAGTACTTCCTTCTTTGAAAAGCGCTTTGGGACGTGCGGTGGTCATGAAAGGCGCTATATAAATGTAAGTCTTTTTTTCTTTAAGAGGGGAATTTTAACCCCCAGAAATGGGTGGGTTCTTAGTCAGGTGGGATGTAAAAAGTTTAAAAATCACAAACCCAAAGCACCCCGCCCACTTTTAACGGAGATGTGACAGGGGGTGTGGTGGATAAATATCTCCCACTCATTGAAGTGAATAAGTTACATGTTGTGACAGAACGCAGTATACATCTGTGGAGAATGATTATGAGACGCTGTTCAATAGTGTCGTTTAAAATAGCTTTTAATTCTACCGCTCCACTATCTGCCATCAGATACATGGAGCCACATATGGCTTTGTTCCAAGACCTATGAGAGCCACATTGGAAGGAGTTGTCTCGACAATAATTGGAGCTTGTAATCCACATGCACAGATTACAAAGACACAAACTCCACGGTTCCGACAGATCTTCCTGTAGTTCCCGACAGCTTCCATTGAATGCACAGTGGCAAACTCAGACCTGCAACCTCCGACAGACCCAGGCTGGGCACAGCAGCATTCAACAGGGCCAGCAATAGAGAGCAATGCCTGAGCTCTCCACTCGAGGTCTGCCAGTGCCGTCAGAATTAACCACAACTTGTTATTATATAGCGCCTTTAAAGTGGGAAAATGTCGCAAGGTGCTTCACAGGAGCATTGCCAAACAAAGTTTGACAGCAGGCGATATTAGGACAGGTGAGGCAGGTTCAAGGGGTGAACAGGTAGAGAGAGGTTTAGGGAGGGAGTTCCAGAACTTGGGGCCCAGGCAACAGAAGGCACGGCCACCGATGGTGGAGTGATTATAATCAGGGATGGTCAGGAGGGCAGAATCTCGGGGGGCTGGAGGAGATTACAGAGATAGGGAGGGGCGAGGCCACGGAGCGATTTGCAAACAAGGGTGAGAATGTTTAAATTGGTGCATTGCCGGACCAGGGCCCAGCACAGGGAGCGATGGGTGAGCGGGTCTCGGTGTGAGTTAGGGCCACCTATACAGACTGTTCCTTTCACACTCCCAGCCCATTTGCTTTTAAGGGCGATGGATGTCGCCACAATTTCAAGGTCCACTTTACCCTGAACCACTTCACCTTTACCCTCACCTCCAATCGCCAGGTTTTCAGTCACACTCAGAGGGCCCCCTTGCCTTTGGCAGGGCCATGCCTCTTTATCATTGACGGTAAATAAAGAGAGGGTCAGCAGGTGACACTGGCGGACAACGCTCGGACAGACCGCGGGATAAAGGGGGAGCGGGGCTTGTTGCTCTCTCGGCAAAAATACCGGTGCGCGACACCGAGTGACTGCAGTGCATTGCTGCTTCAGAGTCAGCAATCATTACCCCAGCGTCAACACTGACTTTGCAATCCTGCTCCAAGTGCAGTGAGGGAATATTCTTGGAGCGAGGCGGAGGAGGGGGTGAGGGGGTGTGGGGAGGTGTCAGGGGCAGTGCAGGCCTTGCTTCTAGACACATTAGCGAGATGGACACTCAGCTCACCAGCTCACCAGGGGCAGACTGATGGAGCTGCAGCCCGGAGCAGGGAGCAGGGAGCAGGGAGCAGGGAGCAGGGAGCAGGGGCGTTTAATTGCAACACACAGCGCTGTTAACACAGGCTGACCCAGCAATCACTCAACCCCTCCACACTTCACTGGGGGGGGTCAAATGTTCACCTGGGGACTTCCCGAGACAGAGTGAGGCACCCAGGGGGGAAACCGGGGGAGGGGGAAACCGAGGGGGGGGGGCAACACTGGAGGGGGGGCTGGGACCCAGGGGGGAAACCGGGGGAGGGGGAAACCGGAGGGGGGCAACACTGGAGGGGGGGCTGGGACCCAGGGGGGAAACCGGGGGAGGGGGAAACCGGAGGGGGGCAACACTGGAGGGGGGGCTGGGACCCAGGGGGGAAACCGGCGGAGGGGGGAAACCGGGGCTGGGGGGGGGGGGAAACCGGGATCCCCAGGGGGCCTGGGACACCGGGGGAGGGGGAACACCCAGGGGGGGAGGGGTGCTGGGACCCAGAGGGGAAATCCGGGGAGGGGGGAAACTGAGGGCGGGGGGGGTGTTGTGAATCCTGATTGGTGAGGCCACTGAAAGTGAAAAAAAGATAAAGAGCAAATGTTCATTTATATAGCGCCTTTCACGACCTCAGGATGTCCCAAACCATTTCACAGCCAATGAAGTACTTTTGAAGTGTCGTCGCTGTTGGAAACGCAGCAGCCAGTTTGCGCACAGCAAGCTCCCACAAACAGCGATGTGATAATGACCAGATAATCTGCTTTCGTGATGTTGGTTGAAGGATAAATATTGGCCCCAGGGCACCGGGGATAACTCCCCTGCTCTTCTTCGAGATAGTGCCATGGAATCTTTTATAGATGGGGCCTCGGTTTAACGTCTTATCTGAAAGACAGCACGGCCAACAGTGAGGCACTCCCTCAGCACTGCACTGGAGTGTCAGCCTAGATTTCTGTGCTTAATTCTCTGGAGTGGGACTTGACCCCACGACCTTGTGACTCAGAGACGAGGGTGCTGACACCATGCCATGTAGCCTGTTCAGCTCCCGGGGATAGCTCCCCTGCTCTTCTTCAAAACAGTGCCATGAGATTTTGCACGTGATGGGGCGTGAGAGTTGACGTCAGAACCTCACGGTTGGAATGGGGCCTGGGTGAGGGGAAATGAGGCAACAGAATGTGAATGCGTGAGGATACTGAGCGAGCGCAGGCGGGGTATAACATCCCTGGACCCATATCGCCAGGGCGTGCCTTTAGGAAAAAGGAGAGTGGGATTGGGCTGGGTAGCTCTTTGCCGGCCAGCATGGTCACGATGGGATGAATGGCCTCTTTCTGTGCAGTAAATCTCTATCATTCTATGATTCTAGGAACAATAAAAAAAACAGGAGAACAATTTTTTTTCCTTTTAAAGAGGCAGTTTCAACAAATACAACAACATGACGTTATAAGACAGCCGGGGGTGTTTCACAGGAGCAATTATCAAACACAATATGATCCCGAGCCACACTGGCAGGGATTTGCACAGGTGAGGTACGTTTAAACAAACATCTTAAAGGAGGAATCTTAGAACCATAGAATAGTGTGGCACAGAACAAGGCCATTCGGCCCATCGATTCTGCACCGGCTCTCTCCAAAAGCCATCCAGTCAGTCCCACTCCGCGCCATATCCCGGCAATTGTTTCCCCTTTCCAGTATTTATCCAAATCCCATTTGAAAGTTACTATTGAATCTGCTCCCACCGCCCTTTCAGGCAGCGCGTTCCCGATCACAACAACTCGCTGCGTAAAATAGTTTCTCCTCATGTCACCCCAGTTCTTTTGCCAGAGACGTATCGTACAATCACAGAACGGTTACAGCACGGAAGGAGGCCATTCGGCCCGTCGAGCCCGTGCCGGCTCTCTGCAAGTGCACCTCAGCCAGTCCCACTCACCACCCTTTCCCCGCAGCCCTGCAATTTCTTCTCCTTCAGGTATTTATCCACCTCACTCGTGAAAGCGGTGATTGAGTCTGCCTCCACCGCTGATCCAAACCACTCGCTGCGTAAAAACGTTTTTCCTCGTGTCGCCTTTGGTTCTTCTGCCAATCGCCTTAAATCTGTGTCGTCTGGTTCTCGAGCCTTCCACCAATGGGAACAGTCTCTCTCGATCTACTCTGCCCAGACCCCTCATGGTTTTGAACACCTCGATCAAATCTCCTTCTCTGCTCGAAGGAGAACAACCTCCAAGGTCGGGAGGTAGAGAAGTTTAGGGAGGCAATTCCCCAGCTTAGGGGCGGCCACCAATGGTGAGGCGATGAAAATAGGCGATGTGCGAGAGGGCAGAATTGTCAGCATCAGCATCAAGTGAATTAATATAACCGTCAATAAAAGGATATGTGCAGCATTTCAGCTTTCAGTGTGCAAGGTAACTCAGTCTTGGCACAGTCCCACGGTGAGCGGTTTCTATCACCTCCCTTGTGGCAGAACGTGAAGGCTCACAAAGCAGAAAGCTGGGAACATGTGCTGGTGCCTTGGGGTGAAGTCACGGTGCTGACTGGGTCGCGATCCGTAATCTCACATAAAGCAGCAGAATGCTGTTGTTGGTTGAATCTCAATGCGGGGTGGAGTTTTTCTAAGGCAGAATATATCGATCAGCTCTTTGTGTTTTGCCTTTCTCAACCAGCATCGATGTGAAGTTACAGAGTTCCACAGGGCGGGATTTTAGGGTTTTCTGTTTTCGGAGGCGGGCCGGGAAAGTTAGCGGCCGGGGACAGTCTGCGTTTGGTGAGGAAGTTTGGGGCGTCTGGGCCCTGTGTCAGGGGGCGCAGTGCGAAGGGAGGCGGTGCGCTCCGAGAGAGGGCGGGGGAGGGGGGAGAGAGGAGAGGGGGAGGGGGGTGGGGGAAGGGGGGAGGGGTGGTGAGTGGGGGGGAGGGGACCTTAACACAGACAGAAACACCCCGGACACATTGCCGGCCCCACGACACAAATCGCTGAAACATTAACAGAACAAACCCTCGCTGACCTTCGGACACTTTACCTCCATCACCGCCGGCGACGCCGGACCGCACTGATTTCCCAGGGGGCATTGC
Organism: Pristiophorus japonicus; assembly: GCF_044704955.1. Classification (NCBI taxonomy): domain Eukaryota; kingdom Metazoa; phylum Chordata; class Chondrichthyes; family Pristiophoridae; genus Pristiophorus; species Pristiophorus japonicus. The sequence continues at coordinate 189,789,155 of NC_091989.1, forward strand.
GGGCGCACTCCCGGGCGGACGGGTCGGGTTTGAGCCCAAACTCCTGCCGGTGCCGCACCGAGAGGCGGTGTACTCCCGGCGCAGCTCCTCCCCGCGGTGCTGCTCAGTGCCACCGCCAAACGGGACCCGAGGATCGCGGCAGGGCGCAGAGGGCCAGAAACACCGCCTTTCACACCGCTCCGGGGCACAACCCGGGGCACAGAGGGCCCGGAACACCACCTTTCACACCGCTCTGGGGCACAACCCGGGGCGCAGGAGGCCGGAACACCGCCTTTCACACCGCTCCGGGGCACAACCCGGGGCACAGAGGGCCCGGAAACACAGCCCCCGGAGTCTGCAGCACAGAAACAGGCCATTCGGCCCATCCGGTCCCGGTCGGTGTTGATCCCCCTCCCACCCCTCTCAATCTCACCCCATCACCATATCCTTCTATTCCTTTCTCCCCCATGTCTTTATCCAGCTTCCCCTTAAATACATCGATACTATTCGCCTCAACCCCTCCCTGTGGCAGCGAGTTCCACATTCTCACCGCTCTCTGGGTAAAGAAGTTTCTCCTGAACTCCCCGTTGGATTTATTAGTGACTGTCTGATATTGATGGCCCCAGTTCTGGACAACCCCCACACACGAGTAAACAAAGAAAGACAGACTTGCATTTATATAGCACCTTTCACGACCCCCGAACGTCTCAAAGCGCTTTACAGCCAATTAAGTACTTTTGGAGTGTAGTCACTGTTGTAATGTGGGAAACGCAGCAGACAATTTGTGCACAGCAAGCTCCCACAAGCAACAACGTGATAATGACCAGATAATCTGTTTTTGTTATGTTGATTGAGGGATAAATATTCTCAGGACACCAGGGAGAACACCCCTGCTCTTCTTGGAAATAGTGCCCAGGGATCTTTTACATCCACTCCCTCAATACTGCACTGGGAGTGTCAGCCGAGATTTTTGCTCTCAAATCTCTTGAGTGAGACTTGAACCGACATCCTTCTGCCTCAACGGTGAGAGTGAGCCACAGTTGACCACCTATACATCCTAGAACCTTCTTCAAAAGGACATAATTAATAGGAGCAGCAGTAGGCCATTCGGCCCCTCGAGCCTGCTCCGCCATTCTGTAAGATCACGGCTGATCTTCGACCTCAACTCCACTTTCCCGCCCGTTCCCCATATCCCTCGATTCCCCGAGAGTCCAAAAATCTATCGATCTCAGCCTTGAATATACTCAATGACTGAGCCTCCACAGCCCTCTGGGGCAGAGAATTCCAAAGATTCATCACCCTCTGAGTGAAGAAATTCCTCCTCAGCTCAGTCCTAAATGGCCGACCCCTTATCCTGAGACTGTGACCCCTGGTTCTCGACTCCCAAGCCCGGGGGGGAAACATCCTCCCTGCATCTACCCTGTCAAGCCCTGTGAGAATGTTATACGTTTCAATAAGATCACCTCTCATTCTTCTAAACTACAAAGAGTGTAGGCCCATTCTACACAATCTCTCCTCATAGGACAAACCGCTCATTACAGGGATATTTCACTCTGAACTCTTCAAATGTATATTTGGAAAGAACTGTAAACACAGCCTTGCTTCCTTTAACTGGGTGCCTCTCGAGGGTCAGATACAAAACGTGGACTGGATCAATGCACTTTCTCAACTGTCAGATAGAAATATTGGGGATCAATGCACCACACTGCGTGCCAGAAGGAAAAGATGGAACTGAGTGATAGATGGGATTGGTTTAATACGTACAAGGGAAAAGGATCAATACATTGAATGTTAGGTACAACCTCAGCAATGTCTGCACAAGGTAAAGCATAAACTCTCAAACGTGATCCAAGTGTTTTGTCACATAAGCTTTTTTAAATTCAGTTTTACTCTTTAAAACTTAAAATAATCTCACTGATTGATGTGACTGAGAAAGAGGGGGGCAGAATTTGATTCCTTACAGAAGAGGGTTTGTGTCTGCATGTGCATGTATATGTGTGTGTCTGTGTGTGTACACGTGCAAATCTTTGCGTGTGTGTATGCATGCATGTGTGTGTGCCTGTATGAGCATGTATGCACTTGTGTGTATGTGTGTACATGTGCGTCTGTGTGTGTGTTGTGTCTGTGTGTGTGTGTGTCCGTGTGTCTGTGTGACTATGTTTGTGTCTGTGTGTATATGTGTCAGTATGTGCACCTGTGTGTGTGAGTGTACGTGTGTGTGTGCCTGTGTATGAGTGTGTGCAAGTGTGGCTGTGTCTATGTGTGTGTGCCTGTATCTGTGTGACTGTGTACGTGTGTATGCATGTGTACATGTCTGTGTGTGTGTGTCTATGTGTATGTGTGTATCTGTCTGAGGAAGAGAGTGTTTGAAGACCAAGAGTTCAAATCTGGCACCAAGCTTAATGGTCTACAGGGCAATGGTGATACCCGCCCTCCTGTATGGCTCAGAGACGTGGACCATATACAGCAGACACCTCAAAGCGTTGGAGAAATATCACCAATGCTGCCTCCACAAGATCCTGCAAATCCCCTGGGAGGATAGATGCACAAACATTAGTGTGTTCTCAATCGGGCCAACATCCCCAGCATCGAAGCACTGACCACACTCGACCAGCTCCGTTGGGCAGGCCACATCGTCTGCATGTCCGCCACGAGACTTCCAAAGCAAGTGCTCTACTCAGAACTCCTACACGGCAAGTGAGCCCCAGGTGGGCAGAGGAAACGTTACAAGGGCACCCTCAAAGCCTCCCTGATAAAGTGCAACATCCCCACCGACACCTGGGAGTTCCTGGCCAAAGACCGCCCTAAGTAGAGGAAGTTCATCCGGGAGGGCGCTGAGCACCTCGAGTCTCGTCGCCGAGAGCATGCAGAAATCAAGCGCAGGCAGCGGAAGGAGCGTGCGGCAAACCTGTCCCACCCTCCCCTTCCCTCAACCACTGTCTGTCCCACCTGTGACAGGGACTGTGGTTCCTGTATTGGACGGTTCAGTCACCGGGGAACTCACTTTGAGAGTGGAAGCAAGTCTTCCTCGATTCCGAGGGACTGCCTGTGATGATGATGAAGTGTGCGTGCCTGTGATCACTCTGGGATGGCTCTGTGCTGTATGGCAGTGTTGCACCTGCCCACCCCCTGTGAATGTTGCAGGCGAGCTGCTCGGTGTCCAAGCTGCTGAATATGAATGGTGATCAGCCCTGGCTTCAGGTCTGGACGCACAAAGAGAAGCTTCAGAACTTTCAGCAGCGTTGGAGAAGGCAGCGGGCACGTGCTGAAGGTTCAATCACACCGTGTCACTGCACAAATCCACCCAATCCTCACGGGCTGCCACACCTCCACGTTTGGTATCAGCCGCAAATTTTGAAAATTTACTCTGTATTCCAATAACAAGTCACTTATATATATCAAAAAAAGGAAATTGTCTAGGCACCTGAGGGAAATAAACGTTCAGGGCTCCGGGGATAGAACGGGGAAGTGGGACTGACTGGATCGCTCCACAGAGAGCTGGCATGCACTCGATGGGCGAAAAGGCCTTCTTCTGTGCCTCTATGACTCTATGAATTCTGGGCAATTGAAAACCTGGAGAACAGCTGGGTGAAAGTCGGCATATAATTAATAAAGCAGTCCGTGCCTCGTTAAGTTCTGGGACCCCAGCTATTTACAATATACATTAATGATTTAGACAAAGGAATTGAGTGTAATATCTCCAAGTTTGCAGTTGACACTAAACTGGGTGGCGGTGTGAGCTGTGAGGAGGACGCTAAGAGGCTGCAGAGTGACTTGGACAGGTTAGGTGAGTGGGCAAATGCATGGCAGATGCAGTATAATGTGGATAAATGTGAGGTTATCCACTTTGGTGGCAAAAACAGGAAGGCAGAATATTATCTGAATGGTGACAGATTAGGAAAAGGTGCAACGAGACCTGGGTGTCATGGTAGAGCAGTCATTGAAGGTTGGCATGCAGGTACAGGAGGCGGTGAAGAAGGCAAATGGTATGTTGGCCTTCATAGCGAGAGGATTTGAGTATAGGAGCAGGGAGGTCTTACTGCAGTTGTACAGGGCCTTGGTGAGGCCTCACCTGGAATATTGTGCTCAGTTTTGGTCTCCTAATCTGAGGAAGGACATTCTTGCTATTGAGGGAGTGCAGCGAAGGTTCACCAGACTGATTCCCGGGATGGCAAGACTGACATATGAAGAAAGACTGGATCGATTAGGCTTATATTCACTGGAATTTAGAAGAATGAGAGGGGATCGCATAGAAACATATAACATTCTGACGGGATTGGACAAGTTAGATGCAAGAAGAATGTTCCCGATACTGGGGAAGTTCAGAACCAGGGGACACAGTCTAAGGATAAGGGGTAAGCCATTTCGGACCGAGATGAGGAGAAACTTCTTCACCCAGAGAGTGGTGAATCTGTGGAATTCTCTACCACAGAAAGTTGTTGAGGCCAGTTCGTTAGATATATTCAAAAGGGAGTTAGATATGGCCCTTATGGATAAAGGGATCAAGGGGTATGGAGAGAAAGCAGGAAAGGGGTACTGAGGTGAATGATCAGCCATGATCTTATTGAATGGTGGTGCAGGCTCGAAGGGCCGAATGGTCTACTCCTGCACCTATTTTCTATGTTTCTATGTTTCGATGTTTCGATGTAATGCAATATCTTTTCCTGCGGTAAGTGTCATCGATGCAAGAGATCAGATTGTCAAGGACATGTTTGTAAGGGGAGCTTGGGGTGGGTTCGAATCCACACTCCCCTGGGGGTTCTGTATGTGCGATTTATGAGGATGGGTGAGTAACGAGGCACCAGACACAGTGGGTAAGAGAACAAAATGGCTAATGTTGTTTATTTAGAATAGTAAATACCAAGATAGAGGGCATAGGAAGAGGTCATAAATAGCAGTAATGGCACAATCTCACTCAACAACACGAAAAATCTCGCAACAGGGAAGGAGAAAATAAGAGGTTAAAACATTCCACTCACACACAACCACATCTCCCACTTCCACCCTTCTTACCAATTCCTATCCAAAATTGAGTCTGTGAGCTATACTCACAATCCTATCAACTCCGGGGTTCTGTGGGCAATTATATCAGCTCGGGGTCCCTCGGGGGTGGGTTTTACGTTGTTGGTCGGTTCGGTTTTCCTCCTCAATGTTGCGTCGATTTCTTCTCTTTGCCTTTCGGTTGGCTCCTAAGCAAAAAGCTGCTGGAGTTAAGCACACCTTCCCCAGAGCGAGGGCCCTGTGAAAAGCTGACTCAACTCCAAAAAGCTGACTCCAACCTCCAACCTCGGGTTGGTTTCCTTGCTCAGCTCAGCTGTGGGAAGTCACTGTCACTGCCTGCTGGTTCTCAGTCTCGGGGCTTCGTCTGTGAACTGCTGCTTCTTCCTCTGGTGGAGTGAGAGCGAGAGGGAGAGAGAGCTCTCTCTGGATATAAGCTGCAAGCTGCCAGCTCCAAGCTCCAAGCTCTCCAACTGCTTCCACACCCTGCTGCTTCTACACCCCCGGTGGTTCTGTAGGTCCTATAACATAAGAACATAAGAATTAGGAACAGGAGTAGGCCATCTAGCCCCTCGAGCCTGCTCCGCCATTCAACAAGATCATGGCTGATCTGGCCATGGACTCAGCTCCACTTACCCGCCCTCTCCCCGTAACCCTTAATTCCCTTATTGGTTAAAAATCTATCTATCTGTGACTTGAATACATTCAATGAGCCAGCCTCAACTGCTTCCTTGGGCAGAGAATTCCACAGATTCACAACCCTCTGGGAGAAGAAATTCCTTCTCAACTCGGTTTTAAATTGGCTCCCCCATATTTTGAGGCTGTGCCCCCTAGTTCTAGTCTACCCGACCAGTGGAAACAACCTCTCTACCTCTATCTTGTCTATCCCTTTCATTATTTTAAATGTTTCTATAAGATCACCCCTCATCCTTCTGAACTCCAACGACTAAAGACCCAGTCTACTCAATCTATCATCATAAGGTAACGCCCTCATCTCCGGAATCAGCCTAGTGAATCATCTCTGTACCCCCTCCAAAGCTAGTATATCCTTCCTTAAGTAAGGTGACCAAAACTGCACGCAGTACTCCAGGTGCGGCCTCACCAATACCCCATACAGTTGCAGCAGGACCTCCCTGCTTTTGTACTCCATCCCTCTCGCAATGAAGGCCAACATTCCATTTGCCTTCCTGATTATCTGCTGCACCTGCAAACTAACTTTTTGGGATTCATGCACAAGGACCCCCAGGTCCCTCTGCACCGCAGCATGTTGTAATTTCTCCCCATTCAAATAATATTCCCTTTTACTGTTTTTTTTCCCAAGGTGGATGACCTCACACTTTCCGACATTGTATTCCATCTGCCAAACCTTAGCCCATTCGCTTAACCTATCTAAATCTCTTTGCAGCCTCTCTGTGTCCTCTACACAACCCGCTTTCCCACTAATCTTTGTGTCATCTGCAAATTTTGTTACACTACACTCTGTCCCCTCTTCCAGGTCATCTATGTATATTGTAAACAGTTGTGGTCCCAGCACCGATCCCTGTGGCACACCACTAACCACCGATTTCCAACCCGAAAAGGACCCATTTATCCCAACTCTCTGCTTTCTGTTCGCCAGCCAATTCTCTATCCATGCTAATACATTTCCTCTGACTCCGCATACCTCTATCTTCTGCAGTTTAGTTCCAATTTAGTTGTGGCTTTTTCGCGCTCAAACTCAGTTGGTGGTCCATTGTGCAAGTTTGGGCGGGAAGATAGCTTTGAATATTTAATCAGAAGATGTCACAGGTACAGGTAGGTATGAGGACAGGGGTATTGTTTCAGTGCACATTGGTGCCTGAAAGTCTGCTGGTCCTTTGTTACATTCCTGGGAGTCAATCGGTTTGGGCCTCCCCTTTGATGGGCCATTGCTGCAGTGATTGTCCACTGTCCATATTAATTAGGTAGATGATGGTCCACATTCATTAGGGGAGAGTCATATTTTCAAACTGGGCCAGGTAGTCCCTAGTGGTTGAGGATTTCCCCGGTTCAGGCCTGACTCGACCCCTGATTGGTCTGCCAGAATGCACTTTTCCCCCATTGGCCAGTGCCTCCGTCTCGCTTGTGAGCCAGACTCCACAATGTCTGTACCCGCCCACACGTTACCCAGCCTGCCTGGTCTGAGGGTTTGGTGACCAAAATATGTTCAATTAAAATGAATAGAACGATCCCATGTTAGTTTTCTTGTCCTTATGGTGTTTCAATAAAATGCGGCCGTAGATTTATGAACCTTCCAAGAGAAAGCAGGAAAGGGGTATTGAAGGTCCATGATCAGCCATGGTCTTATTGAATGGTGGTGCAGGCTCGAAGGGCCGAATGGCCTACTCCTGCACCTATTTTCTATGTTTCTATGTTTCTATGTTTCTATGTTTCGATGTAATGCAATATCCTTTCCTGCGGCAAGTGTCATCGATGCAAGAGATCAGATTGTCAAGGACATGTAACCTGATAAGATATTTGTTAATTTTTTTTTTATGTCTTCATCGGTATTGCAATAACAAAAAATGAATCAGTGATCCTTCAGGAGCAACTTCTGAATTCATGCGTTGCACACTGTGTTCATGGTCTCTGTTTGTTCAGCCTTTGCTGCTCCCAATCGAGATGTGGTCCTAGATCCCAGATGGTGAAAGGCAGCTCAGCTCAACGCTGCTCAGAATGTCGTGGGTTCAGTCCCAGACCAGGAACTTGATCACAAAATCTTGCCTGTGCAGTACTGAGGGAGTGTCGCACTGTCGGGGGCAGTACTGAAGGAGTGCTGCACTGTCGGAGGGGCAGTACTGAGGGAGCGCCGCACTGTCAGAGGGGCAGTACTGAGGGAGTGCTGCACTGTCGGAGGGGCAGTACTGAGGGAGCGCTGCACTGTCAGAGGGGCAGTACTGAGGGAGCGCCGCACTGTCGGAGGCAGTACTGAAGGAGTGCCGCACTGTCGGAGGGGCAGTACTGAGGGAGCGCCGCACTGTCGGAGGGGCAGTACTGAGGGAGCGCTGCACTGTCGGAGGGGCAGTACTGAGGGAGCGCTGCACTGTCGGAGGGGCAGTACTGAGGGAGCGCCGCATTGTCGGGGGCAGTACTGAAGGAGTGCCGCACTGTCGGAGGGGCAGTACTGAGGGAGCGCTGCACTGTCGGAGGGGCAGTACTGAGGGAGCGCCGCACTGTCGGGGGCAGTACTGAAGGAGTGCCGCACTGTCGGAGGGGCAGTACTGAGGGAGCGCCGCACTGTCGGAGGGGCAGTAATGAGGGAGAGCTGCACTGTCGGAGGGGCAGTGCTGAGGGAGTACCGCACTGTCGGAGGGGCAGTGCTGAGGGAGTGCCGCACTGTCGGAGGGGCAGTACTGAGGGAGTGCTGCACTGTCGGAGGGGCAGTACTGAGGGAGTGCTACACTGTCGGAGGGGCCGTCTTTCAGTTCTCCCCGGTGTCCTGGGGCCAATATTATCCCTCAACCAACATCACTGAAACAGATTATCTGGTCATTATCACATTGCTGTGTGTGGGAGCATGCTGTACAGCAATTGGCTGCGAAGTTTTAAGAACATAAGAACAAGGACCAGCAGGAGTCGGCCATTTGGCCCCCTTTAGTCACGTGTCCTAATATCTCTTTATGTGGCTCAGTGTGAAATATTGTCTGATAATGTCCCTGTTAAGTGCCATGGGATCTTTTACGTCCACCCGAGAGTTCAGACTTGGGCTCAGTTTAATGTCTCATCGAACAAACAGCACTCCGACAGTGCGGCGCTCCCTCAGTACTGCCCCTCCGACAGTGCGGCGCTCCCACAGTACTGCCCCTCCGACAGTGCGGCGCTCCCACAGTACTGCCCCTCCGACAGTGCGGCGCTCCCTCAGTACTGCCCCTCCGACAGTGCGGCACTCCCTCAGTACTGCCCCTCCGACAGTGCGGCGCTCCCTCAGTACTGCCCCTCCGACAGTGCGGCACTCCCTCAGTACTGCCCCTCCGACAGTGCGGCACTCCCTCAGTACTGCCCCTCCGACAGTGCGGCGCTCCCTCAGTACTGCCCCTCCAACAGTGCAGCACTCCCTCAGCACTGCCCCTCCGACAGTGCGGCGCTCCCTCAGTACTGCCCCTCCGACAGTGCGGCACTCCCTCAGTGCTGCCCCTCCGACAGTGCAGCACTCCCTCAGTATTGCCCCTCTGACAGTGCGGCACTCCCTCAGTACTGAACCTCCAACAGTACAGCGCTCCCTCATGTACTGCCTCTCCGACAGTGCGGCACTCTCTCAGTACTGTCCCTCCGACAGTGCAGCACTCCCTCAGTACTGTCCCTCCGACAGTGCGGCACACCCTCAGTACTGCCCCTCCGACAGTGCGGCACTCCCTCAGTATTGCCCCTCCGACAGTGCGGCACTCCCCCAGTATTGCCCCTCCGACAGTGCGGCACTCCCTCAGTACTGCCCCTCCGACAGTGCAGCAATCCCTCAGTACTGCCCCTCCGACAGTGCAGCACTCCCTCAGTACTTCCCCTCCGACAGTGCAGCACTCCCTCAGTACTGCCCCTCCGACAGTGCTGCACTCCCTCAGTATTGCCCCTCCGACAGTGCGGCGCTCCCTCAGTACTGCCCCTCCAACAGTGCGGCGCTCCCTCAGTACTGCCCCTCCAACAGTGCGGCACTCCCTCAGTACTGCCCCTCCGACAGTGCGGCAATCCCTCAGTACTGCCCCTCCGACAGTGCAGCACTCCCTCAGTACTGCCCCTCCGACAGTGCGGCACTCCCTCAGTACTGCCCCTCCGACAGTGCAGCACTCCCTCAGTATTGCCCCTCCGACAGTGCGGCGCTCCCTCAGTACTGCCCCTCCGACAGTGCGGCGCTCCCTCAGTACTGCCCCTCCAACAGTGCGGCGCTCCCTCAGTACTGCCCCTCCGACAGTGCAGCAATCCCTCAGTACTGCCCCTCCGACAGTGCAGCACTCCCTCAGTACTTCCCCTCCGACAGTGCAGCACTCCCTCAGTACTGCCCCTCCGACAGTGCAGCACTCCCTCAGTATTGCCCCTCCGACAGTGCGGCGCTCCCTCAGTACTGCCCCTCCAACAGTGCGGCGCTCCCTCAGTACTGCCCCTCCGACAGTGCAGCACTCCCTCAGTACTGCCCCTCCGACAGTGCGGCAATCCCTCAGTACTGCCCCTCCGACAGTGCAGCACTCCCTCAGTACTGCCCCTCCGACAGTGCGGCACTCCCTCAGTACTGCCCCTCCGACAGTGCAGCACTCCCTCAGTATTGCCCCTCCGACAGTGCGGCGCTCCCTCAGTACTGCCCCTCCGACAGTGCGGCGCTCCCTCAGTACTGCCCCTCCGACAGTGCGGCGCTCCCTCAGTACTGCCCCTCCAACAGTGCAGCACTCCCTCAGTACTGCCCCTCCGACAGTGCGGCAATCCCTCAGTACTGCCCCTCCGACAGTGCAGCACTCCCTCAGTACTGCCCCTCCGACAGTGCGGCACTCCCTCAGTACTGCCCCTCCGACAGTGCGGCACTCCCTCAGTACTGCCCCTCCGACAGTGCGGCACTCCCTCAGTACTGCCCCTCCGACAGTGCGGCACTCCCTCAGTACTGCCCCTCCGACAGTGCGGCACTCCCTCAGTACTGCCCCTCCGACAGTGCGGCACTCCCTCAGTACTGCCCCTCCGACAGTGCGGCACTCCCTCAGTACTGCCCCTCCGACAGTGCGGCACTCCCTCAGTACTGCCCCTCCGACAGTGCGGCACTCCCTCAGTACTGCCCCTCCGACAGTGCGGCACTCCCTCAGTACTGCCCCTCCGACAGTGCGGCACTCCCTCAGTACTGCCCCTCCGACAGTGCGGCACTCCCTCAGTACTGCCCCTCCGACAGTGCGGCACTCCCTCAGTACTGCCCCTCCGACAGTGCGGCACTCCCTCAGTACTGCCCCTCCGACAGTGCGGCACTCCCTCAGTACTGCCCCTCCGACAGTGCGGCACTCCCTCAGTACTGCCCCTCCGACAGTGCGGCACTCCCTCAGTACTGCCCCTCCGACATTGCGGCACTCCCTCAGTACTGCCCCTCCGACAGTGCGGCACTCCCTCAGTACTGCCCCTCCGACAGTGCGGCACTCCCTCAGTACTGCCCCTCCGACAGTGCAGCACTCCCGCAACACTGCCCCTCCGACAGTGCAGCACTCCCGCAACACTGCACTGCACATTTTTATTCTGCAGTCTCTGGAGTGGGAGTGAACTCACAACCTTCTAACTCACAAAGTGAAAGCACAGCCCGCTGAGCCACGGCTACGCAGACTGAGATGATTATATATAATCAAAGCGTTTAACGAGATTGCATTCATACTGTGTGAAATTAGTAGCCTGATTATTTTAAATGGATTACGCCTGACTAAAATGGCAGAAAGAAGAATTTTGAATGAACGCATTATAATGATATTGCAAAACTCTCGTTCAACCCAATGGGAGTAATTTCCTGAATCCGCCTGCAATGTTTTTGCTTCATGCGTTCTTTGCTTAAGCATTCTCGGCAAAACATTGCCATTAAGAACTAGTTGTTGTATTAACAAAGGTTGAACAATCACACTGCACATTACCAGTTCATCCACCAGGCTCACAACTGCATACTTCATCGTGGATGACCGAGACACAGCTGGCTGGGGTTTTATTGAGTCTTGTGAACATCACGTGACTGGCTCAGCCACTCACAATGCAACAGCCCAACAAACCTGTGAGCATGCTCATAGGTGCCTACATTACACCGCCCACTTTGTATGTTAACGGAGATGCGGTGAGAGGCAGGTGACCAATCCGCTCTCAGGAGGCTGGTTGGTCATTGGAACCCTTTACAAAGGCTGTGTGCCTACAGTTTAACAGAGATTCTATATTTAACCCACGTAAGACGAGATTCCCGAGGCTCAGGAAACCCGGCAGGTAAAAGGAGGAGCGAAAGTCCGGGTCCATCAGCTGAGCGCCCTTACAGCGCTGCTTGTGGGGCACAAGGGGCAGCAGTGTTTCCACCAGCCCCACCAAGCAAACCCTGTAAACCTCGCCCCATCCGCTCGCGATCGGTCCGATCACCAACGCCACCGATCGCCCCGCAAACCAACACCCCCAATCACCGATACCTCCCACGATGTCTCTGCACCCAGATACAGAGTAAAGCTCCCTCTACACTGTCCCATCAAACACTCCCAGGGCAGGTACAGGGGGTTAGATACAGAGTAAAGCTCCCTCTACACTGTCCCACCAAACACACCCAGGGCAGGTACAGGGGGGTTAGATACAGAGTAAAGCTCCCTCTACACTGTCCCATCAAACACTCCCAGGGCAGGTACAGGGGGTTAGATACAGAGTAAAGCTCCCTCTACACTGTCCCATCAAACACTCCCAGGGCAGGTACAGCACGGGTTAGATACAGAGTAAAGCTCCCTCTACACTGTCCCATCAAACACTCCCAGGACAGGTACAGGGGGTGAGATACAGAGTAAAGCTCCCTCTACACTGTCCCATCAAACACTCCCGGGGCAGGTCCAGGGGGTTAGATACAGAGTAAAGTTCCCTCTACACTGTCCCATCAAACACTCCCAGGGCAGGTACAGGGGGTTAGATACAGAGTAAAGCTCCCTCTACACTGTCCCATCAAACACTCCCAGGGCAGGTACAGGGGGTTAGATACAGAGTAAAGCTCCCTCTACACTGTCCCATCAAACACTCCCAGGGCAGGTACAGCACGGGGTTAGAGACAGAGTAAAGCTCCCTCGACACTGTCCCATCAAACACTCCCAGGGCAGGTACAGGGGGTTAGATACAGAGTAAAGCTCCCTCTACACTGTCCCATCAAACACTCCCAGTTGAAGACAGCGTATAACACAGTCCTTGGAGGTTTTGAGGGGCAAGTTTGTGAACCCGTGTATTTGAAAATTAACTCGGAGAAACTCAGCGTGTGTGGAAGGGACCATCACTGAATCAGACGCGAGTTTATACCCGTGGAGCGTGGAGGAGCGGGGAATGGTTTCGGTAAGGGACGCTTTCTCAGGAACCATTCTGACAGAAGTTCATCGATCGGAAACGTTAACCCTTCCTTCCTCTCTCCACAGGAGCTGCCTGACCTGCTGAGTGATTCTGTTCTTAGTTCAGATTTCCAGCAGTATTTCGCTATCAAACACCAATGTTTGAGACAAAGTGAGATTGTTTTGAGCACGCTAACCTCAGCAACATGGGAGACAGAGATCCTGCTATTGATCAGCGTGTGCTGGAGTATCATCACATGAGCTTCTGGGTGGTTATGACCGAGGGATTGGAAGCCGTTCAGCTTTGTGTGTCATTTGGCCGAGACTGGGTGTTATCGTGGCCTTGGAGAGGGTACAGAGGGGATTTACCAGAATGGTACCCGTGATGAGGCAACTCTGCTGCCCCATGTCCTAACTCGCACCGAGTCCCACTCACCCATCACCCCCTGTGCTCGCTGACCGTGTCCTAACTCGCAATGAGTCCCGCTCACTGATTAAACCATAAGCTCACTGACCGACATTGGCTCCCAGTCCAGCAACGCCTCGATTTTACAATCCTCATCCTTGTTTTCAAATCCCTCCATGGCCTCGCCCCTCCCTATCTCTGTAATCTCCTTTAACCCGAGATGTCTGTGCTCCGCCAATTCTGGCCTCTTGAGCATCCCTGATTATAATCGCTCCACCATCGGTGGCCGTGCCTTATGTTTCCTGGGCCCCAAGCTCTGGAACTCCCTCCCTAAACCTCTCCACCTCTCTACCTCTCTCTCCTCCTTTAACATGCTCCTTAAATTCTTTGACCAAGATTTTAGTCGTCTGTCCTAATAACTCTTTATGTGGCTCAGTGTCAAATATTGTCTGATAATGCCTCTGTTAAGTGCCTTGGAACGTTTTACTCCATCAAAGATGCTATATAAATATAAATTAGTGTTGTTGTTATGAGGAGAGACTGGAGAAGCTGGGGTTGTTCTCCTTAGAGCAGAGGTTTGATCGAGGTGTTCAAACTCATGGGAGGTTTTGATCAAGTAAATAAGGAGAAACTGTCTCCAGGGGCAGAAGGGTCGGTAACCAGAGGACACGGATTTAAGATAATTGGCAACAAGAGTGTGACATATTCACAGAGCACAGCACACACAGCTTCCAACATGGCAGGCAGCTCACTCCCGGAAGCCTCCTGAATCTGCCTGGTTCTGTTTATTATTAACTATGCAGTTGCAGTACACAATATGTCCACATCCACAGTGTGGAGCTACAAACATTACAAGCTGAATGACATTACACTTCTCCCTCCTTAATGAAGAAGTTATTATAACAAACATCATAAATAACTTTCATATTTATACATCACACAGGATATAAACTTATTTTTTTTTCCATATTTACAAATTTAACTTTACCACTTGTTTTCTGTTTCGAAAAGGATACCTTCACTCTCGAACAGAACCTTTCAAACATGGTGTCGATTTCACACTCATTCGAGGTTCATCCTGAGGAACGTTTTCCTCCACGGAATTTCCTTGATTTTCATTTGAACTCACTCTAACTTCAGGCTCTTTGTTTTCCTGACTCGGACACAGACTTTCATTCTGATTCTCTCCTGGATTTGTTTCCAGTACATTGGATTTAGGATTTGCTACTGGTGTATCAAAACTATCTGATGAGTCAGAAATAATTGAATCATTCCCACCTTCAACTCCTTCCATGTCTCTTGGTAAAATATGATCAATATGAACAAACCGAACCTGGCCATTATCAAACATCTTGAACAAATATGTGCGAGGACCACATATCTTCACCACTCTTCCTGGTAACCACTTTAACCATTTATGGTGATGGTTCTTCACTCTCACCTTCTGGTTTAATTTCACACTTCTCTCTTTTACTCTACCTCTATCATGATTCTCTTTCTGTCTTAATTGTGTCTCTTCTACAGACTGTGCCAAATTTGGCTTTAACAACGAGAATCTGGTTTGTGGCTGTCGTTTGAGAAACAACTCTGCTGGTGTTCTACCAGTAGTTGTATGAGGAGTATTTCGAAATGTTATCAAAAAATTAGCCAGTTTGTGATCCAATGACAACTGTCATTTCCTTGGATTTGGATCTAACATTTGTTTTATGAGGGTGCGTTTTACAATTTGTACAGTGCGCTCTGCTGCATCATTCGAAGCAGGATGGTATGGTGGAACCTTGGTATGTTTCACACCATTTTTGCTCGTGAATTGTTCAAATTCTTCTGAACGAAATTGTGGTCCATTATCCAAAACAATTCCTTCAGGGAGGCCAAATGAAGAAAATAATTTTCGTAAAATGTCCAATGTTTTACTTGTTGTTATTTTCCACATTGGAAACAACGCAAACCACTTGGAATGGCTATCAATCACAATGAACAATTGTTGTCCTTCTAACTCAGCAAAATCAATATGTAGCCTTTGCCACACCCTGGGAGGCCATTTCCATGGCTGTAATGGTACTGGTGGTGGTTGCTTGCTTACCGATTGACATGTCGTACACTGACTCACGATGTACTCTATATCTTTATCAAGACCTGGCCATCATAAATAACTGCGTGCAAAACTCTTGGTCAAGCACATTCCCAGGTGCTGGTCATGGAGGTCTCCTAATAATTTGGACCTGAATTTATTTGGTATAACCGCTCTTGCACCCCACATGATACAATCTTTATCAACTGATAATTCATTCCTACGAATGAAGAATGGATGTGTATCTTTGTCTGTTACCTGGTTTGGCCATCCATTTGCAATATACTCATACACCTTTGACATCACTTGGTCACGTTTGGTTGCTGTACCAATCTCTTCAGCTGTGACTGGCAGTTCATCAATGTATGAAAAATAAAACACTTCTTCCCTATCGGGTGTAATTTGTGATGGGGAAGGCAATCTAGACATTGCATCAGCATTACTGTGATCAGCTGACTGTCTGTATTCAATATCAGATGTATATACTGACAAAATCAAAGCCCATCTCTGCATTCGGGCTGCAGCTAATGTTGGAACTGGGGACTTTGGATGGAGGATTATTGTTAGGGGCTTATGGTCCATAACGATGGTAAACTTATGACCATACAAGTATTTGTGAAACTTCTTGACCACAAAAATTAATGCCAAAGCTTCCCTTTCAATTTGCACATAATTACTCTCACTGGCACTGAGACTGCGTGAAGCAAAAGCAATTGGACTCTCCTCCCCACTATGTGATACATGAGAGATCACTGCCTCAACTCCATACGGAGAGGCATCACATGCTAGCTTAATCTCCTTAGATATGTCATAGTGAACTAACATGGTGCTCTCTACCAATTTGCTTTTACACTCCTTGAATGCTGTATCGTATTCTTTTGACCACTTCCAATGGACCTGTTTTTTCAAAAGTTCATTCAGTGGATGTAATACTGCAGCCAAATTTGGTTAGAACTTTCCATAATAGTTCAAAAGATCCAAGAATGAACGATGTTCAGTGGCATTCCTGGGAGTGGGTGTATTTCTAATTGCATCCAATTTTTCCATGGTTGGATGTAAACCATCTTTGTCTACTCTGTGCCCTAAGTACTCCACTGAGTTTTTAAATAACTCACACTTATGAGCAGACACTCATACTCTGTGCTTCTCTAGCCGTTTGAGGACTTCATTCAATATGTTATTATGAATTTACCTGTTTGGTGCTGAAATTAGCATGTCATCCAAATAACATACTACCCCTTCAATATCTTGAAAAATCTGGTTCATCACCCCTTGGAATATGGCAGGGGTGGAAGACACTCCAAACGGTAGCCTATTAAATTGATATAGGCCGAGATGAGTATTTATAGTCAAACATGACTTGGAGTCCTCAACTAGTTCAAGCTGTAAGTAGGCATTCGTAAGATCCAGTTTTGAGAAGATCTGACCACCTGTCAGTGTTGTGAACAAATCTTCTATATTCGGCAATGTATTGGGGACATTACCCTCTCGAACCTGGTTTATGGTTACTTTATAATCACCACACAATCTTACCTTACCATCGGACTTAGGTACAACAACAATGGGTGTAGCCCAATTACATCGATCTATCTTACAAATAATGTTCTCAGTCTCTAGTCTTTTGAGTTCTTGCTCAACTTTCTCCTTGAGTACATATGGTACGGAACGTGGCTTGTAGTAAACCGATCTAGCGTCCTTCTGTACACTGACACTCGCCTTGAAGCCTTGGATCGGACTGCCCGATTCACAGAACACCTTCGGATACTTCTTGATAACCTCATCCATTGATGAAAATCTCGCTTCCAAACAGAAAATCTTACTCCAATCCAGCTTCAGTGAGCTCAACCAATTTCTTCCCAGTAAGGCAGACTTGTCTCCTTTCACTACTATTAGAGGCAAATTCTGAAATTGATCTTTATATTTCGCCGGTACGGTGATACGACCTACTACAGAAATTTTCTCTCCCGAGTAGCCTCGCAGCTCTATCTTGGATTTCTCCAGTTGGAAATCACACAATTTGTCGCGGTATAGTGACTTCGGTACTACACTCACGAATGCACCCGTGTCAATTTCCATTGGTATCTTGAATCCCGCAACATCTATGTGGATTTTGATGCTTTCCGAATCGCTGTCCGTTAACCTCATGCTCCTGATGACATGTAACTCTAGCATCTCCTCGTCCTGTTGTTGTTCTTCCAAGCTATGTGGTCTCTTGGGATTTCTAGTCATAGCTTTGAACACTGGACTCATAGCTTTGAAAGCTGGTTTACCCTTCAGTCGGCATGCCTTCGCAAGATGCCCAGTCTTTCTGCAGAAGAAACACTCTGCCTTCACGTGTGGACAACTTTGAGCAATGTGTTGTCCCAAGCACCTATAGCACGACTTCGACGCTCTGTTAGAATTTCCAGTTTCTGAGACTTTGGGCTCCCACCGTCTTTTACTTTGAACCTGCAGGTGATTAACCTCGGTTGACTGACGACCGTAATCGTTATTTAATTCTCGGGAATATTGTTCGACCATGCCCATCGACCTCGCTGTTTGACAAGCAATCTCAAAAGTCAAGTCATCCGTCGTCAGTAACTTCCTTCTGATCACATCATTTTTCACCCCACAAACAGAATGATCCCGTAATGCTCGGTTTTGAAAGTTTCCAAAATGACAGTGCATCGATAGCTTTTTTAATGCTATGATGTAATCACTGACTGTAATCAATTTGATTCTGAATCCCGAAACGTTAGCTTTCAGCAATTTCTAACGGTTTGGGGTTATAGTGCTGCTCCAGCTTCGTTAAAATCTCTTTAAGCGTTGTGTCCTTTGGCTCGTCAGGCACAAGCAGATTTACAAGGGTTTCGTATAATGCCGGACCTGCCTCCGATAAGAAGATCGCTTTTTTACGTTCCAACACAGCCCGGTTCTGGACTGCATTGTCTGGAACTTCGATTATGTTATTTGCAGTGACATACATTTCTAGCCGATTCACATGCGCTTTAAAACGTTCCCGGTCGTGTCTATATTCCCCCAAATGTCCGATCATACCTGCCATTTTAATCTCTAGCTGTTCACACCATGTGCTGTATTTTACCTCGGATTTTGTAGCTTTTTCCAAAGACAGAAACTTCCAAAGTCGCTCTGTCAGCTGGCTGAATCCTTCACCAACAAAATTTAAGCTTTAAATCATCCGAAAAATCTAATCTCGCCGCCAAATGTGATATATTCACAGAGCACAAGCACACACAGCTTCCAACATGGCAGGCAGCTCTCTCCCGGAAGCCTCCGGAATCTGCCTGGTTCTGTTTATTATTAACTCTGCAGTTGCAGTACACAATATGTCCACATCCACAGTGTGGCACTACAAACCTTACAAGCTTACAGACATTGCAAAGGGAGATGAGGAGAAATTATTTTCCGCAGCGAGTTGTTGTGATCGGGAACGCACTGCTTGAAAGGGCGGTGGGAGCAGATTCAATTGTAACTTTAAACGGGAGCTGGATAAATACTTAACAGGAAATATTTGTCGGGCTGTGGTTAAATAGCAGGGGAGTGGGATTAATTGGATCGCTCTTTCAGAGAGGCGGCACAGGCTCGATGGGCCGAACGGCCTCCTGTGTTGTATGATGCGATGATTCTGTGATCTTGCTGTCTTTGCTGCATGCAGACATAACCCTTCAGGACATCATGGCACTGGTCTCAAGCAAAGCGGCTGTAGAAAACCCAGGGCAGTTTGATTTGGATCCTCACAGGCAGGGCTGGGCTTTCTGTGGTCAGTGCCTTGCCTGTGCTGGGTAGCTCAGTCTGTGCTGATCTCAATGAGATCGATGAAATACATGATATAATTGGCCTTACTGCCTCTTAGCTGAGGGCAGGGGTGTTCTAGAAGTTTTGCCAGCGTTCCCTATCCTGATCTTTAAATAGGAACAGAGGAACAGGAGGAGGCCATTCAGCCCCTCGAGCCTGAACCACCATTCAATGAGATCAGGGCTGATCTGTGACCTAACTCCATACATCGGCCTGTAGCCCATCTCCCTTAATACCTTTGGTTAACAAAAAACAATCAATCTCAGATTTAAAATTAATAATTGACCCAGCAACAATCACTGTTTGTGGCAGAGAGTTCCAAACCTCTCCCACCCTGTGTGTGTAGAAGTGTTTCCTAATTTCACTCCTGAAAGGTCTGGCTCTAATTTTCAGACTCTGACCTAGTCCCAGACTCCCCAACTAGCGGGAACAGTCTCTCTCGTTCGACCCTCCCTGTTCCCCTTAATATCCTGAAAACTCCGATCAGATCATCCCTTAACCTCCGAAGGAATCCAGCCCTAGTTTGTGTAATCTTTCCTCGTAACTTAATCTTGGAGTCCAGGTATCACCCTGGCAAACCTACGCGGCACCCTCCCAGGCCATCTGCTGGTAAGCTTCTGTTTGCATGCCTGGTGAAGATTGGGTCGGGTTCTGTCAGCCCTCCAGTGGACTAACCCCCAGCCCCTCACTGCCCAGGCTCATTCCTGAAATACACCTCAGGTACCAGAGGACACCTGAATGTGGATCTACACGCCAACACGAGTCATGTAGTCATCAGGAGAAGAGAAGTGATAAAGGTCCTTTTGCTGTCAGGTGAGGAAGTAGAAGTCCATACTGCCCTTGAGAGAGAAATAGTCTGCGGCTTAGTCTCGACTTTCAGGAATTGGAATTGTCAGCTCTTTATTACACCTCCACTCCGCCCCACCCCCACACCCCAACCCAACCCCCACCCCAACCCAACCCCCACCCGCACCCCAACCCAACCCCCACCCCAACCCAACCCCCACCTGCACCCCAACCCAACCCCC
Organism: Pristiophorus japonicus; assembly: GCF_044704955.1. Lineage (NCBI taxonomy): Eukaryota > Metazoa > Chordata > Chondrichthyes > Pristiophoridae > Pristiophorus > Pristiophorus japonicus. The sequence goes on from NC_091989.1 coordinate 189,809,444, forward strand.
ACCCGCACCCCAACCCAACCCCCACCCCAACCCAACCCCCACCTGCACCCCAACCCAACCCCCACCCCAACCCCACCCCAACCCCAACCCCACCCCAACCCCACTCCCCAACCCCCACCCCAACCCCACCCCCCCACCCCCACCCCAACCCAACCCAACCCCCACCCCCACCCCAACCCAACCCAACCCCCACCCCAACCCCAACCCAACCCCACTCCCCAACCCCCACCCCAACCCAACCCCCACCCGCACCCCAACCCAACCCCCACCCCAACCCAACCCCCACCTGCACCCCAACACAACCCCCACCCCAACCCCACCCCAACCCCAACCCCCACCCCAACCCCACCCCCCCACCCCCACCCCAACCCAACCCAACCCCCACCCCCACCCCAACCCAACCCAACCCCCACCCCAACCCCAACCCAACCCCACTCCCCAACCCCCACCCCAACCCCACCCCCCCACCCCCACCCCAACTCAACCCAACCCCCACCCCCACCCCAACCCAACCCAACCCCCACCCCAACCCCACCCCCCCACCCCCACCCCAACTCAACCCAACCCCCACCCCCACCCCAACCCAACCCAATCCCCACCCCAACCCCAACCCCAACCCAACCCCCACCCCAACCCAACCCCCACCCGCACCCCAACCCAACCCCCACCCCAACCCCACCCCCACCCCAACCCCAACCCCAACTCAACCCCCACCCCAACCCCACCCCCCACCCGAACCCCAACCCAACCCTCACCCCAACACCACCCCCACCCGCACCCCAACCCAACCCCCACCCCAACCCCACCCCCACCCGCACCCCAACCCAACCCCCACCCCAACCCAACCCCCACCCGCACCCCAACCCAACCCCCACCCCAACCCAACCCCCACCTGCACCCCAACCCAACCCCCACCCCAACCCCACCCCAACCCCAACCCCACCCCAACCCCACTCCCCCACCCCCACCCCAACCCAACCCAACCCCCACCCCAACCCCACCCCCCCACCCCCACCCCAACCCAACCCAACCCCCACCCCCACCCCAACCCAACCCCCACCCCAACCCCAACCCAACCCCACTCCCAAACCCCCAACCCAACCCCCACCCGCACCCCAACCCAACCCCCACCCCAACCCAACCCCCACCTGCACCCCAACACAACCCCCACCCCAACCCCACCCCAACCCCAACCCCCACCCCAACCCCACCCCCCCACCCCCACCCCAACCCAACCCAACCCCCACCCCCACCCCAACCCAACCCAACCCCCACCCCAACCCCAACCCAACCCCACTCCCCAACCCCCACCCCAACCCCACCCCCCCACCCCCACCCCAACTCAACCCAACCCCCACCCCCACCCCAACCCAACCCAACCCCCACCCCAACCCCACCCCCCCACCCCCACCCCAACTCAACCCAACCCCCACCCCCACCCCAACCCAACCCAATCCCCACCCCAACCCCAACCCCAACCCAACCCCCACCCCAACCCAACCCCCACCCCAACCCCACCCCCACCCCAACCCCAACCCCAACTCAACCCCCACCCCAACCCCACCCCCCACCCGCACCCCAACCCAACCCTCACCCCAACACCACCCCCACCCGCACCCCAACCCAACCCCCACCCCAACCCCACCCCCACCCGCACCCCAACCCAACCCCCACCCCAACCCAACCCCCACCCGCACCCCAACCCAACCCCCACCCCAACTGTAGTAGTTTTGTTAGGTCATTTGTAGTTATGTCGTCCCATCCTCTGTCGTCGAGCTACAGTACGCGGACAATATTTGCGTCTGCGCACACTCAGAGGCCGAACTCCAAGCCATCTTCAACACCTTTACCGAGGCGTACGAAAGCATGGGCCTTACATTAAACATCCATAAAACAAAGCTCCTCCACCAGCCTGTCCTCGCCGCACAGCACTGCTCCCCAGGCATCAAGATCCACGGCGCGGCCCTGGACAACGTGGACCATTTCCCATACCTTGGGAGCCTATTATCAGCAAGAGCAGGCATCGAAGACAAGGTCCAACATCGCCTCCAGTGCGCCAGCGCAGCCTTCGGTCGCTTGAGGAAAAGAGTGTTTGAAGACCAGGACCTTAAATCTGGCACCAAGCTCATGGTCTACAGGGCTGTAGTAATACCCGCCCTCCTGTATGGCTCAGAGACGTGGACCATATACAGTAGACACCTCAAATCGGTGGAGAAATACCACCAACGCTGCCTCCGCAAGATGCTACAAATCCTCTGGGAGGACAGACGCATCAACGTCAGTCCTCAGGACATCATCCCCAGCATTGAAGCACTGACCACACTCAACCAGCTCTGTTGGGTGGGTCACATTGTCCGCATGCCCGACACGAGACTACAAAAGCAAGTGCTCCGCTCAGAACTCCTACACGGCAAGCGAGCCCCAGGTGGGCAAAGGAAATGTTACAGGGACACCCTCAAAGCCTCCCTGATAAAATGCAACATCCCCACTGACACCTGGGAGTCCCTGGCCAAAGACCGCCCTAAGTGGAGGAAGTGCATCCGGGAGGGCGCTGAGCACCTCGAGTCTCATCGCCGAGAGCATTCAGAAACCAAGCGCAGGCAGCGGAAGGAGCGTGCGGCAAACCAGTCCCACCCTCCCCTTCCCTCAACCACTGTCTGTCCCACCTGTGACAGAGACTGTAATTCCCGTATTGGACTGTTCAGTCACCCGAGAACTCACTTTTAGAGTGGAAGCAAGTCTTCCTCGACTCCGAGGGACTGCCTATGGCGACGATGACGATAATAATCCAGAGAACATGAGCTCAATTCCCAGTTTGAGAATTTGAAAATCTTCAAAAATAATCTGGAAATAAAAGGCTGTAAAAGTGACCGTGAAGCTCTTGGATTGTCGTAAAAACCCATCGGGTTCACTGATGTCCCTTTAAGGAAGGAAATCTGCCGTCCCTACCTGGTCTGGCCTATATGTGACTCCAGACCCACAGCGATGTGATTGACTCTTAATCCTGAAGCAGCCGAGCCAGTCACTCAGTTGTAACAAACCACGGGACCGCAGCGGTTCAAGACAAAGGCCCTTTTTGCGGGTAACTCGGGATGGGCAATAAATGCAATAATTGCAATGCCCACATCCTGAGAACCAATTAAAAATAAAGTGGCAAGACACGCACTAACTGAGAAGGTATTGAGGGGGAATGCATGGACTTTGTCATCAATCAGTCTGTATGTAGATCTTACCCAAATGTAAGACTTGCCACCAGGTGGCACACCTGTGGGAGACCTAAGGGTCACCTGTGCACCCTGGGGCAAGCAGGTATAAAAGGTGGTTCACCATGCTGCTTCCTCACTCTGGAGTCTGAATAAAGAGACCAAGGTCACAACAATTTTAGCTTGCGATATAGTCCTGTGAATTTATTCTGAACGTAACATAATCGTCATCAACAACAACACTTGTATTTATATAGCACCTTTAACGTAGTGAAACATCCCAAGGGGCTTCACAGCAGTGTTATAAGGCAAAAATTTGACACCGAGATACAAGATGAGAAATTAGGGCAGATCACCAATATCTTGGTCAAAGAGGTGGGTTTTAAGGAGCGTCTTAAAGGGGGAAAGAGAGGTACAGAGTTGGAGAGGTTTAGGGAGGGAGTTCCAGAGGTTGGGGCCCAGGCAACAGAAGGCCTGGCCACCGATGGTGGAGCGATTATAATCAGGGATGGTCAAGGGGGCAGAATGTGATCCTAAAACAACAATTGTCCTGCGTACAAGAGTACACTAGCATTGATTATAGATACATGCAGTTGCTATTCTCTTTATGTATGAGATCAGATCAACTCTAAGAAACAACACTCGCATTTGGAGCTGATCTTTAAGATAGCAGCGGGTCTGCTTTTCCCTGCGTTCTGCCAGCCATGACTGAGTGTGACGTGTTTCTGCTGCTTTTCACGGTTCATGTGGTTCTATCTCTCGCTCAAGTCGCTGGAGAAATACCACCAACGATGTCTCCGCAAGATCCTGCAAATCCCCTGGGAGGACAGACGCACCAACGTTAGCGTCCACGACCAGGCCAACATTCCCCAGCATCGAAGCACTGACCACACTCGATCAGCTCCGCTGGGCGGGCCACATTGTTCGCATGCCCGACACGAGACTCCCTAAGCAAACGTTCTACTTGGAACTCCTACACGGCAAGTGAGCTCCAGGTGGGCAGAGGAAACGTTACAAAGATACCCTCAAAGCCTCTCTGATAAAGTGCAACATCCCCACCGACACCTGGGAGTCCCTGGCCAAAGACCGCCCTAAGTGGAGGAAGTGCATCCGGGAGGGCGCTGAGCACCTCGAGTCTCGTCGCCGAGAGCATGCAGAAACCAAGCGCAGGCAGCGGAAGGAGCGTGCGACAAACCAGTCCCACCCTCCTCTTCCCTCAACCACTGTCTGTCCCACCTGTGACAGGGACTGTGGCTCTCGTATTGGTCTGTTCAGTCACCTGAGAACTCACTTTTAGAGTGGAAGCAAGTCTTCCTCGATTTCGAGGGACTGCCTATGATGATGGTTTTAATGCAGCAGGATTGGGATAAGAAAAAGTCACGAGGATTTTTTTTTTTGCTTGCATGTCAGGCAAAATTCTCTTGCGGGAGTCGAGCCCTTATCTCCACAGCCACCGAGAAGACATCTCCTCTTCTCCATGCCAGTTGAATTTGCATATCCTTGACCGAAATCCTTCTCGGACTATCCTCAGACACACTTTGAGAGAGACAAGTCTTTCTGGAATGCAATGTTGTGGAATTTGCAATACTCAGTAAATATCTTCCATGCCACAGGGCACCTCTGGAGTGATCCGTGTAATGGAACATTTATTTCCAGACTGCATAGCTTCTTCCTGCCGTGCCGCCAGCACTGTTATATCTGTGTTCCTGTGGTGTTTCAGAATAGTGCAGATAACTGATGAACCGTGCCTTCAGGCCATAAGCATGGAACTTGAAAGAGCTATCCATCTATTCAGTCTTCTGGGTCAAATGGCATTGGCGACACAGCTGGCTCAGACTAAATGAGCAGCGAGCCCTCCTGGGGTAAGTGAGCATTTGCTGCAGGATTACATGCTTTGCATTGCTAATGACCTGCATGTCAAGGCGACATGATATCCCGGGACTAATGTGGGCAGGGAAATTGTGCCTTGAGGATCCTGGTTTGGACTTGCAGTTAATCAGCCATTTTAATAGAAAAAAAGGAAGACTTGGATTCATATAGGCCATCTTAGACTGGGTGTTGTGTAATGAGAGAGGATTAATTAGCAATCTCGTTGTGCGAGGCCCCTTGGGGAAGAGTGACCATAATATGGTGGAATTCTACATTAGGATGGAGAATGAAACAGTTAATTCAGAGACCATGATCCAGAACTTAAAGAAGGGTAACTTTGAAGCTATGAGGCGTGAATTGGCTAGGATAGATTGGCGAATGATACTTAAGGGGTTGACTGTGGATGGGCAATGGCAGACATTTAGAGACCGCGTGGATGAACTACAACAATTGTACATCCCTGTCTGGCGTAAAAATAAAAAAGAGAAGGTGGCTCAACCGTGGCTATCAAGGGAAATCAGGAATAGTATTAAAGCCAAGGAAGTGGCATACAAATTGGCCAGAAATAGCAGCGAACCCGGGGACTGGGAGAAATTTAGAACTCAGCAGAGGAGGACAAATGGTTTGATTAGGGCAGGGAAAATGGAGTACGAGAAGAAGCTTGCAGGGAACATTAAGACGGACTGCAAAAGCTTCGATAGATCTGTAAAGAGAAAAAAGTTAGTAAAGACAAACGTAGGTCCCCTGCAGTCAGAATCAGGGGAAGTCATAACAGGGAACAAAGAAATGGCAGACCAATTGAACAAGTACTTTGGTTCGGTATTCACGAAGGAGGACACAAACAACCTTCCGGATATAAAAGGGGTCAGAGGGTCTAGTAAGGAGGAGGAACTGAGGGAAATCCTTATTAGTCGGGAAATTGCGTTGGGGAAATTGATGGGATTGAAGGCCGATAAATCCCCAGGGCCTGATGGACTGCATCCCAGAGTACTTAAGGAGGTAGCCTTGGAAATAGCGGATGCATTGACAGTCATTTTCCAACATTCCATTGACTCTGAATCAGTTCCTATGGAGTGGAGGGTAGCCAATGTAACCCCACTTTTTAAAAAAGGAGGGAGAGAGAAAACATCGAATTATAGACCAGTCAGCCTGACATCAGTAGTGGGTAAAATGATGGAATCAATTATTAAGGATGTCATAGCAGCGCATTTGGAAAGAAGTGACATGATAGGTCCAAGTCAGCATGGATTTGTGAAAGGGAAATCATGCTTGACAAATCTTCTGGAATTTTTTGAGGATGTTTCCAGTAGAGTGGACAAGGGAGAACCAGTTGATGTGGTGTATTTGGACTTTCAGAAGGCTTTCAACAAGGTCCCACACAAGAGATTAATGTGCAAAGTTAAAGCACATGGGATTGGGGTAGTGTGCTGACATGGATTGAGAACTGGTTGTCAGACAGGAAGCAAAGAGTAGGAGTAAATGGGGACTTTTCAGAATGGCAGGCAGTGACTAGTGGGGTACCGCAAGGTTCTGTGCTGGGGCCCCAGCTGTCTACATTGTACATGAATGATTTAGACGAGGGGATTAAATGTAGTATCTCCAAATTTGTGGATGACACTAAGTTGGGTGGCAGTGTGAGCTGCGAGGAGGATGCTATGAGGCTGCAGAGTGACTTGGATAGGTTAGGTGAGTGGTCAAATGCATGGCAGATGAAATATAATGTGGATAAATGTGAGGTTATCCACTTTGGTGGTAAAAACAGAGAGACAGACTATTATCTGAATGGTGACAGATTAGGAAAAGGGGAGGTGCAACGAGACCTGGGTGTCATGGTACATCAGTCATTGAAGGTTGGCATGCAGGTACAGCAGGCGGTTAAGAAAGCAAATGGCATGTTGGCCTTCATAGCGAGGGGATTTGAGTACAGGGGCAGGGAGGTGTTACTACAGTTGTACAGGGACTTGGTGAGGCCACATCTGGAGTATTGTGTACAGTTTTGGTCTCCTAACTTGAGGAAGGACATTCTTGCTATTGAGGGAGTGCAGCGAAGGTTCACCAGACTGATTCCCGGGATGGCGGGACTGACATATCAAGAAAGACTGGATCAACTGGGCTTGTATTCACTGGAGTTCAGAAGAATGAGAGGGGATCTCATAGAAACGTTTAAAATTCTGACGGGTTTAAACAGGTTAGATGCAGGAAGAATGTTCCCAATGTTGGGGAAGTCCAGAACCAGGGGTCACAGTCTAAGGATAAGGGGTAAGCCATTTAGGACCGAGATGAGAAGAAACTTCTTCACCCAGAGAGTGGTGAACCTGTGGAATTCTCTACCACAGAAAGTTGTTGAGGCCAATTCACTAAATATATTCAAAAAGGAGTTAGATGTAGTCCTTACTACTAGGGGGATCAAGGGGTATGGCGAGAAAGCAGGAATGGGGTCCTGAAGTTGCATGTTCAGCCATGAACTCATTGAATGGCGGTGCAGGCTCGAAGGGCCGAATGGCCTACTCCTGCACCTATTTTCTATGTTTCTTTGTGTGCGGTTCAAAGATCTACAGTCTGATAAAGAATCTGCATGCCTCGTGATCCAACAAAGAAAACTTACGAGGAGTTGTGTACATTGGTACGGGAGCACCTCAAGCCACATGACGGCATCATCATCTCGAGATATAGGTTTTAAACACACGTTCGATCGGAGGGCCAGAGCGTGGCGGAATTCGTTGCCGACTTGAGACGTCTAGCGGGACCGTGCAGGTTCGCGACGGTGTTGGCGGACATGCTGCGGGACTTCTTCATTATTGATATCCACCACGAGGTGATCCTGTGCAAACTTCTGGTGGTGGAGGAGTTGAATTTAAAAAGGGCCATCCAGATCACTCAATCCTGTATGACGATGGACAGGAGTTTTAAGCAAATATCGGTGAAGAACCGAAACTCGGCAAGTACTGTAAATGCAATTGATTCGGCATTTGCCGGAGCGGCACATGGCAGGGCCTATCCGGCTGCGTTCACGAAACCTGTGGCTGCCCAAAGTCCGCCAGCGGGAATGTATCCGACTTCTCCGTGTTGGCGTTGTGGGGGAATCATCAGCATCAGCAGGGCCAATTTAAGCAATATAGTTGCAAAGGCTGACTGAGAGTGGGGCATCTCCAGCGCAAGTGTCCGCAGATGAGCAAGCGTGCTGCGACACACCACGTGGAGGATGAGAGTCAGACTAGCGCGGATCCGGATGCACCATCTGAGATGCCAGAGAAGGAAGTGTATGGACTGTACTCTTTCATAACCAAGAGTAAACCAATTTTGATTAATGTGAAGTTTAACGGGATACCGGTATCGATGGAACTGGACACAGGGGCGAGTCAATCGATCATGAACGAGAGGGCATTTAATAAGCTGTGGGATTCTAAGACTGTGAGGGCCAGGCTGAGCCCTGTTAATGCCAAGCTGTGCACGTACACCAAAGAACTGATAAAGGTATTTGGCAGTGCACAAATTAATGTGTCGTATAACGGTGCGGTTCACGAGTTACCGTGTGGATTGTTCCAGGCAATGGCCCAACGCTGCTCGGCAGGAGCTGGTTGGAGAAAATCAGTTGCGACTGAAACGACATAAAGGTGTTGTCATCAGAGGAAGATACATGTGCCCAAGTATTGAGCAAGTTCCCCTCGCTGTTCGAACCGGGAGCCAAGGTGCAGATCCACATGGACTCAGATGCAAGACCCGTCCATCATAAAGCTCGGGCAGTGCCAAATATGATGAGGGAGAAGGTTGAAATTGAACTGGACAGACTCCAGCGTGAAGGGATCATATCACCGGTCGAATTTAATGAATGGGCCAGCCCCATTGTTCCTGTGCTGAAAAGAGATGGCACAGTCAGAATCTGTGGAGACTACAAGGCTACGATCAACAGGGTTTCGAAACAAGATCAGTACCCTTTACCAAAGGCTGATGACTTGTTTGCGATGCTAGCCGGATGGAAGTCATTCACAAAACTGGATTTGACGTCGGCCTGTAAGACGCAGGATTTGGTCGAAGAGACTTACGTGCATTAACGCGCACAAAGGACTGTTTATTTACCACAGGTGTCATTTGGAATTCGCTCGGCTGCAGCAATATTCCAGAGGAATATGGAAAGTCTACTGAAGTCCATTCTCAGAACCGCCTTGTTCCTAGATGATATCCTGATCACCGGATGTGACTCCAAGGAACATCTGAACAACCTGGAAGAGGTTCTACTGCGTTTGGACAGAGTGGGACTCAGACTTAAACGCTCAAAGTGAGTCTTCATGGCACTGGAGGTCAAATTCCTCGGGAGGAAAATCACCGCTGATGGCATCAGACCTACTGATGTGAAAACCAAAGCCATCAAGAATGCACCCAAGCCATAGATCGTGATGGAGCTGCGTTCGTTCCTATGTCTACTCAACTACTTTGGTAACTTCCTATCTAAATTGAGCACCTTACTTGAACCACCGCACATGCTATTGAGAAAAGACAACCACTAGGTGTGGGGCGCAGTGCATACAGAGCTACCAATCTGTTTTCTCAAACAAGCTGCTGGTACATTATGACCCATGTAAATGTTTTGTTTTGGCCTGTGACGCATCATCATATGGAATTGGTTGCGTGTTACAACAAGCCAATGAGTCGGGGAAACTTCAACCTGTTGCATATGCATCCAAAAGTTTGTCTAAAGCAGAAAGAGCCTACAGTATGGTAGAATTAGCGTGTGTGTATGGCAGCGGTTCTCAACCGGTGTTCCGTGGCACATTGGTGTGCCATGAACCCTTCACAGGTGTGCCACCAAATTGTGTAAAGGTATGGTGGACTTTAGCTGATTTCACAATGAAACACAAACCATTTAACTCTGAAACAGAAGGGGAGGGGGAGAGAGAGGGAGAGACAGACAGACACATATGTCATCTACCTATATGTATGATGCCACTGCTGTAGTAAACATTGCCAATACTGACAAATAAATATCCATTTATCTCTACTATTATCAAAAAAAACTATGTTCTAGAGTTGTACAAGTAATAATGACAAGAGACAACAAACACAAACAATTTAAATGTCCACACTCAGAACAAAATCCTTTGGCAAAATGTGTTTCCTTTGAGTACTCGACACCCCGCCCCCCCCTCTCCCACTCCCTTACTCTCTCCCATTACTGATAGAGAAGTGTCAGTGCCTACCATCGAATGAGACTGTGTGTGTGTGTGTGTGGTGTGGTGTGAGTGCGTGAGTATGTGTGTATAAGCGTGTGTATGTATATTTATGTGTGTGTGTGTGTGTGTGTGGTGTGGTGTGAGTGCGTGAGTGTGTGTGTATAAGCGTGTGTATGTATATTTACGTGTGTGTGTGTGTGTGTGGTGTGGTGTGAGTGCGTGAGTGTGTGTGTATAAGCGTGTGTATGTATATTTACGTGTGTGGTGTGGTGTGAGTACGTGAGTGTGTGTGTATAAGCGTGTGTATGTATATTTACGTGTGTGTGTATGTGCGTAGCCGGGGTGGGGGGCATTGGGCCAGGGCCACCCCCAATCCAAAATAATAGCATTAAACTGTTCATGTGAAAAATTTAAAATGTGATTATTAATTTGGATGAAAGAAATGAAAGACAAGTCTAACACATATGCAGTAAAAAGTGTAGATTTTATAATAAAATGTCAAAAACTATTTAATTACATTTAACCACATTCTTATTTATATTTTGTTGTTTGTGTTTATTGATCTGCAGCTTGATGTGTGGCCGGGACTGGCAGCATCTTTGACGTTTGACCTGATATAGCGCCAATTATCGGCTCCTTTGATGTTTGCGGCATCCAATGTGACCTGGCCTAACCGCCCCAGCGGTTCCTTTGATTTTTGAAAGTTGGCTTTTAGCATATTTTGACCATAGTCAAAATCAAAACTTACAAGGTTCGTTTCTGTCTGGACTCTCTGGAGTTTGGAAATTGGAAGACTCAGTTCGTGTCTGTCTGGAGTTTGGATCACTCAGACTAATAAAGTTTGTCCCCCACAATGAACAAATTCATCATAAGAAAACGTAAAAATGAGCAAGGAGATGTCAATGACAGTGCCACTACAAGTGACACTCGTAGGTCTACAACCAACACCAGTACAAGCGGTGCCAAACCAAATCCTAAAAAATCCAAAACTTATCGTCAATATATGGAGGATTATTTGAGGTTCGGTTTTTCATGGACAGGAGAAGAAGAATGCCCCATTCCACTGTGTGTTGTGTGAAGCGAAAAACTGTCCAACAGTGCAATGGTTCCCAGTATATTGAAACGTCATTTTATTACGAAACATGCACATCTTGCAACAAAAGATCAGAGTTATTTTAGGAGGTTGATGGCAACGCAATCAAAACAAGTGAAATATTTTGAAAAAAATGTTAAGGTGTCAGATCAGGTTCAAATTGCTCCTTATGAAGTTGCTGCATTAATAGCGCAGAAAATGAAGCCCCATACTATAGCTGAGTCACTTATTTTTCCTGCATGTCGTTAAATTGTCAAAATAATGCTTGGTGATGAAGCGGAACAAGAAATTGCAAAAATTCCGCTGTCTGACGATTCAATTCGGAGAAGGATAAATGAAATGTCATTTAACATTGAAGAAAATGTAGCCGAGAAAATTACAAACTTGAATTTTGCTTTGCAAATCGATGAGTCCACCGACATTAGTGGTAAAGCACAATTATTAGCATTTGTTCACTTCATTCATGAACACGAGATATTGAACCAATTTCTGTGCTCTGGAGAACTTCCAGAAAATACTAGAGGTCAAGACATGTTTGATTCTGTGAATTCATATTTAGAAAACTTGAAAATTTCATGGGACTCATGTGTTGGACTCTGCACGGACGGTGCTCCATCTATGGTGGGATGTGTCAAAGGATTCATTACGCTCGCAAAAAAAACATAATCCAAATATATGATTCACCCATTGCTTTTTGCATAGAGAAGCATTTGTTGCAAAGACATTAGCACTAGAATTAACATCTGTGTTAGATCAAGTTGTTAATACTGTAAATTATATAAAACCAAGACCTTTTAAAACTCGCTTGATTAATCAGCTCTGCAAAGCTATGGATGCACAGCACATAGAAACATAGAAACATAGAAAATAGGTGCAGGAGCAGGCCATTCAGCCCTTCTAGCCTGCACCGCCATTCAATGAGTTCATGGCTGAACATGAAACTTCAGCACGAATGTTTACTTTTGCATACAGAGGTAAGATGGCTTTCAAGGGGAAACTTGAACTTAAAGAAGAATTGTCAGTATTTTTTGAAAGCGAAGGAAACGATAGGGAATTAAGGGTTATGGGGAGCGGGCGGGTAAGTGGAGCTGAGTCACGGCCAGATCAGCCATGATCTTGTTGAATGGCGGAGCAGGCTCGAAGGGCTAGATGGCCTACTCCTGTTCCTAATTCTTATGTTCTTATGTTCTTATGATACCTTTTGCAAATACCTTAAGAGTGAAATGTGGTGTGCTAAGTTAGCATATTTGGCAGGTATATTTAATTGTCTTAACAGCGTTAATACCAGTATGCAAGGGCAAAATGAAAACATTCTCACCTCTACAGACAGGCTATTAGCTTTCCAGAAAAAAATTTCTATCTGGAAAAAGAGAGCAACAGAAAAAAATCTTGAAATGTTCCCTTTGATACTGAATCACAGAATTAAAAAGGTTGCTCCTATCGTAATCGAGCATTTGACATCACTGGAAAACAACATCAAAAATATTTTCCACCTTTGGATGTAGAGAAGTATATGATTGGGTAAGAAATCGATTTTCTCCAATTAGTCCGTCAGATTTTGATTTTACTTTGCAAGAAGAAGAAGAAGAATTGACTTCTATTTCTACAGACCGCGGTCTTGAAATGAAACATTCAGATATGTCTCTTGATGCGTTCTGGGTTTCTATTAAAGAAGAATATCCTGAAATATCAAAAAAAGCCTTGATAATTCTGATGCAGTTTTCAACATCATATCTCTGTGAATTAGGATTCTCAACTCTTACAAACATCAAATGCAAAAAACGGGAAAAGCTTAGTGAACTTGAACACGAAATGAGAGTCGCCTTATCGGTTATACGCCCTAATATTAGTGACATAACTAAAAAACGCCAGGCTGAAGTATCACATTAAAATACTAATTAATCTATAATTAATGTGAGGAATTATTATTATAGTTTATTATTTTATTGTTACTTTCAGAATAAAAAATAATTAATAACATACATGTGTACAATGTTGTATATCTTCATATACTGTGATTAATAAAATGTTTTCTAAATTTTCTGAAACTTGCTTTTTTTTTAACCTCTGTTCACCTTTTAATCCCTTCAAGTGTGCCCCCAAAAATTCTAGTATTTGAAAGTGTGCCGCGAACACAAAAAGGTTGAGAACCACTGGTGTACAGTGTTAAAAAGATGCATCGGTCTGAGGATTGAATTAGAAACCGATCACAAGCCGCTCATTTCGTTGCTTTCCGAGAGCAAAGGTATCAATACCAATGCTTCATGCCACATCCAAAGGTGGGCGCTGACATTATCTGCCTATGATTATGTCATTCGCCACAGACCTGGCACAGAGAATTGTGCCGATGCTTTGAGCCGGTTGCCGTTGCCCATAACCGGCAGATTTAATGTTAATCATGGATGCTTTGGAGAGTGAAGGTACCCCTGTCACAGCTCAACAAGTTAAGACCTGGACCAGTCAGGACCCAATATTATTGGTGGTAAAGGGTCGCATCCTCAAAGGGGATTAGTCTGCCATACCTTAGTAAATGTACGAGGAGGCCAAAGCGTACATTCGTCGCAAGGACGAACTGTCTATTGAAGCAGATTGTATATTGTGGGGCAATCGTGTTGTAATGCCTAAGAAAGGGAGAGGGAAGTTTGTGCGTGAGTTACACAGCACACATCCTGGTATAGTGATGATGAAGACCATCGCCAGGTCCCACGTGTGATGGCCAGGAATTGATTCTGAGCTGGAAGCATGCGTGCATCAGTGCAACACCTGCATACAGCTCAGCAAAGCAACAGCGGAATCGATGCTGAGTCTGTGGTTGTGGCCATCCAAACCTTGGTCCAGGATCCATGTAGATTTTGCAGGTCCCTTCCTGGGCAAGATGTTTTTAGTGGTGGTGGGTGCTTATTCGAAGTGGATAGAATGCATAATTATGTCATCCAGCACATCCACGGCAACCATAGAGAATCTCAATGTCATGTTTGTGACACAATGTCTGCCTGACATAGTGGTGAGCGACAATGGGTCGTGCTTCACCAGTCAGGAGTTTCAGGAGTCTATAAAACTTAATGGCATAAAACATGTAAGATCAGCACCGTTCAAGCCTGCGTCTAACAGGCAAACAGAACGTGCAGTACAAATTATCAAGCAAAGCATGAGGAGAGTAACCCAAGGGTCACTGCAGACCCGCTTGTCCTGCATATCGCTGAGTTACAGGACAAGACCCCACACACTCACAGGGGTTTCGCCTGCTGGACTCATGATGAAAAGAGGGCTTAAGACCAATTTATCTCTTTGTACACCGAGATTTAAGTAATCATGTTGAATACAGAAGACAGAGTTAACAAGGGTACCACAATCGTGCAACTGTGCCATGCGAGATTTCTGTGAATGATCCTGTACATGTGTTGAATTATGGTCAGGGTCCCAAATGGATCGCTGGTACGGTCATGGCCAAGGAGGGCAACAGAGTATTTGTTGTTAAGCTCAAGAATGGGCAAACTTGCAGGAAACACATGGATCAGACAAAGCTGAGGCACACAGACGAGCCAGAGCAGTCGGACGAAGAAACCGTCGACGACCAACCAACCTACCAGCAGCCTTCAGTGGACTCAAGGGTCATCAGTGAACCCAGAATTTCCACCACGGACCTGTTCAATAAAAATGGACTTGCAATTCCTGACATGGCCACTGCCACCCCCAACAAGTCAGCCATCCAGCCACCAGCCACAACAGACTCCGAACATTCACCCAACCAAGGCCGGAATCAAACTGAGATGGTCAACCCGGGAGTGTAAAGCCCCGGACCATCTCATCCTGTGAAAGACTGTGATAAGATCTCAGAGGAAGGTATGGTCATGTATGTACATGCTGTTTGTAGCCACCAGATGGTGTCATTGTTGGAGGCCACTGAGCTGCTCTGATATAAAAGGCCAGCCAATTTGTGAGTCAGGCACTTTGGGCCGTAATAAAGCAGAGCCAAGGGTGTACCTTGTTCAGTTAAACAGTACTCAGTTTGTACCTTTATTGCATACATAACAATTTAATTAAATCTGAAGCTATGGTCTTAAATTTAAACAAAGCAAACTATGTCGGAATGAGGGGTGAGTTGGCTAAGGTAGATTGGGAAACAACATTAACATCACCAACTTCGACCCTCCAACACACACACAAGTGGCAACTGACATCACAGTTGACCACGAAGCCGAACTCACCATCCCCAGCAGCTCAGCAAGGCCGGCTGCCCAACAGCCCAGTGAAGAACTAACCAACCCACCCATACCTGCATTTGTACCAAGACGACCGACAAGGGAGTGAAAAGCCCCAGATCGTCTCACCTTGTAAATAAGTGTACTGTTGACTTCATGGGGGAGTGATGTTATGTATTTAACCCTTTGTAACCTGCATGACACCTGACCACCAGAGGGCCCACCTATTGGAGTTCCAAGGGATCCCAGCATCCCTTGGGAGCACGGTATATAAGCAGGCCACCCACGAGGTACCTGCACTCTGGAGTCTTATTAAAGGAGCTAAGGTCACACTTGCTCATTACACACAGTACTCAGTTTCATCCTTTATTATGAGTGTACCAGATAGGTTGAGTATGTTGGGCCTATACATATTGGAGTTCAGAAGGATGAGAGGTGATCTTATTGAAACTTATAAGATAATGAGGGGCTTGACAAGGATATTTCCACTCATAGGGGAAACTAAAACTAGGGGGCATAAGGTTGTAAATCTGTGGAATTCTCTGCCCCAGAGAGCTGTGGAGGCTGGGTCATTGAATATATTTAAGGTGGAGATAGACAGATTTTTGCGCAATAAGGAAGTAAAGGTTTATGGGGAGCGGGCGGGGAAGTGGAGCTGAGCCCAAGATCAGATCAGCCATGATCTCATTGAATGGCGGAGCAGGCTCGAGGGGCCGAATGGCCGACTCCTGCTCCTATTTCTTATTGAAAGGTATGTTGGTAAACAAGCAATGGCTAGCATTTAAAGAATTAATATATAATTTACAACAAATATATATGCCTCTCCGGCACAAAAACCCCACAGGAAAAGTGTTCCAACCGTGGCTAATGAGAGAAGACAAAGCTAGTATTAGATCAAAGGAAGAGGCTTATAATGTTGCCAAAAAGAGCAGTAAGCCTACGGATTGGGAGGAAGTTAGAATTCAGCAAAGGAGGACCAGGAAATTGATCTGATCAGCGGGGCCCTGCAATGATCAGTTGCACAATATACAAGTACTCGACAGATCACAGTACGTTGCTTAGGGACACGGAATAATGCACCTTGAAGATGCCTGCCACTCTTCTGCAGTGCTCTCCTTTCCCTTTCTCATAAACTTTTATCATATTTTCTGGTCTATCTATTACAAACCTATTTGCTAATTCTATTTACTTCAACACCACTTTTTATTGCAGTGTTTCGGTGCATTGTCCATACACAGAGGCCAGAGATAGGTTGGAAGAATTTACCTCTGGTTAGCTGAGATGCTGTCTCCAAAGCTTTTCTTTTAACCAATCAGGTTCCATACTCTGCAGCTCAACATGGCGTCATCGTGGTTAACCTTTGGCACGATGATCAAAACCGTGCAGGACAAGTCACCTTGTCTGTTACACCTGGACATTTTCGGTCTTCTGCCACCCTGGTTAGCGGTCCGGTGGGGCGGCATTGGTGGCGGTGAGCACTCCCGGGCGGACGGCCAGCTCCCAGCACCCCGCCGGTATCGACGGAGCGCGGAGCATTACCGCCCGGGAGAGGCGAGCCGGTGTGTAACACCCCGGGGTGCGACACCGGCTCAATGTTTGGCTCCCGCCCGATCCGTACGCCCCGCAGTGCCCCCTGCTGGGAGGTCAGTAATGTCCACCTCAGGTCAGTGTGGTTGGTTTTTTGGGGGGTTGTTTGGCGAGTTATGCTGTGGTGGTGTGAGTTATGGATTAGGAATGTTTTTGGTGTTTTTTTCAGGGTTTCTTTCCCCCCGGGCCTCTCTCAGGGCGCCCCGAGGCCGGCTGTTTAGCTCGGGGGGATTGTCCCTTGCCCAGCCGGCCTAGCGCCCTGAGAGAGGTGTGTAACGCCTCCCCTAGTGCCCCGCCCACACTCAGGCCCCGCCCCGCCCCACACTCAGGCCCCGCCCCACCCCACACTCAGGCCCCGCCCCACACTCAGGGCCCGCCCCACACTCAGGCCCCGCCCCACACTCAGGCACTCAGGCCCCGCCCACACTCAGGGCCCAGCTGGTGAATTTTGTGGCAGCAGATACAAACCATTTGCCGACGCAACATTTAGCGCCCGCCCGGGACACCACCGCAACAGAGGGACGGCCAAATTTCCACACCAAGGAATTCCACTCCACCTGTGCGAGCTGGGCCATCCCTGGCAGGATGAAGATTATTGGCATTTGACTTCAGTCAGTATTATTCCCCATTAACTCTTGGACAGCACTTGTGCAGAATGATTAAAGAATGTTTTGCGTTCTGAGGAGCAGTAGTATATTGCACTCAGCAGTTAACTCAAAGCCCAATCACCGAGATAAATCTGTCAATGGTTTTTTCAAAGATTACTGACAGTGAAATTCTCGATGTTGTAAAGTGTCATGTCTAATTGACTGAACTGCAAAATGACTGATTGCTCTATTTCCTGAATAAGTTCCTGTCTACTCATTTATAGCCAGTGTGTATCCCATTCACCTTTCCCTCCGTACAGGTTTCACTCCGGCCCTTCTGAAGGGGCGGGTCATGTCTGGGTTACAGTCCCTTCAATGCCTCACTGAAGTCGTCCTTCACATGCCCATTTATTACCCATCACCGAATCGTCCTTGAGAAAGTGGTGGCTGTTCCAGGATTTTGACCCAGCCACGATGAAGGAACAACAATAACTCCAACTTGCATTTATATAGCGCCTTTAACGTTAGTAAAACATCCCAAGGTGCTTCACAGGGGTGTCATGAGACAAAGCAAATAAATTTGACACCGAGCCACATAAGTGGTGACCAAAAGCTTGGTCAAAGAGGTGGGTTTTAAGGATTGTTTTAAAGGAGGAAAGAGAGGTAGAGTGGCGGAGAGGTTTAGGGAGGGAGTTCCAGAGCTTGGAGCCTCGGCAACAGAAGGCACGGCCACCGATGGTGGAGCGATTATAATCAGAGATGCTCAAGCGGGCAGAATTTGAGGAGCACAGAAATCTCGGGGGGTTGTGAGGCTGAAGGAGATTACAGAGATAGGGAGGGGCGAGGGCCATGGAGGGAATTGTAAACAAAGAAGAGAAGTTTGAAATTGAGGCGGCCGATATATTTCCAAGTCAGGATGGTGTGTGACTGGGAGGGGAACGTGGAGGTGGTGGTGTTCCCATGCGCCTGCTGCCCTTGTCCTTCTAGGGGGTAGAGGTCGTGGGTTTGGGAGGTGCTGCCGAAGAAGCCTTGGCGAGTTGCTGCAGTGCATCTTGTAGATGGTGCACACTGCAGCCAGGGGGCGCCGGTGGTGGTTCTGCTAGTTTCACACAGGTTTGAACTTCCTTCAAGAGCATCTTAAGTGGAATTTATATTATCCCAGGCCCACCATAGGTCTTTAAAATCCGCAAGAGGATGGCTTCAAACAGGGTCTGCGTTAATAAAAGTAATCTCAACTGATTTCTGAGATTCAAAGTCTGTCTGAGCTGTGACTGGTATGATCCAACCCATTGTCTCCCAATGTGCTCATGGGAATAATATGAACTCTTTGTGGTATTGATGTACCTATTCATTATCGAGTTTATTTGTTAACATGAGGAATCTGAACATCACAAATCCGAAGAGCATTTGCAACATCTACTGGCTTGTTAGTTGTCAACTCATTTCATCGAGATTCCTTTCAGAATACGCAGAACAGGTCAGCAACAAGGAAGTGAATGTCTCGGCCACAAGTCGATGTGAATACCACAGTCACACTCAGAGTACTGTGCACAGTGCTACCCTCCATCTTACAGAAAGGATATTGAGGCATTGGAGAATGGACAAGAATGATTTACAAAGACGAGACAAGAACTGCAAGGTTGTAATTATCAGGATGGATTGAACAACCTGAGGCTATTTGCTCTAGAAAAAAAAAGAAAAATAAAGCATTAATTTGCCACGGTTGAACTTTCAAAAGGGAATTATGTAAATACTTAAAGGAAAAATTTGCAAGGCCATGGGGAAAGAGCGGGACTGATTGGATCGCTCTGTCACAGAGCCAGCACAGGCACGATGGGCCGAATGGCCTCCTCCTCTGCGGTGAGATTCTAAGATCAAGACTTGCATTCCTATGCATGAACACAAAATGTCCTAAAGCGCTTTTTGAAGTGTAGTCACTGTTGTAATGTAAGAAATGTGGCAACCAATTTGCACACAGCAAGCTCCCACACACAGCAATGTGATAATGACCACATAATCTGTTTTAGTGATGTTGATTGAGGGATAAATATTGACCAAGTCCCCGGAGATAACTTCCCTGCTCTTCTTCGAAATAGTGCCATAAGATCTTTTACATTCACTTGAGAGAGTAGCTGGGCCTCAGTTTAATGTCTCATCTGAAAGACAGCACCTCCGACAGTGTAGCGCTCCCTCAGTATTGCACTGGAGTGTCAACCTAGATTTATGTGCTCAAGTTCCTGGAGTGGGACTTGAACACACAACCTCCTGACTCAAAAGTGAGTGTGCTGCCCACTGAGCCACAGCTGACATAAATGTAACCACTAAGGAATTCAAGAGTGCTTAGAATTTGGAACTCGCTGCCACAAGGAATAGTGAGGAAACAGTTATTCACGAAAGGCGATAAAAGTGTGGAACTGTCTCCCACAAAATGCTGTAGATGCAAACTTAATTTTTTTTTAAACGCAAACCAAGCACTAGGGTTTATTTCTAAAGGGACAGAATTGAAAAGTTTGGAAGTTATACTAAACTTGTATCGAAATTTGGTTTGACCACACTTAGCGAGCACTGCGTACAGTTCTGGTCACCATATTATAAAAAGGATATAGAGGCACTGGAGACGGTGTAGAGAAGATTTACAAGGATGATACCAGAAATGCAAGGGTATGCATATCAGGAAAGGATGGACAGGCTGGGTCTCTTTTCTCTTGAAAAAAGAAGGTTGAGGGGTGACCTAATGGAGGTTGGGTGCGGGGGAGGAGGAGTGTTCCCGGTGTTGGGTGTTGGGTGGGTCCGGAGCTGGTGGGGTGGGGGGGGCGCTCTCTTGGGATGGAGGGGTGGGCTGTTTGGGGCTGTGATTAGGAGAGACTTCTTCACTCAGAGAGTTGTTGGCCTGTGGGGTTCCCTGCCGCGGAGAGTTGTTGATGCCAGTTCAGTGGATGTGTTCGGGAGGAAGTTGGATGTGGTCCTTGCGGCTGGGGGGGTCGGGGGGTGTGGGGGGGTCGGGGGGTGTGGGGGGGGTCGGGGGGTGTGGAGGGGGTGTGGGGGGGAGGGGGGGAGGTGCTGGGGTGGGTGATCAGCCATGATCTTATTGAATGGTGGTGCAGGCTCGAGGGGCCGAAAGGCCTACTCCTGCACCTATTTTCTATGTTTCTATGTTTCTATGTTTCTATATTCAAATCCCCTCGCTATGAAGGCCAACATACCATTTGCTTTCTTCACCGCCTGCTGTACCTGCATGCCAACTTTCAATGACTGATGTACCATGACACCCAGGTCTCGTTGCACCTCCCCTTTTCCTAATCTGCCGCCATTTAGATAATATTTTGCCTTCGTGTTTTTGCCTCCAAAGTGGATAACCTCACATTTATCCACATTATACTGCATCTGCCATGCATTTGTCCACTCACCTAACCTATCAAGTCACTCTGCAGCCTCTTAGCGTCCTCCTCACAGCTCACACTGCCACCCAGCTTAATGTTATAAAGTCTTTACTCTACAGTATGAAACCACACGAGGCACCTTCTGGGGACAAGGTTACTCTGTGACGTGAACTCTTTATTCACAGGACTCCAAAGACAGTGACCCTGCGAGGGACCTCCCTTTTTATACCTGTGTGATCAGGTAAGGAGTGTCTCCCACAAGTTCACCTCTTGTGGTCAAGGTGTACATCTAGGTTGAGTGTATACAGTAATACAGTGGTGTTACATTGTGGTTACATACATGACATCACCTCCCTCTACAAAGTCTTATTGGAATCATAGGTTTAGTCTTTCAGGTGTTCTGTGCTCCCTCGTGGAGCACCGCAGTTGGTCTCTGGTTTTGGACACTGACGTGAGTGTCTGTCACCTGTGGTGATTCCGGCCTGTCCGGGCTGACCGCAAGGACTGTGCATTCTTCTGATTGTTGCTCGTTCACTGGCGTGTGGTGAGCTCCATCTCATGGTCTTCTTCAGGTTCATCCGTGTCGATGCTGAACCTTTTTTTTACTTGGTCCAGATGCTTACGGCATATCTGACCATTGTTGAGTTTTACCACGATGACCCTTGTCTTTGTCAATGACAATGATCTTTGTCAATTACAGTGCCCTCAAGACATTTGGGCCCCATGGTGTGATTGAGGATGAATACAGGATCATTTATTTCTATACATCTCCCCCTCGCATTACGGTCATGGTACTCGTTTTGTGACTTGCGCTTGCCCTCAACTATGTCGGTCAGGACTGGGTGAATGAGGGACTACCGAGTTTTGAGTCAAAGAGAGGTAGAGAGACGGAGAGGTTTAGGGAGTGTCATGTATTCAACCAGCATTGTAACCCATGTATAAACTAACCTAAGTTGTACGCCGTGAGAACACTGACCACTAGGTGGGAGACACTCCTAACCTGGACCTTCAGGTATAAAAGGGGAAGCTCCACCCACCTTCATCACTTGAGTGCTAAGGAATAAAGGACTGGTCACAGACTGATCTTCTCTCAAGCATGGGCCTCGTGTGCATTTATACTGTGTAATAAGGACGTAATAATGGCGAGGAGAAACTGGGATTTAAACCACGCGAGCATGGCCACTAGAAGAACAGACGAGAGGTACTGTGTTAAGGAATGGTTGGGACAGAGATTCAACATTGTTAAAGCAGCACACAGTTCTCCAGACAGACAAGGGCAGTCAGGCATGCCCCAACATGTAGTCGAACCCAGAGGGGGAGTTCGACAGAGACAATGGCAAGCTGAACAGCGATTCACGCCATTGCAAGGGACAATGCGGCCAGTAATGGGACTATCAACACCTGTTAATGGTGCACTCAAGGACAATAACAGGGGCAGTCAGGGACGATCGACTGGCAAGGGACCTTTTGTTTCAAACCGCAACTCATGCTGGAGGCGTGGAGGCATACATTCAGCTGGAGTTTGCAGAGATGAGCAAAATATCTGCAGAAATTGCAGAAATGGACACTGGGGGAAATCGCTGGAAGCTGAAGTTCAGCGAGTTCATGTGGAGCACGTATACAGTTCATACACCAGGACGCCACCGATAATGATGAAAGTGCTCCTCAATGGCATCCCAGTATCAATGGAGTTAGACACGGGGGCCAGCCAGTCCCTGATGGGTATCAAACAGTTTGAAAAGTTGTGGGCATCCAAGGCCAGGAGGCCAAAATTATCGCCGATTGATGCACAGCTACGGACTTACACAAAGCAGATCATTCCGGTGCTAGGCAGCGCCACGGTAGTCGTGACCCACAAAGATTCGGAGAACAGGTTGCCACTCTGGATTGTCCCAGGGGACGGTCCCGCACTACTGGGGAGGAGTTGGCTTGCTGTCATGAACTGGAAATGGGGCGATGTCAATGCAATTTCCTCTGTGGAGCGAGTATCATGCTCACAGGTCCTGGACAAATTTGACTCATTATTTCAACCCGGCATTGGCACTTTCATGGGGGCCAAGGTAGTGATTCACATAAACCCGGACGCCAGACCAGTAAACCACAAGGCCAGAGCGGTGCCGTACGTGATGCGGGAAAAGATAGAAGGCGAATTGGACTGCCTGTTGAGGGAAGGCATCATCTCGCCAGTCGAATTCAGTGACTGGGCGAGCCCGATTGTGCCGGTGCTCAAGGCGGATGGGTCGGTCAGGATATGTGACGATTACAAGGCCACCATCAATCGGGTGTCACTCCAAGACCAGTACCCGCTACCGAGAGCGGAGGACCTCTTTGCGACGCTATCCGGTGGCAAACTTTTTTCAAAATTGGACCTGACCTCAGCTTACATGACCCAGGAGCTGGCGAGTGAGTCGAAGAAGCTGACCACCATCACGACACACAAGGGGTTGTTTGAGTACAACAGATGTCCGTTTGGGATTCGCTCGGCCGCCGCGATCTTCCAACGAAATATGGAAAGCCTCCTCAAGTCGATTCCAGGGACGGTGGTTTTTCAGGACGACATCCTCATTACGGGTTACGATACTGAAGAACACCTCCACAACCTGGAGGAGGTGCTACGCAGACTGGATCGGGTAGGTCTGCGACTGAAAAAGGCGAAGTGCGTCTTCCTAGCTCCAGAGGTAGAATTCCTGGGGATGAGGGTAGCAGCAGACGGGATCAGCCCTACTGCATCCAAGACGGAAGCGATCCAGAGAGCACCCAGACCCCGTAACACGACGGAGCTGCGTTCGATCCTGGGGCTCCTGAACTATTTTGGAACTTTCTTCCCAAATTGAGCACGCTGCTAGAGCCGCTACACGTGCTCCTACGCAAAGGTCGCGAATGGGTCTGGGGGGACAGCCAGGAAAGAGCTTTTAATAGAGCACGCAATTTGTTATGTTCCAACAATCTGTTAACGCTATATGACCCATGTAAGAAACTTGTGTTAACGTGCGATGCGTCGTCCTATGGTATTGGATGTGTGTTGCAGCATGTCAATGCCAAGGGTCAGTTACAGCCGGTAGCTTATGCCTCCAGGAGTCTGTCCCAGGCAGAAAGGGGCTACGGGATGGTAGAAAAGGAGGCGCTCGCATGTGTATATGCGGTAAAGAAAATGCACCAGTACCTGTTTGGCAGGAAATTTGAGCTGGAGACAGATCACAAACCCCTAACGTCCCTTTTGGCCGACAACAAGACCATAAATGCAAACGCATCGGCCCGCATACAGAGGTGGGCACTCACGTTAGCAGCCTATGACTACACAATTCGGCTCAGACCGGGCACCGAAAACTGCGCCGATGCACTCAGCAGGCTCCCACTAGCCACCACTGAGGGGGCTACCGAGCACGGTGCTGAGATGGTCATGGTTGTTGAAGCTTTCGGAAGCGAAGGCTCACTCGTGACAGCCCGTCAGATCAAAGTCTGGACAAATAGAGACCCGCTATTGTCTCTAGTCAAGAAATGTGACCTGAATGGAGACTGGGCAGCCACGTACAGAGCGTGCCCTGAGAAATTTAAGCCATTTCACAGGCGCAAGGATAAACTCTCGATTCAGGCCGATTGCCTACTGTGGGGAAACCGCGTAGTCATGCCCCAGAGAGGTGTTCATCAGAGAACTCCACAATGGGCACCCGGGCATTGTCACGATGAAGGCAATTGCCAGGTCACACGTTTGGTGGCCAGGGATAGACGCAGATCTGGAACTTTGTGTTCGCAGGTGCAACACGTGTGCCCAGCTGGGCCATGCGCCCAGGGAAGCCCCCCTTAGCCCCTGGCCATGGCCCGCCAAGCCTTGGTCACGCATCCATGTGGACTACACAGGTCCTTTCATGGGGAAAATGTTTTTGGTTGTAGTAGATGCCTACTCCAAATGGATCGAGTGTGACATTATAAATTCAAGCACATCCTCTGCCATGATAGAAAGTCTACGGGCAATGTTCGCCGCCCACGGTCTACCAGGCATCTTGGTCAGCGACAATGGCCCGTGCTTCACAAGCACTGAATTCCAGGACTTCATGGCAGGCAATGGAATTAACCATGTTAGAACGGCACCGTTCAAGCCGGCCTCAAATGGCCAGGCAGAACGAGCAGTGCAGATAATCAAACAGGGGATGCTCAGAATCCAAGGGGGTTCCCTACAATGCCACTTCTCAGGCCTCCTGTTGGCCTATAGATCCCGACCACACTCGCTCACAGGGGTTCCACCCCCAGAGCTACTAATGAAAAGGACACTCAAAATCCGATTATCCCTTATACACCCCACCATGAAAGAAATTGTCGAGAGCAGGCGCCAGTCACAATATCACTACCATGACAGGAATGCGAGGGCGCGGTGTATTGATGTAAATGATCCTGTTTTTTGTCCTCAACTACACTGCAGGGCCCAAATGGCTCGCAGGCACTGTGGTTGCCAAAGAGGGAAATAGGATTCTGGTAGTTAAACTTACCAATGGACAAATCTGCCGCAAACATGTGGATCAAACAAAAAGGAGGTTCAGCAACCCCATAGAAGAAGCAGAGGAAGAACACGATATAGAGTTCACTCCACCACAGGTGACCGAACACCGGAACCAAAGGGAGGAGAGCCCAGTCACTGTGGCCAGTCCGGACAGGCCTGAGGCACCGCAAACAGCAGACACTCAGGCCAGCACCCAACAACCGGAGCCCCAACTCAGGCGCTCTACAAGGGAGCATAAACCACCAGAGAGACTCAAGCTGTGATCCCAATAAGACTTTGGGGGGGAGGTGATGTCATGTATTCAACCAGCATTGTAACCCATGTATAAACTGACCTAAGTTGTACACCGTGAGAACACTGACCACTAGGTGGGAGACACTCCTAACCTGGACCTTCAGGTATAAAAGGGGAAGCTCCACCCACCTTCATCACTTGTGCTAAGGAATAAAGGACAGGTCACAGACTGACCTTCTCTCAAGCATGGGCCTCGTGTGCATTTATACTGTGTAGTAAGGACGTATCAGGAGGGTGTTCCACAGCTTGGGGCCCAGGCAGTTGAAGGCACAGCCACCGATGGTTAAGCGATTATAATCAGGGATGCTCAAGAATTAAAGGAACGCAGCCATCTCGGGGAGTTGTGGGGCTGGAGGTGATTACAGAGATAGGGAGGGGCAAGACCATGGAGGAATTTGAAAACAAGAATGAGAATTTTGAAATCGAGAAGTTGGTTAACCAGAAGCCAATGTAGATCAGAAAGCACAGCGGGTGATGGGTGAGCGGGACTTCGTGCGAGTTAGGACACGGGCAGCCGAATTTTGGATCATCTCAAATGAGGGAGAGAGGAATAGAAGGATGTGCTGATATGCTGATAAGCGTTGGGAGGAGGCTCATGTGGAGCATTTGTTCAAAAAGGGGTGCAAGGATAAACCGAGCAACTGTAGGCCAGTCAGTTTAACCTCGGCAGCGGAGAGGTTGTTAAAAATGACAATCCAGTGCAGAATGAACAGTCACTTGGACTAGTGTAGATTCATTAAGGAAAGCCAGCTCAGATTTGCCAAACGCAAATCGTGTTTAACCAACTTGATCGAGTTTTTTGATGAGGTAACAGAGAGGGTTGATGAGGGCAATGCGGTTGCCGTGGTGTACATAGATTTCCAAAAGGCGTTTGACAAAGTGCCACATAACAGGCTTGCAGCAAAGTTGAAGCCCGTGGAATAACCGGGACAGGGGCAGCATGGAGAGGGAATTGTCTCAGTGACAGGAAACAGAGAGTAGTGGGGAACGGTTGTTTCTGGGACTGGAGGGAGGTATACAGTGGTGTTCCCCAGGGGTCGGTACTGGGACCACTGCTTTTCCTGATATATATTAATGACCTGGACTTGAGTGTACAGGTCACAATTTCAAAATTTGCAGATGCCACAAAACTTGGAAGTATAGTGAAGAGTGGGGAGGGTCATGATAGTAGAGGACATAGACAGGCTGGTGGAATGGGCGGACACAGGGCAGATGCAGTTTAATGCAGAAAAGTGCGAAGTGATGCATTTTGGTCGGAAGAAAGAGGAGAGACGATATAAACTAAAGGGTACAATCCTGAAGTGGGAGCATGAACAGAGAGACTGGGGGTATATGGGCATAATTGGTTGAAGGTGTCAGGGCAGATTGAGAAAGTGGTTATAAACGCATACGAGATCCTGGGCTTCATAAATAGAGGCACAGAGTACAAAAGCGAGGAGATTATGATGAACCTGTGTAAATCACTGGTTCACCCTCAACTGGGGTATTGTGTCCAATTCTGGGCACCACACTGTAGGAAGGATGTGAAGGCCTTAGAGAGGGAGCAGGGGGGATTGACGAGAATGGTCCTGGGGATGAGGGACTTCAGTGACGTGGATAGATGGGAGAAGCTGGGGTTGTTCTCCTCGGAGCAGAGAAGGTTGAGAGGAGATTTTATCGAGGTGTTCAAAATCATGAGGGGTCTGGACAGAGTAGATAGAAAGTGTAATGTCTGTAAGCTTGTAATGAACTGTGGATGTGGACGAATTGTGTACCGCAAGTGCAGGGTTAATAATAAACAGAACCAGGCAGGTTCCGGAGGCTTCCGAGAGAGCTGCCTGCCATGTTAGAAGCTGTGTACGCTTGTGCTCTGTAAATATATCACATTTGGTGGTGAGATGGGATTTTTCGGATGATTTAAAGCTGAAATTTTGTTGGTGAAGGATTCAGTCAGCCGACAGAGAGACTTTGGAAGCTTCTGTCTTTGGAAAAAACTACAAAATCCGAGTTAAAATACAGTACACTTTGTGAACAGCTAGAAATTAAAATGGCACCACCCACAGGTGTAATGGGACATTTGGGGGAATATTGACATGACCGGGAACGTTTTAAAGCGTATGTGGATCGGCTAGAAATGTATTTCACTGCAAATAACATAATCGAAGTTCCAGACAATGCAGTCCAGAATCAAGCGATATTGGAACGTAAGAGAGCGATCTTCTTATTAGAAGCAGGTCCGGCATTGTATGAAACACTGATAAATCTGCTTGTGCCTGATGAGCCAAAGACACAACGCTTAAAGAGATTTTAACAAAGCTGGAGCAGCACTATAACCCCAAACTGTTGGAAATTGCTGAAAGCTATTGTTTCAGTATACGAAAGCAAAAGACTGATGAACGTATCAGTGATTACATTGTAGCATTAAAAAAGCTATCTATTCACTGTAATTTTGGAAACTTTCAAAACCGAGCATTGCGGGGTCGTTTTGTTTGTGGGGTGAAAAATTATGCGATCAGAAGAAAGTTATTGACGATGGATGATGTTACTTTTGAGATTGCTTGTCAGACAGCGAGGTCGATGGGCATGGCCGAACAATATTCCCGAGAATTAAATAATAATTACGGTCGTCAGTCAACTGAGGTAAATCACCTGCAGGTTCAAAGTAACAGGCGATGGGGGCCCAAAGTCTCAGAAACTGGAAATTCTAACAGAGAGTCGAAGTTGTGCGATAGGTGCCTGGGACAACACATTGCTCAAAGTTGTCCGTATGTGAAGGCAGAATGTTTCTTCTGCAGAAAGACTGGGCATCTTGTGAAGGCATGCCGACTGAAGGGTAAATCAGCTTTCAAAGTTATGAGTAGAAATCCCCAGAGACTACATAGCATGGAAGAACAACAACAGGATGTGGAGATGTTAGAGTTACACGTCATCAGGAACACGAGATTAACGGACAGCGATTCGGAAAGTATCAAAATCCACATAGATGTTGCGGGATTCAAGATACTAATGGAAATCGACACGGCTGCATCCGTGAGTGTAGTACCGGAGTCACTATACCGCGACAAATTGCGTGATTTCCCACTGGAGAAAGCCAACATAGAGCTGCGAGGCTACTCGGGAGAGAAAATTCCTGTGGTAAGTCGTATCACCGTACCGGTGAAATATAAAGATCAATTTCAAACCTGCCTCGAATAGTAGTGAAAGGAGACAAGCCTGCCTTACTAGGAAGAAATTGGATTGGAGTAAGATTTTCCGTGTGGAAGCGAGATTTACATCAACGGATGATGTTATCAAGAAGTATCCAAAGGTGTTCTGTGAGACGGGCAGTCCGATCCAAGGCTTCAAGACAAGTGTCAGGGTACAGAAGGACGCTAGATCAGTTTACTACAAGCCACGTTCCGTACCATATGCACTCAAGGAGAAAGTTGAGCAAGAACTCAAAAGACTAGAGACTGAGAACATTATTTGTAAGATAGATCGATGTAATTGGGCTACACCCATTGTTGTTGTACCTTAGTCCGATGGTAAGGTAAGATTGTGTGGTGATTATAAAGTAACCGTAAACCAGGTTCTAAAGGGTAATGTCCCCAATACATTGCCGAATATAGAAGATTTGTTCACAACACAGACAGGTGGTCAGATCTTCTCAAAACTGGATCTTACGAATGCCTACTTACAGCTTGAACTAGATGAGGAGTCCAAGTCATGTTTGACGATAAATACTCATCTAGGCCTATATCAATTTAATAGGCTACCATTTGGAGTGTCTTCCGCCCCTGCCATATTCCAAGGGGTGATGAACCAGATTTTGCAAGGTATTGAAGGGGTAGTATGTTATTTAGATGACATACTAATTTCAGCACCAAATAGGCAAATTCATAATAACATACTGAATGAAGTCCTCAAACGGCTAGAGAAGCACAGATTACGAGTGTCTGCTCGTAACTGTGAGTTATTTAAAACTCAGTGGAGTACTTAGGGGACAGAGTAGACAAAGATGGTTTACATTCAACCATGGGAAAGCTGGATGCAATCAGAAATGCACCCACTCCCAGGAATGTCACTGAACTTCGTTCATTCTTGTGTCTTTTGAACTATTATGGGAAGTTCCTCCCAAATTTGGCAACAGTATTACATCCACTGAATGAACTTTTGAAAAAACAGGTCCATTGGAAGTGGTCAAAAGAATACGATACAGAATTCAAGGAGTGTAAAAGCAAATTGGATGAGAGCACCATGTTAGTTCACTGTGACATATCTAAGGAGATTAAGCTAGCATGTGATGCCTCTCCGTATGGAGTTGGGGCAGTGATCTCCCATGTATCACGTAGTGGGGAGGAGAGACCAATTGCTTTTGCTTCACGCACTCTCAGTGCCAGTGAGAGTAATTATGCACAAATTGAAAGGGAAGCTTTGGCATTCATTTTTGGGGTCAAGAAGTTTCACAAATACTTGTATGATTGTAAGTTTACCATCGTTACGGACCATAAGCCCCTAATAGCAATCCTCCATCCAAAGTCCCCAGTTCCAACATTAGCTGCAGCCCGAATGCAGAGATGGGCTTTGATTTTGTCAGCATATACATATGATATTGAATACAAACGCTCAGCTGATCACAGTAATGCTGATGCAATGTCTAGATTGCCTTCCCCATCACAAGTTACACCCAATAGGGAAGAAGTGTTTTATTTTTCATACATTGATGAACTGCCAGTCACAGCTGAAGAGATTGGTAGAGCAACCAAACATGACCCAGTGATGTCAAAGGTGTATGAGTATATCGCAAATGGATGGCCAAACCAGGTAACAGACAAAGATATTCATCCATTCTTCATTCGTAGGAATGAATTATCAGTCGATAAAGATTGTATCATGTGGGGTGCAAGAGTGGCTATACCAAATAAATTCAGGTCCAAATTATTAGGAGACCTCCATGACCAGCACCTGGGAATGTGCTTGACCAAGAGTTTTGCACGCAGTTATTTATGATGGCCAGGCTTGATAAAGATATAGAGTACATCATCAGTCAGTGTACGACATGTCAATCAGTAAGCAAGCAACCACCATCAGTACCATTACAGCCATGGAAATGGCCTCCCAGGGTGTGGCAAAGGCTACATATCAATTTTGCTGAGTTAGAAGGACAACAATTGTTCATTGTGATTGATAGCCATTCGAAGTGGGAAGAGGCGGTTCCAATGTGGAAAATAACAACAAGTAAAATATTAGATATTTTACGAAGATTATTTTCTTCATTTGGCCTCCCTGAAGAAATTAGTTCGGAGAATGGACCACAATTTTGTTCCGAAGAATTTGCACAATTCACGAGCAAAGATGGTGTGAAACATACCAAGGTTCCACCATACCATCCTGCTTCGAATGGTGCAGCAGAGCGCACTGTACAAATTGTAAAGCATGCTCTCATAAAACAAATGTTAGATCCAAATCCAAAGAAACGACAGTTGTCATTGGATCACAAATTGCCTAATTTTTTGATTACGTATCGTAATACTCCTCATACAACTACTGGTAGAACACCAGCAGAGTTGTTTCTCAAATGACAGCCACAAACCAGATTCTCGTTGTTGAAGCCAAATTTGGCACAGTCCGTAGAAGAGACACAATTAAGACAGAAAGAGAATCATGATAGAGGTAGAGTAAAAGAGAGAAGTGTGAAATTAAACCAGAAGGTGAGAGTGAAGAACCATCACCATAAATGGTTAAAGTGGTTACCAGGAAGAGTGGTGAAGATATGTGGTCCTCGCACATATTTGGTAACAATGTTTGATAATGGACAGGTTAGGTTTGTCCATATTGATCATATTTTACCCACAGACATGGAAGGAGTTGAAGGTGGGAATGATTCAATTATTTCTGACTCATCAGATAGTTTTGATACACCAGTAGCAAATCCTAAATCCAATGTACTGGAAACAAATCCAGGAGAGAATCAGAATGAAAGTCTGAGTCCGAGTCAGGAAAACAAAGAGCCTGAAGTTAGAGTGAGTTCAAATGAAAATCAAGGAAATTCCATGGAGGAAAGTGTTCCTCGGGATGAGCCTCGAATGAGTTTAGATTTGACACCATGTTTGGAACGTTCTGTTCGAGAGCAAAGCTATCCTCTTCGAAACAGAAAAAAAGTGGTAAAGTTAAATATGTAAATATGGGAAAAAAATAAGTCTATATCCTGTGTTATGTATAAACATGCAAGTTATGTATGATGTTGTTATAATAACTTCTTCATTAAATGGGAGAAGTGTAATGTCTGTGAGCTTGTAATGTTTGTAGCTCCACACAGTGGATGTGGATGTATTTTGTACTGCAAGTGCAGGGTTAATAATAAACAGAACCAGGCATGTTCCGGAGGCTTCCGACAGAGCTGCCTGCCGTGTTTGAGAGCTGTGTGTGCTGTGCTCTGTGAATATATCACAGAGAGAAACTGTTCCCATTGACGGAAGGGTCGAGAACAGAGCAGACAGATTTAAGGCGATTGGCAGAAGAACCAATGGTTCTTTTTTATGCAGCGAGTGGTTAGGATCTGGAATGCGCTGCCTGAGAGGGTGGTGGAGGCAGACTCAATCGTGGCTTTCAAAAGGGAGTTGGATGAGTACCTGAGGGATAAAAATTGCAGGGCTATGGGGAAAGGGCGGGCGAGTGGGACTGGCTGAGGTGCTCTTGCAGAAAGCCGGCACGGGCTCGATGGGCCGAATGGCCTCCTTCTGTGCTGTAACCTGTAATGTATTTGTTTCATGGGTCTTTGCTTAAGAATTCATAGCATCACATTGCTATTAAGAACTAATGGGTTAATTAACGGAAGTTTAACACTGCACATTATCCACTAGGCTCACAACTGCATACCTCATCGTGGATGACCTAGACCCAACTGACTGGCGTTTTATTGAGTCTTGTGAACAAGTCATTCATAGTGCAATAGCTCTACAACTAAAGTAACTTTAAATCAAGTGCTCTTTTTGCAAGGTCACTACAATCAACAAATTAACCAATAAACATTAAAGGGAACCTTACAAATCGAATTAAATTCAAATTTTGTTCCCTGTTGAAACGATGCACTCCAGTCCCTCCGGCGCCCACCTCTCGCAGAAGGCCGCACGCGTACCGGTGGACACCGCTTGCTCCATCTCCAGGAACACCCTGGTGTGAACAAAGCCACGGAATAGAGGCAGGCAGTCGGGCTGAACAACACCCTCGACCGCCCGCTGCCTGGACTGGTTGATGGCCACCTTGGCCATGGCCAGGATCAGTCCTACGAGGAGGCCTTCCGACCTGCCCGCTCCCCTCTGCACAGAGTGCCCAAAGATCAGGAGCATGGGACTGCAATGGGTCTACAAACCTGTGAGCATGCTCACATATGCATACATTACATAAGCATTCTATCATTCTATGATTAACACCAGCATAGACCAGTTACTGTATATTCTATGTAATTCTGTGTGATGTCCAGTTAATTCAAAACTGTAAATTAAACATCTACTTAAGCATCGGACAGCCAAATAAATGGAACCTCCCCTCGCACATAAACTGACTGAGACTTGACCTCACCATAAAGTCCTGTGAATAGAGTCAGGTCAGGTCCTCTTAACCCAGGCCAAATACCATCTCGGGGACGAGGGGCGGAGGAGGGGTTGGAATAACGACGTGCCTGTATCTTGCTGCAGCTTTGCAAGACGTCTATTCAAGAAATTGTCAAATTAGATTAAGGTTTTTTTTTCCCGAAAAAAAAAAGATAATGGAACTCTCACTGTGGAACTATTTTGTTATCAGTCCTTGGCTTTAAGAAATAATTTAATGGAAAGATTTCTACACAGGCTCTGCGGGGCTTTTGATTGAGTCTTTTATATTGATTGCTAAGAGTTGCTGGTAAAATAGATTAAAGGTGTTAATTGTGTTGGCCGAGGCGTTAATATATTTCTCTGCAGTTTGATCGCTCCCGGCTGATTTCATGGTTATTATCTAAGACTCTGCTTTATATTGCTTTATTGTTTGCTGTTTATTGTGTGAAGGGTTATTTCATGGTCAGGACTAATTGGGTAAATCTGGCCAAATACTCAAGCCTGGGACATGTCTGTGGATCCACAGTCATATTAACCTGATCTCATGGCCAGACGCCAATCCCCCAGGACTCAGTACCAAGTCTTCCCAACACCATCAACAATGGCACGCATTTATACAGCACCTTTAAAGTTGTAAAACATCCCAAGGCGCTTCGTAGGAGCATTAGCAGACACAATTTGACACCGAGCCCCATGAGGAGATATCAGGACAGGTGACCAAAAGCTTGTACAAAGAGGTAGGTTTTAAGGAGTGTCTGAAAGGAAGAGAGAGAGGCGGAGAGGTTTAGGGAGGGAATTCCAGAGCTTGGGGCCCAGGCAGCTGAAGGCACGGCCACCGATGGTGGAGCGATGGAAATCAAGGAGGTCAGAATTGGATGCGTGCCGAGATCTCAGAGGGTCGTAGGGCTGGAGGAGTTCACAGAGATAGGGAGGGGTGAGGCCACAGAGGGATTTGAAAACAAGGCTAAGAACTCCTTTCATTAATACTCACTGTTCTATATCTGCTCAAGATCAATTGACCTTTGTCCCTTACCCCGATCTCAACTCTCTATTTTAATTGAACAAAAACGATCTTCAATGTGAGGGATGCTGAAGATGGTGGGGCCTAGGACACTGCCCTGAGGAACTCCTGCAGCGATGTCCTGGGGCTGAGGTGATTGACCTCGAACCACCACAACCATCTTCCTTTGCGTCAGGTATGACTCCAGCCAGGGAATCCTGTTCCGATGAAGATTGCTTAACTGGGCAAATTACTGGAAGGAAATTGGTGTCAATGAAAACATATAATCAGAGAATATCACCACACAGAAAGAGGCCATTCGGCCCATCATATCTGCACTGACTTCCTGAAAGTTCTAGGTTCTCAGTCCCATTCCTCTGTCACTTTTACAAATCATTATTGTTCTTTTTCAATGTTTGTTCCATATCCCCCTTCAGACAGTCGATGGATTCTGCTCCCACCATTGTTTCTAATTGGGATATTCCCTACCCCAACATCATATACAACAACAACTCTCCAAGCCGCGCCCTTTTTATCGGGTGTTCGTGTTAAATTTCTGTCCTCTAGTTATTGACTCACGGATCAGAGCAAACAGCTATGATTTGCCTTATCAATACCTGTCAGAACTGTTCTTTTGCACAAATTATCACCATCTGTGGCTCAGTGGGTAGTGCTGTCACTTCTGAGTCAAGAGGCTGTCAGTTCAAGTCCCAGTCCAGAAACGTCTGGGCATAATCCAGACACTGCAATATAGTACAGAGGGAGCACTGCTCTGTCGGAGGGGCAGTACAGAGGGAGCACTGCTCTGTCGGGGGGGCAGTTCTGAGGGAGCACTGCTCTGTCGGGGGGGCAGTTCTGAGGGAGCACTGCTCTGTCGGGGGGGCAGTACAGAGGGAGCACTGCTCTGTCGGAGGGGCAGTACTGAGGGAGCACTGCTCTGTCGGAGGGGTAGTACTGAGGGAGCACTGCTCTGTCGGAGGGGCAGTACTGAGGGAGCGCCGCACTGTCGGAGAGGCAGTACTGAGGGAGTGCTGCACTGTCGGAGGGGCAGTACTGAGGGAGCACTGCTCTGTCGGAGGGGCAGTACTGAGGGAGCGCCACACTGTCGGAGGGGCAGTACTGAGGGAGCACTGCTCTGTCAGAGGGGCAGTACTGGGGGAGTGCTGCACTGTCGGAGAGGCAGCACTGAGGGAGTGCCGCACTGTCGGAGGGGCAGTACTGAGGGAGCCCCGCACTGTCGGAGAGGCAGTACTGAGGGAGCCCCGCACTGTCGGAGGGGTAGTACTGAGGGAGTGCTGCACTGTCGGAGAGGCAGTACTGAGGGAGTGCCGCACTGTCGGAGGGGCAGTACTGAGGGAGTGCCGCACTGTCGGAGGGGCAGTACTGAGGGAGTGCTGCACTGTCAGAGAGGCAGTACTGAGGGAGTGCTGCACTGTCGGAGAGGCAGTACTGAGGGAGCGCTGCACTGTCGGAGCGGCAGTACTGAGGGAGTGCTGGACTGTCGGAGGGGCAGTACTGAGGGAGTGCTGCACTGTCAGAGGGGCAGTGCTGAGGGAGTGCTGGACTGTCGGAGGGGCAGTACTGAGGGAGTGCTGCACTGTCAGAGGGGCAGTACTGAGGGAGTGCTGCACTGTCAGAGGGGCAGTACTGAGGGAGTGCTGCACTGTCAGAGGGGCAGTACTGAGGGAGTGCTGCACTGTCAGAGGGGCAGTAC
Organism: Pristiophorus japonicus; assembly: GCF_044704955.1. Taxonomy (NCBI): domain Eukaryota; kingdom Metazoa; phylum Chordata; class Chondrichthyes; family Pristiophoridae; genus Pristiophorus; species Pristiophorus japonicus. Next base: position 189,845,586 of record NC_091989.1, read on the forward strand.
TGAGGGAGTGCTGCACTGTCAGAGGGGCAGTACTGAGGGAGTGCTGCACTGTCAGAGGGGCAGTGCTGAGGGAGTGCTGGACTGTCGGAGCGGCAGTACTGAGGGAGTGCTGGACTGTCGGAGGGGCAGTACTGAGGGAGTGCTGCACTGTCGGAGGGGCAGTACTGAGGGAGTGCTGCACTGTCGGAGGGGCAGTACTGAGGGAGTGCTGGACTGTCGGAGCGGCAGTACTAACGGAGCGCTGCACTGTCGGAGGGGCAGTACTGAGGGAATGCTGCACTGTCGGAGGGGCAGTACTGAGGGAATGCTGCACTGTCGGAGAGTCAGTACTGAGGGAGTGCCGCACTGTCAGAGGGGCAGTACTGAGGGAATGCTGCACTGTCGGAGGGGCAGTACTGAGGGAGTGCTACACTGTCAGAGGGGCAGTGCTGAGGGAATGCTGCACTGTCGGAGCGGCAGTACTGACAGAGTGCTGCACTGTCGGAGGGGCAGTACTGAGGGAGTGCCGCACTGTCGGAGGGCCAGTACTGAGGGAGTGCCGCACTGTCGGAGGGACAGTACTGAGCGAGTGCCGCACTGTCGGAGCGGCAGTACTGAGGGAGTGCCGCACTGTCGGAGCGGCAGTACTGAGGGAGTGCTGGACTGTCAGAGGGGCCGTTTTCCCACTGAGGCAAGGCTGACTTGTGATTTAATTTATAATTATGAATATAATTTATAAAAGAGTTGTTGTAGCTATACTTATCCAAATACCTCATTGCAATATACTATCACAACTCACATATAATAGATATTACTTTGCTTAAAGTTGTGCGTTGCAAGTGAGTGGCAAATGTTTACAAGAAAGAGACTCAAAAGTGTCTGAGCAGCAGGAGTCCGGGGGAGGCCTATAAAAGGCCCAACGTTGTCGAACAGCCGGTGCAGCTGCAGCAGGGAGACAAGGCAAAAAAGAAGTAAAAAGAAATTGAAGGGTGACGTCACAGCCAAGGGGGTAAGTGGTTGGCTGGTGATTGGTGAGTAGTTTTTCATCTTTTTCTTTTCCTTAATCAGTAAGTAACCGTTGGCATTGTTGCCGAATTAAATTAATTAAGGGTTAAGTCATGGCAGGAGAGCCCAGTCCCATGTCATGCCCCTCCTGTGCTATGTGGTTGCAGTGTCCCTGATGACTAAATGTGTGGGAAGTTTATCTGGCTGCAGCTCCTGACAGATCGCATGACGGCACTGGATCTGCGGGTGGGTTCGCTCTGGAGCATGCACGATGATGAGGATATCGTGAATAGCGCATTTAGTGAGTTGGTCTTACCGCAGGTAAGGGTTACACAGACAGATAGGGAATGGGTGATCAAAAGGAAGAGCAGTGCAAGGAAGGTAGTGCAGGGGTCCCCTGCAGTCACCTCCCTCCAAAACAGATACACCGCTTTGAGTGCTGTTAAGGGGAATGACTCATCAGGGGAGGGCAGCAGCAGCAAAGTTCATGGCACCGTGGCTGGCTCTGCTGCACAGGAGGGCAGGAAAAAGAGCGAGAGAGCGTTAGTGATTGGGGATTCTATTCTAAGGGGAACAGATAGACGCTTCTGCGGCCGCAACCGGGACTCCAAGATGGTATGTTGCCTCCCTGGTGCAAGGGTCAAGGATGTCTCGGAGCGGCTGCAGGGCATTCTGGAGGGGGAGGGTGAACAGCCAGTTGTTGTGGTGCATATAGGTACCAAGCTGAATTTAGGGAGCTAGGAGTTAAATTAAAATGTAGGACCTCAAAGGTAGTAATCTCAGGATTGCTACCAGTGCCACATGCGAGTCAGAGTAGGAATTGCAGGATAGCTAAGATGAACACTATTGTGTTCCTAACACAGATGAGGCTGCACACAGGGAGGTTAAAGTAACAGTGACCTCAGTCTTTAATAAGACACTCCAGAGTGAGGAACAGGTCTTCGGGGCCGGCTTATATACAGTGCTCCCAAGGGATGCTGGGATCCCTTGGGACTTCAGGGGATGAGCTCCCTGGTGGCGGAACATGGGAGTGCATGCTTTACAGATACACAACATCACTACCCCGCCAAAGTCAAAGTGAAAACTATTTACAAGGTGAGGCGGTCGGGAGCCTTTCTTTCCCTGGTGGACCGCCTCGGTACAAATGTCTGTTCTGGTGTGTTGGCTGTGCTCTCGCTGGGCTGGTGTGTTGTTAGCCCTGCAGGGCTGCTGGGTGAGCCTGGCCTTGCTGGGCTGTTGGGCGTGATGGGTTCGATTTACTGGTCCGGGGTGGTGTCATTGATCCTTTGGGTGTGTGTTGTGGGCTCGAAAAAGGTGGTGTCTGCTGTGGGTTGTTCAGGGCAGTCTGTGAACCGCAGCCTCGTTTGGTCCAAGTGCTTTCTGCAAATTTGTCCATTGTCTAGTTTGACTACAAACACCCTACTCCCTTCTTTAGCTATCACCGTGCCCGCGATCCACTTGGGACCATGTCCACAGTTTAGCACATACACAGGGTCATTCAGATCAATTTCCCGTGACACAGTGGCGCGACCATCGTTTACATTTTGTTACTGCCGCCTGCTCTCTACCTGATCATGCAGGTTGGGGTGAACCAGCGAGACTCTGGATTTAAGTGTCCTTTTCATGAGTAGCTCAGCCAGGGGCACCTCTGTGAGCGAGTGGGGTCTCGTGCGGTAGCTGAGTAGTACTCGGGACAGGCGGGTTTGGAGTGAGCCTTCTGTGACTTGTTTAAGGCTCTGTTTGATGGTTTGTACTGCCCGCTCTGCCTGCCCATTGGAGGCTGGTTTAAACGGGGCCGAGGTGACATGTTTGATCCCATTGCGGGTCATGAATTCTTTAAATTCGGCACTGGTGAAACATGGCCCGTTGTCACTGACCAGTATGTCAGGCAGGCCGTGGATGGCAAACATGGGCCTCAGGCTTTCAATGGTGGCGGTGGCGGTGCTTCCCGACATTATTTCACATTCAATCCATTTTGAAAAAGCATCCACCACCACCAGGAACATTTTACCGAGAAACGGGCCCGCATAGTCGACATGGATCCTCGACCATGGTCTGGAGGGCCAGGACCACAAACTTAGTGGTGCCTCTCTGGGCGCGTTGCTCAACTGAGCACACACGTTGCATTGCCGTACACAGGACTCTAAGTCAGAGTCGATACCGGGCCACCACACGTGGGATCTGGCTATCGCTTTCATCATCACTATACCCGGGTGTGTGCTGTGGAGATCCGAGATGAACGTCTCCCTGCCGTTTTTGGGTAGCACTATGCGGTTACCCCACAACAGGCAGTCTGCCTGAATGGACAGCTCGTCCTTTCGCCGCTGGAACGGCTTGATTAGCTCTTGCATTTCAACGGGATGCTGGCCCAGCTCCCATGCAGTACACAGTTTTTTACTAGGGACAGCAGAGGATCTTGGCTGGTCCAAGTTCTAATCTGGCGGGCCGTGACAGGTGATTTATCATTTTCAATCACTTCCATGACCATCAACAAGTCTGCGGGCTGCGCCACCATTAACAAGTTTGCAGGCTGCGCCATTTCCACCCCCGTGGTGGGCAATGGTAGCCGACTGAGAGCATCCGCACAGTTCTCAGTGCCTGGCCTGTGGCGGATGGTATAGTTATGCGCTGATAGCACGAGTGCCCACCTTTGTATATGGGCTGAGGCATTAGTATTTATCCCCTTGCTTTCAGCGAACAGGGATATGAGGGGCTTGTGATCGGTTTCCAGCTCAAATTTGAGGCCAAGCAGGTACTGATGCATTTTCTTTACCCCGAACACACACGCTAATGCCTCTTTCTCAATCATGCTGTAGGCCCTCTCAGCATTAGACAAGCTCCTGGAAGCATAGGCGACAGGTTGCAACTTCCCCGCAATGTTGGCTTGTTGTAATACACACCCGACTCCGTACGACGACGCATCACATGCTAGCACAAGTCTTTTACACGGGTTATACAATACAAGCAGCTTGTTGGAGCATAAAATGTTTCTGGCTTTCTCAAAAGCAATTACTTGCTTTTTTTTCCCCATACCCAGTTCTCACCTTTACGCAATAACACATGGAGGGGCTCTAAGAGGGTGCTTAACCCCGGTAGGAAGTCACCAAAATAGTTGAGGAGTCCCAGGAACGACTGCATCTCCGTGACGTTCTGTGGCCTGGGCGCATTCCTGATAGCCTCTGTCTTGGCGTCTGTGGGCCGAATGCCGTCCGCCGCGATCTTTCTCCCCAAAAACTGCACTTCTGTTGCCATGAAGACACATTTCGACCTCTTCAGCCCCAGCCCTACGCGGTCCAGTTGCTGGAGGACCTCCCCCAGGTTTTGTAGGTGCTCGGCGATGTCCCAACCCGTGACCAATATGTCGTCCTGAAAGACCACCGTGTGAGGTACCGACTTGAATAGGCTCTCCATGTTTCTCTGGAAGATCGCTGCAGCCGACCGAATTCCAAACAGGCATCTGTTGTAGATGAACAGTCCCTTGTGCGTGTTGTTGCAGGTGAGGCCCTTCAAAGACTCCTCCAGCTCCTGCGTCATGTAGGTCGAAGTCAGGTCAAGCTTGCTGAATGACTTGCCTCCTGCCAGCGTCGCAAATAGGTCGTCTGCCTTAGGTAGCGGGTATTGGTCTTGTAGCGAGAAACGATTAATAGTTACTTTATAATCGCCGCAAATCCTGACCGTGCCATCACTTTTGAGTACTGGAACAATCGGGCTGGCCCACTCATTGAATTCCACTGGGGAGATGATGCCCTCGCGTTGCAGCCTGACCAGCTCGATTTCCACTCTTTCCCTCATCATGTGAGGTACCGCTCGTGCCTTGTGGTGAATGGGTCGTGCCTCTGGGACCAAGTTGATCTGCACCTTCGCCCCGGAAAAATTTCCAATGCCTGGCTCAAAAAGGGAAGGAAATTTGTTGAGAACCTGGGTACATGAGGCCTCATCGACATGGGATAGCGCTCGGATGTCATCCCAGTTCCAGCCAATTTTGCCCAGCCAGCTCCTTCCAAGTAGTGTGGGGCCATTGCCCGTGACAATCCAGAGTGGCAGTTCATGCACCGTGCCCTCGAAGGTGACCTTGACCATGGCGCTGCCGAGGACAATGATAAGCTCTTTGGTGTATGTTCTCAGTTTCGTGTGGATGGGGCTCAGGGCTGGTCTGAATGCCTTGTTGCATCACAGTCTCTCAAACATCTTTTTACTCATGATGGATTGGCTAGCACCAATGTCCAGTTCCATGGCTACGGGTAAGCCATTCAATTTTACGTTTAGCATTATAGGTGGACATTTCGTCAAAAATGTGTGCACCCCATGCACTTCAACCTCTGCCTCCTCTCTCTGAGGCTCGAAATTGCTTTGATCCACCATGGACCGATCTTTCTCTGCCACGTGGTGGTTAGCAGGTTTTGCAGAGCTTGCAGCTCACTTGCAAGTTCGTTGGAGGTGCCCCATTGTTCCACAGCTCTTGCAAACATACCCTTTGAAGCAGTATGAATAGGGTGAAAGGAAGCCTCCACAATGCCAACAAGGTATGAATTGCCTTGCATTCATCCTTTGTTGGCGACTCTGAGTCATCTGGGTCACCTGAGGCCTGCTGGCAGTTGCAGACTCGTGGTTTCTGCCCTGTACATTTCTGCTCGCAAAAACAGTTCCAGTTAATTTATGAACATTGCTAGCACTTGTGTGCTGAGAGATTTGTTTGGTGTTATCACTGGTGGACATAAACGCCTGTCCGCAATGGCCTTACTGAGGGTCGGTGTCTCTACATTCAAAAGTTTTCGTAGGATGGTCTTGTGGCCAATGCCCAGTACAAAAAAGTCTCTGAGCATTTGCCCCAGGTAGCCATCGAACTCACATTGTCCTGCAAGTCGCCTTAGCTCGGCGACGTAGATCGCCACTTCCTGACCTTCAGATCGCTGGCACGTGTAGAACCGATACCTCGCCATCAGCACGCTCTCCAGTTAAAATACTCCCGAACCAGTGTACACAGCTCCTCATACGACTTATCTGTGGGTTTCACCGGAGCCAGAAGATTCTTCATGAGTCTGTAGGTCGCTGCCCCGCAGACTGTGAGGAGGACCGCTCTCCTTTTTGCAGCGCTTCCGTCTCCGTTCAGCTCGTTGGCTACAAAGTACTGGTCTAGCCATTCGACATAGGCTTCCCAGTCCTCACCCTCCGAGAACTTCTCCAGGATGCCCACAGTTTGTATTCTCGTCGCCAGTTATTGTGTTCCTAACACAGATGAGACTGCACACAGGAAGGTTAAAGTAACAGTGATCTCAGTTTTTATTAAGACGCTCCAGAGTGAGGAACAGGCCTTAGGGGCCGGCTTATATACAGTGCTCCCAAGGGATGCTGAGATCCCTTGGAACATCAGGTGATGAGCACCCTGGTGGTGGAACATGGAAGTGCATGCTTTACAGATACACAACAAATATGTGGCTTGAAGAGTGGTTCAGGAGGGAGGGATTCAAATTCCTGGGACATTGGAACCGGTTCTGCGGGAGGTGGGACCAGTACAAACCGGACGGTCTGCACCTGGGCAGGACCGGAACCAATGTCCTAGGAGGAGTGTTTGCTAGTGCTGTTGGGGAGGGGTTAAACTAATATGGCAGGGGGATGGGAATCTATGCAGGGAGACAGAGGGAAGTAGAAGGGAGGCAGAAGCAAAAGGGAGAAAGAAGAAAATTAAAAGTGTAGGTCAGAGAAACCCAAGGCAAAAAATCATAAAAGGCCATATTACAGCAAAATTCTAAAGGGGCAAAGTGTGTTAAAAAAAAGACAAGCCTGAAGGCTCTGTGCCTCAATGCAAGGAGTATTTATAATAAGGTGAACGAATTAACTGCGCAGGTAGCTATTAACGAATATGCTATAATTGGCATTACGGAGACATGGCTCCAGGCTGACCAAGGCTGGGAACTCAACATCCAGGGGTATTGAACATTCAGGAAGGATAGACAGACAGGAAAAGGAGGTGGGGTAGCGTTGCTGGTTAACGAGGAAATTAACGCAATAGTAAGGAAGGACATTAGCCTGGATGATGTGGAATCGGTATGGGTGGAGCTGCGGAATAGCAAAGGGCAGAAAACGCGAGTGGGAGTTGTGTCCAGACCACCAAACAGTAGTTTTGAGGATGGGAACATCATCAAACAAGAAATTAGGGATGCATGCAATAAGGGTACAGCAGTTATCATGGGCGACTTGAATCTACATATTGATTGGGCTAAGCAAACTGGTAGCAATACGATGGAGGAGGATTTCCTGGAGTGTATTAGGAATGGTTTTCTCGACCAATATGTCAAGGAACCAACTAGAGGCTGGCCATCCTATACTGGGTGATGTGTAATGAGAAAGGACTAATTGGCAATCTTGTTGTGCGAGGCCCCTTGCGGAAGAGTGACCATCATATGGTAGAATTCTTTATTAAGGTGGAGAGTGACACAGTTAATTCAGAGACTAGGGTCCTGAACTTAGGGAAAGGTAACTTCGATGGTATGAGACGTGAATTGGCTAGAATAGACTGGCAAATTATACTTAAAGGGTTGACGGTGGATAGGCAATGGTAAACATTTAAAGATCATATGGATGAACTTCAACAATTGTACATCCCTGTCTGGAGTAAAAATAAACCGTGGCTAACAAGGGAAATTAAGGATGGTGTTAAATCTAAGGAAGAGGCATATAAATTGGCCAGAAAAAGCAACAAACCTGAGGACTGGGACAAATTTAGAATTCAGCAGAGGAGGACAAAGGGTTTAATTAGGAGGGGGAAATAGAGTATGAGAGGAAGCTTGCCGGGAACATAAAAACTAACTGCAAAAACTTCTATAGATATGTGAAGAGAAAAAGATTAGTGAAAACAAATGTAGGTCCCTTGCAATCAGAATCAGGTGAATTTATAATGGGGAACAAAAAATGGCAGACCAATTGAACAAATACTTTGGTATTGTCTTCACGAAGGAAGATACAAATAACCTTCCAGAAATACTAGGGGATCGAGGGTCTAGTGAGAAGGAGGAATTGAAGGAAATCCTTATTAGGCGGGAAATTGTGTTTGGGAAATTGATGGGATTGAAGGCCGATAAATCCCCAGGGCCAGATAGTCTGCATCCCAGAGTACTTAAGGAAGTGGCCCTCGAAATAATGGATGCATTGGTAATCATTTTCCAGGGAAATCATGCTTGGCAAATCTTCCAGAATTTTTTGATGATGTAACCTGTAGAGTGGACAAGGGAGAACCAGTGGATGTGGTGTATTTGGACTTTCAAAAGGCTTTTGACAAGGTCCCACACAAGAGATTAGTGTGCAAAATCAAAGCACATGGTATTGGTGGTAATGTATTGACGTGAATAGAGAACTGGTTGGCAGACAGGAAGCAGAGAGTCCAAATAAATGGGCCCTTTTCAGAATGGCAGGCAGTGACCAGTGGGGTGCCGCAGGGCTCAGTGATGGGACCCCAGCTATTTACAATATACATCAATGATTTACATGAAGGAATTGAGTGTAATATCTCCAAGTTTGCAGATGACACTAAGCTGGGTGGCGTTGTGAGCTGTTAGGAGGATGCTAAGAGGCTGCAGGGTGACTTGGTCAGGTTAGGTGAGTGGACAAATGCATGGCAGATGCAGTATAATGTGGATAAATGTGAGGTTATCCACTTTGGTGGCAAAAACATGAAGGCAGAATATTATCTGATTGGTGACAGATTAGGAAAAGGGGAAGTGCAGCGAGACCTGGGTGTCATGGTTCATCAGTCATTGAAAGTTAGCATGCAGGTACAACACGCGGTGAAGAAGGCAGTTGGCATATTGGCCTTCATAGCTAGCGGATTTGAATATAGGAGCAGGGAGGTATTACTGGAGTTATACAGGGCCTTGGTGAGCCCTCACCTGGAATATTGTGTTCAGTTTTGGTCTCCTAATCTGAGGAAGGATGTTCTTGCTATTGAGGGAGTGCAGCGAAGGTTCACCAGACTGATTTCCGGGATGGCAGGACTGACATATGAGGAGAGACTGGATCGACTGGGCCTGTATTCACTGGAGTTTAGAAGGATGAGAGGGGATCTCATAGAAACATATAAAATTCTGATGGGACTGGACTGGTTAGATGCGGGAAGAATGTTCTCGATGTTGGGGAAGTCCAGAACCAGGGGACACAGTTTAAGGATAAGGGGTAAGTCTTTTAGGACTGAGATGAGGAGAAACTTCTTCACTCAGAGAGTTGTTAACCTGTGGAATTCCCTAGCGCAGAGAGTTGTTGATGCCAGTTTGTTGGATATATTCAAGGGGGAGTTAAATATGGCCCTTATGTCTAAAGGGATTAAGGGGTATGGAGAGAAAGCAGGAAAGGGGTACTGAGGTGAATGATCAGCCATGATCTTATTGAATGGTGGTGCAGGCTCGAAGGGCCGAATGGCCTACTCCTGCACCTATTTTCTATGTTTCTATGTTTCTATGTTATTCATGACACCATTCCCCAAATGTCTTCACAAACCTGGTGCTGGGGTATGGATCCATGAGCATTGCTCTCCCCACTCCCTGCCCCCTTGCCCCAGGGTCAGTCTCTGATCCATTGATCTGAGCAAGCACAGTGGTGGGACAAAACAACTAGACTTCAGTGTCTCCAGGCTAGGAAACGATTAAAGTCCAGTGACCCCTGTTGAAATTTGGTGTGAGGACAGGATTGGGATCAGCGTGGTAAACTTATTGAACCACACAGATAAGTGTGCGGTTCACATTTTGGTAAGAAAAATAAGGAGGTCACACATTACTATAAGTGTCTAGATCGGGGAGAGGAGCAAAGGGATCTTGGAGTCCAATCCACAAAACATTAAAGGTTGTGAGGCAGGCTAGCAAAGCCATTAAAAAAAGCAAACTAAACACTAGGATTTATTTCTAGAGGGAGAGAATTGAAATGTAGAGAAATTTTACTAAACCTGAATCGAACCTTGGTTGGAGCACTGCGTACAGTTCTGGTCACCATATTATAAAAAGGATATAGAGGCACTGAAGAGGATGCAGAGAAGATTTACAAGGATGATAGTAGAAATGCGAGGGTATACATATCAGGAAAGGATGAACAGGCTGGGTCTCTTTTCTCTTGAAAAAAGAAGGCTGAGGGGTGACCTAATGGAGGTTGTTAAAATGATGAAAGGGTTTGATAGAGTCAGTACAGAGAGAATGTTTCCAATTGTGGGGAAGAGCATAACTAGAGGCCATCGATATAAGATCGTCATCAAGAAATCTAATACGGAATTCAGGAAAAACTTCTTTACCCAGAGAGTGGTGAGAATGTGGAACTCGCTGCCACAGGGAGAGGTTGAGGTGAATAGTATCGATGCATTTAAGGGGAGGCTGGACAAGGATATGGGGGAGAAGGGAATAGAGGGTTATGCTGAAAGAGTTAGATGAGGAAAGACGGGAGGAGGCTCGAGTGGAGCATAAACGCCGACACGGACTGGTTGGGCCGAATGGCCTGTTTCTGTGCCGTATACCCGTGTAATCCAATGAAAGGTTAATGCGAATGGGACCGTACCTTAGGCATGAGTGAGTGCCTTCAGGAGAGGAGGGGACAGCTTTAAAAACCGGAAGATAGGAATGTAGAAACTATGGTGGGCTGAATTGGCCTTTGCTTCTTTTTGTTAAGGATTTTCTCAGTCTCAGATGAGATCTAATCATTCTTTCATTGTTGCTTCCAAGAAGGAGTTTCCATCAACCTCCAAATGCAGCGGGTGATGAGCGGTAGATGGTCGGGAGATGTGTGTGGTCAGCTGCATTGTCCAGATGTGAAAATAAGAGCTGAACACTGGAAAAATAACCCTGGAGGCGAATGAGTTCCAGTGCTGGAGACATCTGGTAAAAATCAGTCGGACAAGGGAGCGATTAATGAGACGGTGCTTGAACCAGAACCAGGACAGAGGGAAGTGACGAGGCTGATCATGATCAGAACGATGACATAGAAACATAGAAACATAGAAACTAGGTGCAGGAGTAGGCCATTTGGCTCTTCGAGCCTGTACCACCATTCAATATGATCATGGCTGATCATGCAACTCCAGTACCCCATTCCTGCTTTCTCTCCATACCCGCTGATCCCTTTAGCCATAAGGGCCAAATCTAACTCCCTTTTGAATATATCTAACGAAAAGGCCTCAACAACTTTCTGTGGTAGAGAATTCCACAGGTTCATAATTCTCTGAGTGAAGAAGTTTCTCCTCATCTGGGTCCTAAATGGCTTACCCCTTATCCTTAGACTGTGACCCCTGGTTCTGGACTTGCCCAACATTGGGAACATTCTTCCTGCATCCAACCTGTCTAAACCCATCAGAATTTTATATGTTTCCATGAGATCCCCTTTCATTCCTCTAAATTCCAGTGAATATAACACCAGTCGATCCAGTCTTTCTTAATATGTCAGTCCCGCCATCCTGGCAATCAGTCTGGTGAACCTTCGCTGCACTCCCTCAATAGAAAGAAGGCCCTTCCTCAGATTAGGAGAACAAAACTGTACACAATATTCCAGGTGAGGCCTCACTAAGGCCCTGTACAACTGCAGTAAGACTTCCCTGCTCCTATACTCAAATCCTCTCGCTATGAAGGCCAACATGCCATTTGCCTTCATCACCGCCTGCTGTACCTGCATGCCAACTTTCAATGACTGATGTACCATGACACCAGGTCACGTTCCACCTCCACTTTTCCAAATCTGTCACCAGTCAGATGATATTCTGCCTTCCTGTTTTTGCAACCAAAGTGGATAACCTCACATTTATCCACATTATACTGCATCTGCTATAAGAACATAAGAACATAAGAATTAGGAACAGGAGTAGGCCATCTAGCCCCTCGAGCCTACTCCGCCATTCAACAAGATCATGGCTGATCTGGCCGTGGACTCAGCTCCACTTAGCCGCCCTCTCCCCGTAACCCTTAATTACCTTATTGGTTAAAAATCTATCTAACTGTAACTTGAACACATTCAATGAGCTAGCCTCAGCAGCTTCCTTGGGCAGAGAATTCCACAGATTCACAACCCTCTGGGAGAAGAAATTCCTTCTCAACTTGGTTTTAAATTGGCTCCACCGTATTTAGAGGCTGTGCCCCCTAGTTCTAGTCTCCCCTACCAGTGGAAACAACCTCTCTGCCTCTATCTTGTCTATCCCTTTCATTATTTTAAATGTTTCTATAAGATCACCCCTCATCCTCCTGAACTCTAACGAGTAAAGACCCAGTCTACTCAATCTATCATCAGAAGCTAACCCCCTCATCTCCGGAATCAGCCAAGTGAATTGTCTCTGTACCCCCTCCAAAGCTAGTATTTCCTTCCTTAAGTAAGGTGACCAAAACTGCATGCAGTACTCCAGGTGCGGCCTCACCAATACCCTATACAGTTGCAGCAGGACCTCCCTGCTTTTGTACTCCATCCCTCTCCCAATGAAGGCCAACATTCCATTCGCCTTCCTGATTACCTGCTGCACCTGCAAACTAACTTTTTGGGATTCATGCACAAGGACCCCCAGGTCCCTCTGCACCACAGCATGTTGTAATTTCTCCCCATTCAAATAATATTCCCTTTTACTGTTTTTTTTCCCAAGGTGGATGACCTCACACTTTCCGACATTGTATTCCATCTGCCAAACCTTAGCCCATTCGCTTAACCTATCTAAATCTCTTTGCAGCCTCTCTGTGTCCTCTACACAACCCGCTTTCCCACTAATCTTTGTGTCATCTGCAAATTTTGTTACACTATACTCTGTCCCCTCTTCCAGGTCATCTATGTATATTGTAAACAGTTGTGGTCCCAGCACCAATCGCTGTAGCACACCACTAACCACCGATTTCCAACCCGAAAAGGACCCATTTATCCCGACTCTCTGCTTTCTGTTAGCCAGCCAATTCTCTATCCATGCTAGTACATTTCCTCTGACTCCACGTACCTTTATCTTCTGCAGTAACCTTTTGTGTGGCACCTTATCGAATGCCTTTTGGAAATCTAAATACACCACATCCATCGGTACACCTCTATCCACCATGCTCGTTATATCCTCAAAGAATTCCAGTAAGTTAGTTAAACATGATTTCCCCTTCATGAATCCATGTTGCGTCTGCTTGATTGCAGTATTCCTATCTAGATGTCCCGCTATTTCTTCCTTAATGATAGTTTCAAGCATTTTCCCCACTACAGATGTTAAACTAACCGGCCTTTTGTCTGCCCCCTTTTTTAAACAGAGGCGTTACATTATCTGCTTTCCAATCCGCTGGTACCTCCCCAGAGTCCAGAGAATTTTGGTAGATTATAACGAATGCATCTGCTATAACTTCCGCCATCTATTTTAATACCCTGGGATGCATTTCATCAGGACCGGGGGACTTGTCCACCTTGAGTCCCATTAGCCTGTCCAGCACTACCCCCCTAGTGATAGTGATTGTCTCAAGGTCCTCCCTTTCCACATTCCCATGACCAGCAATTTCTGGCATGGTTTTTGCATCTTCCACTGTGAAGACCGAAGCAAAATAATTGTTTAAGATCTCAGCCATTTCCACATTTCCCATTATTAAATTCCCCTTCTCATCTTCTAAGGGACCAACATTTACTTTACTCACTCTTTTCCGTTTTATATATCGGTAAAAGCTTTTACTATCTGTTTTTATGTTTTGCGCAAGTTTACTTTCGTAATCTATCTTTCCTTTCTTTATTGCTTTTTTAGTCATTCTTTGCTGTCGTTTAAAATTTTCCCAAACTTCTAGTTTCCCACTAACCTTGGCCACCTTATATGCCTTGGTTTTTAATTTGATACTCTCCTTTATTTCCTTGGTTATCCACGGCTGGTTATCCCTTCTCTTACCGCCCTTCTTTTTCACTGGAATATATTTTTGTTGAGCACCATGAAAGAGCTCCTTAAAAGTCCTCCACTGTTCCTCAATTGTGCCACCGTTTAGTCTGTGTTTCCAGTCTACTTTAGCCAACTCTGCCCTCATCCCACTGTAGTCCCCTTTGTTTAAGCATAGTATGCTCGTTTCTGACACTACTTCCTCACCCTCAATCTGTATTACAAATTCAACCATACTGTGATCACTCATTCCGAGAGGATCTTTTACTAATAGATCATGTATTATCCCCGTCTCATTACACAGGACCAGATCTAAGATAGCTTGCTCGCTTGTAGGTTCTGTAACATACTGTTCTAAGAAACAATCCCGTATGCATTCTATGAATTCCTACTCAAGGCTACCCCGTGCGATTTGATTTGACCAATCGATATGTAGGTCAAAATCCCCCATGACTACTGCCGTTCCTTTTTCACATGCCTCCATTATTCCCTTTATTATTGTCCGCCCCACCGTGAAGTTATTATTTGGGGGCCTATAAACTACGCCCACCAGTGACTTTTTCCCCTTACTATCTCTAATCTCCACCCACAATGATTCAACACTTTGTTCATTAGAGCCAATATCGTCTCTCACAACTGCCCTGATATCATCCTTTATTAACAGAGCTACCCCACCTCCTTTCCCTTCTTGTCTATCTTTCCGAATTGTAAGATACCCCTGTATGTTTAATTCCCAGTCTTGGCCACCCTGCAACCAAATAGTGCCGTGGGATCTTTTACATCCACCTGAGAGAGCAGACGGGGCTGCGATTTAACATCTCATCTCCAAAACAACAGCTCTGACAGTGCAGCGCTCCCTCAGTACTGCCCCTCCGACAGTGCAGCGCTCCCTCAGTACTGCCCCTCCAACAGTGCAGCGCTCCCTCAGTCCTGCCCCTCCGACAGTGCAGCGCTCCCTCAGTACTGCCCCTCCAACAGTGCGACGCTCCCTCAGCACTGCCCCTCTAACAGTGCAGCGCTCCCTCAGTACTGCCCCTCCGACAGTGCAGCGCTCCCTCAATACTGCACCTCCAACAGTGCGACGCTCCCTCAGCACTGCCCCTCCAACAGTGCAGCGCTCCCTCAGTACTGCCCCTCCGACAGTGCAGCGCTCCCTCAGTACTGCCCCTCCAACAGTGCAGCGCTCCCTCAGTACTGCCCCTCCGACAGTGCGACGCTCCCTCAGCACTGCCCCTCCGACAGTGCAGCGCTCCCTCAGTACTGCCCCTCCAACAGTGCAGCGCTCCCTCAGTACTGCCCCTCCAACAGTGCAGTGCTCCCTCAGTACTGCCCCTCCAACAGTGCAGTGCTCCCTCAGTACTGCCCCTCCGACAGTGCAGTGCTCCCTCAGTACTGCCCCTCCGACAGTGCAGCGCTCCCTCAGTACTGCCCCTCCGACAGTGCAGCGCTCCCTCAGTACTGCCCCTCCGACAGTGCGGCGCTCCCTCAGTACTGCCCCTCCGACAGTGCAGCACTCCCTCAGTACTGCCCCTCCGACAGTGCAGCGCTCCCTCAGTACTGCCCCTCCGACAGTGCGACGCTCCCTCAGCACTGCCCCTCCGACAGTGCAGCACTCGCTCCGTATTGCCCCTCCGACAGTGCAGCGCTCCCTCAGTACTGCCCCTCCAACAGTGCAGCGCTCCCTCAGCACTGCCCCTCCGACAGTGCAGCACTCGCTCAGCACTGCCCCTCCGACAGTGCAGCACTCGCTCAGCACTGCCCCTCCGACAGTGCGACGCTCCCTCAGCACTGCCCCTCCGACAGTGCAGCACTCGCTCAGTATTGCCCCTCCGACAGTGCAGCGCTCCCTCAGCACTGCACTGGGAGTGTAGCCTGGATTTATGTGCTCAAGTCTGTGGTGTGGGACTGGAAACCACAACCTCCTGATTCAGAGTCGAGAGTGTGACCCACTGAGCCTTAGCTGACACAAGAGGTCACAAAGGGCGATGAGAGAGCAGGACAGATTCCTTTTTGGGGGGAAAGGGATGATGTAGAGCTGAATTCAGATCAAAGAAATGTCAGTGAGATGAACAACATAGGAAGGGAAGGTCTGAACTTATTGGGCTGATGGGTAAAGGAATTGCAGACGGATTTTAACATGGTTGAATGTAATTTAATAATTTTTTTAAAGTGCATTTTCGGTATTTATTGTCCATCCCTAGTTGCCCTTGAGAAGGTGATAAATTCTTGCCACAACTGAGGGTCTTGTTGGGCCACCTCAGAGGGCAGTTTAGACTCAACCATGTTGGTGTGGGTCAGGAGTCACCTATAGGCCCAGGACCATGTCAGCATGGCGGTTTGCTTCCCTAAAGGACCTTAGTGACAGCTTGGTTCAGCAGGTAGCATTCTTACGTCTGAGTCTGAGAAGGTTGTAGGCTCCAGCCCCTTCATTCAAACTTAAGAACATATTTTTTTTGACTAATTCTCAGGATGTGGGCATCGCTGGCAAGGCCAACATTTATTGCCCATCCCTAATTGCCCGTCTGGCATTTGGTGAGCGGCCTTCTTGAGCCGCTGCAGTCCGTGTGGTGAAAGTGCTGTTAGGTAATGGTTTTGACCCAGCGACGATATAGGAATATTTCCACGTCTGAATGGTGTGCGACTTGGAGGGGAACTTGGACATGTGCCTGTTGCCCTTGTCCTTCTAGGTGGTAGAGGTGACGCTGGTGGTGGAGGGGGTGAATGTTTAAGCTGCTGGATGGGTTGCCAATCTGTGTATCATAGAATTATAGGATCATAGAACGGTTTCAGCACGGAGGAAGGCCATTCGGCCCATCGCACCCATGCCGACTCCCAGTCCCCCTCCCCCGCCCTTTCCCGTAACCCTGCACATTATTTTCCTTCAGGAATTTATCCAACTCCCTTTTGAAAGCCACGATTGAGTCTACCTCCCCCACCCTCTCAGGCCGCGCATTCCAGACCCTAACCACTCGCTGCCTAAAAACATTTTTCCTCATGTCGCCTTTGGTTCTTCTGCCAATCGCCTTAAATCTGTGTCCTCTGGTTCTCGACCCTTGCACCAATGGGAACAGTTTCTCTCGATCTACTCTGTCCAGACCCCTCATGATTTTGAACACCTCGATCAAATCTCCTCTCAACCTTCTCTGCTCCAAGGAGAACAACCCCAGCTTCTCCCGTCTAGCCATGTAACTGAAGTCCCTCATCCCACGAACCATTCTCGTAAATCCCCCCTGCTCCCTCTCTAAGGCCTTCACATCCTTCCTAAAGTGTGGTGCCCGGAATTGTACACAATACTCCAGTTGGTGCTGAACCGGTGTTTTCTACAGGTTCAGCATAACTTCCACACTTTATACCTCTATTTATGAAGCTCAGGATCGTTTGTAACTGCTTTCTTAACCTGCTCTGTCACCTTCAACAATTTATGCGCACATACCCCAGGTCTCTCTGTTTGTGCACCCTGCTTCAGGCTTATATCCTTTACTTTATATTGTCTCTCCTCATTCTTCCAACCACAATATATCACTTCACACTATTCTGCGTTAAACTGCATCTGCCCTGTACCCGCCCATTCCACCAGCCTGTCTGTGTCCTCCTGAAGTTTCTCCCTCTCCTCCTCACCGTTCTCTGTACTTCCCAGTGTAATGGTGAGCTGAATCTGCAACACGGACAGACAGGACTGTAGATTGTAAATTAATGTGATCTCTCTGCTAATGGAGCTAATTAACTCAGAAAGCTTGTTTACACCATTGAATAATAAAAAATATGAGTAAAATGAACTCATTAATTGTTTGCGATTTACAACACCTAGTCGAATTAAAGCTTAATTAAATAATTGCTGCTTGCGTACAGCTGCAATGTAATATTGTGGGAGAGATGCAGTGACAGTGTCACCAGACAAGCCTCCAGCTCACCAGCTCAGAGCACTGCTTTCAGCAACATGGCGATCCGTATGTACAGGTGCAGCGTCGAGAATCTGGAGTTCCTGAACGTTCCGGAATCTAGACTCCGGACCGATCGGTGGCAGGATCGTCCGGAATCTGTCAAATGTTCCGGAATCCGGATCCACCAATACTGTGCCCTCGCCTCACCACGCTCTCCATCACTGTCCTTACCCCGGGGCCTCGCCGGCGGCCTGCCCAAATACCTCGTCCTCAGCGGGGCCCGGCCTGAACAGCTCCTCGGCCAGGGACCCCACTCTCCTTTCTGACGTTCTGAAATCTGTAACTACCCGAACCTGGGCTCGGGTGTTTCCAGATTCCTCACGATTGAAAGTCTGAGAAAACCCGGAACCTGGAAAGGCCTCGGTCCCGAGGATTCCTGATTCTCGACACTGCACCAGTACCACGATCACTACTGCCACCCTTGGTGGAGACAAACCTTCTCTCTCTGTCTCTCTAACACTTCAAAGCTTTGAAGGTGTCAGCTGTGGCTCTGTGGATAGCACTCTCACCTCTGGGTCAGAAGGTTATGGGAGTGCATCCACCACACCAGGTGTCCTGGCCATATTAACAGATTATCTGGCCATTATCACATTGCTGTGTGTGGGAGCTTGCTGTGCGCAAGTTGGCCGCTGCGTTTCCCACATTACAACAGTGACCACATTTCAAAAGAACTTCCTTGGCTGTTAAGCGCTTTGAGACATCCGTTGGTCATGAAAGGCGCTATAGAAATGCAAGTAAAGCTTTGCTGCTTTCTTCCTTTCTGTCCCAGCCACTGACCTGCTCCCGAGGCCATATTGTCGATCAGACTAAGCACCTTCTGGCTATTGAGGAGAGCCGCACTGATGAGCAGAGAATGGACTGCTGGACAATGGAGGCGGCGGACAGACAACGTAAGGTTGTCCATTTTCAGGATCAGCTTTGGAGACCGAGGGATTAGGAACACAATTTCCTCCAGAGAGTCGTGGATTTCTGAAACAACCCCAGCAAATGTAAACAATAGTTTGTTGAACCATTCCTTCCGAAAGGAGATGGATAAATATCCATTTGGGAATGGAAGTGAACATCACAGGGAGATAAAAATAAATACTTGCATTTCTAAAGTGCCTTTCATGACCTTTGGACGTTACAAAGTGCTTTACAGCCAATGAAGTACTACTTTGGAGTGCAGTCACTGTTGTAATGTCGTAAACGCATCAGCCAATCCCAGAAACAGCAACATGATAATCTACTTCTTTTTAGTGCTGTTGGTTGAGGGATAAATATCAGCCAGGACACCTCCTCTGCTCTTGTTCAAAATAGTACCATGGGATCTTTTATGTCCACCTGAGGGAGCAGACAGGGCCTCAGGTTAATGTCTCATCTGAAAAACAGCACCTCCGGCAGTGCAGCACTCCCTCAGCACTGCACTGGAGTGTCAGCCTAGATTTTTGTACAAAGGTCTCTGGAGCAGGACTTGAACCCACAGCCTTCTGACTCATGGGGCGATCATGCTGCCCACTGAGTCATGGCTGACATGCCAGCTGATGCAGACTGAAATGATTGTACATAATCAAAGCGTTTAATGCGATTGCATTCATACATTAGTAGCCTCCTTATTTTAAATGGATTAAGCCTTGCTAAAATGGCAGAGAAAAGCATTGTGTATGAACATATTATACTGACATTGCAAAACTGGAGTTAAACTCAATGGGGTTCATTTCTCGAACCCACCCACTTCGGGTGTTAACGGAGATGCGGTGAGAGGCAGGCGACCAATCCGCTCTCAGGAGGCTGGTTGGTCATTGGAACCCTTTACAAAGGCTGTGTGCCTCCAGTTTAACAGAGATTCCATATTTAACCCACGTAAGCCGAGATTCCCGAGGCTCAGGAAACCCGGCAGGTAAAAGGAGGAGCGAAAGTCCGGGTCCATCAGCTGAGCGCCCTTACAGCGCTGCTTGTGGGCCACAAGGGGCAGCAGTGTTTCCACCAGCCCCACCAAGCAAACCCTGTAAACCTCGCCCCATCCGCTCGCGATCGGTCCGATCACCAACGCCACCGATCGCCCCGCAAACCAACACCCCCAATCACCGATACCTCCCACGATGTCTCTGCACCCAGATACAGAGTAAAGCTCCCTCTACACTGTCCCATCAAACACTCCCAGGGCAGGTATAGGGGGTTAGATACAGAGTAAAGCTCCCTCTACACTGTCCCATCAAACACTCCCAGGGCAGGTATAGGGAGTTAGATACAGAGTAAAGCTCCCTCCACACTGTCCCATCAAACACTCCCAGGGCAGGTATAGGGGGTTAGATACAGAGTAAAGTTCCCTCTGCACTGTCCCATCAAACACTCCCAGGGCAGGTACAGCACGGGGTTAGATACAGAGTAAAGCTCCCTCTACACTGTCCCATCCAACACTCCCAGGGCAGGTACAGCAGGGGTTAGATACAGAGTAAAGCTCCTTCTACACTGTCCCATCAAACACTCCCAGGGCAGGTACAGCACGGGTTAGATACAGAGTAAAGCTCCCTCTACACTGTCCCATCAAACACTCCCAGGGCAGGTACTGCACGGGGTTAGATACAGAGTAAAGCTCCCTCTACACTGTCCCATCAAACACTCCCAGTTGAAGACAGCGTATAACGCAGTGCTTGGAGGTTTCGAGGGGCAAGTTTGTGAACCCGTGTATTTGGAGATTAACTTGGAGAAACTTAGCGTGTGTGGAAGGGACCATCACTGAATCAGACGCAAGTTTATACCCGTGGAGCGTGGAGGAGCGGGGAATGGTTTCGGTAAGGGACGCTTTCTCAAAAGCGATTCTGACAGAAGTTCATCGATCGGAAACGTTAACCCTTCCTTCCCCTCTCCACAGGAGCTGCCTGACCTGCTGAGTGATTCTGTTCTTAGTTCAGATTTCCAGCAGTATTTCGCTATCAAACACCAATGTTTGAGACAAAGTGAGATTGTTTTGAGCACGCTAATCGAAGCAACATGGGAGACAGAGATCCTGCTATTGATCAGCGTGTGCTGGAGTATCATCACATGAGCTTCTGGGTGGTTATAACCGAGGGATTGGAAACCGTTCAGCTGTGTGTGTCGCTTGGCTGAGATTAGCGGCTCAAATTTGGTGAACTTGCCGTCGACTGCCGTCGGGTTTTCTCAGTGGTCTCCCTGTGCTTTCGGCGCTCTCCCCTCCAAGCGGGTTTGGTGAGGCCCACACGCCGGCAGCGAGAGAAGACCCGCTGGGGAGCGTCCGCTGGTGTACGCCGGTGTGCAACGCCGACAGAAGTCCTCCCGCCCGCTCCCTCCCCCGACCGGTCCAGGTGGCCCCCCGCTCCAGCCGCATGAAGGCAGGTCTTACCCAAACGGTGAGTGTGGAGACCTGCCACACAAGGTTAGTGCACGTGTTCTCTTCATTTCTGTTGCTTGATATGGTCCACTGAAGGATTTGTAATGGTTTGGTTTCCATGTTTTTTCACGATTCCCCCTCCCTGGGCCTCGCCGTTATTTTGCCGAGGATCGTATTTGCCGCCCAGAATATGGCCTACTGCCCGCTGCCATCCAGAATCGGCGTGTAACGCCCAGTTATTCCGCCGCGCTGTTTTTTCTTCCATTTTTCACCAAACCTCCGCCCAAAGTCCCGTCGGGATCTTAGCGGTCCTTTCGACAGTACATAGACGGAACTTAAGTTTGACCAAACTCGGGCCCCTCTATGTGTTATGTTGGCCTTGGAGAGGGTACAGAGGGGATTTACCAGAATGGTACTGGAGGTGAGGCAACTCTGCTGTCCGTGTCCTAACTCGCACCGAGTCCCGCTCACCCATAACCCCCTGTGCTCACTGCCCCATGTCCTAACTCACACCAAGTCCCACTCACCCATCACCCGCTGTGCTCAGTGCCCCATGTCCTAACTCACACCAAGTCCCACTCACCCATCACTCCCTGTGGTCGCTGCCCGTGTCTTAACTCGCACCAAGTCCCACTCACCCATCACCCCTGTGCTCACTGCCCCGTGTCTTAACTCGCACCAAGTCCCACTCACCCATCACCCCCTGTGCTCACTGCCCCATGTCTTAACTCGCTCCAAGTCCCGTTCACCCATCACCCCTGTGCTGGTCCCTGGTCCGGCAATGCACCAATTAAAAAATTCTCATCCTTGTTTTCAAATCCCTCCATGGCCTCGCCCCTCCCAATCTCTGAAATCTCCTCCAGCCCCACAACCCCCCGAGATGTCTGCGCTCCTCTAATTCTGCCCTCCTGACCATCCCTGATTATAATCGCTCCACCATCGGTGGCCGTGCCTTCTGTTGCCTGGGCCCTAAGCTCTGGAACTCCCCCGCTAAACCTCTCCGCCTCTCTACCTCTCTCTCCACATTCAAGACGCTCCTTAAAATCTACTTCATTGACCAAGCCCTGTCCTAATATCTCCTTATGTGGCTCAGTGTCAAATATTGTCTGATAATGCCCTGTTAAGCGCTTTGGCACATTTTACTCCATTAAAGGTGCTATATAAATACAAGTTGTTGTTGTTGTTGTTATGTGGAGAGACTGGAGAAGCTGGGATTGTTCTTCTTCGAGCAGAGAAGGTTAACAGGAGATTTGATCGAGGTGTTCAAAATGATGAGCGGGTTTGAGAGAGTAAATAAGGAGAAACTGTTCCCAGGGGCAGGAGGGTGGGTAACCGGAGGGACACAGATTGAAGGTGATTGGCAAAAGAACCAGAGGGGGAGAAGGGAGAATGTTTTTACGCAGCGAGTTGTGATCGGGAACGCGCTGCCTGAAAGGGCGGTGGGAGCAGATTCAATAGTAACTTTGCAAAGGGATCTGGATAAATACTTGAAAAGGAAACATTTGCAGGGCTTTGAAGAAAGAGCAGGGTACTAATTGGATGTGATAATGTATTTTGAAAGTTCCTTCGACTTTATGTTGTATGGTAGATTATTTTCACACACACTCAGCTCTTTAATGAATTGTTAGCAATTCCTGTCTGTCAGCTGGTTCAGTTGGTTGCACTCGTATCTCTGAGTCCACGACTTCATTACATAATCTAGACTGAGAGACGCCGCACTGTCGGAGGGGCAGTACTGAGAGACGCCGCACTGTCGGAGGGGCAGGACTGAGGGAGTGCTGCACTGTCAGAGGGGCAGGACTGAGAGACGCCGCACTGCCGGAGGGGCAGGACTGAGGGAGTGCTGCACTGTCGGAGGGGCAGTACTGAGAGACGCCGCACTGTCAGAGGGGCAGTACTGAGGGAGTGCTGCACTGTCAGAGGGGCAGTACTGAGGGAGTGCCGCACTGTCAGAGGGGCAGTACTGAGGGAGTGCTGCACTGTCAGAGGGGCAGTACTGAGGGAGTGCTGCACTGTCAGAGGGGCAGTACTGAGGGAATGCCGCACTGTCAGAGGGGCAGTACTGAGGGAGTGCTGCACTGTCGGAGGGGCAGTACTGAGGGAGTGCCGCACTGTCAGAGGGGCAGTACTGAGGGAGTGCTGCACTGTCAGAGGGGCAGTACTGAGGGAGTGCTGCACTGTCGGAGGGGCAGTACTGAGGGAGTGCTGCACTGTCGGAGGGGCAGTACTGAGCAAGTGCTGCGCTGTCAGAGGGGCAGTACTGAGGGAGTGCCGCACTGTCAGAAGTGCAGTACTGAGGGAGTGCTGCACTGTCGGAGGGGCAGTACTGAGGGAGTGCTGCACTGTCAGAGGGGCAGTACTGAGGGAGTGCCGCACTGTCAGATGGGCAGTACTGAGGGAGTGCTGCACTGTCGGAGTGGCAGTACTGAGGGAGTGCTGCACTGTCAGAGGGGCAGTACTGAGAGAGTGCCGCACTGTCGGAGGGGCAGTACTGAGGGAGTGCCGCACTTTCAGAGGGGCAGTACTGAGGGACTGCCGCACTGTCGGAGGGGCAGTACTGAGGGAGTGCTGCACTGTCAGAGGGGCAGTACTGAGGGAGAGCCGCACTGTCAGAGGGGCAGTACTGAGGGAGTGCTGCACTGTAGGAATGGCAGTACTGAGGGAGTGCCGCACTTTCAGAGGGGCAGTACTGAGGGAGTGCCGCACTGTCAGAGGGGCAGTACTGAGGGAGTGCTGCACTGTCAGAGGGGCAGTACTGAGGGAGTGCTGCACTGTCGGAGGGGCAGTACTGAGGGAGTGCCGCACTGTCAGAGGGGCAGTACTGAGGGAGTGCTGCACTGTCAGAGGGGCAGTACTGAGGGAGTGCTGCACTGTCAGAGGGGCAGTACTGAGGGAATGCCGCACTGTCAGAGGGGCAGTACTGAGGGAGTGCTGCACTGTCGGAGGGGCAGTACTGAGGGAGTGCCGCACTGTCAGAGGGGCAGTACTGAGGGAGTGCTGCACTGTCAGAGGGGCAGTACTGAGGGAGTGCTGCACTGTCGGAGGGGCAGTACTGAGGGAGTGCTGCACTGTCGGAGGGGCAGTACTGAGCAAGTGCTGCGCTGTCAGAGGGGCAGTACTGAGGGAGTGCCGCACTGTCAGAAGTGCAGTACTGAGGGAGTGCTGCACTGTCGGAGGGGCAGTACTGAGGGAGTGCTGCACTGTCAGAGGGGCAGTACTGAGGGAGTGCCGCACTGTCAGATGGGCAGTACTGAGGGAGTGCTGCACTGTCGGAGTGGCAGTACTGAGGGAGTGCTGCACTGTCAGAGGGGCAGTACTGAGAGAGTGCCGCACTGTCGGAGGGGCAGTACTGAGGGAGTACTGCACTGTCAGAGGGGCAGTACTGAGGGAGTGCCGCACTGTCAGAGGGGCAGTACTGAGGGAGTGTCGCACTGTCGGAGGGGCAGTCCTGAGGGAGTGCCGCACTGTCGGAGGGGCAGTACTGAGGGAGTGCCGCACTGTCGGAGGGGCAGTCCTGAGGGAGTGCCGCACTGTCGGAGGGGCAGTACTGAGGGAGTGCCGCACTGTCGGAGGGGCAGTTCTGAGGGAGTGCCGCACTGTCGGAGGAGCAGTACTGAGGGAGTGCTGCACTGTCAGAGGGGCAGTACTGAGGAAGTGCTGCACTG
Organism: Pristiophorus japonicus; assembly: GCF_044704955.1. Lineage (NCBI taxonomy): Eukaryota > Metazoa > Chordata > Chondrichthyes > Pristiophoridae > Pristiophorus > Pristiophorus japonicus. The sequence goes on from NC_091989.1 coordinate 189,870,330, forward strand.
TCAGAGGGGCAGTACTGAGGGAGTGCTGCACCGTCAGAGGGGCAGTACTGAGGGAGTGCTGCACTGTCGGAGGGGCAGTACTGAGGGAGTGCCGCACTGTCGGAGGGGCAGTACTGAGGGAGTGCCGCACTGTCGGAGGGGCAGTACTGAGGGAGTGCCGCACTGTCGGAGGGGCAGTACTGAGGGAGTGCCGCACTGTCGGAGGGGCAGTACTGAGGGAGTGCCGCACTGTCGGAGGGGCAGTACTGAGGGAGTGCCGCACTGTCGGAGGAACAGTACTGAGGGAGTGCTGCACTGTCAGAGGGGCAGTACTGAGGAAGTGCTGCACTGTCAGAGGGGCAGTACTGAGGGAGTGCTGCACTGTCAGAGGGGCAGTGCTGAGGGAGCGCCGCACTGTCGGAGGGGCAGTACTGAGGGAGCGCCGCACTGTCGGAAGGGCAGTACCGAGGGAGTGCTGTACTGTCGGAGAGAGAGAGAGAATGGGAATAGAGGGAGTGTGGGAGTAGAGAGGGAGAGAGAGAGAGAGAGTGGGAATAGGGAGAGAGAGAGAGAGAGAGTGGGACTAGAGAGAGAGAGAGAGAGAGAGAGAGTGGGAATAGAGAGAGAGTGAGAGTGGGAATAGAGAGAAAGAGAGCCTGGGAATAGAGAGAGAGAGAGAGTGGGAATAGAGAGAGAGAGGGAGAGAGAGTGGGAATAGAGAGAGAGAGAGAGAGAGAGAGAGTGGAATTGAGAGAGAGAGTGGGAATAGAGAGAGAGAGAGAGCGAGAGAGGGATTGGGAATAGAGAGAGAGAGAGAGAGAATGGGAATAGAGAGAGAGAGGGCGACTGGGAATAGAGAGAGAGAGAGAGAGAGTGGGAATAGAGAGAGAGAGAGAGGGGGGAATAGAGGGAGGGAGAGAGAGGGAATAGAGAGAGAGAGAAAGAATTGGAATAGAGAGAGAGAGAGAGAGTGGGAATAGAGAGAGAGAGAGAGAGTGGGAATAGAGAGAGAGAGAGAGAGTGGGAATAGAGAGAGAGAGCGAGAGTGGGAATAGAGAGAGGGAGAGTGGGAATAGAGAGCCAGTGGAAATAGAGTGGAATAGAGAGAGGGAGAGAGAGGGACGAGAGAGAGAGAGAGAGGGAGAGTGGGAATAGAGAGAGAGAGAGAGAGAGAGACTCGGAATAGAGAGAGAGAGAGAGACTGGGAGTAGAGAGATGGAAATAGAGAGAGATCGAGATTGCATAGAGTGAGAAGGAAAGATAGAGCGAGAGACTGCGATATGAGAGACGGAACACAATTATTACACAGTAGATAATAAAAGAGTCAACATTTACAAGAAATGCAGAGACAGTTCAGTGAAGGCAGATACCGCACTCCCCCTTGGTGCAAATCACCTCCTCTGAACGTGCAGCGATTGTGGGTAATGAATGGCCACAGATACTCGCGCCCTATTGGCATTGTGGGTAATGAATGGCCATAGATACTCGCGCCCTATTGGCATTGTGGGTAATGAATGGCCATAGATACTCGCGCCCTATTGGCACTGTAGGTAATGAATGGCCATAGATACTCGCGCCCTATTGGCACTGTGGGTAATGAATGGCCACAAATACTCGCGCCCTATTGGCACTGTGGGTAATGAATGGCCACAAATACTCGCGCCCTATTGGCACTGTGGGTAATGAATGGCCACAAATACTCGCGCCCTATTGGCACTGTGGGTAATGAATGGCCATAGATACTCGCGCCCTATTGGCATTGTGGGTAATGAATGGCCATAGATACTCGCGCCCTATTGGCATTGTGGGTAATGAATGGCCATAGATACTCGCGCCCTATTGGCTCTGTAGGTAATGAATGGCCACAGGTACACATGCCCTATTGGCACTGTGGGTAATGAATGGCCACAGATACACGCGCCCTATTGGCTCTGTAGGTAATGAATGGCCACAGATACTCGCACCCTATTGGCACTGTGGGTAATGAATGGCCACAGATACTCGCACCCTATTGGCACTGTGGGTAATGAATGGCCACAGATACTCGCGCCCTATTGGCTCTGTGGGTAATGAAATGGCCACAGATACTCGCGCCCTATTGGCACTGTGGGTAATAAATGGCCATAAATACTCGCGCCCTATTGGCACTGTGGGTAATGAATGGCCACAAATACTCGCGCCCTATTGGCACTGTGGGTAGTGAATGGCCACAGATACTCGCACCCTATTGGCTCTGTAGGTAATGAATGGCCACAGATACTCGCGCCCTATTGGCACTGTGGGTAATGAATGGCCACAGGTACACACGCCCTATTGGCTCTGTAGGTAATGAACGGCCACAAATACTCGCGCCCTATTGGCACTGTGGGTAATGAATGGCCACAGGTACACACGCCCTATTGGCTCTGTAGGTAATGAATGGCCACAAATACTCGCGCCCTATTGGCACTGTGAGCTGCCAGCCTCCTGCTGTGATAGGTGCCCATCACTGACTGTACCAGCTCCCCCCACACCGGGAGCTCGCGATTCCTCACACGCCTATCCTCACTTGGCGTTTCAGGATCTGTTGCATGTTTCCAACACTGCAAAGGACAAAATAAATCCTGCGTGGTGCTGTAACATTCGGGGAGAACGTGAGGAGAAAGTAGATCGCAGGAAGGAGTGAAGTAGATGGCCAGCTTTAATAAATTCACACCGTGCTCAATTATTCTAAGGAGCCTTATCAGCTAATTGAGAGGATGATTAAATATCCAAGCTCCATGAATTGACATGCCTGCAGGGTGAGCGAGTGGCGATTTTCAGTTAGGTTCGGGGTTGAGATGGAATTGTGTTGGAGGGTGGGAGGGGTGGGGGCAGTTTGACAGGGCGGGGGGAGGGTAGGAAGGATCCAGACCGGTCTGTCCTCTGAGGTACATTTAATGTGGCTTTCCTTGTTGTCCAAAGATATTACATCGGATTACACTGGATATACAGCCCAGAAACAGGCCTTCGATCCAACCAGTCCATGCCGGCGTTTATGCTCCACTCGAGCCTCCTCCCGTCTTTCCTCATCTAAATCCCTGCCTAAATCTCCCTACCTCTCTTTCCTCCTTCAAGGCGTTCCTTAAAACCTGCCTCTTTGACCAAGCTTTTGGTCACCTGCCCTAATGTCTCCTTACGTGGCTCGGTGTCAAATTTCTTTGCCCATAATACTCCTGTGAAGCGCCCGGGGAACGTTTCACTACGTTAAAGGTGCTATATAAATACACGTTATTGTTCTTGTTGTAAATCTATCCACATAACCCTCTATTCCCTCCCTTAAATGCCTCGATACTATTTGCCTCAACCACTCCCTGTGGCAGTGAGTTGCACATTCCCCCTGAATTTCCCCAGATAGCTGAGGAATTTTATGATCTTTACGACAGGACTAAAATAATTTGAGCAGTGGGAATGGCAGCCGCCGAGGTTTCAGTTTGAGGGGCGAAAAAGACCCACCGAGGCGAGATTATTCCTCCCTCCCCCCCCCCGACTCCCCCCCTCCCCCCCCACGGCCTTCCGTTTCTCCGAACGCCAGTTCAGTCACTCAGTGAGCCTCTGCCGCGCTGTGGGGGGTTTGCTCGAGAGGCGTGCAGTCTGTGCCGAACCGTTCCAGCGGCTATCGTGCAGCGAGGGGGCGAGGAAATGAGCTCAGGCTCTGCTGGATCTGCTGAGGGCGGAGGGGCAAATGGTGCCAGTGTCGTGTGCCAGGAGCCTGCCTTGAAGTACCGCCGTTCACAATAATATACAACACGTCTTGCACAGCAACTCAACCCCTGATCAGCCACGTGGTACGTCTCAGATATTTGTTTAAAGGGAACATGTGGCTATGTTACCGGACTAGTAATCCCGAGGCCGGGACTAATGATCCAGAGAGTAAGTTCCCACGGCAGCTGGGGAATTTAAATTCAGTAAATTAAATAAATCTGGAATAAAAAGCCAGTATCAGTAATAGTGACAGAAACTACCAGATTGTCGTAAAAACCCATCTGGTTCACTGATGTCCCTTTAGGGAAGGAAGTCTGCCGCCCTTACCCGGTCTGGGCCGATATGTGACTCCAGACCCACAGCAATGTGGTTGGCTCTTAACTGCCCTCTGAGACGGCCCAGCGAGACACTGCGTTGTTGAAGGGCAATTAGGGATGGGCAATAAATGCTGGCCTTGCCAGCGATGCCCACATCCTGTGAATGATTAAAGAGAACAAAAAATGTGGGATTCTTTAGCCAATATGAGGGCTGTAGCTATGGGATATTAATCATAGATATTGTACATTCTGCTGAATACATCAACTCTGCTCATTTACATAATTCAATCTGCGACAAGGATTTGGATTGTCTTGTACACCTGATGCAGGCTCTGTACTGACCTCGGTCGAAGACCCAAAGGGTTTCTATTTGAATCATCTATCCCAGGGAATAGTTTGAGTCTCGAGCTCTATGACTCCTTGACACAGCACAAGCTGCAGGCATATCAAAGCCGAACCACTTGCCTGCACACACTCACTTCACTCCATCTCTCTGTCAGCTAGTGGCTCAGCGGGTCACTCCCTCACCAGGGACTCGAGCACATAAATCTAGGCTGACACTCCCAGTGCAGTAGTGAGGGAGTGCCGCACTGTCGGAGGAGCGGTACTGAGGGAGTGCCGCACTGTCGGACGGATAGTACTGAGGGAGTGCTGCATTGTCAGAGGGGCAGTACTGAGGGAGCACCGCACTGTCAGAGGGGCAGTACTGAGGGAGTGCTGCACTGTGGGAGGGGCAGTAGTGAGGGAGTGCCGCACTGTCGGAGGAGCGGTACTGAGGGAGTGCTGCACTGTCGGAGGGGCAGTACTGAGGGAGTGCTGCACTGTCGGAGGTCGATGTAAAAGATCCCACGGCGCTATTTTGAGGAAGAGCAGGGGAGTTATCCCTCAATCAACATCACTAAAACAGATTATCTGGTTATTATCACATTGCTGTTTGTGGGAGCTTGCTGTGCGCAAATTCACAGCCTGTTCCCACATTACAACAGAGACTACACTCCAAAAAAATTATTTCATTGGCTGTAAAGCACTTCGGGACATCCGGTGGTTGTGATAGGCACTATAGAAATGCACGTCTTTCTTTCTTAGCAGCTTAGGAAGGCTCCCAGTTATTGGTGCTAAGTGGTTAAGTGGTTGCTGTGTTAAACTGAATCCACTTTCCTCCTCAGCTCCGCCCCCCTCCCCTAAGGTTGCCAACTCTGCTTGAACTGGTTCCTGGAGGCGCCATCACATGACCTCCCACCCGCCCCAAATCAAACAGCCTTCTTTCCCCCATCTCCAATACATTTATAATTAATAAATGAAGGGGTGAAAAAATATGCATATTGTTCTGTAATGCCTACGATTTATCGCTCATATTACACAGAGCATTGATCGTCAATTGCTGGAGACTCCAGGGCAGTCCTGGAGGGTTGGCAACGCCCCCCCCCGCTGCCCCTCCCCTTTCCTGTCCTGGCAGAACTGTTTCCTGCTCAGCACAGATTGACAACAGGCCACCGTACCCGAGGGATGGTCATTGGGAAACGGCAATCGTTGCAGGCAACCTCAATCCTGACTTCATCAAAGAACGAAAGTCTTGCATTTCTATAGCACCTTTCACGACCACCGGACATCTCAACTTGCTTTGCAGCCAATGAAGTACTTAGAAACATAGAAACATAGAAAATAGGTGCAGGAGTAGGCCATTCGGCCCTTCTAGCCTGCACCGCCATTCAATGAGTTCATGGCTGAACATTCAACTTCAGTACCCCATTCCTGCTTTCTCCCCATACCCCTTGATCCCCCGAGTAGTAAGGACCTCATCTAACTCCTTTTTGAATATATTTAGTGAATTGGCCTCAACTACTTTCTGTGGTAGAGAATTCCACCACTCTCTGGGTGAAGTGTAGTCATTGTTGCAATGTAGGAAACGCGGCAGCCAATTTACACACAGCAACTGAGACGAGGAGGAATTTCTTCTCTCAGAGGGTTGTAAATCTGTGGAATTCTCTGCCCCAGAGAGCTGTGGAGGCTGGGTCATTGAATATATTTAAGGCGGAGTTCGACAGATGTTTGAGCGATAAGGGAATAAAGGGTTATGGGGAGCGGGCAGGGAAGTGGAGCTGAGTCCATGATCAGATCAGCCATGATCTTATGGAATGGTGGAGCAGGCTCGAGGGGCCAAATGACCGACTCTTGCTCCTATTTCTTATGTTCTTATGTTTTTAGCAAGCTCCCACAAGCAGCAATGTGATAATGACCAGATTGTGTATTTTTTTTAGCGATGTCTGTTGATAAATATTGGGCCAGGACACCGGGGATAATTTCCCTGCTCTTCTTCAAAACACTGCCATGGGATCTTTTACGTCCACCTGAGAGAACAGACGGGGCCTCAGTTTAATGTCTCATCCGAAAGGCGGCCCCTCCGACAGTGCAGCACTCCCTCAGCACTGCCCTGGGAGTGTCAGCCTGGATAATGTGCTGAAGTGGGGCTCGAACCCACAACCTTCAGACTGAGATAGCAAGAGTGCAGCCCAATGAGCCACTGCTGGCACAGGAGGAAATTAGAGGGGAGGAAAACATATTTATTCATCATGGCAGCATTTCCTTCATGAGGTGTGCTGGTACTTGTTTCTGTGTCAGAGGTCATTGTCTGATTGGGATAGGTTAATATTGGAGGTTAGTCGGGACAATGGGAAGGAGCATATAGACAGGTTGGATACATTCCATGTGAGGTGCGAGTATCAGGAATTGGCCAGAACAATGGAAGCCCCCAAGCAGTATCACATTAACTGTCTGGGATTATCCAGGTCATCCCATTCCTTTTGTAATGTTAAGGCAGGATGCCAGGTTAAACTGATTAATAGTTGAACCGTCACGAGGGCCATTATGTCAGGCCTGGAGGTTTGGTGAGAAGGAACCTCACTTCAATATACATTCTGGGCATCATGCGATAAGAAATAGGAGCAGGAGTGGGCCATTTGGCCCCTCGAGCCTGCTCCGCCATTCAGCAAGATCATGGCAGATCTGATCTTGGCCTCAACTCCACTTCCCCACCCACTCACGTTAACCCTTGACTCCCTTTTCACTCAAAAATCTGTCTATCTCCACCTTAAATATATTTAATGACCCAGCCTCCACAGCTCTCTGGGGCAGAGAATTCCACAGATTTACAACCCTCTAAGAGAAGAAATTCCTCCTCATCTCAGTTTTAAATGGGCAGCCCCTTATTCTGAGACAATGTCCCTAGTTTTAGTTTCCCCTATGAGTGGAAATATCCTCTCTGCTTCCACCTTGTCGAGACCCCTCATTATCTTATAAGTTTCAATAAGGTCACCCCTAATCTTCTAAACTCCAATGAGTATAGGCCCAACCTGCTCAATCTTTCTTGATAAGTCAACCCCCTAATCTCAGGAATCAACCCAGTGAACCTTCTCTGAATAGCCTCCAAAGCAAGTATATCCTTCCTTAAATACGGAGACCAAAACTATACGCAGTACTCCAGATGCGGCCTCACCAATACCCTGAACAGTTGTAGCAGGACTTCTCTGCTTTTATACTCTATCCCGCTTGCAATAAAGGCCAACATTCCATTTGCCTCAGTCTCACAGTAATGGGGAGGGTACTTTAAGGATGGCTGGACGATTTTTGAACTTGTGACAAAATACAGGTAGCCTTCCTGTAGCGAGAGCTCCCGGGAGGGTCAGAGGTCCAACACCTACAGAGACTGAGCTTGATCTGCACCTTGGGTCTGCAGGGAACCAGAGTGTCCGAGTCTATTGTATAACCGCAATAGTCATTATACGATTGGCGTCTGAGTAATAAACTGGCATTGGGACAATACGTTTTAGCCCGAATCATGAGAATCATTCCATTGAGTTGAAGAGATTTCCTTACAAGGTGCTAGTTGCCATTTCTCTTCTTTTCTTCAGAAACAGTGAATTAATCATTGGCAGGTTCTCACTGAGAAACCTACTTCCTATTAGAACTGGCGTATCCTTCTGTGAGACGCAACACACTGTCAGGAAACCTTGCATGTAACTTTGATGTCTACCAATTTCCCCCACAGTCCCATTCCTTTACATTAACCTTAACAGAAATGTGATTTCATGCAACGCCAATGTGTGCAAATCACATTAGTACGCAAACGATTCCCTCTCGAACTTAACCTGCTGGTAAGATTTACATTGACACGCTGTGAGTTTAAATTCCCATCCACGCTCGCCACTTTGCTTCTGTGAACACTGTGTTTGTGCAGCGGGTAATGGAAATGCAATTGTGAGTGCTACCGTGGAAACAATCTATTCACAAAAGGCATTAAACCGAAGAAGGTAAACTGAGAACGTGACAAATCCTTCTTCAAATGTGCCATTCCTGGAGGTTCGGTGAGTTCAGATAATGGGACACTGAGGCAGAGAGAAAAACTTGCATTTATATAGCATCTTTCACAACCTCAGCAATTCCCAACGCGCTTCTCAGCAATTTAATTATTTTAATTGAATTACAGTCACTGTTGAAATGTAGAAAACGCAGCAGCCAATTTATGCACAGCAAGCTCCCACAAACAGCAATGAATAATGGCCAGATAATCATACCATTACAAAAGCAAGGAAGTTATGATGAACCTTTATAAAGAAATACTTGGATTTATATAGCATCCACCGGACGTCTCAAAGTGCGTTACAGCCAATGAAGTACTTTTTGAAATGTAGTCACTGCAGTAATGTGGGAAACGTGGCAGGCAATTTGTGCACAGCAAGCTCCCACAAACAGTAATGTGATAATGACCAGATAATGTGTTTCTGTGATATTGAATGAAAGATAAATATTGGCCCCAGACATAACTTTGCTGCTCTTCTTTGAAATTGTGCCATGGGATCTTTTACATCCACATGAGAGAGCAGACAGGGCCTCGATTTAGCGTCTTATCCAAAAGACAGCACCTCTGACAGTGCAGCCTCTGGAATGTCAGCTTCGATATTTTTTGTGCTCCAGTCCCTGGAGTGGGACTTGAACCCTCAATCTTCAGATGTAAAGGCAAGGGTACTACCCACTGACCACGACTGACACTAAAGTACTGCTTTGGCCTCAACTGGAGTATTGAGTCCAATTCTGGACACCACACTTTCAGAAAGATGTGAAGGTCTTAGAGAGGATGCAGAAAAGATTTACAAGAATAGTTCCCAGGATGAAGGACTTCAGCTACGGGGATAGACTGGAGAAGCTGGGGTTTGTTCTCCTTCGAGCAGAGAAGGTTGAGAGGAGATTTGATCGAGGTGTTCAAAATCATGAGGGGTCTGGATAGAGTAGATCGAGAGAAACTGTACCCATTAGTGGAAGGGTCGGGAACCAGAGGACACAGATTTAAGGCGATTGGCAGAAGAATCAAAGGCGACATGAGGAAAAACTTAAATGCACTGCCTGAGAGGGCGGTGGAGACAGACTCAATCATTGCTTTCAAAAGGGAGTTGGATAAGAACCTGAAGGAAAATAATATGCAGGGCTACAGGGAAAGGGCGGGGGAGGGGGACTGGCTGAGGTGCTCTTGCAGAGAGTCGGCACGGGCTCGATGGGCCGAATGGCATCCTTCTGTGCTGTAACCGTTCGAGATAATCTGTTTCTTTTAGACATTGGTTGAGAGATAGCTATTGGTCAGGACACCAGGAACAATTCCCCTGTCCTTCCTCAAAATAATCCCCAGAGATCTTTTATGGCTGATATGTATCTCAAACGTCAATTATCCACCTTTGCTCCAAATACCTGGATGTTCTCTCCTAATAAAAATCTGTCCACCTCAATCCGGAAAACTCAATTTCACCATCATCTTCCACACCTTTATGGCAAAAAAGTTCCAGATTTCCACTCCTCTTTGTGTGAAAAGCTTATTCCTGATTCTATTCCACAAGTCACGAGTATCCCTTGTGCGTCCATCAGCGACCGTGCCTTCAGCTGCCTGGGCCCCAAGCTCTGGAATACCCTCCCTAAATGTCTCTTCCTCTCTCTCTTACTTTTAAGACTCTACTATCTCCTTGTGTGGCTCGGTATCGTTCCTGAGAAGTGCCTTAGGATGGTTTACTATGTTAAACATAAGAACATAAGAAATAGGAGCAGGATTAGGTCATACGGCCCCTCGAGCCTGCTCCGCCATTTAATAAGATCATGGCTGATCTGATCATGGACTCAGCTCCACTTTCCCTGCCCACTCCCCATAATCCCTTATCCCCTTAACGTTTAAGAAACTGTCTATTTCCGTCTTAAATATATTCAATGTCCCAGCTTTCACAGCTCTCTGAGGCAGCGAATTCTACAGATTTACAACCCCCTGAGAGAAGACATTTCTCCTCATCTCAGTTTTAAATGGGCGGCCCCTTATTCTAAGATCGTGCCCTCTAGTTCTAGTCTCCCCATCAGTGGAAACATCCTCTCTGCATCCACCTTGTCAAGCCTCCTCATAATCTTATACGTTTTGATAAGATCACCTCTCATTCTTCTGAATTCCAATGAGTAGCGGCCCAACCTACTCAACCTTTCCTCATAAGTCAACCCCCTCATCCCCGGAATCAACCTAGTGAGCCTTCTCTGAACTGGCTCCAAAGCAAGTATATCCTTTCATAAATATGGAAACCAAAACTGCATGCAGTATTCCAGGTGTGGCCTCACCAATACTCTGTATAACTGTAGCAAGACTTCCCGGCTTTTATACTCCATCCCCTTTGCAGTAAAGGCCAACATTCCATTGGTCTTCCTGATCACTTGCTGTACCTGCATACTATCCTTTTGTGTTTCATGCACAAGTATTCCCAAGTCCCGCTGTACTGCGGCACTTTGCAATCTTTCTCCATGTAAATAATAACTTGCTCTTTGATATTTCTGCCAAAGTGCATGACCTCACACTTTCCAACATTATACTCCATCTGCCAAATTTTTGCCCACTCACTTAGCCTGTCTGTGTCCTTTTACAGATTTGTTGTGTCCTCCTCACACATTGTTTTTCCTCCCATCTTTGTACCATCAGCAAACTTGGCTACATTACACTTGGTCCCTTCTTCCAAGTTGTTAATATAGATTGTAAATAGTTGGGGGTCCCAGCACTGATCCCTGCGGCACCCCACTAGTTACTGGTTGCCAACCTGAGAATGAACCATTTATCCCGACTCTCTGTTTTCTGTTAGTTAGCCAATCCTCTATCCATGCTAATATATTATCCCCAAGCCTGTGAACTTTTATCTTGTGCAGTAACCTTTTATGTGGCATCTTGTCAAATGCTTTCTGGAAGTCCAAATACACCACATCCACTGGTTCCCCTTTATCCATCCTGTTCATTACATCCTCAAAGAATTCCAGCAAATTTGTCAAACGTGACTTCCCCTTCATAAATCCATGCTGACTCTGCCTGACCAACTTTTGCTTTTCCAAATGTCCTGCTACTGCTTCTTTAAGAATGGACTCCAACATTTTCCCAACCACAGATGTTAGGCTAACTGGTCTATAGTTGCCTGCTTTTTGTCTGCCTCCTTTTTTAAATAGGGGTGTTACATTTGCAGTTTTCCAATCTGCCGGGCCCTCCCCAGAATCCAGGGAATTTTGGTAAATTACAACCAATGCATCCACAATCCCTGCCGTTACTTCTCTTAAGACCCTAGGATGCAAGCCATCAGGTCCAGGGGATTTATCTGTCTTTAGATCCATTATCTTACTGAGTACCACCTCCTTAGTGATTGTGATTGTGTTAAGTTCCTCCCCCCCTATAGCCCCTTGACTATCCGCTGATGGAATATTGTTAGTGTCTTCTACTGTAAAGACTGATACAAAATATTTGTTCAGAGATTCTGCCATCTCCATGTTCCCCATTACTAATTCCCCGGTCTCGTCCTGTAAGGGACCAACATTTACTTTAGCCACTCTTTTCCTTTTTATATACCTATAGAAACTCTTGCTATCTGTTTTTATATTTTGTGCTAGTTTACTTTCATAGTCTATCTTCCCTTTTTTAATCATTTTTTTAGTTATTCTTTGTTGGCTTTTAAAAGCTTCCCAGCCTTCTGTCCTCTCACTAGTTTTGACCACTTTGTATGCCCTTGTTTTTAATTGGATACCGTCCTTTATTTCTTTAGTTAGCCACGGATGGCTATCTTTTCTCTTCACTGGAATATATTTTTCTTGAGAGTTGTGAAATATCTCCTTAAAGGCAAGTTGTTACTGCTGTACCAGGGACAGTTCTCCTTGGAGCAGAGAATGTTATGAGGAGAGTTAGTAGATGTGTTCAAAAGTTATGAGAGGTTTTGATAGAGCAATTAGGGAGAAACTGTTTCCACTGGCAGAAGGGTCGGTAAGCAGAGGACACAGATTTAAGGTAATTGGCCAAAAGGCCACATTAAAGGCAATGTAGAAATGTGTGGCGTTGTTGATGTAATGTGAGGTTACTGACCCTTCTCTCATTTCATCTGCCTCGTGATCCATTGCCGTCAAACCCTGACAAGGTCCCTACCCAACATCACCATGGGATCACCAGCACCACAAAGACTCTGATAGTTCACCTTTAACTTCTCAAGGTCTGTGGGAATGGACAATAAATGTGGCCTTTACCAGCATTGCGCACATCGCACAAATAAATCATTTGAAAAACAAAAACTTTGCTGTGTCTCCCGAGTAAAGTGCCCATGATTTGTCATAGGCCAGTTAGCCTAACATCGCTAATGGGGAAAATGTTGGAATCAATTATTAAAGATGAAATAGCAGCGCATTTGAAAAGGAGTAACAGGATCGGTCCGAGTCAGCATGGATTTATGAAAGGGAAATCATGCTTGACAAATCTTCTGGAATTTTTGAGGATGTAACTAGTAGAGTGGACAAGGGAGAACCAGTGGATGTGGTGTATTTGGACTTTCAAAAAGCTTTTGACAAGGTCCCACACAAGAGATTAGTGTGCAAAATTAAAGCAAATGGTATTGGGGTAAATGTACTGACGTGGATAGAGAACTGGTTGGCAGACAGGAAGCAGAGAGTCGGATATTCCAGTGAAAAAGAAGGGCGGTAAGAGAAGGGATAACCAGTCGTGGATAACCAAGGAAATAAAGGAGAGTATCAAATTAAAAACCAATGCGTATAAGGTGGCCAAGGTTAGTGGGAAAATAGAAGATTGGGAAAATTTTAAACAACAGCAAAGAATGACCAAGAAAGCAATAAAGAAAGGAAAGATAGATTACGAAGGTAAACTTGCGCAAAACATAAAAACAGATAGTAAAAGCTTTTACCGATATATAAAATGGAAAAGGTGACTAAAGTAAATGTTGGTCCCTTAGAAGATGAGAAGGGGGATTTAATAATGGGAAATGTGGAAATGGCTGAGACCTTAAACAATTATTTTGCTTCGGTCTTCACAGTGGAAGTCACAGAATCCATGCCAAAAATTGCTGGTCACAGGAATGTGGGAAGGGAGGACCTTGAAACAATCACTATCACTAGGGGGATAGTGCTGGAGAGGCTAATGGGACTCAAGGTAGACAAGTTCCCTGGTCCTGATGAAATGCATCCCAGGGTATTAAAAGAGATGCCGGAAGTTATAGCAGATGCATTCGTTATAATCTACCAAAATTCTCTGGACTCTGGGGAGGTACCAGCGGATTGGAAAGCAGCTAATGTAACGCCTCTGTTTAAAAAAGGGGGCAGACAAAAGGCAGGTAACTATAGGCCGGTTGGTTTAACATCTGTAGTGGGGAAAATGCTTGAAGCTATCATTAAGGAAGAAATAGCGGGACATCTAGATAGGAATAGTGCAATCAAGCAGACACAACATGGATTCATGAAGGGGAAATCATGTTTAACTAATTTACTGGAATTCTTTGAGGATATAATGAGCATGGTGGATAGAGGTGTACCGATGGATGTGGTGTATTTAGATTTCCAAAAGGCATTCGATAAGTTGCCACACAAAAGGTTACTACAGAAGATAAAGGTACGCTTAGTCAGAGGAAATGTATTAGCATGGATAGAGAATTGGCTGATGAACAGAAAGCAGAGAGTCTGGATAAATGGGTCCTTTTCGGATTGGAAATCGGTGGTTAGTGGTGTGCCACAGGGATCGGTGCTGGGACCACAACTGTTTACAATATATATAGATGACCTGGAAGAGGGGACAGAGTGTAGTGTAACAAAATTGCAGATGACACAAAGATTAGTGGGAAAGCGGGTTGTGTGGAGGACACAGAGAGGCTGCAAAGTGATTTAGATAGGTTAAGCGAATGGGCTAAGGTTTGGCAGATGGAATACAATGTCGGAAAATGTGAGGTCACCCACCTTGGGAAAAAAAACAGTAAAAGGGAATATTATTTGAATGGGGAGAAATTACAACATGCTGAGGTGCAGAGGGACCTGGGGGTCCTTGTGCATGAATCCCAAAAAGTTAATTTTCAGGTGCAGCAGGTAATCAGGAAGGCGACTGGAATGTTGGCCTTCATTGTGAGAGGGATGGAGTAGAAAAGCAGGGAGGTCCTGCTGCAATTGTACAGGGTATTGGTGAGGCCGCATCTGGAGTACTGCGTGCAGTTTTGGTCACCTTACTTAAGGAAGGATATACTAGCTTTGGAGGGGATACAGAGATGATTCACTAGGCTGATTCCGGAGATGAGGGGGTTACCTTATGATGATAGATTGAGTGGACTGGGTCTTTACTCATTGGAGTTCAGAAGGATGAGGGGTGATCTTATAAAAACATTTAAAATAATGAAAGGGATAGACAAGATAGAGGCAGAGAGGTTGTTTCCACTGGTCGGGGAGACTAGAACTAGGGGGCACAACCTCAAAATACGGGGGAGCCAATTTAAAACCGAGTTGAGAAGGAATTTCTTCTCCCAGAGGGTTGTGAATCTGTGGATTTCTCTGCCCAAGGAAGCAGTTGAGGCTAGCTCATTGAATGTATTCAAGTCACAGATAGATAGATTTTTAACCAATAAGGGAATTAAAGGTTATGGGGAGCGGGCGGGTAAGTGGAGCTGAGTCCACAGCCAGATCAGCCATGATCTTGTTGAATGGCGGAACAGGCTCGAGGGGCTAGATGGCCTACTCCTGTTCCTAATTCTTATGTTCTTATGTTCTAAGAGCAGGGGAGTTATCCCCGGTGTCCTAGGGCCAATATTTATCCCTCAATCAACATCACTAAAGCAGATTATCTGGTCATTATCACATTGCTGTGTGTGGGAGCTTGCTGTGCGCATATTGGCTGCTGCGTTTCCCACATTACAACAGTGACTACACTCCAAAAGTACTTCACTGGCTGGAAAGCGCTTTGGGATGTCTGATGGTCGTGAAAGGCGCTATATAAATCCAAGTCGTTCTTTCTTTCTTGGCTGATGACCAAATAAACACACCGACCCGAGGCAGGCAAGTTCGACAAACGGGTTCCCTGCGGTGGTCTTGAATGGAACTCAGGCTTTTGCTCTGGTGGTGAGGAGTCAAGCAGCTGCTACGGGAACTGGCAGACCACCATCCATCATGCTTTATTTTACTGAGAACGATATTTTTACAGAAACATGACAGATGTATCTTGTGCAACACAGCGGGGCTGCCATACAAAAACATGTTTCTGTCAAATATTCTCACAAGAAATCCAGTTTCTTTTTTTGTTTTTGGACAGCTCTTGCTTCGGTTCAGCCATGGCTCGGTGGGCAGTGTCTCGCTTCTGGGTCCGTGAGTCTAAAGATTGTGTTTTCAAACCTTCCCCAGAGACTGGAGCCCACAATCCACAGCGACGCCCCCAGGGCTAGTACTGCCTCACTGTCGGAGGTGCTGTCCTTCGAATGAGACGTTAAACCGAGGCCCCGTCTGCTCTCTCAGGTGGATGTAAAAGATCCCATGGCACTATTTCGAAGAAGATCAGGGGGAGTTATCCCCGGTGTCCTGGGACCAATATTTATCCCTCAATCAACATCACAAAAACAGATTATTTGGTCATTATCACATTGCTGTGTGTGGGAGCTTGCTGTGCGCAAATTGACTGCCGCGTTTCCCACATTACAGCAGTGACTACACTCCAAAAGTACTTCACTGGCTGGAAAGCGCTTTGAGACGTCCTGAGGTTGTGTAACAGCCTCTCAGCATCTACCCTGTCAAGTCTTCGAACAATTTTATACATTTCAATGAGATCACCTCTCAGTCTTCTAAACTCCAGAGAATATAGGCCCAATCTACTCAATCTCTCCTCATAATACAGCTGTCTCATGTCAGGAATCAATATAGTGAACCTTCATTGCACCGCCTCCAAGGCAAGTATACGGTAAGGAGAACAGAATTGTGCACAGTACTACAATGGCAAAATACTGCGGATGCTGAAATCCGAAACACAAACAGAAAATACAGGAAACACTGAGCGACCAGGCAGTATCCGTGGAGAGAGAGACAGTTAACGTGTCAGGTCTGAGACCCTTCGTCTGAACTGGCCTGCGGAGTGCTTCCGGCATGTTCTGTTTCTGCACAGTACTCCAGGTGTGGTCTCACCAAGGCCCTCGATAACTGCAGCAAGACTTCCGACTCTTATACTCCAACTCCCTGTCAATAAAGGCCAAAGTATCAGTTGCTTTCCTAATTGCTGGCTTTTTAAAAATCCGTTCACTGGATGTGGGCACCGCCGTCAGGGCCGATGTTTATTGACCGTCCCTCATTGCCCGTGTGAAGGCGGTGCTGATCCACAGCAGGCCACGGTCTTTACAACAGTTTCGGTACAACTGAGTGGTTGGAGTCACATGTCGGCCAGAACATCGCTGTCGGTCTGGAGTCACATTGAAGGCTTGTTTGAAAGTAACTTCGCGGGAGGGGCTCTACGAACAGTTGTAATTCAAACAGGAGGAGGCATGTTGAAGGACATTCGAGTTGGCCAATCACTGCAAATGGTCACGTGATACCTGACCAAACACAACTGGACATTTGGCTGTTAACCGGGATCATTTCTTTGAGAAGTGTAAGAACTTCGAACAAAGGAATTTTCTTTCTCTCGAGCTTGGAACAGGAACACGGGAAGGAGGTGTTCAGGCGGCCGTCAAATACGTGGAAGAGAACATAAGAATTAGGAACAGGAGTAGGCCATAAGGCCCCTCGAGCCTGCTCCACCATTCAATACGATCATGGCTGATCCGATCATGGACTCAGGTCCACTTCCCTGCCCACTCCCCATAACCCCTTATCCCCTTATCACTTAAGAAACTGTCTATTTCTGTCTTAAATTTATTCAATGTCCCAGCTTCCACAGCTCTCTGAGGCAGTGAATTCCACAGATTTACAACCCTCTGAGAGAAGAAATTTCTCATCTCAGTTTTAAATGGGCGGCCCCTTATTCTAAGATCATGCCCTCTAGTTCTAGTCTCCCCCATCAGTGCAAACATCCTCTCTGCATCCACCTTGTCAAGCCCCCTCATAATCTCACACGTTTCAATAAGATCACCTCTCATTCTTCTGAATTCCAATGAGTAGAGGCCCAACCTCCTCAACCTTTCCTCATAAGTCAAGCCCCTCATCCCCGGAATAAACCGAGTGAACCTTCTCTGAACTGGCTCCAAAGCAAGTATATCCTTTCGTAAATATGGAAACCAAAACTGCACGCAGTATTCCAGGTGTGGCCTCACCAATATCTTATATAGCAGTAGTAAGACTTCTCTGCTTTTATACTCCAACCCTTTTGCAATAAAGGCCAAGATAGCATTGGCCTTCCTGATCACTTGCATACTATCCTTTTGTGTTTCATGCACAAGTACCCCCAGGTCCCGCTGTACTGCGACACTTTGCAATCTTTCTCCATTTAAATAATAACTTACTCTTTGATTTATTCTGCCAAAATGCATGACCTCACACTTTCCAACAATATATTCCATCTGCCAAATTTTTGCCCATTCTCTTAGCCTGTCTATATCCTTTTGCAGATTTTTTGTGTCCTCCTCACAAATTGCTTTTCCTCCCATCATTATATCATCAGTAAACTTGGCTAAGTTACACTCAGTCCCTTCTTCCAAGACGTTAATATAGATTGTAAATAGTTGGGGTCCCAGCACTGATCCCTGCGACACCCACTAGTTACTGGTTGCCAACCAGAGAATGAACCATTTATCCCGACTCTCTGTTTTCTGTTAGTTCGCCAATCCTCTATCCGTGCTAATATGTTACCCTCAAACCCGTGAACTTTTATCTTGTGCAGTAACCTTTTATGTGGCACCTTGTCAAATGCCTTCTGGAAATCCAAATACACCACATCCACTGGTTCCCCTTTATCCATCCTGTTCGTTACATCCTCAAAGAACTCAAGCAAATTTGTCAAACATGACTTCCCCTTCATAAATCCATGCTGACTCTCCCTGACCGAATTTTGCTTTTCCACATGTCCGGCTACTGCTTCTTTAATAATGGACTCCAACATTTTCCCAATGACAGATGTTAGGCTAACTGGTCTATAGTTTCCTGATTTTTGTCTGCCTCCTTTTTCAAATAGGGGCGTTACATTTGCAGTTTTCCAATCTGCCGGGACCTCCCCAGAATACAGGGAATTTTGGTAAATTACAACCAATGCATCCACAATCCCTGCCACTACTTCTCTGAAGACCCTAGGATGCAAGTCATCAGGTCCAGGGGATTTATCAGGTCCCATTATTTTACTGAGTACTACCTCCTTAGTGATTGTGTTAAGTTCCTCCCCCCCTCTAGCCCCTTGACTATCCACTGTTGGAATATTGTTAGTGTAAAGACTCTACCGTAAAGACATACAAAATATTTGTTCAGAGTTTCTGCCATCTCCATGTTCCCCATTACTAATTCCCCGGTCTCGTCCTCTAAGGGACCAACATTTAATTTAGCCACTCTTTTCCTTTTTATATACCTATAGAAACTCTTACTGTCATGTATGTAGCACACAAATCACTGACCCCACACGGTCTGGTGTTGTAGTAACTGCTGTGATCTTAGTCCTTTATTGTGTAACTCCAGAGTGCCTCTCAGGTGTGGTGGGCAGCCTTTTATACTCTGTCTCGCAGGTACTTTCAGGTCTCCCACCACAGCGCCCTCTGTGGCGCACCATTGTACTGAAACATTTAATGTACCTGGACAATACATAACATCTCACTCCCCCCCAGTTCCAAAAGCCATTGCCGGTGACCTCGGCCTTGTTCGCCCTGGTTGGTTTGTGAGTGTGAGTCCGTGACCATCCACTTTCCCCCCCCCCCCCCATGTGGAGGACCCGGTGCAAGCATGTGGTATTTGCAGGCCTTACATGGGTGATAAGGTACACGAGCATAACCTCCAACAGAAAGCAGGTATACATAGACGGTACATTTATATGGTACATATAATATGTGGTACAGATGTTATGTCAAAAGGTTGCAGGTACACTGAACAGTTATTTAATCCCAGCTCCTCTGGGTGAGGTACGGTGGTGATACACAGCCCCTTATTGCCCGAGGTAATGGGCTGCACTGAGACAGGGTATCGCAACTGGTGCATTGCCTCTGTTCTCATGAAGTAGTCGCCTTCGCAGCCGCTGAACCATTGCATGAATCCCCGAAATCAAAATTTGCATTAGCCCATTGGTCATGTTAGTCACGGGTCCATATCCCTTTTACTTGAACGTCGTGGTATTAACTCTTTCCGTAATTCATATCCATTATTTTAAACACAGTGGCCATTCAGCATTGAAATATTAATTCTTCCCATAAATCCGTCATCCTACATTCACATAGCTCATTTAGACTCGCTCTTGCCTAACAAAAGTCTTTTTGTGGGGACCGCCAACAGGCTAAGGCACTTTTAAGACTCCTGGTGCATTTCCCTTTTAAGACGCCATCTTGTTGTTCCCACGAGGCTTCCCTTGGGCGCCGCCATTTTAGGTGCTCTGCTGGCCTTTGTCTGCAGAGCTCCGTTGCCCTGAGGCTCACCACCATCTTGAGCTCGCTGGCGAAGAAAGAACAGAAGGGAAGAAAGGAAGGGAAAAAAACGGCCCATGGCAACCCACCTTGGCAGAAGTGGCTCCCTGGACTCGATCAGTCACAGTCCCTGTGAGTCCCTCCGTACTTGCTGTCGGTACACGTATACACGTTCTCCCGAGTCATGCCAGCCGCCGCCGCAGCCTCCGCTCCCACCGTTGTCTCCGCATTTGCCGCCTCTCCTGCGGCCACCAACATCGCAGCCGCTACCACCGCCCGACTTTTCCTTTGCGAGGTCCCCCAGATCCGCCGGCCATCGATGGACCTCCCGCTCATCGCCCGCAGTGCCCCGCCAGCCCGCACCCCAGCAATCGGCCCGCACCTGCAAACTTGCTCTTCCAGGGTCTGCTCGTCTGTGGAGGCTGGGGCTGCAGGATTGCTTGAGGTCAGGAGTTCTGGGCTGCTGTCGCCTGTGTGTGCATTTAGGCTGCAGATCCAGCTCAGTCGGCGCTGCTCTTTGGGGACCCGGGGGACAGCGGTCTGTGGAGGAATGAAGTCTTCCCAGCTCCCACGGACCTTCCCCATCCACCTCTGGCTGAGGAGTGTCAGCCCATCACCTGCAATGACCCACAAAGGTAAACCATGCGTCTCGCCCCCGTGAGATACCTGCACATCTGCTCTGCTAAGAACAGGTATCAGTTCCTTGGTGTAGGTACGCAGCTTTACCATGACCGGGACCAGCTTTGGTCGTGCAGCTGGGTTGACCCACAGTTAATCGAAAGTTCTCTGACTCATCAACGACGGACTCAATCCCGTATCCAGTGCCATACTCACTGGGACTCCGTCAATTTTTACTTCCATTGTCACTGGGGGCGAACCGTCGGTGCACGTATACAGTCCCAACACTTCATCTTCTTCTGCCTGCTCCTCGCTGAACAGTGGATTATCCCCCATCTCCTCAGCCACACGGTGAGTCCGATTTCTTTTACACATACGCTGAAGGTGGCCTTTCGTGTAGCAGGTATTACATGTGTACTCCACAAACCGGTGAGCCCCATGGCTTCCTCCACAGTGCCAGCATGGTGCTGCTCAATTGGCCCCCCTCAGCGGACTCTGAGTTCCAGGACCCTGAGGTCCATGCTCTTTGCCCCGGGCAGAGCCACGTTCTGCAGTTTTGTCCGTGGTGGGTATTAAGTCCTGACTCTAATGTACTGACTCACACGAGACACATGCTGAAGTCAGGGTCACCCAGGACCTGCACCTTTAATTCCAGCTCACCAGTGCTGCACTTGCCTGAGACCTCCCTTTATATACCTCAGTGGGACAGGTATAAAGTGTCTCCTGCAAGTGCACCCCTGGTGGTAAGGTATGCTTATTGTTGCAGGTCATATCCAGTTACAGTCATGTATAGCATGGTAAGATACAGTTTTATACAGTAATGTGAGATACATGACAGTGGGCGCTATCCTGTGGACAGTGCCTGCCGGGTTCGAGACTGTGTGGATTATTTGCTTGGTGCAGCAAGTCGAGGTCATATATGCCCGGCTGATGGTGATGGCCTTTGTCAGGGTGATTGTGGGTTCTGTGTCTAGCAGCTTGTGAAGGAGGCCCTCATGGCCAATTCTCCTAACAAAAACGTCCCGCAACGCCTCGTCAAGGTGTGCACCAAAATCACACGGCACCGCGAGTCTCCTGAGGTCCGCAGCATATTTGGTGACACCCTGGCCCTCGGGTCTGCAGTGATGGTAGAATTTGTGCCTGGCCGTGAGGATGCTCTCCTTTGGTTTCAACTGGTCACGAATGAGTACAATCAGCTCCTCATATGACTTGTCCCTGGCGCTCGCGGGTGCCAGCAAATCCCTGACGAGACAGTAAACCTCATCTCCACAACTGGACAGCAATATCGCCTTACGCTTCTCTCTCAGTGTGTCCGTGTCCTCCGTCAGGTCGTTTGCTGTGGAGTAGTACTCGAACCTTTCCGTAAAGGCCTCCCAATCATTGCCCACGGTAAAATCCTTTAACGAGCCCAGAGTAGCCACAGTGGCGTGATGCGTGAAGTTCGTCCGTGTCCTTGTCGCCAATGTGGTGTATGTAGCACACAAATCACTGACTCCACACAGTCTGGTGTTGTAGTAACTGCTGTGACCTTAGTCCTTTATTGGGTAACTCCAGAGTGCCTCTCAGGTGTGGTGGGCAGCCTTTTATACTCTGTCTCACAGGTACTTTCAGGTCTCCCATGACAGCGCCCCCTGTGGCGCACCATTGTACTTATACATTTCATGTACCTGGACAATACATAACTCTTGCTATCTGTTTTTATATTTTGTGCTAGTTTACTTTCATAGTCTATCTTCCCTTTCTTAATCATTTTTTTAGTCATTCTTTGCTGGCTTTTAAAAGTTTCCCAATCTTCTGTCCTCCCACTAGTTCAGACCACTTTGTATGCCCTTGTTTTTAATTGGATATCGTCCTTTATTTCTTTAGTTAGCCACGGATTGCTATCTTTTCTCTTATATCCTTTCCTCCTCACTGGAATATATTTTTCTTGAGAGTTGTGAAATATCTCCTTCAATGTACACCACTGTAATCTACACTTTAATCTATTTTGCCAGTCTACTTTACCCAACTCTGCCCTCATACCTTCATAGTCTCCTTTATTTAAGCTTAGTACGCTGGTTAGAGATCCAACTTTCTCACCCTCCATCTGAATTTGAAATTCAATCATGCTATGATCACTCATTCCGAGGGGATCCTTTACTAGGAATCTGATTTTTAATCCTGTCTCATTACACAGGACCAGATCTAAGATAGCCTGCCCCCTGGTTGGTTCCGTGACATACAGCTCAAGGAACCCGTCCCTTATGCACTCTATGAACTCCTCCTCAAGGCTACCATGACCAATTTGATTTGTCCAATCAATATGAAGGTTAAAATCACCCATGATTATTGCTGTTCCCTTTTTACAAGCCCCCACTATTTCCTGGTTTATACTCCGACCAACAGAATTGCTACTGTAAGGGGCCCTATAGACTACGCCCACCAGTGACTTTTTCCCCTTATTGTTCCTTATCTCCACCCAAGCTGTTTCAACATCCTGATCACTTGAGCTAATATCGTTTCTTACTATTGCAGTGATTCCATCCTTTATCAATAGAGCTACCCCACCTCCTGTTCCTTTCCGTCTGTCCTTTCGGATTGTCAAGTACCCCTGAATATTTAATTCCCTGACCTGGTCACCTTGCAACCACGTCTCTGTAATGGTCATCAGATCATTCCCATCTGTCTCAATGTGTGCCGTCAACTCGTTTATTTTGTTGCGAATGCTACGTGCATTTAGACAAAGTGCCTTTAAGTTTGTTTTTTTACCCTTTTTTCCTGCTTGTTTCCTCTCCCCTTCAAACTCACTTTCTTTATTTTTGCTTTCTAATTCCAGCTTTACTCCCCTCCCGACCGAATCTATTTTCAGGTTCCCATCCCCCTGCCAAGCTAGTTTAAACCCCCCCCACCAGCAATAGCAAACTCCCCCCCCCCCCCCACGAGGATATTGGTCCCGGCTCTGTTGAGGTGCAACCTGTCCGGCTTGTATATGTGGAAGGGAACATGTGGAAGGTATATTCGTATGGACTGATAATCCATTGAATTATACTGAGCCAGTTTGAGCATAGTTACTGCTGAAAGGCATGACCGGTTAAAGTAGGAGTAATTGTACGTAACTGGGGAAATTGGAGACTGTAAACAGTTGGATATATACATTGCGAGAGAATTGTGCATAACCAATTAACATAGGAGCATATACATTGTGAAGTTCAAGGTTGTTTAAATTGTAAGCAACTGAGAGAATTGGGATATGTGAATCTAAAATCGGTAAGCTAGAGATTTGTAGTTTTGGTTTTTGACTTTAAATCTGTATACGGTCATGTTGAACTCGGAACTCATAGTCATTTTAATCTTTTTAATAAAAGTCCATTGTATTGGAACATCTCAGTGTTCTTATAAATCTTGATGTTCGAAACCCGCAGGAAGAAATCCAACAACATGTCGGCCAGAACATTGCGGTGGGTCTGGAGTCACATGTAGGCCTGACCGGGTAAGGATTACCTTCCCTGAAGAACATTAGTGAACCAGATGGGTTTTTATGACAATCCGGTGGTTTCATGGTCACCATTACTGAGGCTAGCTCTTTATTCCAGATTTATTTAATTAATTGAATTTAAATTCCCCAGTTGCCCTGGTGGGATTTAAGCCCACGGTGTAAGAATAAAAGTGTTTAGTAATGATAACATTGATTCTGTAGCTATACACATATATATAAATGTTAAGAGTGTATATTATACGGAAAGGCTGCAGTGTTGAAAGAAACAAAATGGATGGCGTCCCGAAGTTCATGTCTCCGTGGCTTTAAAACTCACCAAACTAGAAAAAGTGTTAATTGGAAAACCATTAACCTAATCAAGGAATGGCACCGGCCCTCCAGACAGACACGTGTTTGAGGAGAAGCCAATCAGGAATGGCCCTGGAACCAAGACCCAATCCTGAGGCTTTCTGAGAAACGATGGCTGTAAGGGGTATAATAATCCAAGCAAAGATTGCTGGATTTTCTTAGGCACACGGCAAAAGCAGGACCTTGCTTTACAGACCAAGAAGCAGACTACGTGCTTTGCCAGAGGGACATCATTGTAACATCATTGTGTCTGTTGTAACTAAGTAGATCCACAGGATAGCTGACGACGGCTGATAGATGTGCATGTGTGTGTGTTTAATAAACTATTCCAAATTGTTTTAAAAGAATCGGTTTTGCTGTCAATTTAATGCCAGAGATATAGAAATCTTACAACATCTCTGAATCATTAGTTTAAATCTTTGGATTACGAGTCCAGTAACATAACCACTATGCTAGAGTACCGTACTGCTGTACCTGCATGTTAACTTTCCGTGATACGTGTACAAGGACATCAAAATCACTCTGCACACCAACATTTACTGGCCTCTTACCATTTAAAATATATTCTGCTTTTCCATTCTTCCGACCAAAGTGGATAATTTCACACTTCCCCACATTATACTCCATCTGCCACCTTTTTGCCCACTCACTTAACCTGCCTATGGACCAGGCAAACTCAATGGGAGCAGGCCGGGGAGTGGAAGGAGCAGCTTGGCAGCCTAGCCCAGCAGTCTGTGCGGCCCCCGGCCTGCGAGCACCATTGGTACAGGCCGGGGAGCAGAAGGAACAATGTGGCGGGGTACCACTCCAGGGAGCAGCACGTGCTGGAGCAGGAGAGCAGTGAAAAGGGACGTCACCAAGATCCAGGTCGGTGATTGGAGCGTGGGCAGGTACAGCAGGAGCGGCGATGTCGGGGCGAAGGAGAGGCTAGAGACTGTAGAGGGATGTGACCGGGGCCCAGGGGAGGCGTGAGTTCAGGGCCAGGGGCCCAGGGGCAGCACTTGCCCAGCCCACACTGCGATATGTGAGCGCACTAGGTCCGTGCAGCAGAGCAGGTCTCCAGTCGTCCTAGTTAACCCTTGCCACTGGACCAAGACCTCGCTCTGTCAAGCCCGTGTGGTGGCTGGTGTGCAACGGTCACCCCACGTTAAAACAATCCCCCCACAGGCATCTTCCACCTTTCAGGATGTAGTTCGGGATCCGGAATATTAGGTCCTTCATTGAAACATTTTGACATGGAAGCAAGTCATCCTCGCTTCGAGGGACTGCCGATGATGATGCTATGTCCCTTTGCAGCCTCTTTGCATCCTCCTCACAGTTTACTTTCCCACCCAGCTTTGTACCATCAGCAAACTTGGATACTGTACCATCGGTCAACCAAGTCATTGATATGGATTGTAAATAGCAGCGGCCCAATCACCGATCCTCACTGCACTCCACCAGTTACAACCTGCCATCCCGAAAATGCCACGCTTATTCCTATCTCTGTCTTCTGTCCGTTAACCAATCCACTATCCATGCTGGTATATTACCCCCAATCCAATAATCCCTGAAAAGAAAGACTTGCATTTATATAGCGCTTTACACGACCACCGGACGTCTCAAAGCGTTTACAGCCAATGAAGTACGTTTGGAGTGTAGTCACAGTTGTAATGTGGGAAACACAGCAGCCAATTTGCGCACAGCAAGCTCCCACATATAGCAATATGATAATGACCAGATCATCTGTTTTTTTGTGATGTTGATTGAGGGATAAATTTGTCCAAGACACCAGGGATAACTCCCCTGCACTTCTTTGAAATAGTGCCATGGGATATTTTACGTCCATTTGAGAGAGCAGATGGGGCATTGGTTTAACATCTCATCCAAAAGATGGCACCTCCGATAGTGCAGCGCTCCCTCAGTACTGCCCCTCCGACAGTGTAGCACTGCCTCAGTACTGCCCCTCCGACAGTGCAACACTGCCTCTCCGACAGTGCAGCACTGCCTCAGTACCGCCCCTCCAACAGTGCAGCACTGCCTCTCCGACAGTGCGGCGCTCCCTCAGTACTGCCCCTCCGACAGTGCAGCACTGCCTCAGTACTGCCCCTCCGACAGTGCAGCACTCCTTCAGTACTGCCCCTCCGACAGTACAGCACTGCCTCTCCGACAGTGCAGCGCTCCCTCAGTACTGCCCCTCCGACAGTGCAGCACTCCTTCAGTACTGCCCCTCCGACAGTGCAGCACTCCCTCAGTACTGCCCCTCCGACAGTGCAGCACTCCCTCAGTACTGCCCCTCCGACAGTGCAGCACTGCCCCTCCGACAGTACGGCACTCCCTCAGCACTTCACTGGAAGTACCAGCCTAGATTTTTATGCTCATGGCTCTGGAGTGGGACTTGAATCCACAACCTCCTGACCCAGAGGCGAATGTGCTGCCCACTGAGCCATGGCTGAGAACACTAACCCAGCAACGCACATAAACAGATAACACGAGAGTTTAAACAAAAATGGTCGCCCCACAGAGAAGAGGAACTACTCGTGATGTGGTGGCCCACTAAAGGGTTAAGATTAGACTGAAATGTAAAGATTGGTTCGAGCATGAAACAAATTACACAAGTGATTATTGAACACCAGAACAATGATTAGCCCAAGCTGGTGAATGACAAGATTCCACCGTTGCTGTTCTGTAATTGGTGCTTGATACAGTGCTTTAATTTAGTGAAGATATACAATCATTTCAACAATTTCCGTGTATTTTCCATCATCATTTCATGCTCGACTGCATGAGATTATCTTTGCTCTCTGTTTAATTGTTGTGAGGAGACGAGAATTTTAACACCGAGTTTCTCCTTCAGATTAATATAATCACTCCATCAAGTCTTTTGATCTTCAACCTTTTACAATGGATGTTCCCCCAGCGACTTCATCAATAATAAAAACCAGAACCCCTTGAAATAGCTAAATTAAATTACTCATGCAAGCTTATTAACGTGCGTTTGCATGGCTATGAAGGTGAGTTAATACTGTTTTTAATTTCTAGTTTCCAATTCCCACAGGTGCTAGCTTTCTCCGAGTATGGTCCTACAGACGACAGCTGCCCTCTGGACGACATCGGAGTGGCCGCCATTGACGCGTGAGCCTAGACCAGGTGTTCCAGCTGTTTCCCATGGGATACCTGATCTTGTGGGAACTCGGGCAATGTTCTCTTCCCCGGTCAATGCAAGTAGAGCGAATGACAGGGACTTTTCACAGAGGCCAGAATTTTGGCTTCGCTGTCGGCGATATTCTCGGCGTTAGCTGGTTTTTCGCCCGACAAGAGTTTCCAGGTAAGTTTTTGAGCGCTATCACCCACATCTGAAGTCCCGCTGGGACTGGACCGCCCCACTGCCAAGAACAATCGCCAGAGCGTAAGTTTGGGCTCAACTGCCGGCGTCCAGATCGGCGAGAGACCAGCCCGGTAAACGCTGCTTAAACCGGGCGGTAAGGGGGGCGGGGGCCTGCAAAGAAAGGTCACTTAAAGGTTCTTTAATTATTTTTTTTTACTTTACTGTGGTGATTAGGGTTAAAACTGTCTCGGCAATGCTCTGTATGTGTTGTTTTTAATGATAATTTGTTCTTTAGGTTTCCCCCACTCCCCAGGCCCAAGCGCAGCCTCGGCCTAAATGTTTGTACTTACCGTCCAGTCCGGTAACGACCGACCATTTGGCTAACTTTGCACCTACCCTCAGAGAGACCGCCGAAAATGCGTGTGTAACACCCATTTTTTCGCTGGGTGATCAGTTCCACACACCTTTACCTCAGAATGGAAATTCTCGCCCGAATTTTTCGCCGAGCTTTAGCGATCCTTCTCAGTGGGCAATCGGGCGTTGGGGACCTTTCTGAAAAATCTGGCCCTTGGGGCCTTCACTTCCACTGGAGGCATTTTTTTTTTGATTGTCACCATCCATCAAACAATGATTCACAAATAACTGTTGTATCACAACCTGCAAAACAAAGAAAGAAAGACTGGTATTCATTGCGCCTTTCATGAGCATACGAACATAAGAAATAGGAGCAGGAGTTGGCCACCTGGCCCCTCGAGCCTGCTCCGTCATTCAATAAGATCATGGCTAATCTGATCTTAACCTGAACTCCACTTTCCAGCTCACTCCCCATAACCCTTGACTCTCCTGTAGGACAAAAATCTGTCTATCTCTGCCTTAAAGATATTCAATAACCCAGCCTCCACAGCTCTCTGGGGCAGAGAATTCCACAGATTCACAACCCTCTGAGAGAAGAAATTCCTCCTCATCTCTGTTTTAAATGGACGGCCCTTTATTCTGAAACTATGCCCCCTAGTTCTCGATTCCCCCACAAAGG
This sequence comes from Pristiophorus japonicus, assembly GCF_044704955.1. Lineage (NCBI taxonomy): Eukaryota > Metazoa > Chordata > Chondrichthyes > Pristiophoridae > Pristiophorus > Pristiophorus japonicus. The sequence goes on from NC_091989.1 coordinate 189,898,999, forward strand.
GAAACATCCTCTCTGCATCTACCCTTTCAAGCCACCTCAGAATCTTATATGTTTCAATAAAATCACCCCTCATTCTTCTAAACTCCAATGTGTATAGGCCCAACCTGCTCAACCTTCATCTCACCTCCTGAAAAATTAGGGCAGGTGACCAAAAGCTTGGTCAAAGAGGGAGGTTTTAAGGAGCGTCTTGAAGGAGGAAAGAGAGGTAGAGAGGCGGAGAGGTTTAGAGAGGGAGTTCCAGAGCTTGGGGCCCAGGCAGCTGAAGGCACGGACACCGATGGTGGAGCGTCTAGGTGCTTAGATGGGATAAGCCGCTCTTGACTGACCACATCAGGTGCCAATCTAAGGGAACACCATCCAGTTAGCCCTGCCTTACTGCCAAGCGACATGGCACGCCGGTCAAGGTGACAGTGACAGAAGGCGTGATTGGATAAGCTGAGCGATGCTTTGATGAGTGGTTACAGGTTATCAGGGCAGCTGGCCAAGGTCAGGTCTCAGTCAGCGATGCTCCTCAGGTGGTCAGGGCAGCTGGTCAAGGTCAGGTCTCAGTCAGCGATGCTCCCAAGGTGGCAATCACGCTTGTTGACTGAGCCTATTATTCATTGTAACGGGGAGCATGGCAAAAGCATGGTTGTTATGTATACATGCCAACAATGCTGTGATGTACTGAATGTACCTTCACCCTGTATATACCTTACTGGTACACCAGAGGGTGCTGCTGCTGGAGACCTAAGGGTTACCTGTACACTGCAGGTAACCCAGTATAAAAGGGAGCTCACCTCTTGGTGTCCTCACTCTAGGAGCTGCATGGAAACATAGAAACATAGAAAATAGGTGCAGGAGTAGGCCATTCGGCCCTTCGAGCCTGCACCACCATTCAATAAGATCATAGCTGATCATTCACCTCAGTGCCCCTTTCCTGCTTTCTCTCCATACCCCTTGATCCCTTTAGCCGTAAGGGCCATATCTAACTCCCTTTTCAATATATCCAATGAACTGCCCTCAACAACTGTCTGCGGCAGAGAATTCCAGAGGTTAACAACTCTCTGAGTGAAGAAGTTTCTCCTCATCTCGATCCTACATGGCTTAGCCCTTATCCTTAGACTGTGACCCCTGGTTCTGGACTTCCCCAGCATCGGGAACATTCTTCCTACCTCTAACCTGTCCAGTCCCATCAGAATTTTATATGTTTCTATGAGATCCTCTGTCACCCTTCTAAACTGCAGTGAATACAAGCCCAGTCGATCCAGTCTCTCCTCGTATGTCAGTCCTGCCATCCCGGGAATCAGTCTGGTGAACCTTTGCTGCACTCCTTCAATAGCAAGAACGTCCTTCCTCAGATTAGGAGACCAAAACTGAACACAATATTCCAGGTGAGGCCTCACTAAGGCCCTGTACAACTGCAGTAAGACCTCCCTGCTCCAATACTCAAATCCTCTAGCTATGAAGGCCAACATTCCATTTGCCTTCTTCACAGCCTGCTGGACCTGCATGCTCACTTTCAGTGACTGATGTACCATGACACCCAGGTCTCATTGCAACTCCCCTTTTCCTAATCTGTCACCATTCAGATAATATTCTGCCTTCCTGTTTTTGCCACCAAAGTGGATAACCTCGCATTTATCCACATTATACTGCATCTGCCATGCATTTTCCCACTCACCTAACCTGTCCAAGTCACCCTGCAGCCTCTTAGCGTCCCCCTCACAGCTCACACCGCCACCCAGCTTAGAGTCATCTGCAAACTTGGAGATATTACATTGAATTCCTTCATCTAAATCATTAATGTATATTGTAAATAGCTGGGGTCCCAGCACTGAAGGACTACAGTCTGTACAGTTCAAGTGCCATACTCCTGCATCGTGGAGTCATTAACAGAGTGCATACATATACAATAACTGGCGACGAGGTCAAGAATTCCACGCACATTATGTCTAATCTCAGCAACTTCCATCAATTCACTGATGGGGAAGATTGGGACACCTTCATGGAAAGGTTAGAACACTTCTTCATAGCCAACAACTTGAATCGGCCACACTGCTGAACAAACGCAGGGCTATCCTGCTTAGTAGTTGTGGATCCACTATCCATGGCCTCGTCAGGGACCTACCAGCCCCAGCGAAGACAAAAACCAAGAGCTATGAGGAACTCGTAATATTAATACAAGAGCAACTAAAACCCAAAGAAAGCATCCTCACAGCCAGGCACCGGTTTTACACTCACCAGCGACGCGAAGGCCAAGAAATTGCTAAGTGTGCTGCAGATTTAAGAAGATTGGCTGCACCATTTGATTTTGGCAACTACCTTACCAAAGCACTAAGGGACATATTTGATATCAGAATCGGCCACGAGGGCCTCCTCCACAAACTGCTCTCTGCGGACATCACAGTCACCCTGCAGAAGGCAATTAAAGTGAGCCCGGCCTACTTGATTTCGGTCGGCAACTCCAAGCTAATGATGACTCACACCCAGGACTCTAAACAGACGAGTGCAGTGAACAGGATGGCGACTTCTAAAGGCAGAAATGCTGCCCCGAGTCCCGCAACCCTGAGTCCGCCACATGGGGCCAACCGGCTAGCCCCGTGCTGGCGCTGTGGAGGAAACCACAAGACCCACCAGTGCCGCTTCAAAGACTATACCTGCAAAGGCTGCAACACTAAAGGGCACCTTCAGAGAATGTGCAGGAAAAGCTTTACTCACCGAGTCGCTGAAGATTTGGCTGATCACCCGGGCTCCGACATTGATGAAGATGAAGCTGCTCAACCCCTGGAAGAAGAGTACGGAATTTATACCTGCTCCACCGAGAGTTCCCCGTGGAAGATGGAAGTAGACATCGATGGAGTTCCAGTTTCGATGGAGATCGACACAGGGGCGAGCCAGGCTTTGATGAGCCAAACGACCTTTGAAAAACTTTGGATCAATCCCGCCAAACGACCAAAAACTCTCTCCTGTCCAGGCAAAGCTGCTCACCTGCACCAAAGGCAAAATCCCAGTCGTTGGCAGCGTGGACATCCAGGTCTCCCAGGGCGGTGTGATGAACAAACTCCCCCTGTGGATCGTTACTGGCCATGGTCCAACACTACTGGGAAGAAGTTGGATGAAGCAGGTCCAAGTCGGTCAAAGTGACTACGGCCTCCGGGCTCCAGCAATCGACATCCCACACAGTCCCAAACATGGATCCATCGCTGCACCGAGAGATCCCACTGTCCAGCTCGACTGCACGGCGACAACTGCACAACAACGTGGCAAGATCACCCAAATCGTCCAGACCCCACCTCCCGGGCCATGGCAGGACTCCAAGAGAAGAAGATGGGCGAAGAAACTGGATTCCCGATGTGTGTGGCTGAACCTGAGGAGGAAAAGATCACCACAGCCGACCCGGAGGAGAGCCAGAAGATGGCGGCCCCACCACGAGGCGAAGAACCTCAAATCAAAATGGTCGCGACCAGACCACGAGGGGCAGCGTTGGAGGAGCGACACGTGGCACCGAGCGGCAAACCGGATTGGAAGGCCCCTTTAAAGGAGACCGGTAACCCAAAGAAATTAAAGGGACAGTTTCACTCTCAAGATAACAAGGACTTTAAAGTTAAAAGAGCAGTTAGCGATTGCAGGTGTGATAATGTAATGTGGAATTGTGTAAATAAGGCTAAGAACAAGTTTGTAATGTTAAATGATCATGATAGAAATTTTAATATGACAAATGTAACCATGTATGGAGAGACTATGATACAAGAAAGTGATGTAAATGCTGTAAGTAACAATGTAAAGAGAGATAACTGTAGACTCGACTATGTATGATCGGAGCCAATGTGTCAGGTAGCAGACTGTTAAAGGACACCGGGTTCTACAGGTACAATGTAAATGCCAGAGAAATCCCCCTGTGGGAGACCCCCAGGTCAGCAGGCTACCTGACCATGTAGCCTGGACTTCTGGGACCAACGTGATGCCCCAGGAAGGGCTCACACACACCCAGTGGGAGCAGACCCACTGCAGGGACAGCGGTCAATGGGCAGCCCAGCCACCACCACTGACAACCTGCCCCAGACCGGCCCTACACCCCCTGGTCACCAGGGCCAGCACCGGGAGCGAGAGGCCAGTACCCTCCAGCTTTCCTGGCGGACCCTGGGATGACCAGACTCTCACCACCAATGGAGGACAAGGAGCCCACACCAACCTATGGCCCTGCCCACCACCACACACTTACCCGCTCTACAGAGCATGTACCCTACCCACTGCTGCACTGGCTCCCCCACTGAGGGATCCTACAACAGTGACACCCACATGGTCTGTGTGTGAGGGGGGGAATGGATGAGTGCAGCCACGAGCACAGGAATCACACCTGGCACCCTCACAACCCTCACCACAACCTCCCACAGCCCACAACTGATCATCTCCCCAGGTCATAGCAATAAGGACTTGGGAAAGGCTTAGCCAGGAGTGTTGTTATGTATGCATGCTTGTATTGTTATATGATGTCTGTAACACTGAATGGACCTTCACCCTGTACACACCTTACCTGTACACCAAGGGGTGCTGCTGCTGGAGACCTAAGGGTCACCTGTACACTGCAGGTAAGCCAGTATAAAAGGGAGCTCACCTCTTGGTATCCTCACTCTAGGAGCTGCGATAAAGGACTACAGTCTGTACAGTTTAAATGCCATACCCCGGCCTTGTGGAGTCATTAACAGAGTGCCTACATACACAATAATGGTGAGGTGCATTTTTTTGTTCTTTCTTTGCTAATCGTCATGGTTGCCGTTGAAGTTCCCAATTGGGAGAGCAGCACAACCTGTGGCAGAGGACTGAACGATGCTGATGGCATTAGACAGATAAAGGAGAATGGAACCGTCAGCAGCTGCTGGGTGGCTGAACACTTGCCAAAAGCCATTTTCCTCGCGGCGTGTCTGAAAGATTTTGAAGGTACATAAGGCCAGATCTACCCTGCAGGAGGATGCCAAATGTGTGCTTGGAATATTGGCCAGCCTTCCCACCATCTGTGCCAGGGTCTCTGCAGAAGGAACTCACAATCTGGGGAGCTGCAGGGCCCTTTGCTCCCTGTTCTGTCAATGTTGATTGATGGATAGCGAGCGTGTCAGGGTGTTCCGAGGCTGCCAAGTAACCCAGGGCCACGACTTGATGCTATGTAAACGTACAAGCTTGTGAGTACGTGCTGCTGTCAGCTTGACAACGTACATGGAGCAGCGGAGGTCTGAGGGCAGGCACCAAATGGGACGGAACACAGGATGACTCAACCGTACTTTCATGATGGTGCATCTATCTGAAATTGGAATCTGAACCGATGGGAGATGTCCAGGAGCCAACTAGAGAGCTGGCCATCCTCGACTGGGTGATGTGTAATGAGAAAGGACTAATTAGTAATCTTGTCATGTGAGGCCCCTTGAGGAAGAGTGACCATAATATGGTAGAATTCTTTATTAAGGTGGAGAGTGATACAGTTAATTCAGAGACTAGGATCCTGAACTTAAGGAAAGGTAACTTCGACGGTATGAGACGTGAATTGGCTAGAATAGACTGGTGAATGATACTTAAAGGGTTGATGGTGGATAGGCAATGGCAAACATTTAAAGATCACATGGATGAACTTCAACAATTGTACATCCCTGTCTGGAGTAAAAATAAAACGGGGAAGGTGGCTCAACCGTGGTTAACAAGGGAAATTATGGATAGTGTTAAAACCAAGGAAGAGGCATATAAATTGGCCAGAAAAAGCAGCAAACCTAAGGACTGGAAGAATTTTATAATACAGCAGAGGAGGACAAAGTGTTTCATTAGGAGGGGAAAATAGAGTTTGAGAGGAAGCTTGCTGGGAATATAAAAACTGACAGCAAAAGCTTCTATAAATATGTGAAGAGAAAAAGATTAGTGAAAACAAACATAGGTCCCTTGCATCAGATGCAGGTGAATTTATAATGGGAAACAAAGAAATGGCGGACCAGTTAAACAAATACTTTGGTTCTGTCTTCACGAAGGAAGACACAAATAACCTTCCGGAAATATTAAGGGACCGAGGGTCTAGTGAGAAGGAGGAACGACAGGAAATCTTTATTAGGCGGGAAATTGTGTTCGGGAAATTGATGGGATTGAAGGCCGATAAATCCCCGGGGCCTGATAGTCTGCATCCCAGAGTACTTAAGGAAGTAGCCCTAGAAATAACGGATGCATTGGTGATTATTTTCCAACAGTCTATCGACTCTGAATCAGTTTCTATGGACTGGAGGGTAGCTAATGTAACACCACTTTTTAAGAAGGGAGGGAGAGAGAAGGTGGGTAATTATAGACCGGTTAGCCTGACATCAGTAGTGGGGAAAATGTTGGAATCAATTATTAAAGATTAAATAGCAGCACATCTGGAAAGCTGTGATGGGATCGGTCCAAGTCAACATGGATTTATGAAAGGGAAATCCTGCTTGACCAATCTTCTGGAATTCTTTGAGGATGTAACTAGTAAAGTGGATAAGGGAGAACCAGTGGATGTGGTGTATTTGGACTTTCAAAAGGCTTTTGACAAGGTCCCACACAATAGATTGGTGTGAAAAATTAAGGCACATGGTATTGGGGGTAATGTATTGACGTGGATAGAGAACTGGTTGGCAGACAGGAAGCAGAGAGTCGGGATAAACGGGTCCTTTTCAGAATGGCAGGCAGTGACTAGTGGGGTGCCGCAAGGCTCAATGCTGGGACCCCAGTTATTTACAATTTACATCAATGATGAGGGAATTGAGTGTAATATCTCCAAGTTTGCAGATGACACTAAGCTGGGGGGCAGTGTGAGCTGTGAGGAGGATATTAAAAGGCTTCAGGGTGACTTGGACAGGTTAGGTGAGCAGACAAAGGAGTGGCAGATGCAGTATAATGTGGATAAATGTGAGATTATCCACTTTGGTGGCAAAAACACAGGGCAGAATATTATCTGAATGGCGGCAGATTAGGAAAAAGGGAGGTGCAACGAGACCTGGGTGTCATGGTTCATCAATCATTGAAAGTTGGCATACAGGTACAGCAGGCGGTGAAGAAGGCAAATGGTATGTTGGCCTTCATAGCTAGGGGATTTGAGTATAGGAGCAGGGAGGTCTTAGTGCAGTTGTACAGGGCCTTGGTGAGGGCTCACCTGGAATATTGTGTTCAGTTTTGGTCTCCAACTCTGAGGAAAGACATAAGAACATAAGAATTAGGAACAGGAGTAGGCCATCTAGCCCCTTGAACCTGCTCCGCCATTCAACAAGATCATGGCTGATCTGGCCGTGGACTCAGCTCCACTTACCCGCCCGCTCCCCGTAACCCTTAATTCCCTTATTGGTTAAAAATCTATCTATCTGTGACTTGAATACATTCAATGAGCTAGCCTCAACTGCTTCCTTGGGCAGAGAATTCCACAGATTCACAACCCTCTGGGAGAAGAAAATCCTTCTCAACTCGGTTTTAAATTGGCTCCCCTGTATTTTGAGGCTGTGCCCCCTAGTTCTAGTCTCCCCGACCAGTGGAAACAACCTCTCTTCCTCTACCTTGTCGATCCCTTTCATTTTTTAAATGTTTCTATAAGATCACCCCTCATCCTTCTGAACTCTAACGAGTAAAGACCCAGTCTACTCAATCTATCATCATAAGGTAACCCCTCATCTCCAGAATCAGCCGAGTGAATCGTCTCTGTACCCCCTCCAAAGCTAGTATATCCTTCCTGAAGTAAGGTTACCAAAACTGCATGCAATACTCCAGGTGCGGCCTCACCAACACCCTATATAGTTGCAGCAGGACCTCCCTGCTTTTGTACTCCATCCCTCTCGCAATGAAGGCCAACATTCCATTCGCCTTCCTGATTACCTGCTGCACCTGCAAACTAACCTTTGGGATTCATGCACAAGGACCCCCAGGTCCCTCTGCAACGCAGCATGTTGTAATTTCTCCCCATTCAAATAATATTCCCTTTTACTGTTTTTTTTCCCAAGGTGGATGACCTCACACTTTCTGACATTGTATTCCATCTGCCAAACCTTAGCCCATTCGCTTAACCTATCTAAATCACTTTGCAGCCTCCCTGTGTCCTCTCCACAACCCGCTTTCCCACTAATCTTTGTGTCATCTGCAAATTTTGTTACACTACACTCTGTCCCCTCTTCCAGGTCATCTACGTATATTGTAAACAGTTGTGGTCCCAGCACCGATCCCTGTGGCACACCACTAACCACCGATTTCCAACCCGAAAAGGACCCATTTATCCCGACTCTCTGCTTTCTGTTAGCCAGCCAATTCTCAATCCATGCTAATACATTTCCTCTGACTCCGCGTACATTTATCTTCTGCAGTAACCTTTTGTGTGGCACCTTATCGAATGCTTTTGGAAATCTAAATACACCACATCCATCGGTACACCTCTATCCACCATGCTCATTATATCCTCAAAGAATTCCAGTAAATTAGTTAAACATGATTTCCCCTTCATGAATCCATGTTGTGTCTGCTTGACTGCACTATTCCTATCTAGATGTCCCGCTATTTCTTCCTTAATGATAGTTTCAAGCATTTTCCCCACCACAAATGTTAAACTAACTGGCCTATAGTTACCTGCCTTTTGTCTGCCCCCTTTTTTAAACAGAGGCGTTACATTAGCTGCTTTCCAATCCGCTGGTACCTCCCCAGAGTTCAGAGAATTTTGGTTGATTATAACGAATGCATCTGCTATAACTTCCGCCATCTCTTTTAATACCCTGGGATGCATTTCAACAGGACCAGGGGACTTGTTTACCTTGAGTCCCATTAGCCTGTCCAGCACTACCCCACTAGTGATAGTGATTGTCTCAAGGTCCTCCCTTCCCACGTTCCCGTGACCAGCAATTTTTGGCATGGTTTTTGTGTCTTCCACTCTGAAGACCGAAGCAAAGTAATTGTTTAAGGTCTCAGCCATTTCCACATTTCCCATTATTAAATCCCCCTTCTCATCTTCTAAGGAACCAACATTTAATTTAGTCACTCTTTTCCCTTTTATATATCGGTAAAAGCTTTTACTATCTTTTTTTATGTTATGCGCAAGTTTACGTTCGTAATCTATCTTTTCTTTCTTTATTGCTTTCTTAGTCATTTTTTGCTGTCGTTTAAAATTTTCCCAATCTTCTAGTTTCCCACTAACCTTGGCCACCTTATACGCATTGGTTTTTAATTTGATACTCTCCTTTATTTCCTTGGTTATCCACGGCTGGTTATCCCTTCTCTTACCGCCCTTCTTTTTCACTGGAATATATTTTTGTTGAGCACTATGAAAGAGCTCCTTAAAAGTCCTCCACTGTTCCTCAATTGTGCCACCGTTTAGTCTGTGTTTCCAGTCTACTTTAGCCAACTCTGCCCTCATCCCACTGTAGTCCCCTTTGTTTAAGCATAGTACATTCGTTTGAGACACTACTTCCTCGCCCTCAATCTGTATTACAAATTCAACCATACTGTGATCACTCATTCCGAGAGGATCTTTTACTCGGAGATCGTTTATTATTCCTGTCTCATTACACAGGACCAGATCTAAGATAGCTTGCTCCCTTGTAGGTTCTGTAACATACTGTTCTAAGAAACAATCCCGTATGCATTCTATGAATTCCTCCTCCAGGCTACCTCATGTGATTTGATTTGACCAATCGATATGTAGGTTAAAATCCCCCATGATTACTGCCGTTCCTTTTTCACATGCCTCCATTATTCCGTTGATTATTGCCCGCCCCACCATGAAGTTATTATTTGGGGGCCTATAAACTACATCCACCAGTGACTTTTTCCTCTTACTATTTCTAATCTGCACCCACAATGATTCAACATTTTGTTCATTAGAGCTAATATCGTCTCTCACAACTGCCCTGATATCATCCTTTATTAACAGAGCTACCCCACCTCCTTTCCCTTCTTGTCTATCTTTCCGAATCGTCAGATACTCCTGTATGTTTAATTCCCAGTCTTGGCCACCCTGCAACCACGTTTCTGTAATGGCCACCAAATCATACCCATTTGTAATGATTTGTGCCGTCAACTCATTTACTTTATTTCGAATGCTGCGTGCGTTTAGGCAGAGTGTTTTAATACTAGTTTTTAATCCATGATTTTTAGTTTTGACCCCTCCTGCAGCCCCTTTATATTCAGTGGCCCTTTTTGTTTTTTGCCTTGGGTTTCTCTGCCCTCCACTTTTACTCATCTCCTTTCTGTCTTTTGCTTTTGTCTCCTTTTTGTTTCCCTCTCTCTCCCTGCATTGGTTCCCATCCCCCTGCCATATTAGTTTAACTCCTCCCCAACAGCACTCGCAAACACTTCCCCTTGGACATTGGTTCCGGTCCTGCCCAGGTGCAGACCGTCCGATTTGTACTGGTCCCACCTCCCCCAGAACCGGTTCCAATGCCCCACGAATTTGAATCCCTCCCTGCTGCACCACTGCTCAAGCCACGTATTCATCTGTGCTATCCTGCGATTCCTACTCTGACTAGCACGTGGCACTGGTAGCAATCTCGAGAATACTACTTTTTGAGGTTCTATGTTTTAATTTAGCACCTAGCTCCTTAAATTCGTCTCGTAGGACCTCATCTCTTTTTTTACCTATATTGTTGGTACCAATGTGCACCACGACAACTGGCTGTTCACCCTCCCTTTTCAGAATGTCCTGCACCCGCTCCGAGACATCCTTGACCCTTGCACCAGGGAGGCAACATACCATTCTGGAGTCTCGGTTGCGGCCGCAGAAACGCCTATCTATTCCCCTTACAATCGAATCCCCTATCACTATCGCTCTCCCACTCTTTTTCCTGCCCTCCTGTGCATCAGAGCCAGCCACGGTGCCATGAACTTGGCTGCTGCTGCCCTCCCCTGATGAGTCATCCCCCTCAACAGTACTCAAAACGGTGTATCTGTTTTGCAGGGGGATGACCGCAGGGGATCCCTGCACTACCTTCCTTGCACTGCTCTTCCTGCTGGTCTTCCATTCCCTAGCTGGCTGTCGACCCTTCACCTGCGGTAAGACCAACTCGCTACACGTGCTGCTCACGTCATTCTCAGCATCGTGGATGCTCCAGAGTGAATCCACCCTCAGCTCCAATTCCACAACGCGGACCGTCACGAGCTGGAGGCAGATACACTTCCCGCACACGTAGTCGTCACGGACACCGGAAGTGTCCCTGAGTTCCCACATGGCACAGGAGGAGCATAGAAACATAGAAACATAGAAAATAGGTGCAGGAGCAGGCCATTCAGCCCTTCTAGCCTGCACCGCCATTCAATGAGTTCATGGCTGAACATGAAACTTCAGTACCCCCTTCCTGCTTTCTCGCCATAACCCTTGATCCCCCGAGTAGTAAGGACTTCATCTAACTCCCTTTTGAATATATTTAGTGAATTGGCCTCAACTACTTTCTGTGGTAGAGAATTCCACAGGTTCACCACTCTCTGGGTGAAGAAGTTTCTCCTCATCTCGGTCCTAAATGGCTTACCCCTTATCCTCAGACTGTGACCCCTGGTTCTGGACTTCCCCAACATTGGGAACATTCTTTCTGCATCTAACCTGTCTAAACCCGTCAGAATTTTAAACGTTTCTATGAGGTCCCCTCTCATTCTTCTGAACTCCAGTGAATACAAGCCCAGTTGATCCAATCTTTCTTGATAGGTCAGTCCTGCCATCCCGGGAATCAGTCTGGTGAACCTTCGCTGCACTCCCTCAATAGCAAGAATGTCCTTCCTCAAGTTAGGAGACCAAAACTGTACACAATACTCCAGGTGTGGCCTCACCAAGGCCCTGTACAACTGTAGCAACACCTCCCTGCCCCTGTATTCAAATCCCCTCGCTATGAAGGCCAACATGCCATTTGCTTTCTTAACCGCCTGCTGTACCTGCATGCTAACCTTCAATGACTGATGTACCATGACACCCAGGTCTCGTTGCACCTTCCCTTTTCCTAATCTGTCACCATTCAGATAATAGTCTGTCTCTCTGTTTTTACCACCAAAGTGGATAACCTCACATTTATCCACATTATACTTCATCTGCCATGCATTTGCCCACTCACCTAACCTATCCAAGTCACTCTGCAGCCTAATAGCATCCTCCTCGCAGCTCACACTGCCACCCAACTTAGTATCATCCGCAAATTTGGAGATACTACATTTAATCCCCTCGTCTAAATCATTAATGTACAATGTAAACAGCTGGGGCCCCAGCACAGAACCTTGCGGCACTCCACTAGTCACTGCCTGCCATTCTGAAAAGTACCCGTTTACTCCTACTCTTTGCTTCCTGTCTGACAACCAGTTCTCAATCCACGTCAGCACACTACCCCCAATCCCATGTGCTTTAACTTTGCACATTAATCTCTTGTGTGGGACCTTGTCGAAAGCCTTCTGAAAGTCCAAATATACCACATCAACTGGTTCTCCTTTGTCCACTTTACTGGAAACATCCTCAAAAAATTCCAGAAGATTTGTCAAGCATGATTTCCCTTTCACAAATCCATGCTGACTTGGACCTATCATGTCACCATTTTCCAGATGCACTGCTATGACATCCTTAATAATTGATTCCATCATTTTACCCACTACTGAGGTCAGGCTGACCAGTCTATAATTCCCTGTTTTCTCTCTCCCTCCTTTTTTAAAAAGTGGGGTTACATTGGCTACCCTCCACTCCATAGGAACTGATCCAGAGTCAATGGAATGTTGGAAAATGACTGTCAATGCATCCGCTATTTCCAAGGCCACCTCCTTAAGTACTCTAGGATGCAGTCCATCAGGCCCTGGGGATTTATCGGCCTTCAATCCCATCAATTTCCACAACACAATTTCCCGACTAATAAAGATTTCCCTCAGTTCCCCCTCCTTACTAGACCCTCTGACCCCTTTTATATCCGGAAGGTTGTTTGTATCCTCCTTAGTGAATACCGAACCAAAGTACTTGTTCAATTGGTCTGCCATTTCTTTGTTCCCCGTTATGATTTCCCCTGATTCTGACTGCAGGGGACCTACGTTTGTCTTCACCAACCTTTTTCTCTTTACATACCTATAGAAACTTTTGCAATCCGCCTTAATGTTCCCTGCAAGCTTCTTCTCGTACTCCATTTTCCCTGCCCTAATCAAACCCTTTGTCCTCCTCTGCTGAGTTCTAAATTTCTCCCAGTCCCCAGATTCGCTGCTATTTCTGGCCAATTTGTATGCCACTTCCTTGGCTTTAATACTATCCCTGATTTCCCTAGATAGCCACGGTTGAGCCACCTTCCCTTTTTTATTTTTACGCCAGACAGGAATGTACAATTGTTGTAATTCATCCATGCGGTCTCTAAATGTCTGCCATTGCCCATCCACAGTCAACCCCCTAAGTATCATTCGCCAATCTATCCTAGCCAATTCACGCCTCATACCTTCAAAGTTACCCTTCTTTAAGTTCTGGACCATGGTCTCTGAAATTACTGTTTCATTCTCCATCCTAATGCAGAATTCCACCATATTATGGTCACTCTTCCCCAAGGGGCCTCGCACAATGAGATTGCTAATTAATCCTCTCTCATTACACAACACCCAGTCTAAGATGGCCTCCCCCCTAGTTGGTTCCTCAACATATTGGTCTAGAAAACCATCCCTTATGCACTCCAGGAAATCACAATGCTAAAGTTTACTCACTGTTATAGAAGAGAGAAAAGAAAAATTACTCATCAATCACCAGCCAATCACTTACCCCCTTGGCTGTGACGTCACCTTTCTGTTTCTTTCTACTTCTTTTTTGCCTTCTCACTGTAGCTACACAAGCTCCGCCTTTGTAGGCCTCTCCGATCCCCAGAACTCCCGCCTCTCGCCGAACTCCGCTGCTCCTGGTCTCGCTGGCCTTTTGTAGGCCTATCTGATCCCCGGAACTCCCGCCTCTCCACGCACCTCCGACGCTGCTCCTGGTCTCGCTGGCCTTTTGTAGGCCTCTCCGATCCCCGGAACTCCGACGTTCTTGCTATTGAGGGAGTGCAGCGAAGGTTCACCAGACTGATTCCCGGGATAGCAGGACTGACATAAGAGGAGAGACTGGATCGACTGGGCCTATATTCATTTGAGTTTAGAAGGATGAGAGGGGATCTTGTAGGAACATATAAAATTCTGACGGGATTGGACAGGTTAGATGCAGGAAAATTGTTCCCGATGTTGGGGAAGTCCAGAACCAGGGGTCACAGTCTAACGATAAGGGGTAGGCCATTTACAACTGAGATAGGAGAAACTTCTTCACTCAGAAAGTTGTTAACCTGTGGAATTCCCTACCTCAGAGAGTTGTTGATGCCAGTTCATTGGATATATTCAAGAAGGAGTTAGATATGGCCCTTACGGCTAAAGGGATCAGGGGGTATGGAGAGAAGGCAGGAATGGGGTACTGAGGTTGCATGATCAGCCATGATCTTATTGAATGGTGGTGCAGGCTCGAAGGGCCGAATGGCCTGCTCCTGCACCTATTTTCTATGTTTCTATGTTTCTACGTACCGTCCTTTATTTCCTCCCGAGCATCCTCCGGGAAGGGACAAGATTGTTCCCCAGTGAGAAAAAAATGTGGGGAGAAAAGAAAGAAAGATTTGCATTTCTATAGCGCCTTTCACAACCACCGAACAACCCAAAGAGCATCATCCCCAATAAAGCACATTTGAAGTGCAGTCACTGTTGTAATGTGGGAAACGCGGCAACCAATTTGCGCACAGCAAGCTCCCACAAACAGCAATGTGATAATGACCAGATAATCTGCTTTTCGTGATGTTGGTTGAGGGATAAATATTGGCCAGGACACTGGGGATAACTCCCTGCTCTTCTTTGAAATAGTGCCATGGAATCTTATATGCCCACCCGAGAGGGCAGTCAGGGCCTCAAGTTTAACATCTCATGTGAAATACAGCACCTCCGACAGTGCAGCACTCCCTCAGAACTGCACTGGAGTGCCAGCCTAGATTGTTATGCTCAAGTCCCTGGAGTGGGACTGCTACCCACTGAGCCACAGAGAGATGAGAAGGGGAAATTAAGAGGGGGTGGTTAGATTCTGAATGGTGGAAAGAAATTAAACACACTGGAAGATCATGGTAGGATTCAGAAGTCTATGAATGACGGCAATTGTCCCACCCCAGACCGTCC
The DNA here is from genome assembly GCF_044704955.1 of Pristiophorus japonicus. Classification (NCBI taxonomy): domain Eukaryota; kingdom Metazoa; phylum Chordata; class Chondrichthyes; family Pristiophoridae; genus Pristiophorus; species Pristiophorus japonicus. The sequence continues at coordinate 189,914,116 of NC_091989.1, forward strand.
ATGCAGATCTGCTGCCCATGTGCTTTGCTCCTTGATACCTCATCAGTACATGTACTGGGTTCTATCAGAGTGTAGCTTGCGGCAGACAATAACTCTGATTCCCCAGCTAGCTTCAACACCTCACCAAGAAATATGGGTAAAGGTCAGGGCTTCAGAATCCAAATTCTTGAATAAATGTAGTGTGAACTGCAAACAGATATAAAGACAGAAGCTAGAATTCTTATCGTACAACCAAGGAACAATCGAATCAAGCAGCAATGGAGAGAAATTACTTATCTCTTACTGTACATCAAAGGTAAAATACAATAATTGCAGAATGATTGGAAAAGGAGAGATTACTTACTTATCTGTGGTTCTGGAGGGGTCACATGGTAGGATTCTATGGTAGTGTGTATGAATGGCGGCAATTGTCCCACCCCAGACCATCCATGCAGATCTGCTGTCCATAAACCGAGGTCTAATTTATAACTAACAATGAAGTTAAAGATTCTCACAACAAAATGGGGAATTGGCTCCATGTGGTTTGCTGGCATCACACACTCTACCTCTGTCTCTAATTGGAAAATGCCACCCAGTGGCGGGAAACGGTAAGACACGATATGGTATCTCCAAGCTGTCAAAAAGCATCTCAAAACATCACAGAACCATTAAAGTAGTCCTGCTAAAAGGTAGTCATGAAACGGACGCTATTGTGTTTCTGGCGGGGAGGGGGGGCGGGTACCAGGTCAGGCTTTGAATTGGACTGAAAATTGGAAATCACTGTCAATATTCGAGCCTTAACACACTCAAAATAAAATCCTCGTTCTACTGTTTTTCCAAAAGTATTATCTCACCGAGAATAAGGGCTGGGATCACTTGTGTGAGTCAAAAATGTTCTGGCACAGACTTGATGGGCCGAGTGCAGTCCGTCTGTGTGTAATGACTCTATGACTCTGTGAGAAGGTCCCACTCCAGAGATTTAAGCACATAATGCAGGCTGACATTGCATCGCAGTGCTGAGAGAGTGCTGCACTATTGGAGGTGCTGTCTTTTGGATGAGACATTAAACCGAGGCCCCGTCTGCCCTCTCAGGTGAATATAAAGATCCCACGGCATTATGTTGAAGAACAGCAGGGGAGTTATCCCGGTTATCCCGGTGCCCTGGCAAATATTTATCCCCTCAATCAACGTTATTAATACAGATTAACTGGTCATTTATCGCATCGCTGTTTGTGGGAGCTTGCTGTGTGCAAATTGGCTGCCGCGTTTCCAACATTACAACAGTGACTGCACTCCAAAAGTACTTCATTGGCTGTAAAGTGCTTTGGAATATCCGGAGGTCACGAAAGTGCATCTATAAATGCATGCTCTTTCTCTACTGTTTCCACTTATGGAAACATGAACTATTGTGTTCATCAAAATGTGGCCAGCCTGTTCAACTATTTCAGATCATAACTGATAATGATTCCGGTTGTCACATTTACACCCCCTCCAGACCCATCCTTTGTTTCTTTACTTGCCCCGTTACCATCTCCTTTTGCCTCGCACAATTATTCCTTTTGTCATTTAATCTCTCCTGCCTTCCACCCAATCACAGACCTTCCCTGTTGTTCCTTCCTCCCCTCCCCCTCTCCCTGCTGCTAAAACCTGTTACATCTCTAACTCCTTCCAGTTCTGTCGAAAGGTCAGCGACCCGAAATGTTCGCTCTGTTTCTCTCTCCACAGATGCTGCCCGACCTGCCGAGTATTTCCAGCATTTTCTGGGGGTTTTCAGATTTCCAGCATCCATGGATGAGGGACTTCAGTTACATGGATAGAGCAGAGAAGGTTGGGAGGAGATTTGATTGAGGTGTTCAAAATCATGATGCGGCTAGACAGAGTAGATCGGGAGAAACTGATTGGTGGAAGGGTCGAGAACCAGAGGACTCAGATTTAAGGTGATTGGCAGAATATCCAAAGATGATATAAGGAAAAACCTTTTTACACAGCGAGTGGTTAGGATCTGGAATGCGCTGCCTGAAAGAATGGTGGAGGCAGACTCAATCGCAGCTTTCAAAAATGAATTCATAGAATCATAGAAATTTACAGCACGGAAGGAGACTATTTCGGCCCATCGTGTCCGTGACATCTGACAAAGAGCTACCCAGCATAATCCCACTTTCCCGCTCTCGGTCCGTAGCCCTGTAGGTTACGGCACTTCAGGTGCACATCCAGGTACTGTTTAAATGTGGTGAGGGTTTCTGCCTCTACCACCCTTTCAGGCAGCGAGTTCCAGACCCCCACCATCCTCTGGGTGAAGAAATTTCCCTCAAATCCCCTCTAATCCTTCTACCAATTATTTTAAATCTATGCCCCCTGGTTGTTGCCCCCTCTGCCAAGGGAAACAGGTCCTTCCTATCCACTCTACCCAGGCCCCTCATAATTTTATACACCTCAATCAGGTCTCCCCTCAGCCTCCTCTGTTCCAAAGAAAACAGACCCAGCCTATCCAATCTTTCCTCATCGCTAAAATTCTCCAGTCCCGGCAACATTTTCGTAAATCTCCTCTGTACCCTCTCCAGTGCAATCACATCTTTCCTGTAATGTGGTGACCAGAACTGCACGCAGTACTCCAGCTGCGGCCTAACCAGTGTTTTATACAGTTCAAGCATAACCTCCCTGCTCTTGTATTCTATGCCTCGGCTAATAAAGGCAAGTATTCCATATGCCTTCTTAACCACCTTATCTACCTGGCCTGCTACCTTCACGGATCTGTGGACCTGCACTCCAAGGACCCTCTGTTCTTCTACACTTCTCAGAGACCTACCATTTAATGTGTATTCCCTGGCCTTGTTAGCCCTCCCCAAATGCATTACCTCACACTTCTCCGGATTGAATTCCATTTGCCGCTGTTCTGCCCACCTGACCAGTACATTGATATCTTCCTGCAATCTACAGCTTTCTTCTTCATTATCAACCACACGGCCTAATTTTGTATCATCTGCAAACTTCTTAATTATAACCCCAACATTCAAGTCTAAATCATTGATATATACCACAAAAAGCAAGGGACCCAGTACTGAGCCCTGTAGAACCCCACTGGATACATCCTTCCAGTCACAAAAACACCCATCAACCATTACCCTTTGCTTCCTGCCTCTGAGACAATTTTGGATCCAACTTGCCACTTTGCCCTAGATCCCAGGGCTTTTACTTTCATGCCATATAAGACCTTATCAAAAGCTTTGCTAAAATCCATATACACTACATCATATGCACTGCCCTCCTCGACCCTCCTTGTTACCTCTTCAAAAAATTCAATCATGTTAGTCAGATACGACCTTACCTTAACAAATCCATGCTGCCTGTCTTTGATTAATCCATGTCTTTCTAATTGAAACTTGTCCCTCAGAAGCTTTTCCAATAATTCAGGTTAGGCTGACTGGCCTGTAATTACTCACTCTATCTCTTTTTCCCTTTTTAAACAACGGTACCACGTTAGCAGTCCTTGGGGGTGAAATTCAGGCCCACCAGCAAACTGCACCCACCGTTTTTGAAGTGCTTCTCATCATCATCATCATAGGCAGTCCCTCGGAATCGAGGAAGACTTGCTTCCACTCTTAAAATGAGTCCTTAGGTGGCTGAACAGTCCAATACGAGAGCCACAGTCCCTGTCACAGGTGGGACAGACAGTGGTTGAGGGAAGGGGAGGGTGGGACTGGTTTGCCGCATGCTCCTTCCGCTGCCTGAGCTTGTTTTCTGCATGCTCTCGGCGACGAGACTCGAGGTGCTCAGTGCCCTCCCGGATGCACTTTCTCCACTGAGGGCGGTCTTTGGCCAGGGACTCCCAGGTGTCGGTGGGGATGTTGCATTTTATCAGGGAGGCTTTGAGGGTGTCCTTGTAACGTTTCCGCTGCCCACCTTTGGTCCATTTACCATGAAGGAGTTCCGAGTAGAGCGCTTGTTTTGGGAGTCTCGTGTCTGGCATGCGGACAATGTGGCCTGCCCAATGGAACTGGTCGAGTGTGGTTAGAGCTTCAATGCTGGGGATGTTGGCTTGGTCGAGGATGCTAACGTTGGTGCGTCTGTCCTCCCAGGGGATTTGTAGGATCTTGCAGAGACACCCAGGGGTATTCAACATTCAGGAAGGATAGAATAAAAGGAAAAGGAGGTGGGGTAGCATTGCTGGTTAAGGAGGAGATTAATGCAATAGTTAGGAAAGATATTAGCTTGGATGATGTGGAATCTATATGGGTAGAGCTGCAGAACACCAAAGGGCAAAAAACGTTAGTGGGAGTTGTGTACAGACCTCCAAACAGTAGTAGTGATGTTGGGGAGGACATCAAACAGGAAATTAGGGGTGCATGCAATAAAGGTGCAGCAGTTATCATGGGTGACTTTAATATGCACAGAGATTGGGCTAGCCAAACTGGAAGCAATACGGTGGAGGAGGATTTCCTGGAGTGCATAAGGTATGGTTTTCTAGACCAATATGTCAAGGAACCAACTAGGGGGGAGGCCATCTTAGACTGGGTGTTGTGCAATGAGAGGGGATTAATTAGCAATCTCATTGTGCGAGGCCCCTTGGGGAAGAGTGACCATAGTATGGTGGAATTCTGCATTAGGATGGAGAATGAAACAGTTAATTCAGAGACCATGGTCCAGAACTTAAAGAAGGGTAACTTTGAAGGTATGAGGCATGAATTGGCTAGGATAGATTGGCGAATGATACTTAAGGGGTTGACTGTGGATGGGCAATGGCAGACATTTAGAGACCGCATGGATGAATTACAACAATTGTACATTCCTGTCTGGCGTAAAAATAAAAAAGGGAAGGTGGCTCAACCGTGGCTATCAAGGGAAATCAGGGATAGTATTAAAGCCAAGGAAGTGGCATACAAATTGGCCAGAAATAGCAGCGAACCTGGGGACTGGGAGAAATTTAGAACTCAGCAGAGGAGGACAAAGGGTTTGATTAGGGCAGGGAAAATGGAGTACGAGAAGAAGCTTGCAGGGAACATTAAGGCGGATTGCAAAAGTTTCTATGCAAAGAGAAAAAGGTTAGTAAAGACAAACGTAGGTCCCCTGCAGTCAGAATCAGGGGAAGTCATAACGGGGAACAAAGAAATGGCAGACCAATTGAACAAGTACTTTGGTTCGGTATTCACGAAGGAGGACACAAACAACCTTCCGGATATAAAAGGGGTCAGAGGGTCTCGTAAGGAGGAGGAACTGAGGGAAATCTTTATTAGTCGGGAAATTGTGTTGGGGAAATTGATGCGATTGAAGGCCGATAAATCCCCAGGGCCTGATGGACTGCATCCCAGAGTACTTAAGGAGGTGGCCTTGGAAATAGCGGATGCATTGACAGTCATTTTCCAACATTCCATTGACTCTGGATCAGTTCCTATGGAGTGGAGGGTAGCCAATGTAACCCCACTTTTTAAAAAAGGAGGGAGAGAGAAAACAGGGAATTATAGACCGGTCAGCCTGACCTCAGTAGTGGGTAAAATGATGGAATCAATTATTAAGGATGTCATAGCAGCGCATTTGGAAAATGGTGACATGATACGTCCAAGTCAGCATGGATTTGTGAAAGGGAAATCATGCTTGACAAATCTTCTGGAATTTTTTGAGGATGTTTCCAGTAAAGTGGACAAAGGAGAACCAGTTGATGTGGTATATTTGGACTTTCAGAAGGCTTTCGACAAGGTCCCACACAAGAGATTAATGTGCAAAGTTAAAGCACATGGGATTGGGGGTAGTGTGCTGACGTGGATTGAGAACTGGTTGTCAGACAGGAAGCAAAGTAAATGGGTACTTTTCAGAATGGCAGGCAGTGACTAGTGGGGTACCGCAAGGTTCTGTGCTGGGGCCCCAGCTGTTTACATTGTACATTAATGATTTAGACGAGGGGATTAAATGTAGTATCTCCAAATTTGCGGATGACACTAAGTTGGGTGGCAGTGTGAACTGCGAGGAGGATTGCTATGAGGCTGCAGAGTGACTTGGATAGGATGGTGAGTGGGCAAATGCATGGCAGATGAAGTATGATGTGGATAAATGTGAGGTTATCCACTTCGGTGGTAAAAACAGAGAGACAGGCGATTATCTGAATGGTGACAGATTAGGAAAAGGGAAGGTGCAACGAGACCTGGGTGTCATGGTACATCAGTCATTGAAGGTTGGCATGCAGGTACAGCAGGCGGTTAAGAAAGCAAATGGCATGTTGGCCTTCATAGCGAGGGGATTTGAGTACAGGGGCAGGGAGGTGTTGCTACAGTTGTACAGGGCCTTGGTGAGGCCACACCTGGGGTATTGTGTACAGTTTTGGTCTCCTAACTTGAGGAAGGACATTGAGGGAGTGCAGCGAAGATTCACCAGACTGATTCCCGGGATGGTGGGACTGACCTATCAAGAAAGACTGGATCAACTGGGCTTGTATTCACTGGAGTTCAGAAGAATGAGAGGGGACATCATAGAAACGTTTAAAACTCTGACGGGTTTGGACAGGTTAGATGCAGGAAGAATGTTCCCAATGTTGGGGAAGTCCAGAACCAGGGGTCACAGTCTAAGGATAATGGGTAAGCCATTTAGGACCGAGATGAGGAGAAACTTCTTCACCCAGAGAGTGGTGGAATTCTCTACCACAGAAACTAGTTGAGGCCAATTCACTAAATATATTCAAAAGGGAGTTAGATGAAGTCCTTACTACTCGGGGGATCAAGGGGTATGGCGAGAAAGCAGGAAGGGGGCACTGAAGTTTCATGTTCAGCCATGAACTCATTGAATGGCGGTGCAGGCTAGAAGAGCTGAATGGCCTACTCCTGCACCTATTTTCTATGTTTCTATGTTTCTATGACACCCTCAAAGCCTCCCTGATAAAGTGCAACATCCCCACCGACACCTGGGAGTTCCTGGACCAAGACCGCCCTAAGTGGAGGAAGTGCATCCGGGAGGGCGTTGAGCACCTCGAGTCTCATCGCCGAGAGCATGCAGAAACCAAGCGCAGGCAGCGGAAGGAGCGTGCGGCAAACCAGTCCCATCCACCCTTTCCCTCAACCACTGTCTGTCCCACCTGTGACAGAGACTGTAATTCCCGTATTGGACTGTTCAGGCACCTGATAACTCACTTTTAGAGTGGAAACAAGTCTTCCTCGATTCCGAGGAACTGCCTATGATGATGAACCATTTTACCCGCAATATTTTGCTTTTGTATTATTGGCCAATATTTTCCGGGAAGTGTAAATGTCACACTGGTGTGATAGGAAGTAACCCCATGGGGGGCAATGTAGGGAAAGCTCGAAATAAACATCTAATGGGGTTTGAAATTCTTGATTTGGACACAAAAAGAATTCTGCAATGTTAACATCGCTCACCTTGAGAAGCACAAAAATATCCTCCCAAAGAATATAATAAGGGATATAAATAACACAGCAATGGGAACATTGATGGAGAAACTGTGAGAACAGGTTAAACAGCAGTTGTGACATTATAAAGTGTGAATTGACTTTTGGGAGCATATCTTATATTAATCTATCTTGCGTGGGTGAAACCTGTAGGGCACAGACATATAACAAGCTCCAGTTCATGTTGGCAAAACACATCTCAACAAACCATTTTTGACGAGAACTGTACAAATAGACAAATGAGGTGTACTGACTCGACTGGTCTGTTCCCACAAGTGTTTTGTTTGAAAGATAAAACACTTGCATTACCTTATCATGTTTCACAAACAGCTTCACACAAGTGCCACTAGAAACAAATTTATATTGCTTCTTTCATGGCCAGCGGACGTAGAAACATAGAAACATATAAAATAGGTGCAGGAGTAGGCCATTCGGCCCTTCGAGCCTGCACCACCATTCAATAAGATCATGGCTGATCATTCCCTCAGTGCCCCTTTCCTGCTTTCTCTCTATAACCTTTGATCCCTTTAGCCCAAAGGGTCATATCTAACTCCCTCTTGAATATATCCAATGAACTGGCATCAACAACTCTCTGCGGCAGGGAATTCCACAGGTTAACAACTCTCTGAGTGAAGAAGTTTCTCTTCATTTCCTAGTAAAAGATCCTCTCGGAATGAGTGATCACACTATGGTTGAATTTGTAATACAGATTGAGGGTGAGGAAGTAGTGTCTCAAACGAGCATACTATGCTTAAACAAAGGGGACTACAGTGGGATGAGAGCAGAGTTGGCTAAAGTAGACTGGGAACACAGACTAAATGGTGGCACAATTGAGGAACAGTGGAGGACATTTAAGGAGATCTTTCATAGTACTCAACAAAAATATATTCCAGTGAAAAAGAAGGGCAGTAAGAGAAGGCATAACCAGCCGTGGATAACCAAGGAAATAAAGGAGAGTATCAAATTAAAAACCAATGCGTATAAGGTGGCCAAGGTTAGAGGGAAAATAGAAGATTGGGAACATTTTAAACGACAGCAAAGAATGACTAAGAAAGCAATAAAGAAAGGAAAGATAGATTACGAAGGTAAACTTGCGCAAAACATAAAAACGGATAGTAAAAGCTTTTACAGATATATAAAATGGAAAGAGTGACTAAAGTAAATGTTGGTCCCTTAGAAGATGAGAAGAGGGATTTAATAATGGGAAATGTGGAAATGGCTGAGACCTCAAACAATTATTTTGCTTCGGTCTTCACAGTGGAAGACACAGAAACCGTGCCAGAAATTGCTGGTCACGGGAATGTGGGAAGGGAGGACCTTGAGACAATCACTATCACTAGAGGGGTATTGCTGGACAGGCTAATGGGACTCAAGGTAGACAAGTCCCCCGGTCCTGATGAAATGCATCCCAGGGTATTAAAAGAGATGGCGGAAGTTATAGCAGATGCATTCTTTATAATCTACCAAAATTCTCTGAACTCTGGGGAGGTACCAGCGGATTGGAAAGCAGATAATGTAACGCCTCTGTTTAAAAAAGGGGGCAGACAAAAGGCAGGTAACTATAGGCCGGTTAGTTTAACATCTGTAATGGGGAAAATGCTTGAAACTATCATTAAGGAAGAAATAGCGGGACATCTAGATAGGAATAGTGCAATCAAGCAGACGCAACATGGATTCATGAAGGGGAAATCATGTTTAACTAATTTACTGGAATTCTTTGAGGATATAATGAGCATGGTGGATAGAGGTGTACTGATGCATATGGTGTATTTAGATTTTCAAAAGGCATTCGATAAGGTGCCACACAAAAGGTTACTGCAGAAGATAAATGTACGCGGAGTCAGAGGAAATGTATTAGCATGGATAGAGAATTGGCTGTCGAACAGAAAGCAGAGAGTCGGGATAAATGGGTCCTTTTCGGGTTGGAAATCGGTGGTTAGTGGTGTGCCACAGGGATCAGTGCTGGGACCACAACTGTTTACAATATATATAGATGACCTGGAAGAGGGGACAGAGTGTTGTGTAACAAAATTTGCAGATGACACAAAGATTAATGGGAAAGCGGGTTGTGTAGAGGACACAGAGAGGCTGCAAAGAGATTTAGATAGGTTAAGCGAATGGGCTAAGGTTTGGCAGATGGAATACAATGTCGGAAAGTGTGAGGTCATCCACCTTGGGGAAAAAAACAGCAAAAGGGAATATTATTTGAATGGGGAGAAATTACAACATGCTGTGGTGCAGAGGGACCTGGGGGTCCTTGTGCATGAAACTCTTTTTGGAGTTCATCTGCAAAAGAAAAAACATTAAACCATGCCACCCGACCTGGGTGACACACCAGACATTTACAAGGCCCTTTTTTTTTTTCCCCCTTTTGTTTTTTTTTGTGTTTTTCTTTTTTTGGTTTTTTTTTTGGGCACTAAAATCACAATTTTTCCCCAGTGCCCCCTATAAAAGGGAAGGGGGACACTAAAAGCACCGGCATTTAAAACAAATTAAACTTTAAAACGTAAAATCAAATTAAAATTTGGTTGTCGGGCGTGATGATGCACTCCAGTCCCTCCGGTGCCCACCTCTCGCGGAAGGCCGCGAGCGTACCGGTGGACACCGCGTGCTCCATCTCCAAGGACACCCTGGACCGGATGTAAGAGCGGAAGAGAGGCAGGCAGTCAGGTTGAACGACCCCCTCGACCGCCCGCTGCCTGGACCGGCTGATGGCACCCTTGGCCGTGCCTAGGAGCAGTCCTACGAGGAGGCCTTCGGACCTACCCGCTCCCCTCCGCACAGGGTGCCCAAAGATCAGGAGAGTGGGACTGAAGTGCAGCCAGAATTTCAGGAGCAGCCCCTTCAAATAATAAAACAGGGGCTGCAACCTTGGGGAAGAGTGACCATAATATGGTGGAATTCTGCATTGGGATGGAGAATGAAACAGTTAATTCAGAGACCATGATCCAGAACTTAAAGAAGGCTAACTTTGAAGGTATGAGGCGTGAATTGGCTGGGATGGATTGGTGAATGATACTTAAGGGGTTGACTGTGGATGGGCAATGGCAGACATTTAGAGACCACATGGATGAACTACAACAATTGTACATTCCTGTCTGGCATAGAAATAAAAAAGGGAAGGTGGCTCAACCGTGGCTATCAAGGGAAATCAGGGATAGTATTAAAGCCAAGGAAGTGGCATACAAATTGACCAGAAATAGCAGCGAACCTGGGGACTGGGAGAAATTTAGAACTCAGCAGAGGAGGACAAAGGGTTTGATTAGAGCAGGGAAAATGGAGTATGAGAAGAAGCTTGCAGGGAACATTAAGACGGATTGCAAAAGTTTCTATAGATATGTAAAGAGAAAAAGGTTAGTAAAGACAAACGTCGGTCCCCTGCAGTCAGAATCAGGGGAAGTCATAACGGGGAACAAAGAAATGGCGGAACAATTGAACAAGTACTTTGGTTCGGTATTCACGAAGGAGGACACGAACAACCTTCCGGTTATAAAAGGGGTCGGGGGGTCTAGTAAGGAGGAGGAACTGAGGGAAATCATTATTAGCCGGGAAATTGTGTTGGGGAAATTGATGGGATTGAAGGCCGATAAATCCCCAGGGCCTGATGGACTGCATCCCAGAGTACTTAAGGAGGTGGCCTTGGAAATAGTGGATGCGTTGACAGTCATTTTCCAACATTCCATTGACTCTGGATCAGTTCCTATGGAGTGGAGGGTAGCCAATGTAACCCTACTTTTTAAAAAAGGAGGGAGAGAGAAAACAGGGAATTATAGACCGGTCATCCTGACATCGGTAGTGGGTAAAATGATGGAATCAATTATTAAGGATGTCATAGCAGTGCATTTGGAAAGAGGTGACATGATAGGTCCAAGTCAGCATGGATTTGTGAAAGGGAAATCATGCTTGACAAATCTTCTGGAATTTTTTGAGGATGTTTCCAGTAGAGTGGATAAGGGAGAACCAGTTGATGTGGTATATTTGGACTTTCAGAAGGCGTTCGACAAGGTCCCACACAAGAGATTGATGTGCAAAGTTAGAGCACATGGGATTGGGGGTAGTGTACTGACATGGATTGAGAACTGGTTGTCAGACAGGAAGCAAAGAGTAGGAGTAAATGGGTACTTTTCAGAATGGCAGGCAGTGACTAGTGGGGTACCGCAAGGTTCTGTGCTGGGGCCCCAGCTGTTTACACTGTACATTAATGATTTAGATGAGGGGATTAAATGTAGTATCTCCAAATTTGCGGATGACACTAAGTTGGGTGGCAGTGTGAGCTGCGAGGAGGATGCTGTGAGGCTGCAGAGCGACTTGGATAGGTTAGGTGAGTGGGCAAATGCATGGCAGATGAAGTATAATGTGGATAAATGTGAGGTTATCCACTTTGGTGGTAAAAACAGAGAGACAGACTATTATCTGAATGGTGGCAGATTAGGAAAAGGGGAGGTGCAAAGAGACCTGGGTGTCATGGTACATCAGTCATTGAAGGTTGGCATGCAGGTGCAGCAGGCGGTTAAGAAAGCAAATGGCATGTTGGCCTTCATAGCGAGGGGATTTGAGTACAGAGGCAGGGAGGTGTTGCTACAGTTGTACAGGGCATTGGTGAGACCACACCTGGAGTATTGTGTACAGTTTTGGTCTCCTAACCTGAGGAAGGACATTCTTGCTATTGAGAGAGTGCAGCGAAGGTTCACCAGACTGATTCCCGGGATGGCGGGACTGACCTATCAAGAAAGATTGGATCAACTGGGCTTGTATTCACTGGAGTTCAGAAGAATGAGAGGGGACCTCATAGAAACATTTAAAATTCTGACGGGGTTAGACAGGTTAGATGCAGGAAGAATGTTCCCAATGTTGGGGAAGTCCAGAACCAGAGGTCACAGTCTAAGGATAAGGGGTAAGCCATTTAGGACCGAGATGCGGAGGAACTTCTTCACCCAGAGAGTGGTGAACCTGTGGAATTCTCTACCACAGAAAGTAGTTGAGGCCAATTCACTAAATATATTCAAAAAGGAGTTAGATGAGGTCCTTACTACTCGGGGGATCAAGGGGTATGGCGAGAAAGCAGGAATGGAGTACTGAAGTTGAATGTTCAGCCATGAACTCATTGAATGGCGGTGCAGGCTAGAAGGGCCGAATGGCCTACTCCTGCACCTATTTTCTATGTTTCTATGTTTCTATTCCATAAAAACATGGAACACGGACTCTTCCAGACCGCAGAAATTGCAGGCGGCCTGGGAGTCCGTGAACCGGCTTAAAAATTTGTTGCACGGCACTGCTCCGTGCACCACCCTCCAGGCCAAGTCCCCGATGAATAGTGGGAGGACCCCTGCGTAGAGTGCCCTCCATCGGGGACCCCCGCCTCCTCTGGACGGCAAGATAGTACGCCATGGCGTGTCCAGACGGCCGGCGAGGATGGCAAAGTTGAGAGTGTGCAGGAGCAGCCCGTACAGGAAACCCCTCCGCGCGGAACTGAAAGGCACGGAGGGGATTTCCCCAAGGCGGCTCAAGTTGTGAGGCGCCGGCCCCCGAGGGAGGTTCCGGGGTTTGGCGCCGATGAGGAATTCCGTCCGGACGGGGGTCAGTTCGGACGGGATCTCCCCACGTGCCTGAGCCTCCTCGATGCACCTAACAGAGTCAGGGCCCAGAGCTGTTTTTAGCGACTCGATGGCTTCGGCCGCGTGGCGGACGTCGGCTGAATTTAGGCGCCGCGCTCCTTGTGCATGAATCCCAAAAAGTTAGTTTGCAGGTGCAACATGTAATCAGGAAGGCAAATGGAATGTTGGCCTTCATTGCGAGAGGGATGGAATACAAAAGCAGGGAGGTCCTGCTGTAACTGTATAGGGTATTGGTGAGGCCGCACCTGGAGTACTGCGTGCAGTTTTGGTCACCTTACTTAAGGAAGGATATACTGGCTTTGGAGGGGATACAGAGACGATTCACTCGGCTGATTCCGGAGATGAGGGGGTTACCTTATGATGATAGATTGAGTAGACTGGGTCTTTACTCGTTGGAGTTCAGAAGGATGAGGGGTGATCTTATAGAAACATTTAAAATAATGAAAGGGATAGACAAGATAGAGGCAGAGAGGGTGTTTCCACTGGTCGGGGAGACTAGAACTAGGGGGCACAGCCTCAAAATACGGGGGAGCCAATTTAAAACCGAGTTGAGAAGGAATTTCTTCTCCCAGAGGGTTGTGAATCTTTGGAATTCTCTGCCCAAGGAAGCAGTTGAGGCTAGCTCATTGAATGTATTCAAGACACAGATAGATAGATTTTTAACCAATAAGGGAATTAAGGGTTACGGGGAGCGGGCGGGTAAGTGGAGCTGAGTCCACGGCCAGATCAGCCATGATCTTGTTGAATGGCGGAGCAGGCTCGAGGGGCTAGATGGTCTACTCCTGTTCCTAATTCTTTTGTCCTTATGTTCCTTTCAGTCCTAAATGTCTTACCGCTTATCCTTAGACTATGTTCCCTGGTTCTGGACTTCCCCAACATCTGGAACATTCTTCCTGCATCTAACCTGTCCAGTCCCGTCAGAATTTTATATGTTTCTATGAGATCCCCTCTCATCCTTCTAAACCCCAGTGAATACAGGCCCAGTCGATCCAGTCTCTCCTCATATGTCAGTCCTGCCATCCCGGGAATCAGTCTGGTGAACCTTCGCTGCACTCCCTCAATAGCAAGAACGTCCTTCCTCAGATTAGGAGACCAAAACTGAACACAATATTCCAGGTGAGGCCTCACCAAGGCCCTCTACAACTGCAGTAAGACCTCCCTGCTCCTGTACTCAAATCCCCTAGCTATGAAGACCAACATACCATTTGCCTTCTTCACCGCCTGCTGTAACTGTACGCCAACTTTCAATGACTGATGTACCGTGACACCCAGGTCTCATTGCACCTCCCCTTTTCCTAATCTGCCGCCATTCAGATAATATTCTACCTTCATGTTTTTGCCACTAAAGTAGATAACCTCACATTTATCCACATTATAGTGCATCTGCCATGCGTTTGCCCACTCACCTAACCTGTCCAAGTCACTCTGCAGCCTCTTAGCATCCTCCTCACAGCTCACACCGCCACCCAGCTTAGTATCGTCTGCAAACTTGGAGATATTACACTCAATTTCTTCATCCAAATCATTAATATACATTGTTAAGAGCTGGGGTCCCAGCACTGAGCCCTGCAGCACCCCACTAGTCACTGCCTGTCATTCTGAAAAGGAGCCGTTTATCCCGACTCTCTGTTTCCTGTCTGCCAACCAGTTCTCTATCCACGTCAGTACATTATCCCCAATACCTTGTGCCTTAATTTTGCACACCAATCTCTTGTGTGGGACCTTGTCAAAAGCCTTTTGAAAGTCCAAATACACCACATCCACTGGTTCTCCCTTGTCCACTCTACTAGTTACATCCTCAAAGAATTCTAGAAGATTTGTCAAACATGATTTCCCTTTCATTAATCCATGCTGACTTGGACCGATCCTGTCACTGCTTTCCAAATGCGCTGTTATTTCATCTTTAATAATTGATTCCAACATTTTCCCCACTACTGATGTCAGGATAACCGGTCTATAATTACGTTTACTCTCTCCCTCCTTTCTTTAAAAAGTGATGTTACATTAGCTACCCTCCAGTTCATAGCAACTGATCCATAGTCAATAGTCGCTGCAAAGTGATTCACAGTCGACCTTTTTGAAGTGTGGTCATGATTGTAATGTGGGAAACGCAGCAGCCAATTTGCGCACAGCAAGCTCCCACACACAGCAATGAGATAATAAGAACATAAGAACATAAGAAATAGGAGCAGGTGTAGGCCATACGGCCCCTCGAGCCTGCTCCGCCATTCAATAAGATCATGGCTGATCTGATCATGGACTCAGGTCCACTTCCCCGCCCGCTCCCCATAACCCCTTATTACCTTATCATTTAAGAAACTGTCTATTTCTATCTTAAATTTATTCAATGACCCAGCCTCCACAGCTCTCTAAGGCAGTGAATTCCACAGATTTACAACCCTCTGAGAGAAGAAATTCTGCCTCATCTCAGTTTTAAATGGGCGGGCCTTTATTCTAAAATCATGCCCTCTAGTTCTAGTCTCCCCCATCAGTGGAAACATCCTCTCTGCATCCACCTTGTCAAACCGCCTCATAATTTCGATAAGATCACCTCTCATTCTTCTGAACTCCAATGAGTAGAGGCCCAACCTCCTCAACCTTTCCTCATAAGTCAACCTCCTCATCTCCGGAATCAACCTAGTGAACCTTCTCTGAACTGCCTCCAAAACAAGTATATCCTTTCGTAAATATGGAAACCAAAACTGCACACAATATCCCAGGTGTGGCCTCACCAATACCCAGAATAGCTGTAGTAAGACTTCCCTGCTTTTATACTCCATCCCCTTTGCAATAAAGGCCAAGATTCCATTGGCCTTCCTGATCACTTGCTGTACCTGCATACTATCCTTTTGTGTTTCATGCACAAGTACCCCCAGGTCCCGCTGTACTGCAGCACTTTGCAATCTTTCTCCATTTAAATAATAACTTGCTCTTTGATTTTTTTCTGCCAAAGTGCATGACCTCACACTTTCCAACATTATACTCCATCTGCCAAATTTTTGCCCACTCATTTAGCCTGACTATGTCCTTTTGCAGATTTTTTGTGTCTTCCTCACACATTGCTTTTCCTCCCATCTTTGTATTGTCAGCAAACTTGGCTACGTTACACTCAGTCCCTTCTTCTAAGTGGTTAATATAGATTGTAAGTAGTTGGGGTCCCAGCACTGATCCCTGCGGCACCCCACTAGTTACTGGTTGCCAACCATTTATCCCGATTCTCTGTTCTCTGTTAGTTAGCCAATCTTCTATCCATGCAGTCATGTATGTAACCACAATGTAACATCACTGTATTAATTGTATACACTCAACCTAGATGCACACCTTGACCACAAGGAGTGAACTTGTGGGAGACACTCCTTACCTGACCTCCCAGGTATAAAAAGAGAGGTCCCACATAGGGTCATCATCTTTGGAGTCCTGTGAATAAAGAGTTCAGGTCACAGAGTGACCTTGTCCCCAGAATGTGCCTCGTGTGGTTTCATGCTGTAGAGTAAGGACTTTACATTGGTGACGAGAAACGTGAATTCACGACCCACGAGAATGGCCACCGGTAGCACAGAGGAACGGTACTTTGTTGGGGAAGACTGAGACGATTTAGTCGAGAGGCTTCAGTAAAGCTTCATTACGAAAAAATGGCTGGGGGATGCAGTGGTCGACAAGCAAAGAGCTCATCTTTTAACCAGCTGTGGACCAAAGAATTACGCGCTCATGAAGGACTTACTAGCACCCGAAAAGCCGGCCAACAAAACCGTTGAAGAACTTAACAAATTGATCGGGGAGCACCTCAAACTGGCGAGTAGCATACATATGACCCGACACAGATTCTATAACCACCGACGTCGTGAAGGACAGAACATACCGGACTTCGTAGCGGACCTCCGGCGTTTGTTCACAGACGCCTGCAGGGGGGGAGATACTAAGGGACTTCTTTATCGAGAGCATTGGTCGTGCGGGAATTTTACACAAATTAATTGAGACCAAGGATTTGACCTTGGAAGCGGCGGCGTTGATAGCTCAAACTTTCATGGCGGGGGAGGAAGAGATGAAAATAATACACCCGCAATTCTGCCTCTAACGCGGCGATGGATCAGGGAGTCAACATCATCAATGCGACTCAGAGCCCCACAGGCAGGCAGGGGCAGTCCGACACTCCACAGGCAGCAATAGACCCCAGAGTAGGACTTCAACAGAGACAATGGCAGGCTGAACGGACATTCACTCCATCACAGTGGACAATGTGGCCCGGGATGGGGCCATTGACACCCACTAATAGAGTACTTGAGAGCAGTCAAAGGGACAGTCAGCGCGGAATGCCTGGCTATAGTCCCTTTGTTCCCAACAATGGAACATGCTGGAGGTGTGGAGGAAAACACTCAGCTAGATCTTGCAGATTCCAACAGTTTGTCTGCAGGAACTGCAATCTCAGTGGCCACTTAGCTCGAATGTGCAGGAAGCCTGCAACCAGACTAATATATGAGGCGGATGGACCAGAAGAGGGTTCTTTGAGGCAGGATGACTTTTGGGGCAAATCAATGGACGCCGAGGTTCAGCGGGTCCATGTGGCGAATATTCACAGTTCATACACCAAAACGCCACCAATGATGATGAGGGTTTTATTCAACGGTATCTCAGTATGCATGGAGCTGGACACTGGGGCCAGCCAGTCACTCATGGGCGTTCAGCAATTTGAGAAGCTATGGCCATTTAAAGCCAGTAGACCCAAATTAGCACGTATTGAGACACAATTACAGACTTACACTAAATAAATCATTCCGGTGCTAGGCAGTGCAATGTTGGCTGTCACACACAATGGGTTAGTGAATCGGCTGCCGCTCTAGATTGTCCCGGGCAATGGTCCCGCAATGTTGGGGAGGAGCTGGTTAGCCGAGATGAACTGGAAATGGGGGGATGTTCACGCAATGTCATCGGTGGAGCGAAGTTCGTGCTCACAAGTCCTACAACATTTCGAGTCACTATTTCAACCTGGTGTCGGGACTTACAAAGACACTAAAGTAGTGATACACATCACCCCGGACGCCAGGCCAGTGCACCACAAAGCCAGAGTGGTGCCGTATGTGATGCAGGAAAAGATCGAGAGCGAATTGGACCGGCTGTTGAGAGAGGACATCATCTCGCCTGTTGAATTCAGCGACTGGGCGAGTCCCATCGTTCCCGTCCTAAAAGCAGATGGCTCTGTCAGGATCTGTGGCGACTACAAGGCCACCATCAATCGGGTGTCCCTACAAGATCAATACCCGCTCCCAAGAGTGGAGGACCTCTTCGCCACGCTGGCAGGCGGAAAGCTGTTCACCAAGTTGGACCTCACTTCAGCCTATATGACCCAGGAACTGGCCGACGAATCTAAACTACTGACCACCATCACCACGCACAAGGGACTGTTTGTGTATAACAGGTGCCCATTTGGCATTCGATCAGCGGCCACGATTTTTCAAAGAAACATGGAAAGCCTGCTTAAACCCATTCCTGGAATGATCGTATTCCAGGATGACATCCTCATCATGGGTCGAGACACCGAGGAACACCTCCACAACCTGGAGGAGGTGCTACGCTGACTGGACTGGGAAGGCCTACGACTCAAGAAGTCTAACTGTCTGTTCTTAGCTTCTGAGGTTGAGTTTCTGGGCAGGAGGGTTGCTGCAGATGGGATTCGGCCCACCGAATCCAAAACAGAGGCGATTCGACGAGCACCCAGGCCCTGCAACACATCGGAGTTGCGCTCATTCCTGGGACTGTTGAACTATTTCAGGAACTTTCTGCTGGACTTGAGCACGTTGTTGGAGCTGCTACACGTGCTCCTGCGTAAGGGTTGTGATTGGTTTTGGGGAGACTGTCAGGAACGGGCTTTTGATCGGGCATGAAACCTACTTTGTTCAAACAAGTTGTTGACCCTGTACGACCCCTGTAAAAAATTGGTTCTGACATGTGATGCATCGTCCTATGGGGTTGGGTGCGTGTTGCAGCAGGGCAATGCTGAGGGTCAACTACAACCTGTGGCTTATGCCTCCAGGTCGCTCTCTCAAGCAGAATGGGGATATGGGATGGTCGAGAAGGAAGCGCTTGCATGTGTCTATGGTGTAAAAAAAATACATCAGTACGTCTTTGGTAGGAAGTTTGAATTAGAGACGGACCACAAGCCATTAACATCCCTGTTGTCAGACAGCAAGGTTATCAATGCCAACGCATCAGCTCGCATACAGCGATGGGCTCTCACGCTGGCTGCTTATGACTACACCATACGGCACCGGCCCGGCACTGAAAATTGCGCTGACATGTTCAGCAGGCTCCCACTGGCCACCACTGAGAGGGCAGCGGAGCAAAGCGCTGAGATGGTTATGGCTGTCGATGCCTTTGACAGTGCAGGCTCCACCATCACAGCCCGCCAGATCAAAATCTGGACAAACAGAGATCCCCTCCTATCGCTGATTAAGAAATGTGTCCTGACTGGGGATTGGGCGCCCGCACATGGAGCATGCCCTGAGGAGGTCAGACTGTTCCACAGACGGATGGATGAGCTCTCTATCCAAGCCGACTGCCTACTATGGGGCAGCCGGGTAGTTATGCCCCAGAAGGGCAGGGAGGCATTCATCAGGGTACTCCACAGCGAGCACCCAGGCATTGTGCTGATGAAGGCCATTGCCCGGTCACACGATTGGTGGCCTGGAATTGATTCAGACCTGGAATACTGTGTTCAAGGTGCACGATGTGTGCCCAGCTGGGTAATGTCCCCAGGGAGACCCCGCTCAGCCCGTGGCCCTGGCCCACCAGGCCATGGACACACATTCATGTTGACTACGCGGGCCCGTTCATGGGAAAGATGTTCCTTAGTGTGGTAGATGCATACTCGAAATGGATCGAGTGCATTATTCTGAATTCATGCATGTTATCTACCACCGTGGAAAGCCTACGTGCGATCTTTGCAACCCATGGCTAGGCGGACATCCTGGTTAGTGATAATGGCCCATGTTTCACAAGCTACGAATTCCAAGAGTTTATGTCGGGCAATGGCATCAACCACGTCAGGACTGCGCCGTTGAAGCCGGCCTCCAATGGCCAGGCGGAATGTGCGGTCCAAATCATTAAGCAAGATATGCTCAGGATTCAAGGACCCTCCCGACAATGCCGTCTATCGCGTCTCCTCCTGACCTATAGATCCCGACCGCACTCACTCACGGGGGTCCCGCCCACAGAGCTACTAATGAAATGGACACTCAAAACTTGGTTGTCCCTCATTCACCCAGTCCTGACCGACATAGTTGAGGACAAGCGCAAGTCACAACATGAGTACCATGACCGTAATTCGAGGGGGAGATGTATAGCAATAAATTATCCTGTATTCGTCCTCAATCACACCATGGGGCCCAAATGGCTTGAGGGCACTGTAATTGACAAGGAGGGGAATAGGGTCATCGTGGCAAAACTCAACAATGGTCAGATATGCCGTAAGCATCTGGCCCAAGTAAAAAAAAGGTTCAGCATCGACACGGAGGAACCTGAAGAAGACCATGAGATGGAGCTCACAACACCACCAGTGAACGAGCAACAAGAGCAATCAGAAGAATGCACAGTCCCTGCAGTCAGCCCGGACAGGCCGGAATCACCACAGGTGACAGACACTCATGTCAGTGTCCAAAACCAGAGCCCCAACTGCGATGCTCCATGAGGGAGCTTAGACCACCTGAAAGACTAAACCTATGATTCCAATAAGACTTTGGGGGGGGGAGATGATGTCATAGAAACATAGAAACATAGAAAATAGGTGCAGGAGTAGGCCATTCGTCCCTTCGAGCCTGCACCGCCATTCAATGAGTTCATGGCTGAACATGCAACTTCAGTACCCCATTCCTGCTTTCTCGCCATATCCCTTGATCCCCTAATAGTAAGGACTACATCAAACTCCTTTTTGAATATATTTACTGAATTGGCCTCAACAACTTTCTGTGGTAGAGAATTCCACAGGTTCACCACTCTCTGGGTGAAGAAGTTTCTCCTCATCTCGGTCCTAAATGGCGTACCCCTTATCCTTAGACTGTGACCCCTGGTTCTGGACTTCCCCCAACATCGGGAACATTCTTCCTGCATCTAACCTGTCTAAACCCGTCAGAATTTTAAATGTTTCGATGAGATCCCCTCTCATTCTTCTCAACTCCAGTGAATACAAGCCCAGTTGATCCAGTCTTTCTTGATAGGTCAGTCCCACCATCCCGGGAATCAGTCTGGTGAACCTTCGCTGCACTCCCTCAATAGCAAGAATGTCCTTCCTCAAGTTAGGAGACCAAAACTGTACACAATACTCCAGGTGTGGCCTCACCAAGGCCCTGTACAACTGTAGTAATACCTCCTTGCCCCTGTACTCAAATCCCCTCGCTATGAAGGCCAACATGCCATTTGCTTTCTTAACCGCCTGCTGTACCTTCAATGACTGATGTACCATGACACCCAGGTCTCGTTGCAACTCCCCTTTTCCTAATCTGTCACCATTCAGATAATAGTCTGTCTCTCTGTTTTTACCACCAAAGTGGACAACCTCACATTTATCCACATTAGACTTCATCTGCCATGCATTTGCCCACTCACCTAACCTATCCAAGTCACTCTGCAGCCTCATAGCATCCTCCTCGCAGCTCACACTGCCACCCAACTTAGTGTCATCAGCAAATTTGGAGATACTACATTTAATCCCCTCGTCTAAATCATTAATGTACAGTGTAAACAGCTGGGGCCCCAGCACAGAACCTTGCGGTATGCCTGCCATTCTGAAAAGTACCCATTTACTCCTACTCCTTGCTTCCTGTCTGCCAACCAATTCTCAGTCCACGTCAGCACACTAGCCTCAATCCCATGTGCTTTAACTTTGCACATTAATCTCTCGTATGGGACCTTGTCGAAAGCCTTCTGAAAGTCCAAATACACCACATCAATTGGTTCTCCCTTGTCCACTCTACTGGAAACATCCTCAAAAAATTCCAGAAGATTTGTCAAGCATGATTTCCCTTTCACAAATCCATGCTGACTTGGACCTATCATGTCACCTCTTTCCAAATGCGCTGCTATGACTTCCTTAATAATTGATTCCATCATTTTACCCACTACCGATATCAGGCTGACCGGTCGATAATTCCCTGTTTTCTCTCTCCCTCCTTTTTTAAAACGTCGGGTTACATTGGCTACCCTCCACTCCATAGGAACTGATCCAGAGTCTATAGAATGTTGGAAAATGACTGTCAATGCATCTGCTATTTCCAAGGCCACCTCCTTAAGTACTCTGGGATGCAGTCCATCAGGCCCTGGGGATTTATCAGCCTTCAATCCCATCAATTTCCCCAACACAATTTCCCGACTAATAAGGATTTCCCTCAGTTCCTCCTCCTTACGAGACCCTCTGACCCCTTTTATATCCGGAAGGTTATTTGTGTCCTCCTTAGTGAATACCGAACTAAAGTACTTATTCAATTGGTCCGCCATTTCTTTGTTCCCCGTTTTGACTTCCCCTGAATCTGACTGCAGGGGACCTACGTTTGAATACCCCTGGATGTTGAGTTCCCAGCCTTGGTCTCTGTGATGCCAACCACATCATATCCGTTAACTGCTATCTGCACAGTTAATTCGTCCACCTTATTCCGAATAATCATCGCATTGAGGCACAGAGCTTTCATGCTTGCCTTTTTCTTACCCTTTGACCCTTTAGAATTTTGCTGTACAGTGGCCCTTTTTGTTTTTTGCCTTGGGTTTCTCTGTCCTCCAGTTTTACTCATCTCCTTTCTGTCTTTTGCTTCTGTCTCCATTTTGTTTCCCTCTGTCTCCCTGCATTGGTTCCCATCCCCCTGCCATATTAGTTTAACCCTTCCCCAACAGCACTAACAAACACTCCCCCTAGGACATTGGTTCCGGTCCTGCCCAGGTGCAGACTGTCCGGTTTGTACTGGTCCCACCTTCCCCAGAACCGGTTCCAATGCCCCAGGAATTTGAATCCCTCCCTGCTGCACCACTGCTCAAGCCACATATTCATCTGAGCTATCCTGCGATTCCTACTCTGACTAGCACATGGCACTGGTAGCAATCCCGAGATTACTACTTTTGAGGTCCTACTTTTTAATTTATCTCCTAGCTCCTTAAA
Organism: Pristiophorus japonicus; assembly: GCF_044704955.1. Classification (NCBI taxonomy): domain Eukaryota; kingdom Metazoa; phylum Chordata; class Chondrichthyes; family Pristiophoridae; genus Pristiophorus; species Pristiophorus japonicus. The sequence continues at coordinate 189,937,233 of NC_091989.1, forward strand.
TTCATCTCGTAGGACCTCATCCCGTTTTTTACCTATATCGTTGGTACCAATGTGCACCACGACAACTGGCTGTTCTCCCTCCCTTTTCACAATGTCATGTATATAACTACAATGTAACACCTCTGTATTACTGTATACACTCAACCTAGATGCACACCTTGACCACAAGGGGTGAACTTGTGGGAGATACTCCTTACCTGATCACACAGGTATAAAAAGGGAGGTCCCACTCAGGGTCTTCGTCTTTGGAATCCTGTGAATAAAGAGTTAAGGCCACAGAGTGACCTTGTCCCCAGAATGTGCCTCGTGTGGTTTCATACTTTAGAGTAAGGACTTTAAACATGCTAATATATTATCCGCAAGCCCATGAACTTTTATCTTGTGCAGTAACCTTTTATGTGGCACCTTGTCAAATACCTTCTGGAAGTCCAAATACACCACATCCACTGGTTCCTCTTTATTCACCCTGTTCGTTACATCCTCAAAGAATTCCAGCAAATTTGTCAAACATGACTTCCCTTCATAAATCCATGCTGACACTGCCTGACCAAATTTGCTTTTCCAAATGTCCTGCTACTGCTTCTTTAATAATGGACTCCAACATTTTCCCAACCACAGATGTTAGGCTAACTGGTCTATAGTTTCCTGCTTTTTGTCGGCCTCCTTTTTTAAATAGAGGCGTTACATTTGCAATTTTCCAATCTGCTGGGCCCTCCCCAGAATCCAGGAAATTTTGGTAAATTACAACCAATGCATCCACAATCCCTGCCGCTACTTCTCTTAAGACCCGAGGATGCAAGCCATCAGGTCCAGGGGATTTATCTGCCTTTAGTCCCGTTATCTCACTGAGTACCACCTCCTTAGTGATTGTGATTGTGTTAAGTTCCTCCCCCCCTTTAGCCCCTTGACTATCCAATGTTGGGATTGTTAGTGTCCTCTACTGTAAAGACTGATACAAAATATTTGTTCAGAGTTTCTGCCATCTCCATGTTCCCCATTACTAATTCCCCGGTCTCGTCCTGTAAGGGACCAACATTTACTTTAGCCACTCTTTTCCTTTTTATATACCGATAGAAACTCTTGCTATCTGTTTTTATATTTGTGCTAGTTTACTTTCTGAGTCTATCTTCCCTTTCGTAATAATTTTTTTAGTCGTTCTTTGCTGGCTTTGAAAAGCTTCCCAGTCTTCTGTCCTCCCACTAGTTTAGACCACTTTGTATGCCCTTGTTTTTAATTGGATACCGTCCTTTATTTCTTTAGTTAGCCATGGATGGCTATCTTTTCTCTTATACCCTTTCCTCCTCACTGGAATCTATTTTTCTTGAGAGATGAAATATCTCCCTCAATGTACACCACTGTTCATCAACCGTCCTACACTTTCATCTATTTTCCCAGTCCACTTTACCCAATTCTGCCCTCATACCTTCATAGTCTCCTTTATTTAAGCTTAGTACGCTGGTTAGAGATCCAACTTTCTCACCCTCCATCTGAATTTGAAATTCAATCATGCTATGATCACTCATTCCGAGGGGATCCTTTACTAGGAGAATGACCAGATTATTTGTTTTAGTGATGTTGGTTGAGGATAAATATTGGCCCAGGACATCGGGGAGAACTGCCATAAATTCTTCCAAATAGCACCATGGGATCTTTTACATCCACCTGAGAGGGCAGACGGGGCCTTGGTTTTGACATCTCATCCGAAAGACGGCAGCTCCGACAGTGCAGCACTCCCTCAGCACTGCACTGGGACTGTGAGCCTAGATTTTGTGCTCAAGTTTCTGGAGTGGGACTTGAACCCACAACCTTCCCAGTAGGAAGAGAGAGTGCTGCCCCTGAGGCTGCCACTGTTATGTCGGTAAATGTGGCAGGCGAGTTGTGCACTGCTGTTCTTCACATAGAGCCATGGAATCTCCAACACCCACCTCAATAAACAAATGTGACCGTGGTTTCGCCGGTAGATTAGATTATGTATTCAAATTCCAAACCAGGACTTGAACCCACAAACTTCTGTGCCAGAGACAAGATTGGACCAGCCACATAAACACTGTGGCAACAAGAGCGGGTCAGAGGCTGGGTATTCTGCGGCGAGTGTCTCACCTCCTGACTCCCCAAAGCCCCCCCACCATCTACAAGACACAAGTCAGGAGTGAGATGGAACACTCTCCATTTGCCTGGATGGTGCAGCTCTAACAACACTCGAGAAGCTCGACACCATCCAGGACAAAGCAGCCGTTTGATCAGCTCCCCATCCCCCACCTTCAACACTCACTCCCTCCACCACCGGCGCACCGTGGCTGCAGTGTGCACCATCTACAAGATGCACTGCAGCAACTCGCCAAGGCTTCTTCGGCAGCACCTCCCAAACCCGCGACCTCTACCACCTAGAAGGACAAGGGCAGCAGGCGCATGGGAACACCACCACCTCCACGTTCCCCTCCCAGTCACACACCATCCTGACTGGGAAATATATCGGCCGTTCCTTCATCGTCGCTGGGTCAAACTCCCAATCTAACAGCACTGTGGAAATACTTTCTCCACACAGCCTGCAGTGCTGCAAGAAGAACAGAAGAACATAAGGATTAGGAGCAGGAGTCAGCCATTCGGCCCCTCGAGCCTGCTCCGCCATTTAATAAGATCATGGCTGACCTTCGACCTCCACCTTCCCGCCCGATCCCCATATCCCTCGATTCACAATATCAACAAAAAGCCCCACCAGCGCCTTCTCAAGGACCAACGAGGCGATGGATGGGCAATAAATGCTGACCTTGACAGCAGCACTCACACCCCGAGGAAGAATTAAAACAAACAGCCCAGCTGGGTACAGGAGTGTCCTCTGTTCCTGAAGGCAGCCATTCTTCACGTGTGGACTTTGACCGTGAGCGTTGGCAAGGTACTTCACCGCGGAGATATCCTATACCGGGACTGACCTCACCCTTACCTGAAGCCTTTCCACAGGGAGACACGAGGATATGAGGAGTGGGAAACCCTTGCTGACATTCCCCCTCCCTCACCCAGGGCTGCCCATAACCTCTGACCTGGGCATGCCGACTGAGATATCCGGAACTTTCCCCTCGCATATTCCAATAAAAACAACTTTGTATTTATGTATCGCCTTTAATGTAGTAAAATGTCCCAAGATGTTTCACAGGAGCGTAATCAAACAGAATTTGACACCGAGCCACATAAGGAGATATCAGGACATGTGCACACAATCTTGGTCAAAGAGGTAGGTTTTAAGGAGCGTCTTAAAGGAGGAGAACGAGGTAAGAGAGGCGGAGAGATTTAGGGAAGGAGTTCCAGAGCTTGGGGCCTTGGCAGCTGTATGCACGACCGCCAATGGTGGAGCGATGAAAATTAGGGAGGCCAGACTTGGAGAGGGCAGAGATCGCGAAGGGTTGTAGGGCTGGGGGAGATGACAGATTGGGAGGGGCGAGGCCACGGAGGGAATTGAACACAAGGATAAGAATTTTAAATTCAAAGTGTTGCTGGACCGAGAGCCAATAGAAAGAAAGACTTGGATTTATATAGCATCTTTCACAACCACCGGATGTCCCAAAGCGCTTTACAGCCAATGAAGTACTTTTGGAGTGTAGTCACTATTGTAATGTGGGAAACGCAGCAGCCAATTTGCGCACAGCAAGCTCCCACTCACAGCAATGTGATAATCACCAGATAATCTGTTTTAGTGATGTTGATTGAGGGATAAATATTGGCCCCAGGACACCGGGGAGAACTCCCCTGCTCTTCTTCAAAATAGTGCCATGGGATTTTACATCCACCTGAGAGAGCAGATGGGGCCTTGGGTTAAAGTCTCATCCAAAAGGCAGCACCTCCGACAGTGCAGCGCTCCCTCAGCACTGCACTGGGAGTGTCAGCCTGGATTTATTGTGCTCAAATCCCTGGAGTGGGACTTGATCCCACGACTTGGTGACTCAGAGGCGAGAGAGAGTGCTGCCCACTGAGCCATAGCTAACAAAGTAGGTCAGCAAGTACAGGGGTGATTCCACTTAGCATTTTAGCTGTAAAGATAAGATGGAGTAAGTAATACTGGAAAGAAACCTCATCCAGAAATAGGTTGTCATTTAACAAGTCCCCCCAGGCTGCATTTACAATATTCAGCATAAAAAAACTGCCAGTTACACGGCTAAAGGTATCAGAGGACATTGGAAATTACCAGGAAAATCACAGAATTAATGGGGCCTCAGTCTCTGTAAAGACAATATGCTTATCCCAAAAAAATTACTTAACAATCTCTTTCTCCCTGACACCTATGCTCATTAACTGGTGAATAATAGATTTGAGTATAAAGGGGATAATTCCCCAAGTTATCTCCTCTTTCCTCTTCCATATCTCACCTCCTAATCTCTGCACTATTCCACTCACCTCCTGGCCGGCCGTCCACCCTCAGTAACCTCAGCTCATCCAAAACTCAGCGCCGTGTCCGAACTCGCACCGAGTCCCACTCACCCATCACCCAGTGTGCTTGATGACCCGTGTCCTAACTCGCACCAAGTCCCGCTCACCCATCACCCCTGTGCCCCATGTCCTAACTCGCACCAAGTCCCGCTCCCCTATCACCCCCTGTGCCCCGTGTCCTAACTCGCACCAAGTCCCACTCACCCATCACCCCCTGTGCTCGCTGCCCCATGTCCTAACTCACACCAAGTCCCACTCACCCATCACGCCCTGTGCTCGCTGCCCCATGTCCTAACTCGCACCAAGTCCCACTCACCCATCAGCCCCTGTGCTCGCTGCCCCATGTCCTAACTCACACCAAGTCCCGCTCACCCATCACCCCCTGTGCTCACTGCCCCATGCCTAACTCGCACCAAGTCCCACTCACCCATCACCTCCTGTGCTCGCTGACCCGTGTCCTAACTCGCACCAAGTCCCACTCACCCATCACCCCTTGTGCTCACTGCCCCATGCCTAACTCGCACCAAGTCCCGCTCACCCATCACCTCCTGTGCTCGCTGACCCGTGTCCTAACTCGCACCAAGTCCCACTCACCCATCACCCCCTGTGCTCACTGACCTACATCGGCTCCCGGTCCAGCAACGCCTCAATTTCAAAATTCTCACCCTAGTTTATAAATCACTCTTTGGCCTCACCACCAGTCCTCGCCCCACTCCCCTGTCCACCCTCTATCTCTGTAATCACTTCCAGCCCTACAACCCTCCAAGATCTCTGCACTTCTCCAATTCTGGCTTCTTGCTCATTCATGATTTTAATCTTTTTTTATTAAATTTTTCGTAGCCAATCTTTCCAATTCTTTGTCAGATCACAAACGCCAGAGGTCACCTTGCACACATCAAGGATCACCCTGCGCTAATGCTCTTAGCCAAAAGGCCTAGAGCCACTGCACCGTTCCTGGAAGTACTGCAATACCAGGTTCGTGCCATGGAGGTGGATGGGTCAGGCCCCCCACACACCTCCTATTTCCAAAAAGCATAGGAGAACCACCTTCCTGATCCAGGGAGAACCACGTTGGGATCATGGTTACTCCCCTGTCAGGTCAGTTACGCATGATCTTAGCCAAAAGGCCGAGAAGCGATTCATGATTTTAATCGCTCCACATCGGTGGCCGTGCCTTCAGCTGGCTGGGCCCCAAGCTCTGGAATTCTCTCCCTAAACCTCTTTGCCTCTCTTCCTTTAAGATGCTCCTTAAAACCTACCTCTTTGACCAAGTTTTTGTTCATCTGTCCTAATATCTCCTTACAAAAGTAAAATACTACGGATGCTGGAAATCTGAAATAAAAACAGAAAATGCTGGAGGAGGAGAGGGAGAACACAAGGGAAGGACTGTGACAGGGTGGGAGGCGGGAGAGATTAAATGACAAACGGGATGATGGTACGAGGCAAAAGGAGATGGTAATGGGACAAGTAAAGGAACTAAAGATGGCTCTAGTTAGGGTGAACTGTCATTTAATCTCTCCTGCCTCCCACCCTATCACAGACCTTCCCTTTTGATCTTTCCTCCCCACCCCCCTTTCCCCGCCCCTACATTTGCTTAAAAACCCGTCACATCTCTAACTTGTTCCAGGTCTGACGAAGGGTCATCGACCCGAAACGTTAACTCTGTTTCTCTCTTCAGATCAGTGTTAGCATCATCTCAAAAACCTCAACCAGGTCACATCAAAGTCTTTTCTTTGCCAGAGAGAACATGTTAACATCCATTAACCTTCCATGAAAACACACGCACAAATTCCTAAAGCCAAGAAGCATCTGTGTAGCTTGTCCCTGTGATGGGCAAATAGGCAGTTTAACTGGCAGAAGTGCATTCATCACCCAGCCTTCTTCCTCTTCAATATAATCAGTGGAAATGAAATTTATGCAGCCACGAAAGTTTAAAATTACCACCTTTATTTCTTCGAGGTAAGCACCATCAACATCATGGGCGGTCCCTCGGAATCGAGGAAGACTTGCTTTCACTCTTAAAATGAGTGCTTAGGTGTTACAGACACTTTAAGATGAGCTTGGTGTCAGCCGTGGCTCAGTGGATAGCACTCTCTCATCTCTGGGTCAGAAGGTCGTGGGTTCAAGTCCCACTCCAGAGACTTGAACTCAAAGATCAAAGCTGATACTCCCAGTGCAGTGCTGAGGGAGCACTGCACTGTCGGAGGTGCCGTCTTTCAGATGAAATGTTTAACCGGAGGCCCCGTCTGCTCTCTCAGGTGGACGTAAAAGATCCCAAAGCAGGATTTCGAAGAAGAGCAGGGGAGTTAATCCTGGTGCCCTGGGGCCAATATTTATCAGTAGCCAAAATCACTAAAACAGATTATCTGGTTATCATGACATTGCTGTTTGTGAGAGCTTGCTGGGCACAAATTTGCTGCTGTATTTCCTACATTACAACAGTGACTACACTTCAAAAACAAATTCATTGGCTGTAAAGCGTTTTGGGACATCCTGCATTCATGAAAGGCACTATAGAAATGCAAGTCTTTATTTCTCTTGTTTAATTTTTTTATACCGTGTTACTTTAACCTCGGCGTTAATCCATTTATTTCCGGCTAGGTTTAAATAGCACAGAGATGAACTCATGCTCCAGCTCCCTTATAAGACAAGAACATATATGGGAATATAGAGGGCTGCTGGGCCCATGGAACTGTATCCCAGCACGGCCATTTCGGGCTACCTTGGCCCCTCACTCTGAATCTCTCCACCATCCAACGCTGTCTTCAAGAACCGACCTCATTGGCCCCACCTTCAGTCTCCATCAATTACATCTCTCCTGTCTCCTTTCCACTTCTGTGAAAGCCCTTAGTGCTTTATTACATTGAAGATGTTATATTGAGTAGACTCGGCCTATAGTCTCTAGAGTTTAGAAGAATGAGAGGTGATCTCATTGAAAAGTATCAAATTCTTACAGGGCTTGAAAGGGTAGATGCTGAGAGGCTGTTTCCCCCCAGGCTGGGGAGTCTAGAACCAGGGGTCACAGTCTCAGGATAAGGAGTCGGCCATTTAGGACTGAGATGAGGAGGAATTTCTTCACTCCGAGGGTGGTGAATCTTCGGAATTTTCTACCCTGTGGAAGCTCAGTCATTGAGTATATTCAAGGCTGAGATCGATAGATATTTTGATATTAAGGGAACCAAGGGATCTGGAGATCGGGCAGGAAAGTGGAGTTGAGGTCGATGATCAGCCCTGATCTGATTGAATGGCGGAGCAGGCTCGAGGGGCTGAATGGCCGACTCCTGCTCCTATTCTGCACTCCTCTAATTTTGCCCTCTTGAGTCACCCTGAGTATAATCGCTCAACCATCGGTGGCCGTGCGTTCTGTTCCCTGGAATTCCCTCCCTAAACCTCTCCACCTCTCTACCGCTCTTTCCTCCTTCAAGACACTCCTTAAAACAGTCACCCGCCCTAATTTCTCCTTATGCGGCTCGGTGTCAAATATTTTGTTTTATAAGACTCCTGTGAAGCGCCGTGGGATGTTTTGCTACATTAAAGGCGCTATATAAATACACATTATTGTTGTTTCTTATGTTCTTATAAAACGTATGTAGGGTCACTAATTTTGGTTGGGTGTGTTCCTGGAGATTTCATCACATGACCTCTCGCCGTGAACTGCCCTGCCCCCACACTCCTACCATTGGTCGATCCTCCATGCTCCACTGCTTTCCGACGGCCAATTGGAAAGCAAACAGACCCTTCAATACCCGATTGGATTAGTCTTGAATGTTTGTGAAAAAGCCTTTGTATCCCCATCTACAATCCTTTTATAACTAATAAACCATAGAATGATAGGGCACAGGAGGAAGCCATTCGGCCCATCGAGCCTGTGCTGGCTCTTTGATAGAGCGATCCAATCAGTCCCACTCCCCCCGCTCTTTCCCCACGGCCCCGCAAATATCTTCCCATCAAGTATTTATCCAATTCCCCATTTGAAAGTTACTATTGAATCTGCCCCCACCGCCCTTTCAGGCAGCGCGTTCCCGATCACAATAACTCGCTGCGTAAAAAAAACCTGTTTCCTCATGTTGCTTCTTTTGCCAGTCACCTTAAATCTGTGTCCTCTGGTTACCACCCCTTCCGCCAATGGGAACAGTTTCTCCTGATTTACTCTAACAAAACTGTTGTATATGCAGACTATGGATGTACTCTCTGTGTCATCACTATATAGTTGCATAAGATGGAGACTTGTTTATCTGATGTACTGTCAATAAGGTTTACACTGTGTATATACTATACTGGCACCACTAGAGGGTGCAACTGGTGGAGACCGGGGGTTTCCTGCCCTGGTGGCAGGGCCCTGTATAAAAGGCTGCTCACCATGTTTGCACAGCACTCTGGAGTTACGAATAAAGGACCAAGGTCACTACAGTTTGAGTACATTGCCTCGTGGAGTCATTTATAAGAACATTATAGACATAATAAAAACCATTCATAATTTCGAACACCTCTCTCAAGTCTCCTCTCTGCTCTATGGAGAACAGCTTCTCCAGTCTCTCCACATAACTGAAGTCCCCCATCCCTGGAACCCTTCTGGTCAATCTCCTCTGCACCCTCGCCAAGGCAGTGACATCCTTCCTGGAGTGTGCTGCCCAGAATTGGACACACAACTCCAGCTGAGGCTGTCGGTTTAGCATAACCTCCTTTGCTTTTGTACCAAATGCCTTTGTTCATGAAGCCCAGGATCCCATTTGTATGTTTAACAGCTTTCTCAACTTGTCCCGCCATCTTCAAAGATTTGTGGCCCCACATCCCCCAGTCTCTCTCCTTGCACCCCCTTTAAAATGGTACCATTCAGTTCATAAGTGAAATACCGCGGGACCTGGAAATCTGTAATAAAGACAGAGAATGCTGGAAATCTCAGCGGGTCAGGCAGCATCTGTGGAGAGAGAAACAGAGTTAGTGTTTCAGGTCAGTGAGCTTTGGTCAGAACTGGGAAAGGTTAGAGATGTGACGGGTTTTAAGGAAGTGTAGGGGCAGGGAAAGTGGGGAGTGGGGAGGAGAGAACAAAAGGAAAGGTCTGTGATAGGGTGGGTGGGGGGCAGGAGAGATTAAATGAGAAAGGGGTGATGGTCCGAGGTAGAAGGAGATGGTAACAGGACATGTAAAAAAACCAAAGATGTGTCTAGAGGGGGAAATGGCAGAATCACCAACAGCTGCCACCTGGGAAATAGTGCAGTAGTTCTGATCTGAAATTGTTGAACTTGATGTTGAGACTGGAAGGCCATTTAGTCGATATCGCCACTCGTCATTCTTCTGACCGAGATGCATCACTAAATGAAAGTGCTCAAACAAAATGAAAAAGACGCAGACTTTTATTGAATGGCTCTTGTCTCCCGGCCGGGTATTGCTGGCAGCAGTGTCTCGGAGATTAATCTTCGGCTCCTTGACAATCCCGCCAGGTTCGCCACCTTAAGTGTAGGTTGTTAGTATTTTTTGCTGAGTTTTACACCTTCGGGAGAGAAGAGAAAATTGGAAAGCTGCAGGTTTCACCGAGAGGTACACACTCTCCATTCATTGTTCTCATTCTGACACTAAAACTCCTCTTCATCATCGTCCTTCAGCGACTGCGCTGTGTGTAAAGTACAACACATACATAATGTACCAGCTCAGGCACCAATCACCCCGCACACACCCAGAAAAATACACAAACTCTGTATAAAACAGAGGTTGTACACACACATGGTGCCTTTTGACAAATTGCAACAGATAATCATTGCTATCGGCCCTGACGTTCGAAAATTTCTGCACACAGTATTTCATTTTATCTTTTCTTCAATATTTTCTCCATCTGCAACCTCTCTGCTTCATAGACCCAAAGGCCCACTCCCCCAGGCAGAGTGCTCAAACCCTGTGTGATAGGCCTGGAGTCTGCAGAAATTGAAGATTAATGTCCAGCCATGCAGCGAGCAAAATCCCGGGAGAAAAATCATAGGGGGCATTAAATCATTTCCTGTGAACACTTTTGTGCTCGAGTCCACTCCAAGGGCTCCAGCACAAAAAAAATCTAAGCTGACACTCCCAACTGATACCGCCCTCCTGTATGGCTCAGAGACGTGGACCATATACAGCACACACCTCAAATCACTGGAGAAATACCACCAACGATGTCTCCGCAAGATCCTGCAAATCCCCTGGGAGGACAGACGCACCAACATCGGTATTCTCGCTCAAGCCAACATCCCCAGCATCGAAGCACTGACCACACTCGACCAGCTCCGTTGGCCGGGCCACATTGTCCATATACCCGACAGGAGACTTCCAAAGCAAGTGCTCTAGTCGAAACTCCGACACGGCAATCGTTCCCCAGGTGGATAGAGGAAACGTTACAGGGACACCCTCAAAGCCTCCCTGATAAAATGCAACATCCCCACCGACACCTGGGAGTCCCTGGCCAAAGACCGCCCTAAGTGGAGGAAGTGCATCCGGGAGGGCACTGAGCACCTCGAGTCTCGTCGCCGAGAGCATGCAGAAACCAAGCGCAGGCAGCGGAAGGAGCGTGCGGCAAACCAGTCCCACCCACCCCTTCCCCCAACCACTGTCTGTCCCACCTGTGACAGGGACTGTAATTCCTGTATTGGACTGTTCAGTCAGCCGAGAACTCACTTTTAGAGTGGAAGCAAGTTTTCCTCGACTCCGAGGGACCACCTATGATGGTGAGTGCTGAAGGAGTGCTGCACTGTCGGAGGTGCCGTCTTTCGGATGAGACGTTAATCCGAGACCCCGTCTTCTCTCTCAGGTGGATGTAAAAGATCCCATGGCGTTATTTTGAAGAAAGCAGGGGAGTTATCCCCGGTGTCCTGGGGCCAATATTTATCCCTCAATCAACATAATGAAACAACAGATTATCTGGTCATTATCACATTGCTGTGTGCGGGAGCTTGCTGTCCGTAAATTGGCTGCCGCGTTTCCCACATTACAAACGTGACTACACCCTAAAAGTACTTCATTAAAACGTCCGGTGGCTGTGAAAGGCGCTACATAAATGCAAGTCTTCCCTTTATGAGCAACAAAAATATCGAAGATGGGGAAAAAATGGCTTCTTGACTGAGAGTTCTGAATCATCCAAACAGGTAATTGAAGAGTATTTGCGCGTTCTGATTGGTCGTGGGGCCACGAGATTGGACATCTCAAAGGACCAATGGCGGGAGCATGAGGGCGGGGCAGTTGGATGTGGGAGGTCATGTGATGATTCCTCCAGGGAGATGTCCAACCAGAGTTGGCGACCCTCCCCCACCCCCAGGGGCCGCTGGGAAATGGAGGAGCCGAAAGGCTGGCTTTGTCTTGGAGTTGTCGTCCCTCGGTGTTTGAAGCACGCTGATTCAGCTCAACTTGTCAGCCGCAGGCCAGGCTGTGAGCTTACTGCACCGTGACTAATGAAACACACGCCCTTCCAGCCTACTGTTGGCTGAGGCAGCCGAGCATGGTGCCATTCACCACAGAGTCTTCATCTTCCCCTCCGCCTGCTCTGACAGTGAGGAGAATGTGGGACCCAGAGAGGGAAGAATGGGGGGGACAGAGAGAGGGGAGAATGGGGGGGGACAGAGAGAGGGGAGACTGGGGGGGACAGAGAGTGGGGAGAATGGGGGGGGACAGAGAGAGGGGAGACTGGGGGGGACAGAGAGCGGGAGAATGGGGGGGACAGAGAGAGGGGAGAATGGGGGGGACAGAGAGAGGGGAGACTGGGGGGGACAGAGAGCGGGGAGAATGGGGGGGACAGAGAGAGGGGAGACTGGGGGGGACAGAGAGCGGGGAGAATGGGGGGGGGACAGAGAGCGGGGAGAATGGGTGGGGGAAAGAGAGTGGGGAGAATGGGGGGGGAAGAGAGTGGGGAGAATGGGGGGGGACAGAGAGCAGGGAGAATGGGGGGGGAAAGAGAGTGGGGAGAATGGGGGGGGAAGAGAGTAGGGAGAATGGGGGGGCAGAGAGTGGGGAGAATGGGGGGGACAGAGAGAGGGGAGAATGGGGGGACAGAGAGAGGGGAGACTGGGGGGGACAGAGAGCGGGGAGAATGGGGGGGGACAGAGAGAGGGGAGACTGGGGGGGACAGAGAGCGGGGAGAATGGGGGGGGACAGAGAGCAGGGAGAATGGGGGGGAAAGAGAGTGGGGAGAATGGGGGGGGAAGAGAGTGGGGAGAATGGGGGGGCAGAGAGTGGGGAGAATGGGGGGGACAGAGAGTGGGGAGAATGGGGGGGACAGAGAGTGGGGAGAATGTGGGGGATAGAGAGTGGGGAGAATGGGGGGACAGAGAGTGGGGAGAATGGGGGGACAGAGAGTGGGGAGAATGTGGGGGATAGAGAGCGGGGAGAATGGGGGGGACAGAGAGTGGGGAGAATGTGGGGGATAGAGAGTGGGGAGAATGGGGAACTCACTACCACAGGGAGTGGTTGAGGCAATGAACATCTAATGGGAAGCTGGATAAAGACATGAGGAAGGAAGGAATGCTGATAGGATTAGATAAAGTTAGGGTGGGAGGGGGCTGGTGTGGAGCACAAACACCAACACGGACCCGTGGGGCCCAAAGGCCTGTTCCTGTGCTGGATGTTCGATTTCATTGTCTGGCCTACTCCCAGGTCCCTTCTAGTTCCTGCGTTCTTAGAGGTGCTGAGAGGGTTAAATTATGAGGAAGAAAACCTTGGATTTATATACCACCTTTCACGACCACCGGATGTCTCAAAGCTTCACAGCCAATGAAGTACTTTTGGAGTGTAGTCACCCCTCCCCATCCCTCTCCATCCCTCCCTATCCCTCCTCATCCCTCCCCATCTCTCTCCAACCCTCCACATCCCTCTCCATCCTTCCCCATCCCTCCACACCCCTCCTCATCCCTCCCCATCCCTCTCCATCCTTCCCCATCCCTCCACACCCCTCCTCATCCCTCCCCATCCCTCTCCATCCTTCCCCATCCCTCCACACCCCTCCTCATCCCTCCCCATCCCTCTCCATCCTTCCCCATCCCTCCACACCCCTCCTCATCCCTCCCCATCTCTCTCCATCCTTCCCCATCTCTCTCCATCCTTCCCCATCCCTCCACACCCCTCCTCATCCCTCCCCATCCCTCTTCATCCCTCAGCACCCTTCCCCATAAGTCCACCCCCTCCACCCTGGACCTCACTGTACACAGCCTGGCCAGCCACGGTCACATTGCAGAATACGGCAGAGTATGAGGGAAGTGCCGTGACATCACGTTCCCATTCCACGGGCAGTGAAGAAGTGATGAGGATGAAATGGGCCGACGGGAGAAATGGGAAGGCACCGGATTGATAAGTAATGATGCATTTAACAAATGGGGAGAGTGTCCGCCTTCAGACCGTGAGATTGGTGATCAAAGCCCTTCATTAGCCGATCATTCATTGCAGAGGATGAAGTGGCCGCCTCCCATCTCTTTGTCTCTTTCCACAAATCATGGAATTCCACCTCAATTATGTCTGAGCCGCCCCGGGGGTAAAATACAACGAAGAGAAGGGATGGGAGAGCAGTTCGTTTGCACCATCATTTTTCTTGAAAGCCACAGCTCATTAGTATGCGGATCTCTGAGTCAGTATCTGAAAATCTCCTCCGCTTCAAACATCAGCGATAAACTCTATATCCAATTAAACTTAGAACCTTATCAAATTTTACATAGTTTTCTAAATCAGAGAAACGCAGGTTCGAGAAGCAAATTTAAATTCTCGTTATATTGTCGTCATGCTTTGATTGTTATAATCATTAAAGGTGAACCTTAGCCTTTCACTTCACACTCAATTGGAAGCATTTGTTTACAAGCTAGCTGTGCTGGGAGCTCTGAACCGTGCACCTCTCTGTGAGCTGGCGAGCTCACGCCTCTGATATCGGGAGCATTTCCTTGTTTTTGGGCTTTGCCGTTTTGCATTCCCTTGCTTCTCCAACCTGCAGAGTGTGGTGACACATGGAGCATGGACGCGGTTAGAACATAAGAACATAAGAAATAGCAGCAGGAGTAGGCCATATGGCCCCTCAAGCCTGCTCCGTGTTGTGTATGTAAATAACAGACTGAACCGGGAGTAAAGTAACTTAACTGTGTCCTTTATAGCAACTCCCAAAATGGTGACCCCAAAACCAGCATGTTTATAGCAGTATGTGAATAGCTCCCGCAGGGTCCTAATGCCTGCCTAGCATCCTGTAACAAACAAATAGAATCTGAACACAACACCCCGCCATTCAATAAGATCATGGCTGATCTTCGACCTCAACTCCACTTCCCGGCCCCAAGAGTTCAAAGATCAATCAATCTCGGGCTATTCAATCCATGGAAGAGCACATCATCGACATCACCTGCAACATAGTCATAGAATCACAGAACGGTTACAGCACTGTAGGAGGCCATTCGGCCCGTCGAGCCCGTGCCGGCTCTCGACAAGAGCACCTCAGCCAGTCCCCCTCCCCCGCCCTTTCCCCACAGCCCTGCAATTATTTTTCCTTCAGGTACTTATCCAATTCGCTTTGAAAAGCCATGATTGAGTCTGCCTCCCCCACTCTCTCAGGTAACGCATTCCAGATCCTAACCACTCGCTGCGTAAAAACAGTTTTTCCTCATGTCGCCTTTGGTTCTTCTGCCAATCGTCTTAAATCCTCTGGTTCTCGACCCTTCCACCAATGGGAACAGTTTCTCTCTAGACTCATCTTTTGTTTCCTAACTTGTCCCATTACCATCTCAATTTGGCCCATCATCCCTTTTGTCTCTCTAATCTCTCCTGCCTTCCACCCTATCACAGACCTTCCCTTTTGTTCTTTCCTCCCCTCCCCCTTTCAGTGCTCCTCAACAATCTGTTCATCTCAAACTTTTGCCAGTGTTGACGAAGGCTCACCGACCTGAAATATTAACTCTGTTTCTCTCTCCACAGACGCTGCCCGACCCGCTGAGATTTCCAGCATTCTCCGTTTTTATTTCAGATTCCAGCGTCCGCAGGATATTGCATTTGTAGAATGTGGAGGCTTAGTTTCAGAATACGGGATCAACCATTTTAAACAGAGATGAGGAGGAATTTCTTCTCTCAGAGGGTCGTGAATCTGTGGAATTCTCTGACCCAGAGAGCTGTGGAGGCTGGGTCATTGAATTTTTTAAGGTAGAGATAGAGAGATTTTTGAATTACAGGGGAGTCACGAGTTATGGAGAGTGGGCAGGAAAGTGGAGTTCAGACCTCCAGTGCACCAGCACAGCCTTCAATCGCCTGAGAGAGTGTTTGAAAACCAGGACCTCAAACCCGGCACCAAGCTTACGGTCTACAGGGCAGTAGTGATACCCGCTCTCCTATATGCCTCAGAGACATGGACTATATACAGCAGGTATCTCAAAGCACTGGGGAAATACCACCAATGTTGCCTCTGCAAGATTCTGCAAATCCCCTGGGAGGACAGACGCACCAATGTCAGTTCTCGCTCAGGCCAACATCCCCAGCATTGAAGCACTGACCACACTCGACCAGCTCCGTTGGGTGGGTCACATCGTCTGCATACCCGACACAAAACTCCCAAAGTAGGCGCTCTACTCGGAATTCCTACACGGCAAGCGAGCCCCAGGTAGGCAGAGGAAACGTTACAGGGACACCCTCAAAGCCTCCTTGATAAAATGCAACATCCCCACTGACACCTGGGAGTCCCTGGCCAAAGATTGCCCTAAGTGGAGGAAGTGCATCCGGGAGGGCGCTGAGCACCTGGAGTCTCATCGCCGAGAGCATGCAGAAACCAAGCGCAGGCAGCGGAAGGAGCATGCGGCAAACCAGTCCCACCCTCCCCTTCCTTGAACCTCCGTCTGCCCCACCTGTGACAGAGACTGTAGATCCTGCATTGGTCTCATCAGTCACCTGAGAACTTTTAGTGTGGCAGCAAGTCTTCCTCGACTCCAGGGGCCTGCCTAAGAAGAGAAGAAGGAGTTGAGGCCAAGATCAGATCAGCCAGGATCTCATTGAATGGCAGAGCAGGCTCGAGGGGCCAAATAGCCGACTCCTGCTCCTATTTCTTATGTTCATCTGATTAAAAACTCCAAGTTAGTTACTTAAAAGCTCTGCTGCCTGTGAGGAGGAGGCTGTAAAGGGAACTGAGGAGTCTCTTGATGCTAATATGCAGCCAGAGGAAAAACTCCAGCATTAACCTCGACCTTGCCTGAGCATGGAACTTGAATCAGCTGAGACGCAATCATCGGGATGCTGGAGCAATGGTAAACCTTTTTATTTCAGGTGAAATTTGCATTCTTCAAGGTCAGTCCTGTGTAAGATAATATTTTATCCAACAAACACAAACCTCGGAAAAGTAGTAAGCAGTAGCAGGCTTCAGGAGGACATGGACAAGCTGGTGATATGGGCAGACACATGGCAGATGAAGTTTAACACGGAGAAGAGTGTAGTGATGTATTTTGGAAGGGCCAATAGGGGAGTGCAGGAACAGAGCGACATGGGGGAATGGGAGGTGACAGGACAAATTGAAAAAGCTGTTAAAAAAATCATCCAAGATCCTTGGCTTTATAAATAGCGGCATCGAGTACAAAAACAAGGAAGTTATGCAAAGCCTTTATAAATCATTAGTTCGGCCTCAGTTGGAGTATTGTGTCCAATTCTGGGCACATCACTTTAGGAAAGATGTCGAGGCTGTGCAGAGGACACAGAAAAGATTTCCAAGAATGGTTCCAGGGATGACAGACTCCAGTTACGTGGAGAGACTGGAGAAAGTGGGATTGTTCTCCTTGGAGCAGGGAAGGTAAAGAGGAGATTTACATAAGAACATAAGAAATAGGAGCAGGAGTAGGCCATTCAGCCCCTCGAGCCTGCTCCGCCATTTAATGAAACCATGGCTGATCTTTGACCTCAGCTCCACTTGCCTTCACTGTCCTGTTTAATATATGAGTTCAAATTCATGAAAGGATCTTGATAGTGTAGATCGGGAGAAACTGTCCCCACGGGCTGGAGGGCCAGTAACCAGAGGACACAGATTTAACACAGTTGGCAAAAGAGCCAGAGGGGAGGTCAGGGTAATTATTTTACTCAGCGAGTTGTGATCGGGAACGGTCTGCCTGAAAGGGCGGTGGGAGCAGATTCAATAGTAACTTTCAAACGGGAATTGGATAAATATTTGAAAAGAGGAAATTTGCAGGGCCGTGGTGGGAAGAGTGGGGGAATGGGGACTTGTTGGCAGTTCTTTCAGAGAGACGACACAGACATGATGGGCTCCTTCTGCACTGTGTGATTCTGTGAAACATCAGCATCGGGTGCTGTGACGGAACAAATGGATCACACGGGTTGACTTATGTTCGAATGCGTGTTTCTAGTAGGGAGACTGGTGCACTGGGAGCCTGTGTTGGGTTGGTGGGAATAGTCCCTATGATTTTCTCTCCATGTGAGTGGAAACCTGTGGGGAATACATCTGCAGGTCCTCGACACCCACTCCCAGTAGCTGAGGGTCCTTGCTGGAAAAGCACTTCCGAAAAACTCACCCTTTACAGTTACATCAACAACTTGCATTTATATAACGCCTTTAACACAGCAATACGTCCCAAGCCGCTTGTCGGAGTGTTGTCACGAGCCACTTAAGGAGATATGAGAGCAGGTGACCAAAAGCTTGGTCAAAGAGATAGATCTTCAGGAGTGTACTAAAGGTGAGAGAGATAGAGAGGCGGAGAGGTTTAGGGAGGGAGTTCCAGAGCTTGGGGCCCAGGCAACAGAAGGCACGGCCACCGATGATGGAGCGATGGAAAGTGGGGCTGCTCAAGAGGGCAGAATTGGAGCAGCGCTGAGGTCTTGGAGGGTTGTGGGGCTAGAGGAGGTTACAGAGATAATGAGGAGGGGGGGGGTGTGGGGAGGAGGCAATTGGGAAACAGTTTAAAATTAGATTTGGGGCAAATGAGGATTGAAATGACACTGTGTGGTGTCATAAAAGGCATAAACCTGTATTACACAGGATATATGTCACAGAAACACGCCATTCGGCCCAACCAGTCCATGCTGGCGTTTATGCCCCACTCGAGCCTGAATATTAATTTCACACCATTGTCAGGAAGCCCCAGAGTTCCACACAAGCAGTTAATTAGTTTTGAAGTGCAGTCACGGTTGTTTGGTAGGCAAACAGGGCAACCAATTGTTCACAGCTTGTTCCCTTAGAGATAGCTGATTGGTTAGTCAACCTTTTGGTGATGTTGAGGGATAAAAACTAGCCGAGACAGTGCGCGACCTCACCTCGGTTCTTCTTTGAAATAGTGCACCTGAAATCTTTTAAATCCACTTGAGTCGACAGACAGATATCTGGCTCAAATTCTCATCTGAAAGACGGCATCTCCGACAATGCAGCTCTTCCTCAGTGCTGTGCAAGAAGTGGTGGATGGTGAGAACTAGTCTCATACGGGTTCCCTCGCTCAGCAGTTTGCCTAAGTTGATGACATTGAAGGATTCCAATCACATCAGATAAAGAATTGTAAATGCAGTTGAGTTACAAGGGCATAATGCAAAAACAGGCCTTGATAAGACGTCTAACAAGGAATCTTGAGATAAACAAACTGTCCAAGAGAAGGTGTGACCTCATGGGAAGGGGAGAGTGTTTCATTTAAGAGTTGAGACAAAGAACTCGACATGCCATTGGGCACCTGATTTGGGAAGAGCCCTTACAAGTTCGATGGTCCTGTCCTTATTTTACCCCAGGCCCACCCCTAAAAAGAGAATAAAAGAGATATCTCGAGAGCTTTTCAGGGCAGACGGTGGAGAGAATAGTCATCATCCGTCGGTGCGAACAGGACCAATACCATCGACTTATCACGGTCGTATGTCTACTATGTCTATCCTGATTGTGTGTTGTGTCTGACTATATTTGAACTACCGCTCCATTAATAAAATACATTATGGCTCCTAAGACTCTTTTGGTAATCTGTGTGTGACCTGAGATCCAAATCTTACAGCTTCGAAGATCAGGCCCTCAAATCTGGCACTAAGCTCATGGTCTACAGGGCTGTAGTGATACCCGCCCTCCTATATGGCTCAGAGACGTGGACCATATACAGTAGACACCTCAAGTTGCTGGAGAAATACCACCAACAATGTCTCCGCATGACCCTGCAAATCCCCCGGGAGAACAGACACACCAATGTTAGCGTACTCAATCAGGCCAACATCCCCAGCATCGAAGCACTGACCACACACGACCAGCTCCGTTGGGCAGGCCACATTGTTTGTATGCCTGACACAAGACTCCCAAAGCAAGCGCTCTACTCAGAACTCCTACACGGCAAGCGAGCCCTAGGTGGGCAGAGGAAACGTTTCAAGGACACCCTCAAAGCCTCCTTGATAAAATGCAACATCTCCACCGACACCTGGGAGTCCCTGGCCAAAGACCACCCTAAGTGACGAATGAGCATCCGGGAGGGCGCTGAGCACCTTGAGTCTTGTCGCCGAGAGCATGCAGAAACCAAGCGCAGGCAGCGGAAGGAGCGTGCGGCAAACCAGTCCCACCCTCCCCTTCCCTCAACCACTGTCTGTCCCACCTGTGACAGAGACTGTAATTCCAGTATTGCACTGTTCAGTCACCTGAGAACTCACTTTTAGAGTGGAAGCAAGTCTTCCTCGATTCCGAGGGACTGCCTATGATGATGACAGCTGCACTGGAGAGTCAGTCACAGTTATGTGCTCAGGTCCTGAACCTATGAGTCTCTGGTTCAGAGGGAGGAGTGCTACCCGTAGAACGAAAGCTATCCAGAGTTGGAAAACACTCAATGCACTCATCTCAAATTCCGTTCCATTTCCAACTGTATAAATCCATGTGATGTAAATGGGACAGCATCTCCATTGAGATGGTGTCAAAGAAATATCATATGGAGCATTAAGACATTCATGCACCACAATCCTGCAGCATCATCTCACCTTAACAAAGCTCCTGGAGCAACATTCTTTATTCATTCACACTGGCAAGGCCAGCAGTTATTGTTCACCCCTCGATACCCTCGGGAAAGTGATGCTGAGCCACCTTCTTGAACCGCTGCAATCCGTGGGCTATATTTTTTCGTAGCAGATTTTGATACAAACGAGTGTCTCACTGGGCCATCTCATAGGGCAGTTACTAGCCAATCACATTGCTGTGGGTCTGGAGTCACATATCGGCCAGACTGGGTAAGGACAACAGATTTCCTTCCCGAAAGGAGGTTAGTGATCTAGTTGTATATTTACAACAATCCAGTATTTCCATGGTCAACATTGAATGGATACTGGTTTATTATTATTCATTTAAATTCTACAACTGCCATGGTGGGGTTTAAGCTCACATTTACTGCTGTATTAGTCCAGGCCTCTGATTTACCATCTCATCCAAAAGACAACACCTCCAACAGTGAGGAGCTCCCTCAGCACTGTGAGTGTCAGCCTAGATTTTTGTGTTCAAATCTCTGGAGTGGGACTTGAACACACAATCTTCTGACACACGAGGCTAGGGTGTTGCCCACTGAGCCACGGCTGATACCTTAGTCTATAAGACAGATAACGTTGGCAGGTATTCCTTTCCTGAAGGACGTTAGTGAACCAGTTGGGTTTCTGCAACAATCCAGCAGCTGCCATGGTCATTGTATCTGGTGCCAGCCCTCGATTCACTGAACTTAGCCACAGGCTGCAACTTGTGATGGCTGGAGGGGGGCGGGGGAGAGGTTGGGGACAGTGGGAGGGGCACGGATGAGGCTGAGGACAGGGGGAGGGGCAGGAAGAGAGGTTGGGAATAGGGGGAGGTGGAAGGGCAGTGGAGAGCGGTTGGGGATAGGGGAAGGAGGGATGGGGCGATGATGTGGGTGAGGAGTGGTTGGAGGACAGGGTGGTTGGGTCCGGGGGGGGGGGGGGGCAGGGTGAAAGGTGGGGATGGGTGTCAGGGTTCCCGTAAGGAACATGTACCTGTCCCCTAGTTGTCCTCTTTGTAAGGCACCGTATTTATCAACTTAACAAAAAGAAAAATGACTCCTTTATCCTTCAGCGAGTTCAGGTCACCATGCCAGCCTGGACCACCAGGTGGGTCTCAGGACCATCGGTTGCAGGGTCGGTAGGCCTCGTGTTCGATTGCTGCCAATCTTACATTGGATCCCTCTGAGAGCTAGATTCATGGAACACCCTGGTGTTTGGGTGGGGGGTGGTAGGGGAGACCCTACCACCTCCATCTGCACCTTAAATTGGATCCTCAGAAGGGCCTGTGACAATTTCAACGTTGGTCTCAGTGGGCAGCCTCCCGCTTCTGAGTCAGAAGGTTGTGGGTTCAGGTCACACTCCAGAGACAGGATCACAAAAATCTAGGCTGACACTCCCAGTGCAGTACTGAGGGAGAGCCGCACTGTCGGAGGGGCAGTACTGAGGGAGAGCCGCACTGTCGGAGGGGCAGTACCGAGGGAGCGCTGCACTGTCGGAGGGACAGTGCTGAGGGAGTGCTGCACTGTTGGAGGAGCAGTACCGAGGGAGCGCTGCACTGTCGGAGGGGCAGTGCTGAGGGAGTGCTGCACCATCAGAGGGGCAGTATCGAGAGAGCGCTGCACTGTCGGAGGGGCAGTACTGAGGCAGTGCTGCACTGTCGGAGGGGCAGTACTGAGGGAGTGCTGCACTGTCGGAGAAGCAGTACCGAGGGAGCGCCGCGCTGTCGGAGGAGCAATACTGAGGGAGTGCTGCACTGTCGGGGGTGTCGTCTTTTCGATGAGACCTTAAACCGAGGCTCTGTCTACTCTCTCAAGTGGATGTTAAAGATCCCATGGCATTATTTTGAAGAAGAGCAGGGGAGTTATCCCCGGTGTCCTGATCAATATTTATCCCGCACTCAACATCACTAAAACAGATTATCTAGTCATTATCACATTACTGTTTGTGGGAGTTTGCTGTGCAGAAATTGGCTGCCGCATTTCCATACATTATAACAAAAGTACTTCATTGGCTGTAAAGCACATTGGGATGTCATCATCATAGGTGGTCCCTCGAAGCGAGGATGACTTGCTTCCACACTAAAAAGGGATGAGTTCACAGGTGTTTCAATGAAGGACCTAATATTCCAGATCCCGAACTACATCCTGAAGGGTGGAAGATGCCTGTGTGTGGATTGTTTTAACGTGGGGTGACCGTTGCACACCAGCCACCGCACGGGGCTTGACAGAGCGAGGTCTTGGTCCAGTGGCAAGGGTTAACCAGGACAACTGGAGACCTGCTCTGCTGCACGGACCCAGTGCGCTCACATATCGCAGTGTGGGCTGGGCCCGTGCTGCCCCTGGGCTCCTGGCCCTGAACTCACGCCTCCCCTGGGTCCCAATCACATCCCTCTACAGTCTCTCGCCGCTCCTGCCGTACCTGCCCACGCTCCAATCACCGACCTGGACCTTGATAACGTCACTCTTCGCTGCCATTGCCCTCCTGCACCAGCTCGCGCTGTACCTTGACGTGGTACACCACCACGCTGCCCATGGTCACCGCTCACCGCTCCTTCTATGGCCCCGGCCTGCCGCTGGTGTCTCTCGCAGGTCGGGCTCGCCACACTGGGATGTACTGAGATAGTGAACAGTGCAATACTATACCAGGTATGTGAAGATGGGCTGCCTCGTTCTTTGACCCTACGTTATCTGGTGAACCAGTTTCAGGAGTGAGATATGGCGAGAAATAAATTATTTGCATTTCGATAGCGCTTTTAATGATGTCAGGATGTCCCAAATTGCTTTCAAGCCAATGAAGTACTTTTGGAGTGTAGTCACTGTTGTAATGTGGGAAACATGGCAGCCAATTTGTGCACAGCAAGCTCCCACACACAACAACGAGACAATGGCCAGATAATCTGTTTTTGTTATGCTGATTGAGGGATAAATATTGGCCTCAGGACACCGAAGAGAACTCCCCTGCTCTTCTTCAAGCAGTGCCAAGGGTTGATTTTCATCCCGCTGAGAGGCAGATTGGACCTTGCTTTAACATCTCATCCAAAAGGCAGTACTGCACTCCACCAACCATCAAGTCAATGGAGGGGGAATTGAACCCACAAACGTCTCGACTCAGAGGCAAGGGTGGTACTGCCAAGCCATGGGTGACACCTCAAGGCTGGTGCTCTACCTACCCTGGCAGGTGACCCACACTGGCACATCTCGAACTCTCCGAGCAGCCCTACCCCGCGCACAGTCAGAGAACCCCTGCCCAGGTGACAACCACTTGTAGAAAAATTCTTTTATTGTAAAGTCCGGCTTCTCTGCCCGAAGCACAATAATAAAGCAACAGTACAATGTCCATAAAATAGAATAGTGACGCCTTAACACTTTGTTGCGTGTCGTATTATCGAGACTTCATGTGTTTTTTTACTAAAATAAGAACCTTTTAAGATTGTACAAATCGACACATAGAAATGATGTAGAAATCAGCCATTTCTCACTGTGAGGAGACAGGTCTGTGCCCGAAACATATTAAACACAATACTTAAAGCAAAAAAAAATAGGTTTACAAGATTTAAACAGGAATAAGGTCTTGCTTGTTCGCTTTTGCAAAGACAGATTCATTCTGTGCCCCCTTTGCATCTCTCCGTGTCTCTGCGAGCTGTACCATGGAGAAAACTGTGGCCAATATAACCGGTACAGGTGGTGACGATATCCAACACTTTTAAGGCTCAATATTCAAACTGTGTTACTGTCCCTGTGGCCGACGGCACATTCTGTGTCTCGTGTGTCACAGCACTCCGCAGGATAGACCTTTCTCTTCCCCCCCACGCCGATTGACCCAGAATTTAGCGTTTGATTCGATGTTTCTTTCCGTACTTTTTTTAAAGCTTTATCTTACAGTTCAGTCACATCTCTCCCAATGTCTTTGAAACAATCGCGGGAAATTCTAATGAAGGCAAGCCAGCGGGAACGTTACTGTTGTGTTTGTGTTTTTGGGTAGAGGGGCGTTTGGGTGGGTGAGTGAGAGGGCAGGGGCGGGCGGGATGGAAAACTAAAATGACTTAGCGTTGGATAAGCCCGTTTCACAGCAATCATCTTTGAAAAACTCTCCGTGTCCTGCAACAGTTAAAGGACAGAGTCATTAACATCAGCTCCTGCACTCAATAAAATTGAGCGTATATATATATATAAAAAAAAAGAAAAAATGAAAATAAAAAGGGGATGTAAATCTGCCCAAAGGTTCCAGTCCGTCCATCCATCCCTCGAAGGGTTGATGCGGAATTTTAAGGCCAGTCTGATCTGTTGAGTGTTAAGAATCTTCGCAGGTGTCTTTCGAGCCATAGAGATCGGCCAGCCTCTTGAAGCGGGGTCCCCAGCTGTTGAGGTAATCGTAGTCCAGATCGGATTCAGTAGTGGCTGACTCCAGCGAGCTGAGGGAACCGGCCACTGAGCCCCGCCCCTCGTAGCCGTAGATCTGGATGGAGTCGTAGGGGGGGGCGGTGGGGTCACAGTCGGCCTCCTGCAGCCGCACCTTGATGAAGTCATCGACATCCACGCTGTTGGGGGCGGCGCAGAAACCCTGCCGGGGCGCGTACTGCAGCTCGGGCTTGATGTCCTTGCGCGGCAGGAAGCCGTTGAGGCCGTCGGGGTTCTGCAGCGTGGCGATGTCGAAGGCCTCCGTGTCCTCCTCGCCGCCCCCTTCGTCGTCATAGCTGATGATGTTCTCCCGCACGTCCTCCTCCTCGAACACGATCAGCGGCTCCTTCTTCTGACGCCTCAACGTCACAAATAGGACCACGATCACTGGGGGAGAGAAAAGAGAACAGGCGGGTTAACCTTCCGCACACGGCTTTACATACAGGTAATAAATTACCGAGCTAAAATGCAAAGGGCTATACAACTGTTCCAGCTGTAATCAGCCGCGGCTCAGTGGGCAACACACTCGCCTCTGAGGCAAGAGGTCGTGGGTTCAAGTCCAACTCCAGGAACTTGTGCACAAAAATCCAGGCTGACACTCCCAGGTCAGTGCTGGGGGAGTGCTGCACTGTCAGAGGTGCCGCCTTTCGGATGAGATGTTAAACTGAGGCCCCGTCTGCCCTCTCAGGTGGATGTAAAAGATCCCACAGCATTATTACGAAAAAGAGCAGGCGGTGTTCTACCTGGTGTCCTGTGCAATATTTATTCCTCAATTAAAAAATATCAAAAAACAGATTATCTGATCATTATCACATTGCTGTGTGTGGGAGCTTGCTGTGCACAAATTGGCTGCCGCGTTTCCCACATTACAACAGTGACTACACTCCAAAAGTACGTCATTGGCTGTAAAGTGCTTTGAGACGTCCAGTGGTCGTGAAAGACGCCATATAAATGCAAATCTTTCTTTCTTTTTTCCCCTCCCAGTCACACACCTTCCTGACTGGGAAATATATCGGCCGTTCCTTCATCGTCGCTGGGTCACAATCCTGGAACTCCCTCCCTAACAGCACTGTGGGAGCACCTTCACCACACGGACTGCAGCGGTTCAAGAAGGTGGCTCACCACCACCTTCTCAAGGGGCAATTAGTGACGGGCAATAAATGCTGGCCTTTCCTGCAATGCCCACATCCCGGGAACAAATAAAAGAAAACCCAGCACATAGGGCCCAAGTTTCCACAAGAAAAAAAACGGGCGCCCCCTAAAAAAATCCTCGGTATTCTCCACCGACTTACAGGTCCTCTGGCCCTCGGCACAGCCGGCACGAGCTGTGGGGGGGGCGGAGCCTGGTCCCAGCGCTGAAAACAGTCGGCACGCAAGTGCAGTAGCTCCAGGCGCCGAACTGTGTGGAAGCGGCCCGAAGCACGCAGCCCCTAGCCCTGGCCCAATGGCCTCACTGGGGCTGCGTGAATGAGGCTCCTCCCACGGCCAGCTCCTGCTTCCCCCCGCCGACCAGACCTGACACCCGCTCCCCCCCCGACCTGACACCCGCTCCCCCCCCGACCTGACACCCGCTCCCCCCCCCGACCTGACACCCGCTCCCCCCCCGACCTGACACCCGCTCCTGTTCCCCGACCTCCCCCTCTCTTCCCCGACACCCCCCCTTTTTCCCCCCCCTCCCTCTTCTCCCCTCCCTCCCCCCCCTCTTCTCCCCTCCCTCCCCCCCAACTCTCTTCTCCCCTCCCTCCCCTCTCTCCCTCCCTCCCCTCTCCCTCCCCTCTCTCCTCCCTCCTCTCCCCTCCCCTCTCCCTCCCCCTCCCTCTCTCCCTCCCTCTCTCCCTCTCCCCTTCTCTCTCTCCCTCCCTCTCTCCCCTCCCTCCCTCCCTCTCTCTCTCTCTCTCTCTCCCCCTCCCGCTCAGCGGCACGAACAGCTGCAGAATTCTCCCTGGCTGAAGCACTTTCACACAGGTAGGAAGATGGTTTATTTAATCTTTTCTTGGCTTATAAATGTTTATTCAGGTTGGATTTATTTGTATAATATTTGTAGAAGTATAAATAAGGATTTATTGTCGAATTGAATGAGTTCCCCTCCCCCCCCCACCCACCTCGTTCTGGACGCCTAATTTGTAACCTGCGCCTGATTTTTTAATGTGTAGAACAGGTTTTTTCAGTTCTACAAAAATCTTCACTGGCGCCATTCTACTTTAGTTTGGAGTACATTTTCACTGTGGAAACTTTCAAATCAGGCGTCAGTGGCCGGACACGCCCCTTTTGAAGAAAAAATTCTGTTCTAAACTAGAACTGTTCTACCTGACTAGAACTGCAGAAAAAAAAATGTGGAGAATTGCGATTTCTAAAATAGTCCGTTCTCCACCAGTTGCTCCTAAAAATCAGGCGCGAATCATGTGGAAACTTGGGCCCATAAGAGCTAAATGTAGCGTACCTGAGGACAAGCTCAGTTGACAGGCTAAAGGGATTCCTTCAGTAATGGGATTGATATGGTCTTGTGGTGTAACTAATGGGTTTCCAAGTTCCCAACACATTGATGCGATGTGCTAATCGCTGATATTTTATCATTTCAACCCCTTGGTTGCTTTCCATTGCACAAGTTCATCCCAGGAGGACAACTGTGCTTCATCTAGGGTTAGTATTTGAAAATAGAAAAACATTTCGATTCCATCTATCTTCCTGAAGAGAAGAGAGGAGAGTGTTGAGTGATTGACGGCTTGCTCTGCACTGGTTTGCAGTGGAGTCAGCCTTATTGTTTGTCTCACATAAAGTCATAGCAGAAAGAAAAGGTACATGAGGTTTATCTCATCCGGTACGAGCTTGGACTATATCTGAACATAAGGGCAATGACGCAGGGGAAAAGACCAATCATAACCTCTTTCAGTTTAGTCTACGGTGTTTGCTGCTCACGATGTGGTCTCCTCTACATTGGGGAGACCAAGCATAGATTGGGTGACTGCTTTGCGGAACACCTCCGTTCAGTCCGTAAATGTGACCCTGAGCTTCCGGTCGCCTGTCACTTTAATTCCCCGCTCCACTCGCACTCTGACCTCTCCGTCCTCGGCCTCCTGCACTGTTCTAATGAAGCTCAACGTAAGCTCGAGGGACAGCACCTCATCTTTTGGTTAGGCCCTTTACAGCCTCCGGACTCAACATCAAGTTCAACAACTTCAGAGAATAACCCCTGCCCATATTTATCACACAGTAGCTGCTGATGA